>NC_133430.1:39975152-40575152 GCF_011762505.2 Arvicanthis niloticus
GGAAGAGGGCATCTGATTCCCTGGAACTGGAGTTGAAGATGGTTGTGAGATACCATGTGTGTGCTGGGAATTGAATCTGGTCCTCTGGAAAAGATTTTTTTTTTTTTTTTTTTTTTTCCCAAGACAGAGTTTCTCTGTGTAGCCCTGGCTGTCCTGGAACTCACTCTGTAGACCAGGCTGGCCTCGAACTCAGAAATCCACCTGCCTCTGCCTCCCAAGTGCTGGGATTAAAGGCGTGCGCCACCACCACCCGGCAGAGATGTTCTTAAAAGCCATCTCCCAGTGTATTCTTAAATATTACTGTTAGGACTGGAAGTGTAGTTCAGTGGTTAGGTGCTTGCATGAGGCTTTGGAATTTGATCCCAGCATGACAAAACAAAACAAAATTAAGTTAAAAACCTAATATTGTTTTTAACACCTTAACTCAGTGAAGTCTAAAATTTCAAGTCTAAGATTCAGTACAAGTCACAGAAGAAAATCTATTTTTTTTAAACTTTTTTTTTCCCCATGAGACTTAGTGAGAGAGTCACACAGGAGATAGAGACAGCAGGATTTGAACTTGCAAAGGAGAGCACGGAGGCCCTCTGGTGGGCAGACACTTAAGGCATGCGCCACCACTGGCTTGCAGAAAAATCTACTTTTAAGTTAGGTGTGGTGACACACGCTTGTAATTTCATCCTCTGGAAAGCAAAGGTCAGGAGTTCAAGGTAAATCTTAGCTACATAGAGAGCTTGAGGCTAGCCTCAACTACCTGAGATAATACCTCAAAAAAAAATATATATATATATATACACATATATACATGTATATATGCATATACACATACACACACACATATATATATACATATATATAACACATTTTGTTTTTTGTTTTTGTGACAGGGTTTCTCTGTTTAGCCTTGGCTGTCCTGGAACTCACTCAGTAGACCAGGATGGCCTTGAACTCAGAAATCCACCTGCCTCTGCCTCCCAAGTGCTGGGATTAAAGGCGTGTGCCACCACCACCCGGCTTTTTAACACATTTTAACATAAATTAACATAAAGAAATTGCTTATTCAAAGTTAGGGAAAGAAGTCCTGTTATAAATGTTAGAAAAACTTTTTGCAAAGTGAATAAATAATTCACAGTACTTGGAAAGTAACTGTCTTCTGGACCGTCCTGTGAGAACCCCTTCTCGTGGGGTTTCCCTTGAAAGCAAGCGTCAAGCACTTGTTTTAGGTTTTTTTGTCATTGTTGTTTTGTTTTTACTTTTGGTGTTGGGTAGAAAACGGAGAGCCTCAGGCTTTCTAAGCTGACACAGAGTTCAGCCCCACCTGAGCCATTTGTTCTTACTGAAATGTCTACAGAAAAGGAAACAAAACAAAAACCTTGGATGCACTGAGAATGAGAGAAAAGCCTGGTGATTTCGGCTTATTTGTAATGAGGTAGGGTTTTGGTTTGTTTGTTTTGTTTTGTTTTGTTTGGCATCCACTAGAAACATAAATTAATGTGAAGATCTGTTTTAGAACCTGAGTTTTCATTTGCTCCCAAATGTCTATGTGGCTGGCAAGATAGCTCAGTGGGTAGAGGAGCTTTTCACCAAGACTGATGACTTTAGTGTGACCCCCTAAGACCCTCCTGGTAAAAGGAGAGAACTGACACTTCATGCCCCCCCCCACACACACACATGAGCTCACATGCAAATACACACAAGCACACACACAAAGACGCACATGCACACACACACACAAATGTAATTTAAATAAAAATGTATGCTGAGACTTTTTGTACATCACCAGGAAACTGTCTGCCGAGCTGTTGCAGGACAGGGGAGGATGTTTAGAGCTGGCTAGGACCAGCTGTGAACACTGACAGGGCTCTTGGGACTCCTGCAATTTTGAATGTCCTTACAGGCTGCATTCATATTCAATATTGATATGCTAAATGGCCTTGAAGATCATTGGCTTTTACTCCTAAATTTCAATGTACTATTTCAGCCAAGTATTTTTACTTTGGTTAAATATTTATGAAGTCTTTCCCATGTGCTAAGCCTTATCCCTTGTCCAGTTGCCACACCTACTGGTGTGGAACCAGCAGCCAGAGATACAGGTAGAAAATAGGCAACCCCAAAGCCGAGACAAACCCACTCAATATTTTGTTGTTGTATCAAACAGAATGGGTTTTTTTTTTAAATGAAAAAGTAATCAAGTAAGAAGTTTTTCAACATGTAATTCCTAATTTAATCTTTATTTGGCACTAATTCAAAGCATACTTCTATAACATTCCAATCACACGTCTCTGTCTTTAGCTTCAATCTCTTAACCCTGCCCTAACTTCTTATTCATAACTCGGTTTCAGTCTTCAATGAATGGCATGGTTCCTTCCGTAGAAGCCCCTCCTCACTTCATTCTATACAATTCATCTCAAAGCAGAAGGTTCCTAAGAGCTACTTAAGAGGAGTGCTTTGTATCCCTCATATATTGTCTAAAAATGTATTTACTTTCTATAGCCTGTGACGTGTCACTGAAGATGTTTGAACCCTGCATAAAGTGAACTGGTTGCCTGTCCCTACCTGCTGGAAAGGAGACAGCCAGGCCTGGTTCTTTAGGATTGATTGTTTAGACTGGAGCTTTTTCTGTAAGGTGCACCCAATACCTGAACACCTCCGTTTTGGAATATTAATTTTATTACGATGAAATGTTTTCAGTAAGGAAATAGGAGTATTCCTCCTGATATTTAGGGCCTTTTCTTTGGCGTGGGTGGCAACTTCTGGAAAATAGGACTGATCTCAGTTGGGTTGATTTATCCTTTGGGGAAGTGTGTGTGTGTGTGTGTGTGTGTGTGTGTGTGTGTGTGTGTGCATAGTTCCACTTGAGTTGGAGTTTTACAGAAGAATAAAGAGTCAAATTATTAAACCATCAACACACAGTTGGGCATGGTGAGCCCCACCTATACTAGTTCTGGGGAGGCGAAGACAAATTTGAAGCTAACCTGGGCTACGTAGTTAGACTTTGTCTGAAATAAAGCAAAATAAGCAGAAGAAAGCGAGAACATCAGTGCTAGAGTCAGTGTCTACTCATCATCTTTGGTGGTTTTTTTTTTCTAAGAGCAGCTTCTCTGGGCACCATATATCTCGAAGCTCAGCACCCACAATTTCAAGCAATGATATCTCAGCAGGCAGAGGGTGTGATGACTTGGCTCCAGGGCACCCAGTGCACAGGTATCTCCTCCCCACTTCCTGGATTCAAGGCTCTGCCATCCTTCCAGGAACTTACACTGAGGAGGAGGGCTGGGGGGGGGGGGTATGAAGATGGGGTGTATGGTGTAGCAGGGTTTGTACAGAGTTTGGCATTCTGCACAGGGCTCTGAATCTCCAAGATGTTGTTTTAACCTGTGAGTGGTTTCTGGGGTCACTTTACAGTTGCAGGAAGATGCCACTGTTTACAGAAGTTCCCATTTCTATCAGGCAAAGTGAGCAGATGCTTGCGGTTGTGTGTGTGTGTGGGGGGGGGTATGTGAATGTAAGTATATATATATATATGTGAATGTATGTGTATGTATATCTATATGTATGTATCTATGTGTGTGTGTCTATATGTTTAGTATGTGAGTGCAGTAGTGTATATTTGTGTATGTGTGTGTATATATATATATGTGTGTGAATGTATGTGCATGTATATATATATATGTGTGAGCGCATATGTGTGTGTATGTGTGTGGTAGGGTATGTGAATTTAAGTGTATACATGTGTGAATGTATGTATATGTATATCTATATGTATGTATCTCTGTGTGTATCTATATGTTTAGTATGTGAGTGCAGGAGTATATATTTGTGGATGTGTGTGTGGGTATATATGTGAATGTATGTGTATGTATATATGTATATGTGTGTGTGTGTGTGTGTGTGTGTGTGCATATGTGTGTGTATGGCCCCTGAATGCTGCGGAATATAGTATCCTGGTAAGCTGCAGTCACAACTAAGCACCTAATAACCAGGATGGGTGGTATGTGGTGGTGTTAGGTCATATGACTTCTGCAAAGGTTCTCTCCTGAAAGCCCACACGCATTAGACGTGACTTGGTTTGGGTGAGAGGAGACAGTGAGCAGTTAGGTTTCTCATTTTGTGTTTGGTTGTTGTCTTACCTCAACCTCCCTTTGTCATCTCATAAAAATTCAGAGCAGACTCCACAGGCCCCCACTGCTGCTGTGCTGCTGTCACTGTGCGCTGCTGTCACCATGTGCTGCTGTCACCGTGTGCTGCTGTCACCATGTGCTGCTGTGGTGCCTGTCACTGTGTGCTGCTGTCACCGTGTGCTGCTGTCACCGTGTGCTGCTGTCACCGTGTGCTGCTGTGGTACCTGCCACTGTGTGCTGCTGTCACCGTGTGCTGCTGTCACCGTGTGCTGCTGTCACCGTGTGCTGCTGTCACCTTGTGCTGCTGTCACCGTGTGCTGCTGTCACCGTGTGCTGCTGTCACCTTGTGCTGCTGTCACCGTGTGCTGCTGTGGTGCCTGTCACTGTGTGCTGCTGTCACTGTGTGCTGCAGGCTTTCAGGATCCGGGTGGATTTGTGGTGAAATCATCTAACCGTTAGTCAAGGGCCTCCAGGACTCTACCATGGAAGAGAACAGTTTTTGAGAGCCGTGATGTGTGTCTAGCTGGTGTGAGGAGAAACTGGTGCTTTCCGGTTCATATATGATAATTTATTTCAAAGGTAGATATAACAGTTCATTCCTATGAGGCACACTTAAAAGGTTTGCCTAAAACTTTTGTTTAAAATAAAGAAAAACTTTCAGGCTGGGTGGCATGACACACATCTGTAATTTCAGCATTTCAGAGGTAGAAGTAGGAAGACCAGAAGATGAAGGCTGACCTAGGCTACATAGCAGGACCCTGTCTCAACACAACAACACAACAACAACAACAACAACAAACAAACCAAAACCTAAACAAACAAAAAACCCACATCGGCAAGTAGGAAGATTGTCACTTGTCCCCATGACTGTCTGCCTTCCCTGACTAACCCACCCTCAACTGTAATTTCGTGGTGTGACGCTTTTGCTTTCTTCAAATGCTACTTAAATGTCTTTTAACTCCTAGACCAGTTTCTAAATTCAGCCCTATGTGTGATAATATAAAGGTTTGTTTTTCTTGAAATACTTGGTCCTGCCAGTCTCTCTCATCAGCATTTCGTGACGGGAGTGTGGGATCACCCTTTGTAATAAGCCTAGTCATTTTCCGTGAGCCTGTTTGACACGATGGTTTGTATATAAGCCATAGAAGTAGCAACTTCTTCAAGAAATTCTTATGCAGTGAGGGAGAAGGCACCATGTAGCCCCACTGCATACTTCTGCCTGAAAAAAAAAAACAGTTTAAGAATTTTTAGATGTCCCATTTTTAATTTCCCCTCCTCTTCAGTATTAAGGATTTAACCTACAGCCTTATGAATGCTAGACAAGTGTCCTACCATTGAGCCTGCACCCAAGCAGACCTTGTTTTCTCTATATGGCCATAGTGCTAGTGACTTCCTATGGCTAAGTGGCCTTCAGGTATAGTCAGAAGATGTACAAGATGGAACTTGAGATGAAGGCTCTTGATGGCTGCCTAATGCTATGTGTTCCTTCAATTCCCAAATGAACTCTTGCAGGGATGAGGGGAAATGCGTAGAAGGGATTCTGGAAATCTTTGACATGCTCCTGGCGACGACATCAAGGTTCCGTGAGTTAAAACTCCAGCACAAAGAGTATCTCTGTGTGAAGGCCCTGATCCTCCTCAACTCCAGTGAGTAACTACACGGCCACGCTGTGCTTTCCTGGGCAGAAAGACTGTCAAACTGGTGTGGTGGTCAAGAGGACTGACCTTCTGTTTCATTTAAAAGCCAGAAAATGACCTCCCTTTGACTTCTCCATTTTACATGGGTTTAGACTGTAGTTAACTTTTGCAAACTTGAGAGCATAAGTTATTCATTGGATGAACTTCTGGCAGTGGATTTGAAAAGTGGCCCCGGCCACTTGTTGAGAAAGAAAAGACTGACCTGGAGGTGGTGGTGTATGCCTTTAATCATAGCACTTGGGAGGCAGAGGCAGACAGATTTCTGTGAGTTCAAGGCCAGCCTGGTCTACATAGTGAGTTCCAGGACAGCCCGGGCTACAACAGAGAAACTGTCTCACCAGTGTGGGCAGAGGCCAGGGGTGATGGGGTAGGGGGAGAGTTTGAAAAGAGCAAACTTTACAGTATTTACCATTGAGGCTTTCTTCTTACCAGACATCTTCTATGATCATCATGCTCATCTGTACTTAATGCTTCAGCCTCTATGTTCATACATCTGTTCATTTGTTCAGTAATAACACTTAGGTTATAGTCACGTAGCTTACGGCATCAGGTGAGACAGAAAGCAAGGATGCTGTTCTGAGATGCACAGATCTACAGAATGGAGGGGCAGAGATGCAGGAGAGACCGCAGGAGGGAAAAGCACCAGAGTCTTCAGAGAATGATTGCCTGTTTGGGGAACCGGGTAGTCACAGAAAGGTGGTCACAGGCAACTTTGGGGGCATGTCTGAGTGTAAACGTGTGTTCTGGAAAGGCCACGCCCACTTCCATGGGGAGGAGGGATGACAAAAATGGAGAGGAGACTGAGGCAAAGGTATCCCTAAGGAAAATGAGCCCAAACAGACTTGGTGTGGAAGGAACAAGGGGAGGGGCTTGGCCTCAGAGATGAGTGATTAGGACAGTGTCTCAGCTAAGTGGATGTTTTGGCTTTCCTGGTTTTTCTAATATAAACAATATCTGGTGATTGTGAATAACGCTTAGAAGAAAACCATTCAAGGAAGATAAGAACACTCGGCAGGAACACCACTCCTCACAATGGCCACCATAACCTTGTTACTGTTCCCCCCCGGCTCCTCTCTCTTTCCCTCCCCTTCTCTCCAATATCCATTGATTATTGATTCTAATACCAAAATCAATGGATGCCATTGTCTTATATAAAATGGAGTTGTATCCACCTATACACCCCATGTGTAGCTTCTTATATACTTGACATCATCCCGGGTTCCTTATAACAGCTTACTCAATGTGCTTGCTATGTAGATGGCTGTTATACTACGTTTAGAGAATAGTGACAGACGTGCAAATGTAGGGCCTTTTAAAACATCAGAATTTTTTGAAACCAGCGATCAAATGCAGAGCTTCGCCCATGCTTGGTAAGTGAGCTGACACTCTGTTATCCCCTTGGCCCCAATTTGGCATAATAACAGAAAATTACTATGGAAAGTGCAAAATACGAGTCCTGGCTTATGTTGGCACATTTGACAGATTTTTAAGTTATTCTGTCTGTGGTCGTAAGAGCTCCCAAGTGCTTGCACTTAGATTTTGTCATCTCCCCGTGGACTGGAAGGGAACATCCATAGAGCAGCTCTGGGGAGAACATAGGTGGCTGTCAGACAGTGGTGGGCTCGAGAGTGGAAAGGTAGTTAGGCTGTGAAGGAGAAGGGCGAGGAGCACTGAAGACAGAATCTGAAGGAGCAGAGACCCCTAAGACAACCTTTGGGTGCTTCCTAGTCGGGTAACCTCCTGACCTTACCTGCCTAACAAGGCATCTCTCTGACCCAACACCCTCCTCCCATTTTGTTGCTATTCATCTTTTACAAATTAGTGAGAGTGCTACGTTTATCATGATTAAGGTAACGCAAGAACTGTCTGTCAGGCCTTTCTTTCTTTTCTTGTTTTCTTTTTTCTTTCGGCTTTTCAAGACAGGGCTTCTCTGCGTAGCCCTGGCAATCCATCCTGGAACTCTCATTCTGTACACCAGCCTGGCCTCAAACTCAGAGATCCTTCCTGCCTTTGATATGCCCCTGCCTCTGCCTCTGCCTCTGCCCCTGCCTCCCGAGTGTTAGGATTAAAGGTTCGCACCACTACCTGGCTAGCCAAGCATTTCTAACCCACCTGTTGATGATATCCCCCCATGTGTGCTTCCATTTCTGTCTCTTTATTGGACAAAGGGAGATTTGCTTCAAAAGTACATTCCCAGCTCATCAGTGGAGGTCGCCAAATGTCAGACTTGTTATTCTTCCAGGAGGAATTTAGAACCCTTTCAGAGCCAACTGCTCCTCAGAAGGCGTTTTGTTTGCTGTTAAAACACCATTCTGTTGGGAAACCTTGTAATATCCTGGACATTGGATAGAGCTCTGAGAAAGCTGTTGCCATAGTAATGGGGCAACATTAGCCCAGGACTATAGGTTACCAAATAAAACATAGAAGCAAGCCCAGATTATCTACATCTGTGTAGATGGGCAAGACGGAAGCTCCACCCTTCTTCCTACAGCATCAAATAAAGCTGCCATTGTAGAAGGTGAGGAAGGCCTTGGGATGAAATTGCCATTTGGGGGCAGAAAAATCATTCAAATTTAAGGTAAATCCGATTTTTTGAAAGCTTTTACAGAAACCTCATTGCTTACTTGGCAGTCGTAGTGAATTCATTCTGTTTGACACTGATGTGGGGAAATTGGGATTTGGTTTCTTATGGAAGAATGCTCCTGTTGGAACAGGGGGCTTCTATGCTAGCTCTGAAGGGTTTACAAGAACACCCCCACTTTTTTCTGCATTATTGGCAGTATTAATTTGAAAACAAAATAAAAACCAAAGCAAGGACTAACTTAGTGGACATTAGCTTGTCTCCTCAGCTAAAACAGACTCTGAACAGCCAGGGTTATAGGGTTTGTCTGGTGAGTGCGAGAGGAAAGGGCTGCACCGCTAGTCTGGGCGCTCCTTAAGGCTCTGGCTGAGGGCTAAATTGCTCACTTGTGTTTCAAGGTGAGGGAGGGAAATGACCTCTGAAGTTCACACAGGCTGAGAAACACTTCACATTCTCACCATTCTGTTGGAAAACCTTGTAATATAATAATAGCCACAGTTAGCCCAGGACTCCAGGCTAGCAAATACAACACAGAGGCAAGCCCAGATTATCAAAATATCATGAACTCTTTTAACTACAGTCTAGCACATAGTTCAAGACTATTGGAAGAATTCTCACCTGCTTATGGTCAAAGCCTATAATTCAGTCTTTTGTGCTCCAAGGAAGCCAGGGACCCAGTGATGCAGATCAATTGGAAGAGTGCCAGCCTAGCATGCTTAAGACCGTGTAACTTTGACTACCCATATCCACACTACTCAGAAGCGGGGGGGGGGGGGGGGGGGGTGTGTGTCTAGGGGTGGCAAGCAATGGTAACAAAACAAACAAACAAAAAACACATAATGCTAGCCAGAGTCCAAAGGTAAATTTCACAATACTCAAAATGACTAATTGAAAATTAGTACGTGAAGAAGAAAATATGGTGTTCAGTAGGAGAAAAAAGCCACTCAGTTGGAACGATGACAAAGTGAAATGGATGAAACAGAGCATTAGAGAGTCATTAAAACACTTGCTGCATTTCATATAGAAAGTGTGAGCGGGCAAGGCAGGACCCAGAAAGTCTGAATCGGCCCCAACGGACTTCGAGATGTGCAAACTGTCTCAGAGGGTGAGTTAGCGGACTCACAGACAGCAGTTTTGAAATGACCAGCAGCTGAATGAGGCAACTTCATTCACTCAAAAATCACACAGAAGAAAATTCGTGAAGAAACACACAGGTGAAAATGTTCTAGACTTACTGAAAACTGTAAGCACAGTTTCCAAGAAGCCCTGCTCAAGAACCATGTGGATAGTCATAGAGCAAGGACGGGTCGTCATCAAGTTGCTTAAAGCCAGCTGGAAAGAGAGAAACCATTCTTCTTTCTTTTCCTTGCTATGTACTTCAAGCTGTCCTCAAGCTCCTGATCCCCCTGCCTCAGCTTCCTGAACCGTGTCTGGCTATATTGCCCAGACTGGCTCAAGCCATCTGTGTGTACCAGTGTTTGCAGTAACTGGGAATATTCAGACACATACCACCACACCCAGAGCAGGAAAACGGTAAAGAGCAGATGCGGGAGGGGATGGGATGGCTATACATACAAAGGAACAAAGAGAAAGATGATGGCATATTTCTGTTTTGAAATCTGAGTCAAGAGACAGAGAAACAGGGGCTGGAGAGCGGGGTCAGCCACTATGAGAGCCTGCTGCTTTTGCAGAGGGCTTCTGCTTGGTTCCCAGGATCCACATGGAGACACCTGCAACTCCAGCTCCAGGGGATCTGACACCCTCTTTTGGCCTCCACAGGTACCTGTCTTCATGTGTACCTACACGTATACATGCACAATATTTTTAAATCTTAAAAAAGAGTCATAAATAGCATCTCTAGAAACAATGTTACTCTAGAATTCTTTATACTTTTAGAACCAAAGGAAAACTAAAAGAATTTCCAGACATATAAAACTGAAACATTTCAGTACTAGCAGGACCGTAGTATACAAAATACTGATGGTGGGGTTGGGGAGCCAGCTCAGCAGTTAGTGTGTGCTGTTCTTGCTGAGGACCCAGGTACAGTTGCCAATAGCCAAGTCGGGGAGCTCACAACTGGCTGAACCTCCAGCTTCTGGGAGCTGATGCTTTTCCTCTGGCCTCCGAGGGCACACGCACATACGCCCCCCCCCAGTAGAAAATAATAATAATAAAAGTAAATCTTAAAAGAAATAGTAATACCCTTCAAAAAGTAAAAAAAAAAAAAAATTAAATTCTACCAAAAAAGTATGGAAACAGATCTACATAAAGAGTATCTCAAATGGGGGTCAGCTGAGGAGACATTTGCTTTCTTACTGTCTAAGCTGGTGCATCTGCATCCCAAAGATAATCTAGTGTCCAAAACCAGAAACCAGCCAACTAAATAAAAACCCCAAAGAACTGAGGGTTTTGTTAGAAGTAAACTATATAGCAAGCGTACCAGTGTCAGCATGGTGTGGTAGCCAAGTCGTGGTTTGTCAAAGTGATGTTTTAAATAACTACAGGTTTCTGTGTCACATGTCCCTACTAATGGGTATTTTCTATCTATACTAGGCATAAACAGTATCATTCAGCTAAATTTCAGCTCAGTCTGTAGTGCACGTCAGTGATTTCTAAATATTAAGGGTGGCAGAATGAACAAACTGTAGGGCTTTCGGCCTCTGTTCTGGGTGTACACTCAAGCAGTGTGGACTCTAACCCTTGATAGGCTTGAGTGGAAGAGACACACTGTCCTCTCTATGGGGATGTGTTGGAGGGAATGTATGTAATCTTAACTTGAGTCTCTTCTACTACCTGTCTAGGGTGTGTGTAGGAAAAGCTGGAATGTAGGAAAAGCCTCTTAAAATTCAGAGACAAGAAACTATACACTTAACAATCTGTTAGAATGTTCGTATTTCATAAATCAAAAGCTATCACGCCAGGCAGTGGCACATACCTCTGATTCCAGCACTCATGAGGCAGAGGCAGGCAGATCTCTGAGTTCAAGGCCAGCCTGGTCTTCTGAGTGAGTTCAGGGCTGCACAGAGAAACCCTGTCTCAAAAAAACAAACAAACAAAAAAACAAAGAAATAAAGAAAAAAAAAAAAAAACCATGTGAGCACTAGGACTAACAACCTATGTCAAATAAGGTGACAACCTGTCACTTATGAATCTGAAACTGTACCCATCTTATTGTAGAACTAGGGTCTAACTCTAGGAGACAGAATGGAATAAGCCTGTAGATAATTACCATTGTTCTTTTTAAACAGCTTAAAGTAGAGACAAGGAGCTGGATATGGTGGCGCTTGCCAGCACTTGGGAGACAACAGCTGAAAGTTCAGGAGCTCAAGGTCCTCTGTGGCTCCAGAGCAAGTTTGAGGCCAGGCTGGATTACACAGACATTGTCTCAAACAAACAACCACAAATGAATACATTAGCAACAAATCTATTTATTTAAACAATTTTAAGGTTTTGAAAGAATAAAACATATTAATTGAAATAATTATAAGATTAAACCCAGGGTGTTCTATTTTGCTTTAGAGCAGCAGACATATTTCCCTTCACTCTTAAAAGCCAGAAATATATATATATATATATATATATATATATATATATATATATATATGATTTTTAAATACAACTCCAGACTTTCTGAGTTACTTCCCTCCAGCTGGGCAAAGCTTGGATCTTCCTTCATCTTTGAACATGGAGTGAAACAAGATTGCCATGAATCTTGGCAGTTTTGCTTTTAGAATGCCAGGTGAGCTAGAGAGAGAAACACACAACTGTTTCCAGGAAAGAGCGGGCGGTTGTGTCCTTGAGTTACTTTTCTGTGGTATAGATGGGCATTGTGCCAAGAGCCCCCTCCCTCCTATTCCCTCTTTACTAGATCTACCCTGTATCTAGCCAGGATTCCCTTACAGCTTGGTAATGAGGTCTTGCTCTTGGGGGAAGAACCTAGCAGGGAGGTAGTTCCCCATTCTTGTTGGCTTGCACCACCACATGTATGCATGTGCAAATTAAAGCATCTCTGGTCCTCCCCGGGGAACCAGGCACGCTTAACAGTTGAGCATGTGGCCTCAGTTTTCTTTTCTCTGAGCAATGACTTTGAGGTTCTCCTTCTTTTCCTTCTTTGTCCAGGTATGTACCCCCTGGCGACAGCAAGCCAGGAGGCAGAAAGTAGCCGGAAGCTGACACACCTATTGAATGCAGTGACAGATGCCCTGGTCTGGGTGATTGGGAAGAGTGGTATCTCCTCCCAACAGCAGTCAGTCCGCCTGGCCAACCTTCTGATGCTTCTTTCTCATGTCAGACACATCAGGTACAAACCCATGGGACGCTGCTCCGGTGGGGTGTGGGTAGATCATGTGCTCAGGGCTTTGGGAAAATGTAAGCCAGTTTGCATAGATATGGTAGAATGTTTGAATGGGAATGGCACACCATCAGTGTATGCACCTGTGCCAAAGCTTGGTGTATAGTAGGTGTTAAAATGAGTGTCACATGGCACCTGATAGGATTTTTGTGGCAGCTGGTGGAACCCACCTGGATGTAATTTCTAGTCTTTAGAATTTGTTTATGGAGTCCTAAAATGGGCAGTCGTCACCTTCCTTAGACCACCCAGGGCCAAGGCCTGAGGTTATTTTCATAAGGATGCTAAGCCTAGCTCTCCTGCTTGTCCTTCGGTTGAGGACTGGGGATGTGCATCAAGTTGTCCTTTGGTTTCTGTGGCATCAGGGTACCAAGGATGAGACCTAAGAGAACTTCCCAACAGGCTGAGGAAGCGAGGCTGTGTGGATGGCGCACAGTCCAGCTCAGCTGAGCATTGATGAAGAGGTTGTAATGAAATGGCTATTGTTGGTACAGTGACATTCAGTGGTTGGTGTCACCTAGGAGGAGATGAAGACAGAAGGTAGTGCTCTCCAAATAGGAAGCTATAAGAGCTGTGGGGAGGACAGTGTTGAATCAAGCATTTAACAGGGAGGAGGAAAGAAGAAAGATTTCTTCCTGTTTTTTCTTTAACAAACACTTGGCCCGTGACATTTTGCAGAACAGAGATCAGCCTATCCTTACTATGTGTGAGTTCACCTAATTGCTTATTTGGGAGTTTATTCATAACTCCCAAGTCAGTACATGCGACTCTTTTAAGGTCAAGCCAAGAATGGCAAACATTTTCAGTGTCTTGACATGTACCTTCCCAGCTGAGCCATTCCCTTGAGCACCAAGGAGCTAGGTGCTTCAGGTCTCGCAGTGTGAAGAAGCCGACTTACAGTTACACTCTTTAGAGCCATGGTTCTATGGCTTTTGTGCTTTGTATGAATGAGCTCATGGTGCAGCATTGGGGGGAGGAGGGGGGAGCCAGAGGTGAAGATGACATCACTTTTACCCTTGAATGTAGACTATTGAGGGAGCTGGATTCAGGAGCTAAAGAACAACGGGGTGGAAGAGGTGCAGGGAATGTGGCGGTGGGGCCGGGTGGGCTGGCTTTGTGCAGGAGCCTTGGGGACTATTTCAACATTCTCTTGGCTATCTGGAGGGAAGCATTCTGAGTGCCTTTCCCCCTCCCCCATAGTAACAAGGGCATGGAACATCTGCTCAGCATGAAGTGCAAAAATGTGGTCCCAGTGTATGACCTGCTGCTGGAGATGCTGAATGCTCACACGCTTCGCGGGTACAAGTCCTCCATCTCGGGGTCTGAGTGCAGCTCAACAGAGGACAGTAAGAGCAAAGAGGGCTCCCAGAACCTACAGTCACAGTGATGGCCAGGCCTGAGGCGGACAGGTTACAGAGATGGTTGAAGTGGAACATGTACCCTAGCATCTGGGGCTTCATCTTAGGGTTGCTTTGGTCACGTACCCCTTCCCCACATTGAACTTCCCAGGAGTCAGGGTGGTTGTAGTGCTTCTTGTATCAGGATGTACCGTTGAATGCTGACTTCTAACTAATATAGCCTTAGAAGGTTCTCGGTGTACCTGCCATCTCCTTTCCGACTTGGAAAACATCTCAAAAGTTCTGGAATGAAAGGTCAAAGTCTGACTTGGAAGGATTGGCCTTAGACAGGAAAACGAATGTGACATGAGACACATCTATAAGAAATGAACTGTAGAAGGGTGTGGCCATAAAATCAACCTTTGAATGGTGTCTTCTAGACCACTTGATTGTGGGATTGAAAACCACATTGACAATCAACTCATTTCGAATTTCTATCTCACAGGCCTGTGAGGACTCATGACACGTTATGGGTTATTCTATCAAAGACTAGAAAGATAATCGTCAAGTTTAGATGTGACCTGTTCCTCCTCCAGATCCCCTTGCTGTCTATGTGCAGATTCATTCTGCTTGGGTTACAGTCCTAGAGCCTGCTTATTTGGTCTGACTGGTCACTGTCATGGATTAAGATTTAAATCTTTTTCTAATTTGACTTCCTTGAAGCTATATTGGTCTCTCTCTCTCTCTCTCTCTCTCTCTCACACACACACACACACACACACACACACACACACACACACACAGAGCCTTTAGGCCTTCATACTGTGTCTTCCATTGCTGGGAAGAGACACCAGGACCAAGGTAACTCTTTTTTTTTTTTTTTTAAGATTTATTTATTTTATGTATGTAAGTGCACTGTCGCTGTCTTCAGACACACCAGAAGAGGGCATCAGATCCCATTACAGATGGTTGTGAGCCACCATGTGGTTTCTGGGAATTGATCTCAGATCTCTGCAAGAGCAGTCAGTGCCCTTAACTGCTGAGCCACCTCTCCAGCCCCAAAGCAACTCTTATGAAGAACAACATTTAATTGGGGCTGGCTTACGGTTTCAGAGGTTCAGTCCATTATCATTATGGCCAGAAGTACGGCAGCATACAGGAAGCTGGAGAAAGAGCTGAGAGTTCTACATCTTGATCTGAAGGCAGCCGGGAGAAGACTGGCTCTGTCTTCCACAGGCAGCCAGGAGAAAGCTCTCAAAAGCCCACCCACAGAGTGACACACTTCCTCCAACAAGGCCACACTTCCTAATATGGGTCAAGCATATTCAAACCACCACACACTTGACCACATCTTTTTTTTTTTCCCTCTCCTTCAAAAAGAGTTTTAGGGGTAATCAGAACAAAAATTTCTTCTCTAACCTATAAGTCTCTTAAAATATTTTGTCAGAATATTCGTGAGGTAGGCTGTGTGAGCTAGAAACTTGGTAAACACATTAGTTCTTTCTAGTGGAATATACTGGGAGCTAAGGAGAAAGCCCTATTGAAATGGCAACTGTAATGCACATTTTAGAAACTGGAGTTTGCAGACACATTTATAGGAACATGGCAAATTCACAAAATGTGTAGCAGCCCAGCTTTTGGAAGTAAGCAATTAAATGATCATGCCGATTGGATGTTTTTAAAAATAAAACCTGGAGACACAGTATTAAGTATACTTTCCTTTGAAAATAGAAGGTTTTTTTGGTCAGTACATCCTGTATTTACTGAGTCATTCATTAGGAAGATTACACTTAACGAGAGAGAACTTGAATATGTCTTAATTTTGATATTGATGTGCAGTTGCTAAAGCTGACTTTAGCAGCTGTCTCACACACACAGGCATAGGGAACACACAGGTGCTGGCGGTTCAGAGGCATTTGGAAACTATTAGCAGTTCAGTTCTGTAGCCCGAGTGCATCCGTGCAGAAAGCATTCCACTGTAGACAGAGGTCAAGGGTTGAAGGGCAGAAAGTGGGAGGCAAAGGCAGCCTTGAAAATTTTTGCTTTTTTAAAGAGACATGAACAAAACAACCTGAATTAGCTCCAAGCTATTGTCTAGTTAGTACATAGTGACGGTTCTTGGTTGAATTTGGGTAGCTAAGGAAGGTTTGCACTCAGGTAGTCAAGCACCCTTCTGTGCCAAAGTCCTGTGTGAACTTAAGTATGTGCATGTTCCAGTGGCCATTAGTTAGCCTTGAATTCTTAATCCTCCTGCATCAGCCTGGTGGGATTCAGACATGTGCCACCATGCCAAGCCAATTAGCTATTTAACACCAATTCTACCTGCCTGCTTCTAAAGGCTGAACATTTCATGTGTTTGGGTCAATGGGAGGAGGATGTAGCATTCTAGGTCGATTCTTCTTGTCTTGCATCTCACCTGGGTCTGGTAGGGACACAGGTTAGACCTGCCTGATACTTCTTAGTACAGGGCTGTTTTTGACTGGGCTCTGGGACTAGTGGATGGTTGAGATATAATCTGTGCTCTAAAGACTATTGGTTGTTTGAGTAACCTAGTTTTCCCTTTCATCTGAAGTGCTAATATCTCATGTGTTCCCTGTAGGCTGTCTAAGGATGATGTGGTTTTCAATGTATTGGGGAAACGTTCAGTGTCCATTTTAAAGGTGGGTCGTTTCTCTTTAATGTGTGGTAGCTTCCTTGATAAGTTCACCTTCCTTTGGGACAGCTTATGAGTTGTGCTCATAAGCATGAGTCTCAAATGTTCAAGTTTTTTTTTTTTTTTTTTTTTTTTTTTTGAAGGATGAGTAGGACCTGGCATCTGTGAGCATGGGTTAGATTACTGAACAATCCCTGTCCCCCAAGATTCTGCCACGAAACCACAACAGAGCAGTAGAATCCTCAGCTCTGCCTTAAACTGGAAGAGCAGGATGCTTCTGTTTTCATCTGCAAGGAACCACCTGAGAAACTTACCTGTGGATGAGTGGGCTTTGCCTAACCCCCAAATCACAAGTTTGAACAGAACTGATCACCACGTGTACCCTTAATACGCAGATACTTGGGTATTATGTG
Organism: Arvicanthis niloticus; assembly: GCF_011762505.2. NCBI lineage: Eukaryota > Metazoa > Chordata > Mammalia > Rodentia > Muridae > Arvicanthis > Arvicanthis niloticus. The sequence continues at coordinate 39,992,300 of NC_133430.1, forward strand.
GGGACTATGTAGACAATTCCAGCTTCTGTTTTTTTCTGCTTGTCGCTGGGAGAGGGATTAACTCCAAAAATAATCCAAAAGAGTTTTTCCCTCCTTAAGAAATTCAGGTGAGACCATAAGACAAAAAACACACTTAGGGAATTTTAAGTATTTAAAAAACAAAACAGTGTAACAGTAACTGCCTCCCCCCTCCCCCCCCCCCCCCCCCCCCCCCGCAAGACTGCCCTTACCTGAATGACATTTCCTGCTAGTTCATCTGCAAAGCCAGTGCTTTTAGACTTTTCCAAGCAAAAAGGGTTACTTACCAATCTCAGCACTGCCTCGTGTGCAGACAAGTAAACTAGGTTGAGCCTAGTATATGAAGGGGTTGGTTCCTATTTGCATTTGCTTGCATATGTTGATAACTTCTCAAAACTCAAGGTGGTCCCTGGGTTTCTAGCTCTTTTTTGAAACAAAGTAGTTTTGTTTAGTAAGACTTGATACATGTCTTTACGCTGCTTTTTAAAAGAGATACTATAAACCACACATAAATAACAAAAACATACCATCTGGTATGTAAAATGGTATTTGTGGAAAGACACTGCTTTCACATTTAATCTTTATAATCTATTACTGTGACTGTATTTTAATTGTCCGGATATGGAAGCCAGAAGGCCAAGCCGACTTACTCAAGGTCACACAGAACAAATGCTGGACCAGACATCCGGCAGTTCCAGGTTAGTACTGACTGTGGTTACACAGTTCACCTAGTTAGAAGGGGGTTGGGGTGTCCTCAGTGGAGCTTAATACTAAGAGATTTTGCCTTGCATGTACAAGGCTGTGGGCATTATCCCAAGCACTGCAAAAAAAAAAAATAATAATTTCAAAAAATGTGTATCTTTTGCTTTCTACCATTGTGCTACATCCCCAGGCTCCCCTTCTCCCAAATCTTTTCTGAACTACAGAGTTTATCAAGCAGGGTTACTGAGGCTTAAGTGAGATCTACCTATGAAACTCCACATGCCTGACACCCCAGACACCCCTGGGAACAGCCACAAACAGCTTAGAAATTTCTGACGTAAGAATTCAAGTCTATATTTTACCCGTGTGCAAATTAAAGCTCCGAGGAGGCAACTGACTTGCTCAAGGTCTTTGCAACTTCTTGTAGCCAAGGCTGGATTGGGATTCCAGCCTCCTGTTCACTGGCTGCTTTCTCTGGCTCCAAGATGCTACCTGTGGAGCAGTGTTGTGATGACAGTTGGTGAAGATGTGGGTGACTTCTCTGTCCCCTATCATTTTTTACCTTCTCAGCTTAGAGTGGATCTGCTTGAGCCTTGGCATAGTGGCAACAGCGATAGGCAGGAGAGGGCTGGCCATGTTACTCCTGTCCTGCCATCTTGGGTTCTTAAGCCAGAACCCAAGTGTCACTTCCTGGCACTTCTTTTCCTCCAGTGCATCTGAGCTTCCCACATGCCTTGAAAGGATACCAGTACGAATGGCACATTTCCCAGACACCAATGCCTCCCTGTGGGGCTGAGGACACTACATACTGGTTTTCCCCAGTAGCTCTCAAACTTCATGGCATTTAAATCTGGCTGTAATTTAATAATGTAATTTAAATGTGAGCTGTCTCAGAATATATGAGTTTAAAAATACCAAGGATCATCTTCCCTTGTAGGCCAGCCTTGATGGTGAGCTTTCTCTTTGTGAAGGGTAAAGGTTTGTTAGCCCAAAATAGTTCCCAGTAACTGAACTGTCAGTGCTTACATTTATTTGCCTTGTGAGCCTGGACCTATAACTTTATTGGGTAGTGGTCATGTGTCCTTCTGAGCCTGTTGGTTGACTATCATTTGTCATATTTTCAGACAGATGCTGTGTATCATCAGACTAACATGTTGGTAACAGACCTAACTGTGACCGTTTGAGTTGCATGTGGTGGCTTACTCCCAGGAGCCCAAACACTGGGGAGGCTTGCTATGGATTTAAGGCTAACCTGGGCTACAGAGTGAGAGACTCTTAATCTCAAAAGGCTGAATAAACAAAAAGACTGTGATGCTTTTAATACTGACCGTCCATTTGTCTGGGAGTCTTTTGTCCTTACCACGTCTCTTTAATGTCTATGGAGCCGCTGCAGAGAGAAGTTTAATGTGACATAAAGTGTTTTTCATAATTTGGGTTTTAAAAATGTATTTGTTGGGAGCTGAATGTAAAAACTTACAATTGCTGGGCTAAGCAGTGTCTGGTTTTCCTCCATGAATTCTCTGTTGGGGTTTGTATTATTGAAAACTGTGGTCATTCTTCCTAGGAGAGGGACCATTAGTGTGGATGCTTGCCTGCCATCTGAAGACTTACTAACCTCTCTTCCCCTAGGTTTCCTAAACAGAAACAATTGAGTTTACAGTCATTACTTACTTGTAATTCATGACCACCGGCACTGTGTATGGATGTAAATGTCCCAGGATGCATTTATTTTCTAAATTATTATTCAATTTATTTGGGTAGAATTTCTGTAATTATATATAAAATATTCCTTTATTATTCAATTTATTTGGGTAGAATTTCTGTACTTTGGTCATCTGAGTCAACTAGTAATATACCCTTCAGAGACAGGGTGAAGGCATTCATTCATACTGAAGTTATTTTTGTGCCTATGGTCATTTGAAGATTTCCCCCTCCAAGTAGGGAAGGAAAGATGTGAATAATTTGCTTAAGACTGACAGTGAAACATGAATCGTGCCTTACGGGTGTTTGGGGGATACTGCAAGCTCTGCAAGCAGAAGAGGCTTCCTGGGCATGTGTGTGCATGTGTGTATGGGGGGTAGTGGTAGTGGTGAGGGGCAAACTTAAAACTCAGAGGTCCTTAGGTTGAAAAAATGTCTATATCAGTAGCCTTTAAAATACAAACAACCCTTGGACACACCCCAGTGTGCCTTCCTGAGGGCAGTGAAGGCCTGTAGAACACTTTCTTGGGAGCATGAGACAGGAAGGAGCTGGAACTTTTGCTACTTACCTCAGAGCAAGGAACATTAAAGCAATTCAGTGGCTCAAGAAAAAAGTTTTAACATTTAGATTTTTTTTCCTCTACCTTCCTCCTTACCGTAACCCAGACTACTGTAAACGACACACCGTTATGGTGGGAGAGAAAGCCTACCTTTTTTCTCTATCCATTTAATAACTTGAAATGACAGATTTTTTTTAAATGCCTCCCCCCCCCCCACAGAAAACTGCTGGGGAACTGAATGAATGGGTGGCTTGAGTGTCTGAAGAGTGAAGGGTCCTGGTTGGAACGCATGCTGACAGGCCTCACTGCCTGACTCCAGGTAGGGGTTCTGCCCAGTCATTCCTGACTTGTGTGCTGATGCAGGGAAAGAACCAGGTTAGCAACCTTCAATCAAGGATGGAGAGATGCTGTCTTACGTGAAGTGGGATGTACACAGTGGGAGGCAGGGGCTCCATCTCTCTTGTTAGAAAGCCTACTGCCTGTCAGAGGTTGAACAGTAGCCTCTCCATTTTTGGAGACAGGCTCTCTCTGTGTAGCCCTGGTTGTCCTCTTGTAGACTGGGTTGTCTCAAATTCACAGAGATCCATCTGCCTCCACCTCTCAAGTACTAGGACTTAAAAGGCATGCACCAGCACACCTAACTCAGACAGACCATTCCTTCATTTAAAGATGCAAAACTTTTATTTATTTATTTTAAATTGCATATAGAGTCTCCCTATAGCCTAAATTGACCTCTCAATCCCCCAAACTTTGAGGGATCAAATGACATCACAACACAACTGGAAAGTTTTGTACTTTCTTTCATGCACAAAATCATACAATTAAAAAAATATTGTATAAAGTTACCTGCAGTACATATGGCTTAGGTATATGTGAAATATAGTCCTATCCCTAGATATCTTGTTATAGTTACATAATAAATTTTCCCAAAATTATGCAAAAATATCTTCAATTCAAAGTACCTCTAGTTCTAAGCATCTGGGGTAGACATGAGCCACCTGTGGTTCATTTCAGAAAACTGGCAATGGAGAAATCTGGACCAAGCGACTCTTGTCATCTCTAGATGCTCCCCACAACGGATGGTCAGGTGGATCCCTTTACATATTGTAATGGTTATTGTCGACTGGTGAGCTCTTCATTGCTGTGGGAGCAGACCTAGGAGGGAGGACCCACCTAACTGTGGGCCGCAGGAGTCCATGGGCTGAGGGAAGAGGAGAAGCTAGCAGAACACGGACATTTGTATGCCTCCAGGTTCTGACTGAGGTATTTCATTGCCGCGACAAGATGCACACGTGCAGGAAGGGTCTCACTCCAGATAGGTTATAGGTCCTGAAGTCTCAGTCTTTCATAAGGATAAATGTAAGTGGAACAGAATGCTTAGAGGCAAAAGCCTTCCAAAAAGTTTTCAAAATAATTTGGGGGGGGGGGGGGGAGGGGCGGCTCAGTGGTTAAGAACACCGCTCTTGCAGAGCACCTGAGTTCAGCTTTGAGTCCTCGCATCAGGTGGCTTACAGCTGCCTGTAACTGCAGTTCCAGGGGATCTGACAACCTCTTCTGGCCTTTGCAGATACCTCTACTCCTGTGCAAACATATGTACAAGTATACATTTAAGAAAAAAAATTAAGATTTTTCCTTGACCATTTTGAGCCTATCTGCCCCTTCTTCCACTTCTCCACTTCCTTGTCCACCCAACTCTGCTTTTGTTTGTTTTGTTTTTTTTTTTAAAACAAGTACAATTTGTGCTATCCAGATATTTTTAGATGTGTGGCCTTCACTTGAGCCACCAAGGGCCACACTCTTAAAGAAAATAGACTCTTTTTCTCCCAAACATTATCAACTTCCAATAGTTCCTAAGGCAGGAACTGTTAGCACCCACCTCCCCTCTCCATGCTGAAATTCTGTCTGGCCTGAGCCAGCACTGGTCTGATGCATGTGTCTCACTCAATTGCTGTGAATTCATATGTGCAGCCATCCTGAGTCTAGAAGGGACTGTTGTCATCCTTACAGTCTCCCATGATGAACCCTGAGCCTTCGGAGGAAGGGGGCATAACACAGATACAGGGCTGAGCCTTCTAAAGTTTCTTATTCTCTGAATCTTGATCAGTTGCAGGTTTTCTGTGTGAATTACCATCTACTGGAAAAAGCCTCTCTTACAAAGGTTGATGGGTACACTAATCTATGGATGTAACAGTAACCCATCAGGAGTTAGTTTATACATTAATAGATCCTTCCCTTAGGGCATATAAATCTGTCCAGACACAGGTCCTTGGTCCCAATAAGAAAGGAAGATGGGTGGTTAATCTTGTGACGTTGATACCACTATTGTAGCAGTGGGCATGTCTTGCCAGGTTGTTATAATTTTTCAGGGCTCATAGCTGGGCAAGATTGGTGACTTTCAGCCAGGAGTGGTGGTCTTTAACCCTGGCACTCTGGAGACAGAGGCAGGTAGGTAGATATCTGAGTTCAAGGCTTGCCTGGTCTACATAGTTGAGTTCTAGGCCAGCTAGGGTACACAGGGAGACTCTGTCTCAAAAAAAAAAAAAAAAGATTGTTTCTGTCACTGGTAGCGCGCATAGCACCTTCAAGCACTGGGAAAGCTAGCCAATAAGGACGAAGAAGCTTCCATGAGTACCAGCTTGAGTTCTCTGTTTTGTGACTCAAGTGTGTTCTGTCTTTAGTACTAGGTTTTCCTGTGAAGTTCTAGAGTGTAACCAAGAACATCGGTAATGGCCTGTAATGTTTCAAATTATTATGTGTATGTATGGGAGGGTCTCACTATATAACCTTGGCTGGCCTGTAATTTAGAGATCTTTGCCTCTGTTTCCCCAGGGATTCTGGGATTAAAGGCATGTGACATCACGTGAGGCCCTCCTTCAATTTTAATAGATGGGCTTGCTAGGTATAACAGGCTCTATCAGGATTTGGAGTACAGCTTTTCAGGCCCTTTAAAGGTTTGTTGACTAATCAGTTGTTACCGTAATCGACATGGTTTGTAAGTGACTTGACTTTCCTCCCTTGGAGATCTAAAGCGCTTTTTAATATTTTGCATTTTTAATATTTTAGCTATATAATATGTTGTGGGGAATTTCTTTTCTGGTCCTATCTATTTAGTGTCCTCAGGAATCTTTTTCTCTAGGTTTGGGAGATTTTCTTCTGTGATATCTGTGGACAAGTTTTCTAGGCCTTCACTACGCTTTTCTCCTTTCATGCTCAAAATAAGATTATGTCTTTTTATGGGGTTCCAAAACTTGTCCATGCTCCATTTGTTATTATTATTAAATTTCTCTTGTTCTTTACTGAATGATCCAATTCCTTTATTTTGTCTTCCATCCCTTTCTGTTTTTGACACAACCTAGTCTGTTGCTCAGGCTTTCCGCTGAGACTTTTCATTGGTTTGTTGAAATTTTCATTTCTAACATTTCCATTTGAATTGTCTTTAAAAAAAAAAAAAAAAAAAAAAAACGCAAAACTATTTAGACCAGCTCCCTTTATTTTGTCTCTGTCTTGAGTTGTTTGACCATAGTTACAATCATTCTTTGAATTCTTTAAGTTCTTCAACGCCATATTCATTAGGGACCATAACTGTGAGATTTGTACGTCTGGAATTTGTTAGATGAGGGTTGTTTTTTAAAGATATTTATTTTTATGTATATGAGTGTTCTATCTGATTGTACATCTGCGTATCAGAAGGGGGCATTGGATCCCATTACAGATGGTGGTGAGCTCGGATGTGGGTACTGGGAATTGAACTTAGGCCCATTGGAAGAGCAGGCAGTGCTCTTAACCACTGAGCCATCTCTCCAGGCTGGTTGAGGACTTTCTTTTATTCAAGTCTCAGTCTTTCAGCAGAGGTATTTAGTGTTCAGGACGCTAATTCACAGCAGCACTGGGAATCTCAATCTCCTGTTTGTTGGTCAATGGAGCTACAGCCTCTCTCCCGGTCTTCTGTTTCTTTGCTACAGTCTGGCGGTGTCTTCAGTTCTAGAACAAGTTTCACCTGGCAGTAGGGACCGACTGGTCCTGGGACCCAAGCTGGATAGGACAGCTGGCAGAACTCTGGACAGTGGGGTATATAGGTGGTGACTTAATGGTCCCTGGTGGCTAATGTGTTAGGATCTGGTGAGTCCTGGAGGGAAGGGAGACAGGCTAAGAGGAGGAGACTCTTCCTGGCAAGCAGCCAGAGGACTTGGGTGACTCAAATGGAGGCTAGGAAGGAAAGTTCAGGTTGCCTATGGGTCCACACCAACATGTGGTGGCTACAGCCTCACTGAGATCAGCTGAGTCTCAGGGAGACAGAGAAGGGGGTAGTCTGGGGGAGGTGGGGCACAGTCAGCCTACCTACCTGGGTCTGTGCCACAGGTGGAGGTTGCAGGGTCCATGGTAGCAGTGGTGGGATCAGGTGAGTCTAAGATAATACTTATATTTGGAAGACCAAGCACGCCACTGATCTGCTTTCTAACAGAATCCAATATACAATCTGGCTTTTGTTGTTGTTGTTGTTGTTTTTTAATGAGAAACATCTGAGTTGTACATATCACAAATAGTTCCAAGTTTCTTTAACCAACCCCTGGTGGCCAAACAGCTCAACCAGACCTGAAGTGTCTCTTTAAACATGAAAAGTCTTAAAAAATTAAATTATAAAAACATCCCTATCAAGACTGCAGTTTGGCATTTACTGTACATTAGTCAAAAGCTCAGGCTAAAATCTTTTGTTTTTTTTTTTTAAATCAAAGTTTACATTATACATACAGATTTAGCATTGTTTAAAAAATATGCACAAATAACGACATCCATGCAATAAAATTTCTTTAGAAAATTTTAAAGCAGTGTAAAAGGGCTGACCTGGGTACTGAATGGGAGATTTTGGTTTATAACCTGGGAAGTACAGACTACTAGCTGATTGGAGGAAAGCTGATTCTAAATATTTAAAATGTGTTTGAATCAACCAATCAGCTCAGTGCACAGAAATTTCCGAACCATTACTAAGGTAGGGACCCACTAGCTTCTTGAATATAGTTTATCTATGTGCTGAGCATCGTTCATGGGCCTTCTGAGCTGTGCTATAACAACAGTGTTTTCCAGAGTGTGTGGCTCTTCCAGGGTTCTCTGAACCCATCTGAATGGCAGGTCCTGCTGTACTTGATTCTCTGTCTCAGCAGAAGGACGTCTTGTCTGAGTTGTCCTGGGCTCTCAGAGGAGGAGAGGAGGAGGACAAGAGGAGGGAGGTGTCTGCAGCAAATCCCTGGCTAAGAGTCACTCCTGGATTGGTTTGATACCACGAGCTGAGCACCTGTGGCCAACAGGCTGTCGGCCCGGCACCGCAGCTGGCAGAATCCTCTAGGTGGGAGGTGGCCCGTTAGTGTACCGAAGCATGGGGTAGAAGGAGCGGGCAAAGTTGTTGGCCTGGGTGCAGCTGTAGTCATCTTCAGAGGCAGGCAGCAGGCAGGCCAGGAGCAGCAGCAACAGGAGCAGCAGCTGCAATGGTAGCGCTGCCCTGATCACCCGTGAGAGGAAGGAGCGCCTCGGCTGTGAGTGGCCATGGTTGTTGAGGTGGGGCGTCCTGCCAACAGAGAGGTGGGGGGCACTCATCAGGAGGGTTCGTGAGGCACACTCACCATCATCTCACTATGTGTTTATGGAAAGAAATCAGGGCTCTGGGATGTGAGGCTTAAATAAGCTGACAGCTGAGGTGATGGCTGGTTAACATGTAAACTGACAAGGTCTAGAATCATACAGGAGATAAGCCTTTGGGCGTGTCGGTGAGGGATTTTCTAGATTAGGCTAACTGCTCGAGGAGTGGGAGGCACTGTTCCACAGGCTGGGGGCTCTGAAAAGAAAGGAGAAAGCAAGCCGAGAACACCCATTTGTCTCTCTGGCTGCTTCCTGACTGTGGGTACACTGTGACCAGCCGCCTCAAGCTCCCGCTACCAAGAGTTCCCCGCCATGATGGACTGACTGTACCCTTGGCACTGTGAGCCACAATAAACATCTTTACTTCCATGGCTTTGTCAGCGTGTTTTGTCGCAGCAATAGAAAAGTAACTCGGGCAGCTGGGGGCACTTCTGGAAGAGAAGCTTGGTCCTCTCCACAAGAACCCATGGGGAGTCACCATGGGAAGTAACCCCATTACCTGTCTGCCTCCTCTTCCTCTTCCTCTTCCTCTTCCGCTCCAAACTGCTGGAACAAAGAAGCCCATAATGCAACATGTCCTCCCTCCCTTAGGTTTGCTACCCCTTCCCCACCCTCTTAAGGTCTAGAGTCACACCACATGTGATTCAGCTTGATGACCTAGGGAGTGAGGTCTGTTAAGCCATCAAGATTTTCATATTTCAGCTTACTGATCTGATTTCCTGGAGACATGAGGAAATCCCTCAACAGAGGGCCTCACCTACAATCTACTATGACCTCAAAAAGTAACTCACCAGGAGAGAGCCTTTGAGTCAAGTCTCTTAAAAAAAAAAAATCAATCATTTTTTAAATAATTATTTTAAAAGGCCAGAGAGAGAACTCAGCAAGTAAAGACACTTTCTGCCGAGCCTAACGACCCAGGTTCAATGTCCGGGCCCAAGTGATAGAAGGAGAGACCAGCGTTCTACAACTTGTTCTCTGGCCTCCATATGCAGACAGTGGCATGGCTGTATAGACACACTCAAAAATAATTGTTATTAAAAATATTAGAATTTCTTTTGGCAAGAAGATTGGTTGAAATAGGTTTGTGCTATCACAAAAGGTCCTTGGACTCTCAAGATTCTGCCATCTTAGTGACCGAGAGCCAGGCTGGGTATGTTTTAAGGAAGGAAGGGAGGGAGGGCACTGACCTTTGCAAAGGCTGCTGGAAGCTGTTCACCTGAGTCCACTTCATCAAAGCTGGTCAAAGAATCGTCTGGATTCTGAAAGCCACACCCAGTTGTTCAGTTTAGGGCAAAACAAAGTTGTGGGTAGCCTCCTGCACTGTGCTTTTTGAACCTTTCAAAGAGTAGCCTGTTCCCGTCCCTCTTCTTCTAAGAACTCTCTCCTCCCATGTAAAAGACTTTTTCAGACAAAAGGCCAAAGCACCGGAAACCCACAATCCCAATTGGCCGTGAGTCTCCATCACTGTTGGACTGTGGGACTGCTCCAGCTGGGGGAGGCCCAGTCTGGTATGCTCGTTGGGTTACAGCACATTTTCAAGAGAACTGAAGCTCAACAGAGTAGAGGACAATTAGGAAGGAGACCAGGCCAGTCCAGAGAGAAAGTGAAGGCTTGCATCCAGCATGAAGGTAGAAAACATGGCAGGACCCATCTTGCATATTCCCCCCCCCCCCCCATGTGATGGCTAGCTGCCTTTTTCCAAATGACAGAACAGTTGCACTGGGCTTATGCAACTAAAGCTGCATAGCCAGGAAGGGGCTGGAACCTTCACCCTGACTGTCTCCCCCACAGTGAGGCTGCAGCCTGCCACCCCATCTGCCTCTTCTGAGGTATCTTGGCCACTTGGCAAGTGGACTGACTCACCAGGCTTCCCTGCAAGGACATCAGATCTCGAGCCACTTGCTCTCTCAGCTGTGTGAGTTTCTTCTCAATTACGTGGACCTTCTCTTCGGCCTCAATGTAGTCTTCTCCATGCCCCTTAACCAGAAGGCTGGAGGAAATCTCCTGCAAGGAGTTGACTTGAGGCTGACGGTCTAGCAACTCCTTTTCCAGTTGCTGAAAGCAAAATGGTGTAAGACAGTTGTCGGAGGGGAGGATGGCGCAGCCTTCTTTGTTCTGGGATGAATGCTAGGTACAGCTCCATTTCACAACTTTCTTTGGTTCGTTGACACTAAATGCTTTGCACTATTCAGAGAACAGCTGAATAGGTTGTACCCAAACCCCTGTTTTAATTCCTTTGAACTCTAAAGATGTTGAGAAATGAGGGGAGAAGCAAAGAAGTGTGCTATGAAAAGCCCAGGCCCTTACCCACTAAGGCAGGGAAACTGAAGCCAGTACCCCAAGAACCATTAGCTTGGGCACACTGCCTAGCTACACGGAGGGTGCACCGGCATCACTCAAGGGCTGTCTTCCTGCTATGCAGCTACCTCCATTCAAATTAAAAGAAGAAAATCGGTTTCAATCACATTCCAGCCCCTTGGTAGCCACCTGAGGTACAGAGGCAGGAGATACCCACTCATGTAGCAAGTTTTCTCAGACACCGTTACGTAGGGAGTGGAACTCTATAGAGATTTTAGTATAAATTATTTTTTAAAGCAATGCCCAGCAATTTTTAATATAAGATACTGAAAATTAAGCTACATGTAAGCGGATAGGTAAAAACAAGTCCCTTTGAGACATGTGAGAATGTATAGGTCTCACCTTGGCTTATTAGTGAAAAATAATCTATAAAGACACAGTTACCTCCAGAAAATAGGACATTTCTACTATGAATATAGATAACACATGCAACCCATCTTGGGCAATATGTCCTCCTTCACCCCCCAGGCAAACAGGACAGTCTGCCCTCTGTGCCCAAGGGTCCTCTACCTCTGTCAGCCATGGATCAAAACACACAACAAAGAATTACCGCTGTTCTGAATATGTGAATGCTTTCCTTGTTATCATCCTTAAGTGTGGCACAACAGATATGTATACAGCATTTACACAACTCATTATATTAAGGACTGTAAGTAATCAAGAGAGGATTCAAGACATGTGGCAGGATTTGTGTTGGTTGTATGCAAACATGCAAAATATGCATAAATATTTAAATTTACACAGACAAAATAAACATTTTACCTGGCGGACTCAAGTACCCTCGAATCTGGGTATGTGTAGGAGTGTAAGCCCACTGGCTATCCAAGGGTGAATATATTAATAATGGAAAAACACGCTTCGGTGGTCTTGACTTCCAAAAAGTACCTTTAATACACTGACATCTCTTATTCCCAAGAATCTTAAAAGCATTGGGCTCTGGCTCCTCGCCTCTCTGCATGAACTCATGAGTCACAGCCACCAACAGGTCCCAGAGCAGCACTAGATGACGCTGCCAAGGACTCTGACCCATGGAGCTATTCAGTGGTTAGTGGGCCTGTGGAGGAAACTTACCATTAGTTCTTTCTGACACTCCAGGAGGACCTGGCGGTCAGCCTCTGGGCTGGTGACATGCGCCTTCTGCCTTCGGCTCTCTGCACTCGCTAGCCACAGGAGCAAGTCTTGACTCAGTTGGTGAAAGTCCTTCAGAAACAACACTTGTGAGACCCCCCGTTCTTGGTGGGGGCAGAGGGAGGGAGTGCCTAGACGGAGCTGCTCATTCATCTCCATTAGTCAGTAAGCAAAGGACCAGATTTCAGTGACAGGCCAGGGACTCACCCAAGGAAAGAAAAAGCTAGGAGGAAGTGTGCACACCTGGCTGAGCCCTGGGAGGCATCAAATATAAAATGATACCAGCAGTGGGGGTGGGGTGAGGTGGAGTAGGGGGTGGGCCGGTGTTCTAGGTACTGATTTAAATGTGAAGACCACATATGTTATTTAACCCACTTTCCAGATGCAATGGTTGTGGGATCATACCCCACATGACAGGCTGTGATGGGCTCATGTTCGTAAAGACAGCCACAGAGCTAACCGATGGTGGGGAGCTAATACACGTTCAACACTCATGTGGGTTGGGTAGCAGGCCAGCATTATACACATCACATTGTTCAGTTCTTAAAAAAAGAGCCCTAGAGTCAGGCTCAGGTCTCAGAGGGAAACGCTGAGGTCTGGGAGTTTCAGGGAATGAAAGTATCAAATGGCTCCCATATTCAGGGCCAGGTCTATGATTCTCTCTGACAAGGGACAGAGAGAGGCCGTTTCCTCAACCAGGTGGCATGCTTCCTGTGACCTTTACATGGGCAACAGACCTGGAGATGCTAGGTAAACATAGGGTCATTTTAATGGCACTGGGGGGAGGGGAACTTGCTTATTACTTCCTAGCTCAAGCCAACCTGGGGATGGTAAAAATATCTGCAGCTCCTAGCATTATGGGCCAGGCAGCTGCTGGGAGGGACAGGGCCCTGGGCTGAGTCAACATACCTGGCACTGCATGAGTGACTGTCGTAAGTCTGCTCGCCAGCTGTCCATCACACCCTGGACGGCGTCCCAGGACAGGCTCAGCTGACGGAGCCTATTCTGGAGTTCTGTGGATTCGGGGCTCTGGCTTGGCAGATATTCCTTGTGGCTCACATTGGCGGAGACCATCAAGGCCTTGTAGGTATCGAAGGCTTTTGCTATCTCCTAGGGAAGAGATCAGGTTAGGCCTTCGGACAACAGGGAAGAGGGGCTCGTTTTGAATACCTGTAAGGGACAGACCTCCTCCACACTTCTCCGAGCAGTGGGCACCAAGACGAGAGAGAGCTCGCCTGTGAGTGGCTGGGAAGTATCAGCTGAGGGAGCTGCCTTAAAAGGTTCGTGAGCTTGGCTGGCCAGCAGGGTTGGGGAACCAGAGGCCTGCCTGACAGGCTTGACCAGAGGCATGAGGAGACAGACTCCACTGACCTCCACAGTCCCTTCTCTGTCACTGGCTTAGGGACAGTCCTAGGTGAGACTAAAAGTTTTCCAGATAAAGACTATGTAGCTACTTTGCACTTGTCCCTTGGGACCCCAGAAACATCACTCCTTTTGGAAATAGTAACCTCTGTATCCGCAATGGGAAAGCACAGGTGTGAAGAGAAACTGGACACCCTTAAGATTCCTGTCTTAGGTTTCAGGACTTCAGACTTATCTGCTCAGGGTACCCCCAAAATGCAGGGCTCAAGCTGCCCCTGCCCTGTACCCTGGGCTGGTGCTCTTGAGGCCTTGAGCTGATAATGAGGAACAAATCTTTAACTGTATCACAGCGTAGCCACAGGAGTCAGGCCACAGGACTCCTTAGCCAGTGAGCTGATCTGAACCTTTCCCAGGAAGGCCCCACTGCTAGCCTGGTGTAGAACTACCGCAACAGGTCAGAAGGCTGGCTTTACCCTGCTTTACACTCAATCTACAATCCACATCTTTCCAGCCCTGAGGACCCGAGTCATATCTCTGCTGTGCTCTTCTAGGTTTGGGGATTTTCTGTAGACACTCTGTCATGTGAAAAGAGAAACCTGTGTCTTGGTCCTGAGGTAAAAGCCACTAACCTCTGCACATGCTACCCGTATGCTACCAGCCACTCCGAGCCCAGGTTGGACCTCTTTGCCCAGCAGCACAAGGCTAACTCTTTGAGCCTGCTCTGACCGCCTCGCCCCTCCACCCACGGCTCCACTCACTTGCAGTCTCTTCACCCTGAGTGCCATTTCCTGGATATCGGAGGGAGGCTCTGCCAGCTTCAGAGCTTCCAGCTCTGCTCCAGTTTTTTCAAGCCAAGTAGTGATGCTGCCGATATCAGAATTCAGCTGCTGCACGTTCTGTTTTAATCTGAGCTTGCTGTGAAGCGCCTGCGCCTGAATCAGCTCCCACCTGTCGAAGGCACCTGGAATCCAAAGCCACCAATTAAAGCAAGCAATAATACAAGCAGATTGTCTCAGCTTAATAAAGGTGAATCAAGGATGCTCCCTGGAGGAGGACCAGAGCCCTCACATCTGGAATCTCCAAGTTCTGATCCAAGGCTCATCCCCTCTACTCCCACAAAGGCTGGAAGGAAGCAGAGACAAAGGGTGAGGAAACCCAACCTGTGCCCAATAGGTTGTCTGGCCTCTGGCTCAGTATTTTAGATAGCGTTGTTGTTTGGATTCACAGCGATCAGCGAGATGTGATCAGCTATACTTTGCACCTAGCTCAGCAATGACCTTGGTAATCACTGGACTAGCTTATGAAGTATTTGAGACAATGTGGTCTTCACCATCTTCCATCTTGTTTTTCCTTACATGGCAAGTCATTAAAACATGCATTTCACAACTAGGTGGTGGTGGTACACACCTTTAATTCCAGCACTAAGGAGGCAGAGGCAGACGAATCTCTGAATTTGAGGCCAGCCTGGTCTACAGAGCAAGTTCCAAGACCGCTAATGCTGCATAGAGAAACTCTGTCTCAAAAAAAAACAACAACAAAAAAAACAACAAAAAAAAAACCATGCATTTCGTCTTATGGGGACTCTTTGTCACTCATTGTGTAAAGAACAGTTTCCAAAAGGCCAGGTACACAGCTATGTAGGACATGTGTCTACCAAGCCTAGTCCTGGCACTATAAGAAAACAAAGAACCCCAATTTAAAATGAGATGGCTGGGGACTCCTTCATAAACACAAATCGGCTCATCTCAAACAAACCGAGGCTGTTGCGGGGTGGGTTCAGCGGTCTTGGTAGTCACATCCCTGCTTGAGCCCTATCATGCGAGAGTTGAATCGAACACCTAGGCCCAGACACCAAGCTCCACATCTCCTAAGGGCTGCCCGTTTTTTGGTACCTGGCTGTTGTCCCGTTAAAGTGGCCAGCTGCTCATCTTCCTGCTGGGCGCTGTCCTTTGAGCCTCTTGAGCCTTCTTTGCTGTCATCGTTGTCCTGACCCAATAGCAGCTTTACCTGGAACGAACCAATCTTCAGTTATTTCTGCAAGATCCTAAAGAGATCTAAAGAACGTCTGGGTTCTGTGGACAGTTCCCACCAATAGGTGACCAATGATTGACAAGCTCAATCATCGACAAGCTCAGGAAATGATACTTTGTATCTCTGGTAACACATGTGGTTTCACAGCCAGTAGAAAAGCTGAGCTGTTGAGCCTGGGTGGGTGAGGAACACAAGCCTAACGCCTGGGAGAAACGGAACCACAGGGTAAGGAGAGGGCTGGGTGAGGTTTCCTTCCACAGTCTTGGGCTGCAGCACCGATGGAGATAGTAAAAGCGGTAGCTGTCCGCTAAGCAAAAGGAGGAAAAGTGGGCAAAGCCACATCTGTATCAGATTTGACCAGTTAAAGGCAGAACTGTCCCCAACTATATAGTAACAGTCACCCCCAGACACAGAAGACACTTTGGCTAAACCCACTGGTCCTCCACCTCCACTTGTATTGCCTACTCCGAAAGATACCTGTGTCACTACACTGCAAATGACATTTTCACCTCAAGTCCCTCACTGTGGATGCTCTGAGCTAACACCTATCTCTAGTGGCTGCTTCACCAGTGCACTCCAAGAACTCATGCAGCCAAGAGGTGCAGGGGTAGTTGTTATAATAAGCACCCCAATACAGTATTAGTAGGGACACCCCGAGGGCCTCCTCCCTGTACACACATCAATTCTAATGTACGAGGCAGGTTCATAATCAGGAGAGGAAGGCTTACAGAGCACTGTATGCTTCACTGTCCTGGCCTGGGAATCAAATCCAGGTCCCATCGCCACCAATTCAGATTATGATGAAGTCCTGTTTTGTTTTCTGACGTGCAGTCAGAAGGCAAATATAGCAGATTTGAGAGGCGAGAGGCGGCTCAGGAAGGCTCTGTTATTTATGTGGATAATTGCCGCTAACAGAAATAGTTCTCTCGTTATCACTGTTCATCACCTCGCTTTCTGCACGCACAAATTTGGGGGCTGGAAACCTTTCTTTCAATCTAGTCTAATTTGCTGGGTTCTGCTGAAGCAGGGATACCTGAGCAGAGGGCCTTGTTCTTTGGGTGGTGCTGGGACTTGAACTCAGGTCACGCTAGACAAGCTCTACCACTGAGTGACATACCTTCCCTGAAGTCCCCTCAGAAGAGATCCCATCACAAAACAGATCCAGAGAGACTGGAAATACCCGCATGCACCTGGGCTACATTCCCAAGGGGTCAGGACTCACATAGGCTGGTTTGTAAGGTGTGCTGGCATCTGCAGGAACTGGTGCCACAGTCCTGTCACCGTCCATGTGTTTGTAGTGATGTTTGGAATGGGAAGGGCTGTCGGGAACATGCCACGGGTGGCCCTCAGAAATGGATTTACCTAAAACAAAGCATCACCCCGAGTTAGGGTCTACTCTCCAAACAAAGGATTTCTACTTAGTGACATAAACATGGTCACAGGTGACATGGCATCAGGTTATAATACCAAAATGAGTTCTGCAGCTTTCCTTGCAAAGCATGCAATGTTTGCAAAATGTCAGTATGTCTTGGGAGGGAATGAAATGAGTCATGCAACTGAGCAACATGGCACCTTCACGAGGTGGGACCACAGCGGAGCACAACAAACATATACGTGATTGGCTGCGGGATGAGTGGCATTCTGGATGGAGCTGGTGTCTGGAGTTGTGGGGATGGTAGGCAGTAAGGTTAGGATTGGGGGTCAAAAGGATAGGAGGCCTGGGGGGGGGGGGGGGCAGCAACTGTGTGAAGATGGACTTAGGGACCAAACAGCTGCTGATAGCCCTCGGCTGCCACTGAAGAGAGGGACCAGGTAGGGTAGAGGACTAAAGTGGCAAATTGAAGAAAGGTCTCCTTCGCTGTGGCAAAGACAATGAATGGTCCTTTCTAACCCCAGCTATCCATCTTAGGAAATCACCAGAAGCAAGGAAATAGTTTGAAACTAAGCCACCATGAAGAAAGCTTGGCCCAAGCTGAAGGGAAAAAATAACAAAGGCACCACGACAGCAGTTCTTTCTGCCGGCCTGGAAGTGGGTGGGTCGGGGGAGGGCGTTGAGAGCACTCTGGTATGTAGGGAGCACGCAGGTAAGGGTGAGTACAGCAGTGTAAATACACCATGACACGAAGACCAAGGCGCATGGTGTCCACAGAGGCACAGGTCAGACATGACACGGGAGCAAGGTTTAGGATGCGGTATGTGCCATGGGATGCGGCCATGTTGAGACACATGCACGGGCAGGGGCCTACCAGAAGATGCTTTCAAAGATTTTGTGGTCATTTTAAGATAAGCCTCAGGATTTTCAGGGATTTCTACATCTGAAAAAGAATAATGTCATTGTCCTCACTGGAGGCGCCTGCGGAGTAATGCCCAGGTAGTAAGTCGACACAGCAGAGACACTGCCAAGTGGGGGAAGGAAGTTAATTACTACCTATTTTCTCAGTAAAAGAACTTTAAAAACCAAAAGGACTTCCCCACCCCAGTCAATTCCTGTTCATCATAGTGCTGGTTAGGGGCACATGTGGTAACAAGGGCCACACTCAATGTATTGGTAAGCTTTAATAAATGCTGAAAAAAAAAAAAAAAATCAATTGGTGAGCCTCCCATTGGCTAGACTCATCAGTGAATGACTCTAAAGTAAGAATGTGAATGTCACCCCACCTGTAACAGAAGCTAATTCTCAGGTGAGGCAAAAGGTAGGCAGGACAGAAGCCAGAAAGCCACAGGCCCATACCAGCCATAAGCTGGACTCTGAATCACAGAGAACTTTATGTGTCTCTATGGTGCTAGAAATACAGCCAAATGGGTCAAGTTCACAGGCCCCGGGAAGCCGCCTTTACCTGACAGTGCGCTGTAGAATGGGCCCTCGTCGTCGTCTTCGTGAGAAGATGATCCCCCCACATCACCTGTGTGATCCCACTCCAGGGGGATAGAGTCCACACTGACGGGGGTCTCACAGCCAGACCGCTCGTGTCCCAGAGCCGGGGGCACAAGGTGACACAGTGACTGGGAAGATGTGGGCTCCTCGCTCTCTCTCCTCTTACGCCAGGAGTCAGCCGGGATCTCCCTTGGGTCTTCTATGTCAGTCTCATTCTCAGATGCCTCCTTCTCATCATCTAAGCCCTAAGTGGGAGGACCCAGGTGTTAGGGTGAGCTAGGTGGGAAGCTGCTGCAGCAGCAAAGAGCTTTGGAAGTTTGCCTATCTAGCAGCCAGCACTGACATTTCTAAAGCATTTTAGGAATTGGGGGTATGTGTGGGGAGATGGCTGCGGGGTCAGGGGGAGCTTTTCCTACACATTTGTGAGGACCTGAAGCTGAATCCTCAGAAGCCAAGTGGAAACTGGGCATAGTATTCTGAGTGGCTGAAATCTCAGCACTCCTATTAGAGGCAGGATTCCTGTACAGTCATTGGCCAGCTAGCCTGGCTTCTATAGCATACGATGTACACAGCAAGGAACAAGTTGGAAGGCGAGGAACAGCAACTGCAGATGCCCTGGGAACTCCACACGTGCTCCACGATACACTTACACAACAACGCCTCACACTCAAATGTGCGTGCACACACACACATACACACACACTGTATTTTAAAAGTTCTCAGGTCTTATGTATTATTCAACTTTGAACAATCCACAGTGGGGTTTGGAATCTGTATTTTAAAAGAACTATAGCTCTTTTTCTTAGCAGAAAATAAAAAAATAATGAGTGAAGCTGAGCGTTTACGCTAAGTTTATCTAGAAGGAAAGGAAGCAATGGCCAAAGTGTCATAGATGACAGAATCATATCCTCTAGTTTATTCTGTGTGTGTGTGCATCTGTGTGTGTGTACATCTGTGTGTATGTGTGTGCATACATCTATGTGTGTACATCTGTGTGTGTGTATGTATATCTGATTTGTCACTTCCTGCTTCCTGACCGGATGCAAGGTGACTAGCTGCCTCAAGTTCCTGCCACCATGCTCTCCTTCTCTGCCATGATGGGCTGTAGCCTTGTGAGCTAAAATAAACCTTTCCCCCTGAAGTTGTTTTTGTCAGGTATTTTGTGTCTGCAACAAGCTAAGTTAATTAACACAGAAGCCTTTTTCAATTGTTTATCCAATGAACTGAGAGCTGACTGATTCAGCTGGACTGGCTGGCCAGGAAGCTCCAGCATCCTCCTGTCTCGGTCTCTTCCAGCAGTGGGTGACGGGTGCCTAATGCTGTGCTGAGCTTTTGACGTGGATGCTAGGGATCCAAACTCTGGTCCTCACGCCTAGTACAGAAAGCACTTTACTAAGTTGCCTCTGCAGGTCTCACTTATGCCTTTTTAAATTTTCTAATTTCATAGTGTAGTGTCTCTGCAGCTTATATTATCGTGCTCTGCAGAGAAAAACAACTGTAAGCAAACACCTTTAAAAATGAGGACTTCTTGGAGACTCTCTGAGGCTTCACTGACTGAAAAACAACTGCATTCAAAGTTGGCCAAGTTGGACCACACAGAAAAGAAACAATCCAGCCAATCATAGTGGCCAAGAAGTAGCTGTTCTGGCCCAGTAAGATGGGGATGGAGAATGAGGACCTTGGCTCTATGTGGACCCCCCATACCACCGTGAATTCAGGGAAACATCAAGGTTCCTTTGGAAAGCGGGTACATTTGACACTTTAAACGTGAGAACAGCACCAGACAAAGACATTGAAAGCTTCCAGGCATGAGGGGAGAGGACAAATTACATCCCCAAGCAGCTATATAATGCATATAATCCAAACTAGACAGATTTCCGTGAGTACTAGGGACCACTGACACTGACCAGAAAAACCCTGTCCTAAGGATTATGAGGGCAGAGAGGAGAGCACAACTCCCAGGCACCATCCTTCTACTGCTAAGTAACTGTAGCTCTAAGTCAGTAAGAGTGAAAATAGAAAAACTCCCCCGCCCCCACCACCATTTTGGTTCCTGTTCCTGTTGTACATTTTTGGCACAATTTTTTCAAATTAGTTTCTCAACCAATCATCATCTTGAAAGAGAACATTCTAGAGTACAGCTCTGAAAAGCATGGCCACTGCTATGTATCATTAAGGCACATAGGAGGTACTTCTCCTTCAGAGGTACCTCATATGATACCACACTGCCCTACACTGTAACACTAGAGCATACACTTCAGAAGCATTACTGAGACTTGAGCTATTCTTCCAGCAAGAGGGCCAGGAGGCCGGCATGACACGGCTCTGTTCAGAAATGCACGCTTAGGGTTTCCTTTTCATTAGCCAAACAGTTCAAAATTAGGTAATCTACTTTCTTCATGAACAATTAAAAACTATTATACACTAAGGAAGGAAAGAAAAGAGAAATGCAAAGGAAAAAAAAAATCCCCTGGGGCCTGGAGAGATGGCTTATGGTTAACAGTACACACTGCGTTTGTAGAGGACCTGGCCCAGCTCCTAGCAGCCACACCAGGAGGCTCACAACTGTCTATAATTCTAGCACCAAGGGATCTGACGCCTTATCCTGCCTCCAGGTGTTCTCTAGAGGTTTTCTACTGAGATTGAAATATCCACCCTGTAGGGAAGCTTTTTAAACCCGAAGGCACACAACTCAAAATAGCCTCAGGAAGTTGCGGAAACTGACCAGATTCACTAGGCCCCTCCCTTTCAGAGTAAGCAATAAAATCTGAGCCCCTCACCCCACACCAAGGAAGAATGCTGAGCTGCAAAGAAGACTCAGACAAGCCAAGCTGTTAAGAAGGTTCTTGAGGCTAGAACAACTGGAGGAAGCAGAAATTGGTACCCTGGAAGAGGTTTAGACCCGAGTCACATGGAAAGAACATTTTCCAACCTGGTGAGCTGCCTGCAGGCTGTGCAGTGTGGTCCAGATTCCCAGCTTTTGTGAGCTGTCACCTATACTGGGGTGGGCTTTGTGGATGCAGCTGTCTTTGGATCATTTCTGCTTCTCTAAGAAACTCCTCATCTATATTCCTATAAGTAATCCTATAAAACTCATTAGTTCACCACGTTGGACTTTGATGGCATCTGTATTGTGGGCTCCCTGTGTAAGGTGAGTAGACGTGTGGCTCAGGAAAAGTTTTGTCACACACACAGAGGCACCTGCACTCATATGCACAAACTCACACAAATAAGCACATAACTAAAACAAAATATAAAAAACAAACAAACAAACAAACAAAACCAAATCCTTAAAACATAACTCCACAGCCATTCAGCCATTGGGTTCACACAAAGATGGCTGGGGGCGTGGGGGTGGGGCGGGGAAGGGCAAGCAAGACTCAATATAAAACTAGCACATTACCAAGTCTGCCATGATTGGATGGGAAGAGCCCCAGGGAGGAATGGAGCTGCTTCCACACCCTGGACCACAGTTGAATGGAGCCCTTTTTAACTGCAAGTAATCATGGGTCCAGTACAAGGTAATCTTCCCAACTCTTCAAACATCGAGTACGATGTACTCACTGAGCAGCTGGGAGCCCTGGTTGGTGGGTTACTGGGGTGCGGGTCCTTACCGGGGTGTGGGAGGTCAGGCGGCGGTGGAAGCGAGACACCCTGCCGAACACCTCCTGACAGTAGCGATGCAGCTCCTCCAGCCCGTCCTCGATCAGGACGGCGTCCAGGGGCTCACTCTTCTGAATGAGCTGCTCCCCAAACACGATGAGCTGGTCGATCTTGTTGGTGTTCAGTGTGATCTCCTGTTGGAAGCCCTGTTTGGAAGGTAAGATAGAGACTCTTTCTTGTGTCTAGTGTTTGTTCCATATGACAGGACCATACAGGGGTCGGGGGTGGCATTAGATGTCCTTACAGTCTTGTCTCTTTTCCCTTTCTGATTTGTAATTGGTACAGTAGCATCTGCTTTTCAGGAATTGACAGTGGCAATCAACTTAAATAAATAATTCTATACTTTTTTTTTTTTCAATCTAAAAAATTGTAAATTTCACCCAGATGGATATTACGGGGGAGAGAATTCATCTTCTTGACACTTGTTGGGAACAGAATATTTCCCCATATAAGCCACTGATGGGCATCTGCCTTGGTGGACACAGTAACAATAAGTGCCTTAAGTTGTATTAAGAGGCAGGGGGTTTTTCATTTGTTGATGTTTTCTAAGCAAAGAGAGAACGACTGAGGGAAGACTGTAGTGTGAGGCTGAACACATGGCACATGCCTTTAGTCTCATCACCAGGGAGGCTAAGGCAGATGACAGTCGTGTGTTTGAGGCTAGCCTGGGCTACATAGCAAGACACTGTCTCAAAAACAGCAACCAAACCCCCCCCCCAAAATTTCCAAACTGACTGTAAACCGACATCTATACCAGTGAGAGCAGAGATGTGTTTATTCTTGGCCCAGCCAGTGACACTGAGCATGCCCTGCATGGATTCAGGTACCAGGGAAATGGCAGCACAGAACATTCAGACTGGAACCTAAAATGAGCTGTGTCCTCAGAACGAGCTGTCTACTGAAAGACTCGGTGTCCCCAGAGTAAGCAATGTAAGTATACAGGTAAAGTGTAGCCTGGTGCCTGGAATTCTGGAACGTTCTCTGAGTACCAGCTAAAACTGGCACTTGGCTGGCTCTCTTCCACAGAGGTACCTTTTCACAGATGCTGAGGAAGCAGTACTCACGTTCAGTTGGCGCATCTTGTCCTCAGCGTCACTCTCTGAGAAGTGCTCTACGTTGGTCAGCTGCAGGTCCATTTCTGTGAGCCAAACCAGAATGCTTTCCCTGGTGCCCTCAAATTCTTCCCTCTGGTTGGTGAAGTACTGTGAAGGAAGGAAGGAAGGAAGACCATGCTGGCACCGCACCGGCATGTTTGGTTCAGTGGATACGGTACTAAGAACTATCAGACAGCTTGACTCTGGGGTATCCCAGGAGTCTCTGCACTGTATCTGGAGCCTGGGATCTTGTCTTGGCTGTGTGGTGCCTGCCCCCCCACCCCCAAATACTCTGGTCCTTGGCTTCCACCTCAGAAAATTCGAGAGCTTGGTAATATGTAACATATTTGCTTAGATCCATTGAGGAATTTGAAATTCTGTTTTCTAGTTTAAATCAGTGGATCTCCTTGTTTACAGAGGATGGGGACAGGTTGCCCAGGGGCCTTTCTTATTAGTCTGCAGTTTCTTTCCCATAAAAGAAAGTTGGGCAGCTTCAAGCTAGGAAGGTGCTCATCCAGGCAGGAATGGTGGCACACACTTGTAATCCTAGCAGCTAGGAGACAGAGGCAGGAGGATTATGAGTGCTAGGCCAGTCTGGATTACATGGCAAGTCTCTGTCTTTTAACACAGACACATGATCTTTTAAAGGGGACACATGGGGCTTAGGTGTGGCTGCCCCATTAGCTCTTCAGTAATTATGAACTTGTAAAACAGATTCATTCTCTCCAATGAAAGAGGTCTCCCAAGTTACCACGTTCTTTGAGGAGGGCTATAAAAATAAAAACAAAAAGTAAGATTCTCATCTTCCTAGGTCACTTTGAGGTTAATTATCGTGCTCTAAACCTCAGACAGTTACTGTACCAACACCCCACATAACACAAGACTGGGTACATACTCTGTGTTTTATCCATATTTCTGATGCAGGGCTGATTAAAACAGATGGGCAAGCCAAGGCTCTTGCAGATGTGCACGTGTGCTTGCCCTGGCCCAGGAAAGCAGTGCCCCAGACTCTGTGGGCCGTCCCTGTGCCAACACCTACACCATTGGGTTACAGATGTTGTAAAGGGAGACGTGTTTTACTAACACAGCTCACACAAGCAGGCTCTGCCTCAGAAGTCCTATGCAAAGCCCTCTTTGAACGTTGGCAGCCATGGACTCCTTTGTGTGGGAAGAATGTTAATAACACTCAGGCTTTCAGTGAAGTCTACCTGCTGCTGTGTTGCCAGCCTGCCACAGCATATCACATGTCAAGCACCCCGGGACCCACAGGCAGGTTACCCTGAGTCTCCGCAGGATGGCTGTGACCCGCTTCTGCAGATTGTCCCAACGCTGGTTGCCCTCGTGCACCATCTGCTTCAGCTTGCTGGCTGTGTCCGTGCGGTTCTCTCGAGCCAGCCGACGGTACTGTTTGTTGATGAGCTCCAGCTGTGTCAGTCTTTCGTGAATCTGTCGCTGAAAGGCCTGTGGCACGAAGTGGAGGTCAGCAGCAGATAGGCAAAGGGCTGGGAACCCCCCTCACCCCCCCACTTTGCCAACCCCAAGTGGCTTGCTTCACATGGCAGCTGCCCAGGCCGTAAGAACACCACATCCCAGGTCTGTAAGACTGGCCAAGCACAGGTGCTTCTGGCAAAGCTGTCCTGGTGGCTGGTGGCAGTGACTGTGTCGGAAGCATCTGGCCATGCAAAGTCACTCAGCAGCTTCCGAGCTATACAGTAGGCTTGGCTTGTAACGGGAGAATGGGATGGGCAAGGCTCACCTCAAACCGCTTCAGCTCCTCTTTGGCATTTGTATACAACACCTCGGAGGAATTTGGGCAGGCCGCCGTCTTCTCGGCAGACTTGAGCCAGTCCTCGAAGCGGGAATAGTCATCTAAAAACTTCTGCCACAGCCGCCAGGTCTCCTCGATTCTGCCAGGAGCAGAGGACAGGAAGTTAGCACCACTGCCCATGTCCACCTGTAGCATCGTGTACCCATTTTGGAGTTCTAAGTGTCCCTGATAGGGCCCATTTCCCAGTCTTTTACTTGAACTGTGTAGGGAGATACCCTACCATCCCTTCCCAGGAAATAGCTAAGGGTAGAGTTGTTCTTCGTCTAAATTCAATTCTTCTGAAGGACTCAGCACCTTGGAAATCCTGATTCCAGGGCTTGGGCAAGAGTTGGGGCTACCTGCCATGGTTTCCTTGCTCACCCTACTAGGCCTTCTCTAGCAATTCTTAGTTTTTTCTTTCTTTAAAGACTAGGACTCTTGTAGCCCAGGATGGCCCTGAACTCTCTATCCTTCTGCCTCCACCTCCTAAGGACTGAGATGACAAGTACACGGTGTTGGGATTTGAACTCAGAGCCTCATCTATGCAAGGCAGATACTCTACCGACTGAGCTGCTTCTTGGTAGATTTCTAAGTGACCTGAACAGAGCATAGTTCCTGTGGCTGCAGCGCTTGTGAAAGGCCACTTACTTCATGCGCCGCTCCATCGACATGGCACAAATATTCCTCCAGCGCCTGTCCAGGCTCCTGGTGGTCTGCTGGATTGAGTCACACTCCGTTTCATTGGCACAGGCGTCAGAGTCGTGCAGCAGGACGTCACAGATATTGAACACTGACTCCACTCCGGCGCTGTGTTGTTCGATGTCTCGCTGCAGATCCTACAGTTACAAGACAACACAAAAGCACTTGAGAGTAGTGGGGGGAGGGTTGGCATCAAAGGATCCCCGCCCATCATCCCTCCCCACTCCTAAGCCAGGGGGCACAGGTGTCTGGGGATTCAAGTAGATGGAGCCCGTTATCTTCATGTAGCCCTGTGCTACAGACACCTGGCCCACCTACATCTATTGGCAACTGCACAATTATGCTAGCTTACTGAATTAGTGTACTGGGAAGGGTGGGGGTGCCCACCATACGCTGACAGATGGCACTGCTCACTGGGATGCTACTGCCCACCAGCTCTGAGTGTACACAGGGCTTAATCCGAACCATCCAATTCCACAGGTCCCCAGTAACGACTCCATTTGAGGGAAATCTTCTTTGGAAAATAGTCTTGTTTAGAAGGAACTCAAAGCGACAGACTTTTGACCTTTGGTGGGTCACATGACTCTCATATCTATAAAGACTCCTATGCTGAGCCTACACACCCCTGGCAGCTGCAGGCACAGGAGTGGATGGCCTCCTCATGAAGACTTCATAAACCCCGAGGGAGAGTGTTGAGGCTTCTAACCCACGGGGTACAGCTGAGGCTGTGGCTTAGGGAGTGGGGAAGGCCTCTGGAGTCTTGTCCCATGGTAGCAATAGTCATGGTACTTCCTTGATTACATAAAAATAAATAAATAAATACATATAAAGAGATAGTTCATGGCCATAGGAAAAAAATGGACCATCGGATTCTGCTCTCCCCTCCTCATTTATAAAGCCCAAGAAGACTGCCTTGAACTTCTGATCCTCTGTCTCTCAGAAGGACCATCCCTGCCCCAGCTAAGTGCTAGAATGACAGGCATGTGCCAACATACCCAGTCTGGAAATTTTCTTTAAAAATAAACATAGCTTTTTCATTATCAAGAGACTCCTCCCCGCCCTATGTACTGTAGGTGGGGTGGGCTGGGAGGGGAGGGAGAGAGAGAGAGTTGACAAGTCTTCCCTATCATCCAGATTCTGTGATAAGTGATGTGAGGCTGACCCATGAGTCCAGGTATCTAAATCACACCACGAAGGAGCAAAGACAAAGTTCAATTCTATTTTGTTTCATTAATATGTCTGTTTCTGAAAATTTACATTTTACACAAACCACTGTTAAGTACACTAAGGCCATAAGAATATTATTTTGTTAACAGTAGCCACTGTCCACAGTAAGGCAGTAAGGGCCATTCTAGGTCACTTGAATACTGCTACTTTGTGACTACTGCATGGGCCTAGTATTTCTTACATCTCTTCTGAATGTAAGTCTGGGCATTCTGTGTTCAGATAGCAGTGAGAACAAATGCTCACACCCATTCTCGCTCGATTCTCCACCAGGCAGTCCCTGCCTCAGATCCAGAGTCGGGACACTACATATTTATATGCAGAAATGCTCTCCTGCTTGGCCCTGGGAGAAGGCCTACAGTCCTACAGGGGCAGGGGCTCTCTGCATTCTTACTGGTTCACAGGATGGTCTCTAGGTTTTCAGATACTCACTGGCATTGATGCATCCTCTCTTTAGCTATGAAAGCAATAAGTCAGCAATCCAAAGAGTGGTACTGAATCAGTGCAGGGAAACTTAATTGAAAGTGTCCAGGATGCTGTTTGGTTCTAGTTAGCTAGGATAGTTTGGAAAGGTGCAGAGAAATTCTAGCCTACGTAATCATGAATGTGATTTACTTTAAGAATCATTCCAATGGTCTTACATTATACTTAATTTTAATATCTAAAAAATATGTATATGGGTGTCTAAGCTATATGTCCCAAGTATATGTACCTTATGTGTGCCTGTTGCCTGTGGAAGAGGGAAGTGGATCCCTTAAACTGTAGTTACACAGTTACACAGGGTCTTAAGCAGCCACATGGGTTCTGAGATTCGAACCTGGGTCCTTTGGAAGTGCAGCCAGTGCTCTTAGCCACGGAGCCGTCTTACACTATTACATGTCCAGCACCTATCTTACACTCTTAATCCAGCTTGTGTGGAATAAGATGGCTAACGAGGAACAGACTATGGAGGGCAAGTGTTAGGAACCAGTGAGCTCTGAGATACTTTATAAAAGGACCACCTTCATTTGGGTTTTTAAAGAGGTGCAAGGTTTTAACAACAACCTTCATCTAAAGATTCCATATCTTCTTTCAAACATTATAGAAGAGCTGAGGGATGCTACAGTATGAACTAGGTACCTTGTACAATATAAAAGAAAGTGGACTGTATCTTAAAATGTCATCCATATAAGTGCTGGACCAGTGACGATGATGATGACATCACCATCATCATCACCACCACCACCATGTCGGTAATACCCACCAGGGCACAAGTCTGAAGTATTACATTTCAGAAACTATCTGAACTCTGAGAAACAGCATAAACCAACAAGAAAGCCTTTCTCCCATCAAAAGGAGTAAGTGACAGGACTCAATAATCTGAGTTGAAATGCAAATGTCTGATATGTGACCTTAAATGGGTCGAAACCCACAGGTTGAGAACCATTTCTTCCACCACCTCCCCAAGGTTGTTATTAGTAAGAGGCCTGAGGGACAGCAGGGACCGAAACAGCTTTAAAAGCTAAGGACTTCTGAGAAAAACAGGATTAAGTGATCTCAACTTTTTTAGGTCTTATTTTGGGAAGAGGTCAGACAACTTCGGGGAATTATCTGTGATTAAAACATGAGCAAAGTTTTTAGAAATGGCCTATCCATGCCTCCTGTCTCCAGTGTTTCAGAAAGACTGGACTCAGTGTAACAGACACACCGCAACACTCATTTCAGTAAAACCACTAACAGCTGCCTTAGTGCAGTAGGTGGAGTAAGACCTTTTCTGCCCTCAAGAATGTCCAGGTCCTAGTTCCAGAATCAGGAGCTATGTTAGGTTACATGGTATGATGGTCTGAATGAGGATGGCCACCATAGGCTCATATATTTAATTAAATACTTAGTCACCAAGGACTGGCACTATTTGAAAGGATTAAAAGGATTAGGAGATGTGGCCTCATCAGAGAAAGTATGTCACTAGAGGTAGGCTTTGAGGTTTCAAAAGTTCATGCCAGGCAGCCTGGATGTATGTGTGAGCTCTCTCTCTCTCTCTCTCTCTCTCTCTCTCTCTCTCTCTCTCTCTCTCTTTCTCTCTCTCTCTGTCTCTCTCTGTGTGTGTGTGTGTGTGTGTTTATATCTATCAGGACTTAGCTCTAAGCTTCCTCTCCAGTACCATACCTTCCTACTGCCATGCTCTCTGCTAAGCATCTTAGTTAAAGCAGCCCCAATTAAATGTTTTCTTTTTATAAGAGCTGCCTTGGTCATGGAATCTCTTCATAGTAACAGAACAATGACTAAGGTACATGGTAAAGGAGACTGACTATTTTTAAATGGCCAACCATGTGACCTTAGAGTATGAACATTCTCCTGAATATCTGGGTGAGGCCAGTGTAATACCCACTCAAGAGTGGATGACTTATTGAAAGGACACACCCAAGGAGAACGGTCCATAGAAACAAAGACTGCACCCCAGATCAATGGTTCTCAACCTGTGGGTCGTGAGCCCTTTGCGGGGGGTGGGGGGTGGGGGGTGTGTGGTTCTCAGATATTTATAATCCATAACATTAGCAAAATTACACTTATAAAGTAGCAATGAAGTCACTTTATGGTTGGGGATCACCACAACACGAGGAACTGTATTAAAGGGTCTCAGCATTAGGAAGGTTGAGAACCACTGCTCTACAGCCTCCAGAAAAGGCAGCAGCCTCCTTGATGCCTTGTTAGAACTATGAAATAACAAGTCATAAAGGACAAAAATTCTACGTGTGGCGACCTTAAACTCTACAAAAAGGAAGCCTTCAAACTGGCTAGACTGAAATTACATGCCACTTCAGCATGGGGACAAAGGAGGCCAAGAGAGCGGCAGTTTCAGATTTTATGGCTTGAGGAGTAAATTCTCTTGCCACTCAGTGCTTTTTCCCACTTTGGATCTATGAGACTTGAAGACAGTTTTCAGGACCAGCCAAATTCAGCCTCATTCTTTAAGAGTAAAGATATTGCCAGCATCCATATCCACTTGAATTAATCCACCATCCAGGGGACAGGTATTTACAAGGCCTTGTCTATTGAGAGACTGCCCACTGAGACGCACATTCAGATCTCCGGAATGCCCACTGAAATTCTACGATGCTCAGGGCTATCTTTTATCCACCAAAGCAAAGACAGAATCTTGAGCAGTGGTTCTCAACCTTCCTGATGCTGTGACCCTTTAATACAGGTCTTCACGTTGCAGTGACCCCCAATCATACAATTTTTTTTTATTGCTACTTCATAACTGTAATTCTGCTACTGTTACAAATCATAATGTGAATAGCTGATATTAAATATAGGATGTCTACTATCCCTGTGACCCTTGTGAAAGAGTCATTTGACCCCCAAAGGGGTCTTGACCTACAGGTTGACAACAACTGATCTAGCTAATCTCAATAAAAAGAGATGTTTAGCTGGGTACATTGGTGCGTGCCTTCAGTCTTAGCCCCAGGGAGGTAGAAGGAGGTGGATCTTTGTGAGCCGGAGGTCAGCCTAGTCTACATAGTGAGTCCTAGGCCAGGTAGTTATACAGTGAGATTTGGAGAAGGAATTCAATGCCTCTGATCTCTGGTCACACCTATGCTCATCATGAGCACATAGTAATACATAATTAAAATAATAAAAAAAAAATAAACCTTTAAAAATGGCGTCAGGTACATTTTTTACGAAAAAAAAAAAGTTATAAAGGTCGCATATTTATTCCATTTAAGGTCCCCACAAAATGTTACTTTTAAATCAATAAAAGATCAGGTAGTAGCGGCACATACTTTTAATCCCAGCACTCAGGCAGAGGCAGGCGGATCTCTGTGAGTTTAAAGCCAGCCTTGGTCTACAGAGTGAATTCTAGGACAGTCCGTGCTACACAGAGAAGCCTTGCTCTTGAAAAGCAAAAAGCAAACAACAAAGCAATTAAACCAATGAAAAGATAGACCTGACTCAAGATAATTTATCATTAAAGGGTGTCTGAGAAAAGCATTGTGGCACACACCCATAAATCCCAGCATACAGGAGGTAGTAGAAGGGACAGAAGTTCAAGGTCACCCTCAGCTATATAGCTAGTTTGGGGACAGCCTGGGTAAAATGAGATCTACCTCTCCCTCTCTCTCCTTCCTCCTTCCCTCCCTCCCTCCCTCCTTTCCTCCAAGGCACATGTGACAAACACACACACACACACACACACACACACACACAAACTGGGGGTGTTCCCTTCTGGTCTTGATTGAGCACTTGCCTAACATACGAAAGACACTGACTGTGTTGTGTCCCAGGCGACCAGGAGAGAGGGGCCGGTTTGAGGCTACGTGGATCTCTAGAGGCTACTTTTCGGAGGCAATTCTCAGGTGTATCAAGTTGATGTCAGGACAATAAGGCGGAAGACTGAGAGTTTCAAGTCAGTCTGGGTTAGAGCTCAATCCAAAAGAGAAAATACACCCCTAACTCACTCCCTTTCACAGGGAATGACCCCCGCTGACCATCGAAGTTAAGGCTTGCATCCTCAGCGTTACTTGAACTATTTCCAAAAGGGCTATGTAAAAGGGAAGGGGTGTTCAGGGATGGATGCCTCCTTCTCTGTCGAAAACAAAGGCATGAACACGCTGGACGGCAAGGCAGATGAAGGCAGGCCTGTCTTGGCCTCCCATGGTGGCACCCTTCCTCCCAGCACTCCTTCCTGTTACTTACCTGCTGCTCAGCAAGCCTCTTCTGGATCTCCTGGTTATCACAGACGTCGTAGACGACAGGCTTGGAGAGCTCAGACTCGATGCGAGCCAGCCAGGTGCGAAGGTTGCTCATGTTTTTGTCCAGCTGCTGAATGAAAGCAAACGTCTCCTTCAGCTTCTTCACCCTAAATGCAGTGGAGGAGAGAACCAGTCATTAGCAGTGAGAAGCACGGGCCTGGTTCGGATGCTGGTGAGCAGCAGAGCAAGAGCCTGTGCATTGCTTTAATTTACGGTGGGGGAATAGCTCACACGTCCTGGGTAAGCATGTTCAGAGTAGGAGGCTCTGCGATACTGTCGGTCCACATGATTTTTCACAGTGACTCAGTTAAGCCAAAAGTCCTGACAAAGCTGCATGGACTCCTCCTAACACCCTGATTAGCTTTCTGGGGCTCCACACTGGAGATAAGAGGCCATTTTCCTCTCTCCAAAATACCGCTTCTGGATACTTTGGTCCAGTTCCTGTCACTGATGTGCCCAAGACAACAGCAGTCAGCGGTCCTCCCTGGAAGGCTAACGATGTCTCCTAACGAGTTCATTCGCCACTTGCTTGGCTCATGAACTCTGAACAAGCACAGAACACACAGCAACCCTGCCCCTTCAGCGTGAGGGCTCGTGCTACACTGAGCCTGCCTTGTGGGCTTGTTATGGGGCATCTCTGAGTCAGAAGGAAAACACCACTCACATACAGTTCTTCTTGCTGTCTCTCTGACAACCTCAGGTCCCTTCCAGCCTGACGTGGCATGCTGGAGGTCTGAGAGGACAAAATGCAGCTTGTGCTCACTGGCATTTCATGTTAATGCTTGCAAGAAAAATTTTGAGCTACTGAAGCAAAACCCATCTTTGTTGATCTGAGACAGGGTCTCACTAAATAGCCCACACTGGCCCAAAACTCACAGATCCTCCTGCCTCTGCCTCCTGAATGCTGGGATGACAGGTGTGAGCCACCTCACCTGGCTAGCCATCATTTTCCACACAGAGACTGAAGTGAAATGCTTCAATCAGCGGCTTTCGTGAGAGTCCTAAAGCAGGAAGAGTGTGAACGCTTGCACTGTTGATCTTAGGGATTTAGGTTATCTCAGAGATCTGAAGTCATGGTTACAGTTTAAAGTCCCCACTTACCAATCCCCATGCTGGCAGATGCTGGCAGTGGCAGAACTGCATCCCCAGCCAACAGTAATAGAAAGAGAAACTGAGATGCTAGCCTCAACTCACAGGAAACACACCGTCTGCTGCACCTCCACCAAGGCTTATTTAACCAAACAACTTCCTCTGGCCTCTGTGCCTTCCTACTCACCAGCTTTGGTTCCATTTCTGAAGACAAGTCTGATTCATGCTTGGAATCTTTCAACAGTCCGCTCTCTACCCTGACAAACCAGTTTAATCTCATAATCTGTTTAACACCTTGAGCAATTTGAGTGACCTCTTTGGCCTCTCACTGAAAGTCTTCCTCTCTTCCTTAGAAACATTTCTTCCATAACCGCCCCCTACCCAACCCCCACACTAGGGCAAGCTAACAGTACTGTGGGAGACACTCCCCTCTCTTCAGAAAAGAAAGGTAGCTAGGCAGTACCTCCCTCAAGGCTGTGCAACGAAACAAATACTTGTTAAATGAATAAACATGTCCAGTCACTTCCCTGTAGGCTGTTTTATTTTCAGATAGGGTTTTTGGTAGCTCAGGTAGACCTTGATCCTCCTGTGTTACCAAGGTTGCACTTGAACTTCTGATCCTCCTGCCTTCACCTTTTTATGTTGAGACTAGATCCATACAGGACCATTCGGGCTTACATAGAGCTGGGCATGGATTCCAGGGCGTCATTCATGCAAGGAAAGCTACGTGCCCTACCTCCGGGCTATAGTTTAAGTGGGTCAAAGAGTGTGTTTATATCTCACAGTCAACCAAGACATCCCTGGGGACAGCCTTCTAGTTCTGTCTCTGTTAGCAGTGACTGTATGAATTTGGGAGAGCCCTTTTACCTCAGCCCCGCCACCTGTAAGCTTCTGAGGTGTCCCAAACCTCGGCAGTAAGAGTGATGGAGAGTGATGGGAGCAGACCAGGGTTAAAGTCTCATCCACAACCCATCTACAAGCTCTACACCCCTGCAACATACTTGGCTCAGACCCCAAGTGTCTTTTAAAATATATATATATATATATATATATATATATATATATATATATATATTTATTTATGTAATGTATGTGAGTACACTGTCCCTCTCTTCAGACACACCAGAAAAGGGCATCAGATCCCATTATAGATAGTTGTGAGCCACTGTGTGGTTGCTGGGATTGAACTCAGGACCTCTGGAAGAGCAATTGATACTCTTAACCACTGAGTCATCTCTCCGGCCCCCAAGGGTCTTTATTATTTATAAAATTAAACATCTTGCAGGTGACGTGGGAACAAGGTGTGACCAAGTAGCCACTGGGATATAAATCATGTTCAGCAGTGTGACTCTCCTCATGCTGAGGAGATGCTGAGACGTGATGCTACAACTCCATATCTAGCTGGCTCTGGACTTCACAACGGTGTCTTACCCTCAGTAGCTCCATATGGTGGGAAGGCTTGCAGGCAGGCTGTAAAGGCTTGGGGTTTGAGTTCTGGCTTCATTAACCTCATGTAGAAAATGGGGCTAACAGTGATACCCTCCTTCACTAGGTTGGCTGTGCGGCGGGAAGGAGGTGTGTATGAAAGGCATCTGAGATACTATCTGACGAAGACAAGTCCCAGGAATCATGGGTACGATCAGTTTCAAGGAAGTATATTTTCCAAATTGTACTCTTATAGCAGACAAAAAGTCTCCTTCAAAGCCACACGATGATTTATTGAAAAGGCAGTAACAGAATCCGGGCGAGGCCTGGATACGGCTATAACCTAGATAGGGCTCTCATCTCCGTGGCTTAGCACCGTGCCCTTCTCACCCCATGTCACACCCTGACTGTGCAAGGAGCCCACGAAGCTATGAGGGGCTGCCCTAGGCCTGGCCATGGCCACTTCCTGTGGGTAGAGACCATGTTCAGGCTCAGTCAGCACCTTACCCCTCCCATTGCTCTCCTCTCTTCTAGGATGGCAGCGCACTGTGCTTCCATCAGGCACCCAAGCCCAGGCCTGTGACAGTCACAGCCCTTCTCGAGGTCTGGGGAGACCACCTTCTATACGAAGGGAGCTACCACACAACAAACAGCCTACGCATAACCATACTTACTTTTGCCAACCAGAGGTTAGGGATGTCATAACTCCTGGAGAAGGAGAGGAACAATTTGCTTGCCTTTCCTGGGATTGTTGTATTCAAAATGGAGGGCTCCAGGCAGACCAGTGAGGGGGTGGAAGTAAAACCAAAGGAACATCCCTAATCTAAACGTTGTCATGTTCAAACACTAAAACTTTTGAGGGCTGTCATTACATTACAAGTGAAAAAATTCCACATCAGACCTCATATGATTGCCACAGCCAGAAGGCACACTAGCGACCTTAGCTATGTATATGAGAAATACCAGTGGATTCCCAAGAGGTCTCAATATACAAATATCTCAAAATAGAAAAATAAATCCAAAGTATCTCTCTGCTCACAAGTATTTGGTATAAAAGGATACTTGGCTATACCAACCTTTTCATGTGTAATCCATTCCTTTAAAATGGCTACATTGGAAATACTTTGTAGCTTATAAATAAGCCACAGAACTAAAGTGCAACATCTATGTAACCTGCCAAGATTTATCTCATATACTGACATGTGTCAGCCTGCTGTCTCACATGCCAGTGACTCACTTCATCATCTCAACGATGCTGGCACACAGGTGCCATGGCACTGTGACCGCTGTCATCCCTGATGCTGGCACACACATGGCACTGTG
This sequence comes from Arvicanthis niloticus, assembly GCF_011762505.2. NCBI lineage: Eukaryota > Metazoa > Chordata > Mammalia > Rodentia > Muridae > Arvicanthis > Arvicanthis niloticus. The sequence continues at coordinate 40,027,722 of NC_133430.1, forward strand.
ACCACTGTCATCCCTGATGCTGGCACACACATGGCACTGTGACCGCTGTCATCCCTGATGTGGCACACAAGTGCTATGGTACTAGCACCACTGCTGTCCTCCCCGTTGGAGAGCTGAGGAAATGAAGTCTCATGAATTAAATCACCAGCTCAGTCACCTGCACCATAGCAGGGGCAGGATTCTAACTTCTGGCAGTCAGGCCGCTGTGGCTTGTCACATACCTTGCACACACATTTGCACATAGATTGGGGGTAGAAGATGGGTTTTTGCTGCTGCCAAGGAACATGATTCAGATACAGGAGTCAATACTCCTCTTTGCTCACATTCAGTGAACAGGGAGAGGCTCCAAGTTACAGATATACCCCCGCCCATGTTTCCCTTCCATGGTTTTCTTCCAATATACATTTAAGCATTTGCTTTGTTCTGGGTCCTATGCACATTGTGAGGATTCAGTAACTCAAAGCTGGGCCATAAATCCTATAAAGCTTAAGCCTCTGCAACTTAGGTATCGAGATACAGAACCAGAAGCACTTAGAAACACCCACTGGGGGAGGACGTCACCAGTTTGTCTTTTCCATCCAAACGATGACAATGCCCTATGTTAAAGACAAGAGGATAGCAGAGTACTTTACCCATGAAGCAACTTACTATCTTCCTATGAGTCGCAGGCAACCTACTGATAACTAGTAAGCTTAAAGGCCAAGTGGAGCAAGGAAAGGCAGAGGGGAGGGGGAAGGAGGAAGGGGAGGGGGGAAGAGGAGGGGAAGGGAAGAGGGGGAAAGGGAAGAGGGGGAGTGAAGACAGGGGGAGGGGGAGAGGGAAGGAAGGGGAGAGGGAAGAGAGGGGGAGGGGGAGAAAGAGGGGAGAGAGGGGGAAGGGGAGAAAGAGGGAAGAGAGGGGGAGGGGAAGGAGGGGGGAGAGGGGAAGGGGCGAGGAGGAAGGGAGAGAGGGGGAGGAAGGGGGAAGAGGAAAGAGAGGGGAGTGAAGAGAGTGGGAGGGGGAGGAAGTGGGGAAAGAGGGGGAGGGGAGGAAGAGGGGAAAGAGAGACACTAATTTGCCCAGTGAGTCTAACCTGCTCTGTGGTTAACCTCTGTCTGGAGTCCTGACCCCCTCATTGGAATAAGAATGTTTCTCCAGCAATCACCTGAGAATTTATCCCCAAAACAACCAACAAATTGTTGAAGTTTATACAGTTCTGCTCCTCACACTGTAACTCAACCTTCACCTTCCCTGGGCTGGGAAGCATGTGCCCTTTGCTGATCCCGATGGCTGACCCCTACACATTAGGCCTCATTCATATGGTTCTCAAAACACTCAGATCTTCAGTTAGCATCAGGAACCCAGGAAGCCTATTCAAAGGCCAGCCTGTTGGCACGGCACAACATCAGCCACAGCAAGACATCAGCCACGTAGGCAGCTTATGTGGTTCCCACCTCCTGCCCATGCTCATCCAGGTAATATTTCACATGTGTTACACCTCCAAACATATGACATACACCCATAGAAAAGAAACCAGGTCTCCTGAGCTGAATTCCAGGACTGATGACCAAAACAGTATTGCTGGGTGCAAAAAAAAGAAGCCATCTATCTCAAAAGACATTTTTTTTTTCCTTCTAAACCAAACAAAATTAGGACCATGCCTAAGAGCAGGTATAGAATAGAAGAATTCTATTACAGGAATTATGGGTAGAGATACAGGGCATGATCAAGGTGAATAAAGTTTTTCTTTCATCTTAACTAGAGATGGCTCAGAATATAACACTGAAGAACACAGCTCCTCTTCAAGAACATTTAAAATGAAGGTGAATTGGTAATCAGTGCATACAGCAAGCAGAAGTCTCGCTATGTATATGACAGGCTTTAAATAGCAAACGCTTATTTATCTGGAGTAATCCATGTTCATGCACACGGAGAAATAAACCCTTCAGCCCTGCTCTAATGGTAAACAGTATACAGTATGCAAATTATAAAAGCTCAGGTGGGTGTAAGATAAATGATGCCCCTGTCAATGTGGAGAGCGTAATAAATTAGTAAGGAGAGCTGAAATGGTCAAAAGTATCCGAATCTGGATGCAGGAAATACTCAGACCAATAGGCAGCTGTCAGTTGCTGAATACCATGTACCAAGCTTGTACAATTTTATCCTTTTAAAGGGCTAAATATCTTCATAGTAACATCATTAATTTTCACGCCCTGATTTGAGGGCACAGACAGTATAGTACATTTTTGGAGCCAATTGCTTCTTTGAAGCATTTTTGATGTTGGGAGATTTCTATTTTCCATACAGCACAAGCGCATCTCTGCCCGGCTTGTCAGAGGTAGGCTGCGGACGGACACCACAAGCATGCTGACGCCAGGAAGAGAACCCATCCCCCGATGGCTGAGTGCACACACTCCGCAGCCACCATCTCATCGGTGATCTCTATTGTAACCAAAACAAGTGAGCCAGACAGCAGCAAGACACACAGAGACTGCAGGGGCCACCTGGGTCACGGGTGCGGCAGCCGCTGAAATGGCACTTACTGTTTATGAGAAAAAACCATTCCTTAGGTTTCAGCGGACGCTCCAAGTTCCCGGCTGCACCTCCACCTCCTGGCCAGGCGGCCCCTCCCCTTGCCCAGCCTGCGCTCTTCATTCACTGGCTCAGCATCTTCCAACCAGGCCCTCCCCAAGGCTCCTCATCGGCCGTGGCGGCGGCACCACCCCGTAGGCTCCTGGGCACAGGGCGATGCCGGCGAGAAAGGAAGACACCTTTTCTATGCTCCGCAATTTTTAATCTGTTTTCCCCCTTGCAATAAAGAAACCATCTCTCTCCAGCTCTATGCTCACACACACACACAGCCTTTGTTCTGACGCTACAGGATTGCAAGGCTGAAGGGAGAAAGTCCCTGCGTTATCTTGGCACCGTGTTATTTATGAAGTGCTATAAAGACAGGGAGGAAACATTTAGATTGGGAACATGGGGGAAAAGAGATTTCTGGTTTATAATTTCTCTGTGTCACGTTTACAAGCGGCAGTGAAACCTGAAGCCTGAGCCATGGGGTGGGGGTTGGGGGTGCCTTCCACTGGTCCTGAAGGAGACGTTTCCCTATGGAGCTTTCCTCTTAGAATTGGAGTCCTGCCTGAGAGGGCCAGAGTTCATTTACACTATTCCACCGACTGTTGCGCAGGGAGGGACTCCACCTTGCAGCACAAATGGGCCTCAAGATAGAGGAGGAAATTTCAGCTTCTCCCTCCTGGGTTTTCCAAGATGCAGGTACACGGAAATCCTTCTTTCTCCTATGGCAGTGTCTCGGGCTTGTTTCTGTCCCTATTTTGAGACTTGAGCTCCTGTGTTCCTACAATCCACGACTTAGCCATGACTGTATTTCCCACCTGGGAGACAAGCCTTCCCTACCAGTCGAACAAGGTATGCAGCCTTGGCAACATTTTCCCTAAATTGTGGCACCTGCTTTGCTCGCTGTCACAAGCTGGGCTGCTCCTGTGACCTCCTAAGTGGGAGACTCTGGTGCTGATTCCTTGACCAAGCACATCTGGGTAGTTGCTTCCCATCTGTTGGCTACTCTCCCCTTGGGGAAGTCCCTGGCTACCAGAAGACACTTCTGCTCCCGAGGTGGAAGGAAAGTGGAACTGTACAGGGCCACCTCCAGCTGGCCCTTCTCTTTACCCAGTGACCTCCATAGCCTTTCCTGCACCTGTAGTGGCTGGAGAAAGACCGCTTCTTGACTGGAAGTACTGTTTGGCCTCTCACAGTGACCTTGAGAAGTTACAGCTGGGATGAAAAACACGCATCACCCATGGTTGCTAGGGTGAAAACGGCTGAACTTAGATGACATTTCACTCACTATGAGTATACATGAGATGGCCTTCTCACAATGGTAGAGGAAATGTGAAAAGTATGTTTAATTTCTTTCACTGTCTTTCCAAGAATGTGATGCCTCTGAAAGCATGAGAGCCATCCAGTGTCACCAGGAAGGAACTAGCCTTTGGTTACTTACATGCTACCATCTGAGCTGAAGTCTCTCCTTCTTATGCTATCATAGGGCATTAAGCCCACACATGATGGTACCATTGAGGAGGCAGTAAAGCCAACAGTAGCATTTTCCTTAGAAACTGTAGATAAATGAAATGAAATTGATCACTAATTATCCTCTAGAAAGAGAGATTGCCAGTGTAAATCTTCCAAGGGAGCTCTTTCAGGGACTAGAAATGTCCATCGGGTCATTCACCCACATTGCTAGAAACAGTCTTTAACAGTTCCACCCACTGGGCAATGGTGGCGCATGCCTTTAATCCCAGCACTTGGGAGGCAGAGGCAGGAGGATTTCTGAGTTCAAGGCCAGCCTGGTCTAGAGTGAGTTCCAGGATAGCCAGAGCCATACAGAGAAACCCTGTCTCAAAACAAACAAACAAACAAACAAACAAACAAAAAACAATCAACCAAACAAACAAACAAAAAAGGTCCCACCCTAGGACAGAGGAGATGGCTCAGTTGGTAAAGTGTGTCACACAAGCATGTGTGTGACACCTGTGTTCAGATCCCCAGCACCTACAGAAGAACTGAGCGTGGTGTTAATCATACTAGTAACCCCAGCTTGAGGATGGGGTGTGGAGGCAAGAAGGGTGCTTGCAAGATCTCATTGGCTAGCCATCTAGCCAATCCACGAACTTGGGGCTCAGTGAGAGACTTTGCCTCAAAATATAAGGTGGAGAACTAACAAGGAAAGACACCTGATGTCTACCATGGGTTCCCTTCATCGCAGATCTTAGGAAACGGCTTAGCCAAGACATGTAATACACACATGTGCACATACACAACTGACTAAACATTAAGACACAGGGTGACTCATGTTCACAGTTCCGGCTTCACACGACAGAAGGTACCAAACCCTCCCCCGACTTTATTTCCAATAAAATCTAGTTGGGAAGGCCCTCTCGGAGCCAGGGTCCCTGTTGGCTAAGCACATTCATTCCTGTCCATCTCCCTATGTTTTCATGTAACTCCACTTCCTCTCAGAGGACCATACATAGGGATGGCTCTGAAAACAAACTTCTAAGAACTCAGTTGCCCCTCCTGTATTAGGTTTTATATACAGCATCTAAGAAACACAAGGAAGAGGGGCTAATGACTACGGCTGACAAAGCGTATTCTTCATTTAATCTCTTGAGTGAGCAAAGAAGCATGTAACTAATATTCCCTGTCATCGAGTCTGCCTAGAGTCTAGATAACTATAGCCCAGGGCCTAAGTAATCTTACATGAAGGCTTCTTGGGCTCCCCAGCCCTTGTCAAGGTTATCTCAAGAGATATATCCTGCATCTTCTTTGCATTAAGGATGTTGCTGATGCTGAAGACATTCTAAGTGGAGAAGACAGTGGTTCAAGGCTAAGCCCTCTCTTCCTGCTGTGGTTAGCAGACATCCTCGCTGGATGCCATGGAGGCAGATGTGTGTGGATGAACCCTCGGCGGTCCACTATCTCACCTGGATCTCAGTCTTCACAGGTGCCCTGCTAGGGAGGTAGGAAGCAGGGCTGGTGCATGGTCCTTTAGCATGGAGATGGAGGCTCAAGACTCATTCACAAATCTCTGACTTACTTCATCCCACTGCCCATGTGTTTCTCACATGGTCTTCCCATCAAGAGTACCACACCTGGGCACATGTCAGACCTGTGGCTGGGGCAGCCCTAGACATGGGACACCAGGGTAGGATACAATGCTTGCTGAAGCGTGAGAACCACTGTCTTCCAGTATATAGTACCTGACATCGAGTTCTAAGTTTCTGAAAAAATTTTCATATAGTGCCTTGGAAAGCCAGTGTCTCACAAGAGCCAGACGTGTTCTTAAGATGCTCTGTGCAGTGAGACAGACAGACAGACTCTAGCTCCTGCTGAAGTCCTGAGAAGAAGTTCCAGAGAGACCCCCTTCCCCTTCTCTGAGGTGCAGTTTCCCTCTATGAAAATTAAGGCTCAGACTGACCGTGCAGTATTGTTTTCAAGAGTCAAACCCACTGATGTGAAGAGCCTGGCTCTGCTCCCCCACCTCCCCACCAGGAGCCTTGCTGTCTGAAATGATCAGATAAAATGTAGCTTTAAGAAATCCATTGTGGGCCGGGCAGTGGTGGCGCACACCTTTAATCTCAGCACTTGGGAGGCAGAGGCAGGCAGATTTCTGAGTTCGAGGCCAGCCTGGTCTACAGAGTGAGTACCAGGACAGCCAGGGCTACACAGAGAAACCCTGTCTTAAAAAAAAAAAAGAAATCCATTGTGGGGGCTGGAGAGATGGCTCAGTGGTTAAGAACATTGACTGCTCTTCTAGAGGTCCTGAGTTCAAATCCAAGCAACCACATGGTGGCTCACAAACCATCTGTAATGGGATCTGATGCCCTCACAAACATAAAACAAATAAATTAATCTTAAAAAAAGAAAAAAAAAACTGTTGTAATGTTGCAGTAATTATTTTGAAATTTGTTGAGAATAAACCCAGAGTAATAATTTTCTCTCCTCTCCTCTCCTCTTTTCTTTTTAACCAGTGAATGAGACCTGGCTTTGTGGGTTTTAGAGTTCTGAACACCAGGCCAAACCTTCAACTTTTGGCTTATGGTGAAGATCTCACTATTCATTGTATATTTCCAACTAGAAGGGTCTACTGTGGCAGGAGGGTAGCAGCTGCCTGAGTTGAGATCCTGGTTGCATTCTGAGTTGTCTCTATTAGTTGGGCAAGTTATTTAACTTCAGCCCTCAGTTTCTCTTATGTGTAAAATGGGATGATGGTACCAACCTTTCAGAATTACATTAAAAAATTAAGTGAGGGCTGGAGAGATGGCTCAGCAGGTAAAGGTAGGTCTTGCCAAATTTAATGACTTGAATTCTATCCCTGCCATCCACGTGATAGGAGGAGACTCCCACAGGTTGTCTGCGTACCTCCATACATGTGACGGAGCAGTCATTTCTGTCTCTCCCCCATAAGTAATTGTACTACAAAGGTGAAGTGACATCATACACAACATGAACTCAATTGGTAGCCAAGATATCTGCTGCTGTTGTCAGTTGCTATGTCCAAGAAGGCTGACACACTGTCAGCTGCTGTTTTATCGGCCAGAGATGGGCAGCTAGTGAGACACCAACAGCCTGCTAACATCTGCACAGTGATCTAACTGAATCGCATGCTACCACCCCTTCAGAAAGTCTAAGCTAGGTCTTACACCCAAATGATCCATGAGCAGGTCATCATGCCCCTGATTAGAGTCAAGGACCCAAGCTGATTTAGAACCTAGAGAGTTTGACAATGAAGGCACAATTTACCCAATAAAAAGGATCTTATTCTCACCCGTCAGAATACATATTCATTCAACAAACACATGTGACAGTGTTCTCAGCCCTGGGAATGATTATTTAAAATTTATTATTAGTATGTGATGTGTGTGTGTGTGTGTGTGTGTGTGTGTAGATATGGGGAGAGAGAGGGAAGAGAGAGGGAAGAGAGAGGGGAGAGAGACAGAGAGACAGAGAGAGAGAGAGAGAGAGAGAGAGAGAGAGAGAGAGAGAGATAAGGCACACATGTGTCACACCATTGATGTGGGGATCAGAGGACAAATTAGTGGGGTCAATTCTGTTCTTCTACCTCTGGTTGGCTTCTGGGGACCAAGCTCAGATCCTCAGGCTCCCATGACAAGTGTTTTACTCAGAGCCACCCTGCCTGTCCAGCCGTGGGACTAATTTAATCAAATCTCTGACTGCATGGAGGAAGGACCACAATTTCCTTGATATAACCAGGAGAATCTGCTTCTAATTCACAATGAAAACCATACTAGTTCACAAACGGGCTTCTACGTGCTTTTCTGGCCCTATGTCAAGCGAGCAACACCTGTCACATGTCTGAATGGTGTGCAGCAGCTTTGGATATGCTGCTGGACACATCTGGAAGACTTGAAAACTGGCTTAGAAAAGTAAAATCACATACTCAACTTTTTATAATGAATAAAAGGGAAACCTGGGAAAGGCTCAAATTTTAAACCTTGCTTCTGTCCTAAGTTTCTGTATGTTTCTTTTTCAAATGCTTATTGAGAGAAGCTGCCTTTAGCCCAGCTCCTCCTCCAGCCAGTTCCCCTGGATCTTTCTTCAGGAACTTTATCATCACTAAGAGACCATGATAGACTCAGGCTTTACCTAGGAGGCCAAGTTTGTAGGTGACATTCAAGGCTCCAAGCTTTCCTAGTGTCATTTCTTATGCTTGAGCCAATGGGACTGCTCATCCCTTTCTGGGTGGCATTTCTCCTTTTCTCCTGGTCCATGTCATACCTGTTTTTATTAGAAAGGGTCTCTCCCACTGCTTGCAGTGGCCATCAGGAGTTCCAAACTGTCACTCAAGGCCATCTGGGTGGCAGGTCTTTCCTTGTCTCCACCCTCCACCTTCAGAAGACAGGATCTGGACTCTGCATATGCTTGGCTCTACTGCTGCCAGACATGCACTCCCATTAACATAACCAGCTCCTCCTACTTCCTGCTTGCCATGCTCACACCACCTGGCCATTGCCTCTGCTGACTGAATCATGTTCACATACGGTTTCCAGTCGTCAGTGAGGTAAAAGACACACCTCGTCATTAGTCATTAACACCATTCTATTCTTATCTCCAAATCTTAACAGTCTCTCCTCTAAACTCCAGATAATATTCATGTTCACACCTGAGCACACTGTCCTGTGTGCTCAGTCCTGGGCCACTGGCAGACAATGTTACACGAGTGATTGTGATCCCAAAGCAGACATCTCGGAAAACCAGGTTGCATTAGGAAAACATGTAGTCCAGGGAAGAGGGTGCTGCCTTTCTTGAGAAGATTTGAAATCAGAAGCCATCTACAAACTTTGGGCTTTACCATTGTGTGATGGGAGACAATATTCCTAGCTCTCTTCAGGACAAAATTGCACTGGAGAACAGAGCTCTGTGGTCACACCTGAGGATATTCTGACCAGTACTCAAAGTTCTATTCTCCAGTAGACCAAGTGCCCATCAAGGACCTAGTTACAAAGGACCCTTACTTGGCACTGGAGCCGTGCTGTGGGGACAGTCAAGGGCTCCCAGCTGTTACTACACAGAGTGAGGCAGGAATAGGCAGGCATAATTCATGGGGGACACATTAATTCTAGCACAGGTTGACGGTTTCTGAAGGAGAACTCCCCTTTAGGGTCTCTTTTGAACTAAGTTTCCAACTCTCGTTTAAAACAAATCCATCTGGGCACAGTGGCAAGTGCTTATAGCTCTCAACTACTTGGGAGGCAGAGGATGGAAGACTGGTTCAAGGCCAGCCTGGGGAACTTATCGAGACCCCACATTCAACAATAACAATAGCAATAACAGCAGCAGCAGCAGTAGCAAACAGTAACTCGGTGGTAGAATACTTGTCCAGCATGTGAGGCCGAGCTTAATCCTTTGCATCACAAACAACATACACAAGCCAGGCAATGGTAGTGCACGATTTTAATCCCAGCACTTGGGAGGCAGAGGCAGACGGATTTCTGAGTTCGAGGCCAGCCTGGTCTACAGAGTGAGTTCCAGGACAGCCAGGGCTATACAGAGAAACCCTGTCTCGAAAAACAAAACAAAACAACACCCTCCCCAATTCATGTCAACTTTTGCTCAAAATATCATTTCCAGTTATTGTTCAAAGTAGAATTCCTCCTCATCTCCCCTCAACTGCCAATCTGTATGCTTATAACCTGCCAGGTCACCCCACGGGAAGACTAGACTCGGTTCACCAGCTCTGTGAGGAAATCTCTAGGTGTAAATACAAATTATCTTATCCAGTCCTTACCTTGATCCGATGACGTCAAAGAGATGCTGCCAACGGTCGTTGATCTTGCTGAGCTTCTCCTCCATCTCGGCCGCCTTGGCCTTGCTGCTGGCCTTGATCAGCTGCTCGCCCATCTGCTTCAGCTGCAGCTTGTTCTCCGTGAACGAGCTGATTTCCTCCATACAATCCTGACGGGTACCAAAGCGCAAGGCCAGGGCCATCACCACCAGGCCGGTCCCTCTCCAGCCAAGGGCACCGTTCTCTCTTAACACAGCTTTCTGTTTTGTTTTTATTTTCTCAGACGGGGTCTCACACTCTTGTCTAGACTGATACTGAACTCCAGGCAATACTCCTGTCTCAGGCACCCTGGGGATGGGATTGTAAGCACGTACGACCAAATTGCCTACCTACGCTTATTTATCTAATTTTAGGTACACTGGTGTTTTTCCAATGTGTGAGGGTGTCAGATCTCCTAGAACAGGAGTTACAGACAGTTGTGAGCTGCCATGGGAATTCAACCCAGGTCCTCTGGAAGAATAGCAACTGCTCTTAACCACTGAACCATCTTTCCAGCCCTGGCTACATTAGTTTTAATTGGAAACCAACACAAAACAAAACAAAACCCTGTATACTTATCAGTATACAGTTCTTCAAGGAATGGCTATACCAGCTGGGTGACTACGAAGTGTTTCATGCAGTAATGTTGTTCTCTGACTACGTATCCCAGGCCTGCAACTCACAATGCTCCTGCCTCAACCTCCTGAGTGCTGGGGTAGGCATGTGTTTCCATGCCTGGCTGTAGGTATGTTCCTTTTCTTTATCCTTGCAGTGCCAAGGATTGAACTCAGGGCTTTATGCATGCAGGGCAAGAACTCTACCGCCCGGGCTATATCCCAACCCTCTCAGGTTCTTTCTCAATGAACAACCCTTCAGTTGCATGTCACAAATGTGGACCTGAGGCTAGACAGATTTGACTGAAGTCAGCCTGAGGTCAGTTTTCCCAGGGTTTTTGGACAGGTGTTTTGGGTGACTGTACAGTGCTCGACTGACCTCCATGACCCTCACTGGTGCAGGCGTCCTCTCTGACTCAGGTTCTACTAAACTCTTACTAGATCCCATCACTGGCTGACTTCCGACTGAGGGGAAGCAGCTCCCCCTCAGCACTGTTTCCACCTGTGACAGCGCCACTAGCTCCTCCTTCAGAAAAACCAATAGTCCCTCGAAACACTGCCATTAGAAACACCAGTGACACTGTAGGCCCTGGAGCCCTGCGGAAGCCCATAGCCATCCTCCATTGCATCCACAGAGCACCCCGCCCCCACTCATGGCGGTCCTCCATCCATCCACTGGGGCACCCAACCCCCACTCACCTTCTGTAGCTTTTCAATCATTTCCTCAATGCTGACATCTGCCGTCTGTAGAACTTTGTTTTCCATCTGGACCAGCCAAGCACACAGTTCTTTATTTTTTTCATTGAACACGATCCATGAATTGAGCCTGTCTTCAATCTCCTGCTTGCGGATAGCCACCTAGGTATGACACGCATTGGGTAGTGGAGGATAGCAGGGAAGGGAAATCCCTTGGCTCTCCAAACCCATGAGCACCCCCACTCTAAGCTCCCCTCCCCCTCCCCCCTCACACACCTTTCACAGGCGCCCGCACAAATGAACACAAGGCCATTAACTTTTGTCAGTATCCCTAAAACCTGTTTTCTTTTCTTAAAACCTCAGACTTAGCATTAACAAAAGTTTTTTTCCACCGGTGATGATGGCCATAAAAACTGGCAAAGGACAAGATGACGAGCTTTGCACTCTGTATTGATGACCATCAAGCCCAAGCCAGAAAGGTTAAGGTGAATAAAGAATCAGTCCTGGCTCAGCTTTCCCTGTTCTTTCAATATTTACATTTACTGCTCCCTCCACGATAACTTCTAACTTCTGTGGCCCAAAGCTCTTCCCTTCTGAAACTCATCAAGTCTTTATATCCAAAAGGCAGTGTCCTGCTTACTTATTTTAAAGATTAACTTATTTAAATCCAGATATAAGATTAAAAACAAAAAAACAAAAACCAAAACCACCCAGTCATTCATTAGTAATGCAAATGAACCGGAAACCTCAAAAGTAGTAAAAAGGGTTTTGGTTTTTTTTTTTTTTTTTTTTTTGAGGATTTAAACAAAATAAAGTAACAAACAAAAACACCAAATTCCAAAACAATTCATTTAATTTATCTTGTCATTACACACTGTAGTTTTTGTCTGGAAACCATGAAAATGTCACCAAAAATTGGTCTGGAGCAAGCAGGCTGACCCTCAAATGCCCAGTGTTCTATTATGCTAACGTCAGGCAAGGGGCTTCCCTCCTCCTTAGAGGGCTAAATGTTTAGCAATTAAACTTACTTACATCTAGATAATTCAAACCGGCCTTTCTAAAAGTACATCTACTCTCAGTTTTTGAAAAATCACTGAAATCTTAAACAGGGTCCTGTAAAACTGGGTAGCTAAGATTCTTCCAGAGTTTTAGCTCTCCACTCTATAGAAAGGGGATGGGACGAGGCGGCTGCACTCTCCTGAGATTTTTTTTTTTTTTCCACCTCGTACAAAAGAACTTCTGCTCTTCCCAGAGTGAGGTCAAGATACCAAATGCTCCTGTGTCCCGCCCAGCCAAATGTATTTAAAAGGCCTGAAAAATCTATCCTTAGAAAAACAAGCATTTTGCTCCCATTCCTCCAGAAATCTGTTTATTTTAGGTTTTAAAACTCCTGGAATCGTGTGCAGGATTGAGTCCACAGTGGTAACGAGGGACCATCTGAGTGTCCTCTGAGTCCTCCCTAACTCTCACAAGACTTTTCAGGATTCTGAGTATTCTCTTTGACAGAAAACAGGACTTAGAACAATTTAAAAGACACTTAGAGTACATTGTAACTGCTACGAATCAAGGTTTTGTATACTATTTACTTCAAAATATAATTAAAAGTGTCTTTAGAACACAGGCATTTACAGATGTCAAAATTCATCAACACAAAAAAATAATGAGATTAAGGAATTAACTTTTCCTGAGAATTGTATATCCTTAAAACAAGGGTCTTTAAGATTAACCGAGCTCTTTAATTCCACCTTGATATCCTGTCATAGACTTGAACTGTGCGAGAGGCTATACAAAATCCCATTCTTCCCCAGTGCAAGGGATCTGCTGAGGTCATTGGGTTGTAATCACTTCAGAGTGGAAGAGGCTCTGAGGACTAAATATCTGAATGCAGGGAAGGAAGCCTGGTTCTCAGATAACTGCTTCCATGCCTGTGGGCATCAAAGCTCTGGTGTTTAGCAGAGGAGAGATACACAGGGGAGTCAGAGAGATCTCCCCTAAGATTGGTACTTCTCTAAGCAAGCCAAGGAGTTGAATCCTCACAAGCATGACCCTTGCTTCCATCCCAGCTTAAGGTGATCTTAAAAAAAACAAAACAACAACAACAAAAAAACCAACCGACCAAAAAAACAAAACCAACTCAGAGGAAGTGTGCAAAGTTGCACAGTGAACTCTGTTAAAACAAAGAGGTCAATCTGTTAAAAAGGAGCTGCTGCCTCCTAAAGGAACCAGCAGAGGCTCAGGGGTCCCGGAGCCAAAGGGCCCCTGCTTCGGCCAAGTCAGGACCCCTTCCTTTGGCCTTGGGACGTTTCCATCGACCTCCCACAGCCCCGCAGGCAGCTGACTGACTTACTCTCAGACAGAGGTCCTCCCATTGTCTGTGCAAAAGCTCGATCTGTTCCTTCAGAACCGTCACGTCCTCCGCCAGGATGTGCTGGCTCAAGTCGGCCTTCATAGTTTGAAGTTCTTTGAAGTTGTGCGTGCAGTTAGCCAGGGACTTCTCTACTTCCTGCATTTAAAAACGAGGAGAAAGGGGAAAATGCCTTCAACTCCAGCTGCTGTTGTTTCCAAACCTGTAGGCTAATCCTTTGATTAGACTCTGGGGGAGGGGAGCCTGGGAAGGGGAGGGACCTTCGGAATGAGAAACAGCCGCTCCGCAGCCCTGCCTGGCTGCCTCCAGTCACCTTTCTCTCAAGGGGACAGTCTTTGCTCCCTTTCAGCTCATTCCCTCAGGTAGCTGTAGTTTAATGAGGTCATTCTGCTGGAAACCCACCCAGGCCCTTTACCATTCCTTAGAGGGCACAGCATATGTAATGTAAGAAAAGCAAACTGTCCACACATTTCTGGATTAAGACCCAGAAACTGTGTTATAAAGTCTTATAAAGTGTGATCTCTCACTTTCAAAATGCCTGGGTATACCACTAACACTGTGGCTGCCCATCATTAAATGACAACTTTTGTTTGGAAGGAGTTATTTTTGATTTTCTAAATAAATGAATATAATGGAGTGGAAATTGCTCACTGATAACTGGCAATGATTAAATTAGCAGATAGCTCCCTATATTTATCATCCATTCATTCATTCATTCATTCATTCATGTGTAGGAGATTGAACCTAGGGCCTCACATTTGCTAGGCAAAGACTATACTACTAGCTATATACCATCAGCTTCAATTAGTTTTCAAAATGAAGTCGTTTTCAGATCCAATGAAATGTAGCAAGTAATAAAAGCAATTTTTTTTTCACTACAGAAGGAAGTGAAAGGGACCCCAGAGTCTATTAGGTTTTAGTTGTATTTAGGGTTCCTTATGTATGGTTCATTTTCCATGCCTCTGTTCCTGCCCTTCAGAAGAAATCTGAAAGAAGATACTGTATCATTTACACCAGAGATCCATCTGCAGAGGGCGGCTGCAGTAACAAGGCACTAATTAATTCCCACTGATATTTTTTCAGTGCTCTAAAAGCGAGACTGATGTGATTTCTTAACTTACTAAACTCTCTGTGTTTCATAAAATGGTCCAGAGGAAACTTTCAAAGTTTGCATAAAAATGGCCAGGTACAGTGCTTTAAGTACACACCTTTAATCCTAAGCACTCAACCATGAAGCTTAGGGAGCTAGATCCCCAGCCTGGGACCTCTGCTTTATGGATTCATTGTTTCTCTCTTTTCTCTCTGCAGTGCATGCATTCATGCACGCTTGTGCAAACACACACACACATACACACACATGCACACGCACACCATACACATGCATACAACGTAGCTATGTGGTTAGCATGTAACTCTCCAACAGACTGTACTGACAGAATGCAGGGACCAGGACAACACTGCTTCTGAAACACACCCTTTTCTTCTCAAGTTGCTTTGTGCCATGGTGTTTTATCATTGCACCTGTCACATGCCTGGTGCATACAGAATTATTAGATATCAAATGTATGAGTGAAAGGAAGGCTGTTTGTACCAATAACTTTTTTTGTTGTTATCTATCTCTTAGGTTTTGCAGTAATGGGGACTGAACTCAGAACTTCATGCAAGTTGGGCAAATGGCAGGGTCTTACTATGCAGTAATGAATGGCCTGGTACTTGCTATGTAGCTTAGGCTGGGTTCCAACTGTAGTCCTGCCTCAGCTTCCTAAACTGGGATTAGAGGTTTTATACAACCACACAGGGCTAAGAGCTTAAAAATGTCCTTAAATTGCCGGGTGGTGGTGGTGCACGCCTTTAATCCCAGCACTTGGGAGGCAGAGGCAGGCGGATTTCTGAGTTCCAGGCCAGCCTGGTCTACAGAGTGAGTTCCAGGACAGCCAGGACTACACAGAGAAACCCTGTCTCTAAAAACAAACAAACAAACAAACAAAAAGTTCTTAAGTGTAAAGAGAAAGACAAACAAAGGAATCCAATAATAAGTAATAAGCAGGGAGGGCTCGTATGTGAGCTAACTCCAGGGCTAACTACAGCCAATGATGACTTCTGTAGAAACATTCCAGAAAGCACGTCTCAGATCTGGGAGTGTATCTCAGTGGCAGAGTACTTCCCTAGCACACACTGGGCTCTGGGTTCCTTCCCTCGGAAAAACCATCCATCATCACAACCAAAGAATGCTACTTACTGCCTTTAAGTTAAAATGCCCCAGATTTGCTAGCAAAAGAGAATAAGTCAGCTGGATAAATTTCCTTCATCTTTAGTCTGATAAGTGGTCTGATTGCAAAATTACCTGTAAGATTCCAGTTACCCATATAGACAATGATGTAAAACTTCAAGTTGTGTGTATATAGCAGCATATGACCAGGCTTTAGCTGGATTCCCTACAGCAACAGGGCAGCATAAGCCTTTTCCTGTGGTATTAGTTCATAGTGAGATTGTTAAGTTCCAGTTGTGTGCACTAAAGGGGATGGGTAGATGCTTGGTAAACGCTTGGATCCTCATCCCCCATGTGAAAAAGCCAGGCATGGTGGTGCAAGCCTCCCAGCACCGGGAAGGGAAAGACAGGAGGATCCCTGGGCCTGTTGCCCAGCAAGCCCAGCTAGATCAGTGAGCTTCAGGTTCAATGAGAGCTCCTGTCTCAAGCAAATCAAGTGGAGAGCAATTGAAGATAACACCCAACGCTGACTGACCTCTGGCCTCCACATGCACATGCATGTCAGGACATGCACACATACACAGATGCATATACATACATGCACAGAAAGGGAGCAAAGGATGAACACACATGCATGTGCTTGTACACAGACAGAATATCTTATCTTGGGAAGGATGTTCAACAAATTAGCCACGTCAACTCCTGTGGTAAGGAATGAACAGGAGACAAATTTTAATATATATCTTAGGAACATTCTGGATTTTGAACCATGTGACTGTAATATTCGAAACCTATTTTAAAGTTAGAACTGTTCCAATGAGTTAATCTTTCAACATGTCTCAGATGTCCACTGTAGCAATTTTCATAATAGTATAAAGAGCAGTGGTTCTCAACCTTCCTAACGCTGTGACCTTTTAATACATCTCCTCATGCTGTGCTGACCCCCAGCCATAAAATTATTATCTTTGCTACTTCATAACTATAATTTTGCTGCTGTTATGAATTGTAATATAAATTTCTGTGTTTTTCAATGGTCTTAGGCAACACCTGTGAAAGGGTCAGTCAGCCCCCAAAGAGGTCACAACCCACACATTTAGAACCACTGATATAGATAAAGTCTAGGCTAGTCAGGAAGCTACGGAAGCCTTATATTTAGAGACATTAATGTCAGGCCGACCATATCTCATTCGAAATGTTTGGAACTAGAGGTGCTTTATATTTCAGAGTTTGGGGGATTTCTGAAATATGGATGCTCAACTTGTGTGTGTATGGTATGTGTGTTGTGTGTGTATGTGTATGTATGGTATGTGTGTTGTGTGTGTATGTGTGTGTATGGTATGTGTGTTGTGTGTGTATGGTATGTGTGTTGTGTGTGTATGTGTGTGTATGGTATGTGTGTTGTGTGTGTATGTGTGTGTATGGTATGTGTGTTGTGTGTGTATGTGTGTGTATGGTATGTGTGTTGTGTGTATATGTGTGTATGGTATGTGTGTTGTGTGTGTATGTGTGTGTATGGTATGTGTGTTGTGTGTATATGTGTGTATGGTATGTGTGTTGTGTGTGTATGTGTGTGTATGGTATGTGTGTTGTGTGTATATGTGTGTATGGTATGTGTGTTGTGTGTGTATGTGTGTGTGTATGTGTGTGTATGGTATGTGTGTTGTGTGTGTATGTGTGTATGGTATGTGTGTTGTGTGTGTATGTGTGTGTGTGTATGTGTGTGTGTATATGTGTGCGTATGGTATGTGTGTTGTGTGTGTATGTGTGTGTATGGTATGTGTGTTGTGTGTGTATGTGTGTGTATGGTATGTGTGTTGTGTGTGTATGTGTGTGTATGGTATGTGTGTTGTGTGTGTATGTGTGTGTATGGTATGTGTGTTGTGTGTGTATGTGTGTGTATGGTATGTGTGTTGTGTGTGTATGTGTGTGTATGGTATGTGTGTTGTGTGTATATGTGTGTATGGTATGTGTGTTGTGTGTGTATGTGTGTGTGTATGTGTGTGTATGGTATGTGTGTTGTGTGTGTATGTGTGTATGGTATGTGTGTTGTGTGTGTATGTGTGTGTGTGTATGTGTGTGTGTATATGTGTGCGTATGGTATGTGTGTTGTGTGTGTATGTGTGTGTGTGTATGTGTGTGTGTATATGTGTGCGTATGGTATGTATCATGTGTCTGTGTGCTGTTATTCCCAAATGTACTCGCCTATAATGGTACGTAGCTAGCTTTATGAGAAAAGGAAGGCTCGGGCAGTTTGGACGGGTGAGAAACTCTTCTGGGACAGTGTCCACTGTCCTAGACAGGCATCCAGTTACTTGGGATCTGTTTTAGAATCTGGTCACTGGTTGGATGAATTCGTGGATCTCTGCCATGATTGTTTCCACTGATAAATGGCGCACTTCACAGTCAGCTCGGGCTTCTGGGCTTCATGGAAGAAAACCCCAGCATTTCAATGGAGAGTAACACTGGATTCTCTCACTTTGTTATTGAAAGACCCTAAGGGCTTTTACCAATACTACACTCCACACCCCCCCCCAAACACACACACACACACACACACACACACACACATACACACACAGCTTTCCCTTCCTGCTTGGGGTCAAGGCTAGGCCAAGTTCCATTCTCCACCCACAGGAACATTCTTTTTGTTTTTTTGTTTTTTTTTTTTTTTTGCTTGTTTGTTGTTTTGTTTTTTGAGACAGGGTTTCTCTGTGTAGCCCTGGCTGTCCTGGAACTCACTCTGTAGACCAGGCTGGCCTCGAACTCAGAAATCCGCCTGCCTCTGCCTCCCAAGTGCTGGGATTAAAGGCGTGCACCACCACTCCCTGGCCCCACAGGAACATTGTTGAATAAACAATTTGCAGAATGTACGACTGATAGTCACCTGACCCTCTGGAAAGACCCAGGTTCAAATGCACATCATGATCTGCCCATGCTTGCTAAGCAATAGATTTAAAGGTCAATCTGCTTAGCCAATAAGTTTGAGCTGTAACCTTGCTGATGTAGCCTGTGCCCCTAAAAAGTATAAAAACTACTTGTAATAGCCATTTGTGGTCGCCTTCTAGTCACTCACCTTGAGGGATTAATTGAAGGTTGATCCAGATGCTATGGAAAATTGAACCTCTTGCTTTTGCATCAAACTGCATCTTGGTGTCTCACTTGGGGGTGTCTCAAAGTAAGTACCACTGGGTCGAGGGTCTTACAGATACAGCCCAGTCTGGCCTTAAACTCTGTATGCAGCTGACACTGGCCTTAAGATTAATAAATACCCAGGATTTTCTTTTAATAGGTCAATAGGAGGTGGGAATATAGTCTATGGGAGACAGTAAATGAGACTTGACTACAGATCCTCTGGCTTGTCTCTATTTGCGTCTCTTCCCCTTCTTCCCCCCACTCTCTCTCTTGCTAGACCCTGACCCTCGGACCGGAGCAGCAGAGCAGTCCGGGACATTTTGACCCCCAATGTGGGGCAGAGTGGTTCTCGACATTTTGGCACCCAAAGTGAGGCTACAGCATGGGTCTCAACATAAAGCCACACAAAATCACTGGGTAATGATGGCAAATATTTGTCAATACTAGCTCCCAAGGTAGAGGCATGTGTATACACACACACACACACACACACACACACACACACACACACACAAATCAAAACAAAACCATAAACCAAAACCCCAAACAAAACTTCTACAAATCTATTGCTTACCCAGTGACATAAAAAAAAAAAAAAAGGAAGAAGAATAAACTGTCTGATAGAAGACATTCATGAGTGTGTAGAGAGACAGTATATCAAGAATAAATGAGCAACTTGTTCAAATGGAGGTCACAAAAGCCAAACACAAGAGTCAAGGGAATAGCAACAGGCAGTTCCCAAGAGGGCTGACTTGATGGGAGAACAGACAAACTACAGAGGCACTACCTTACACTCCAGACTAACAAAGATTGAACAGTATCTAACAATATCAATTACTACAGAAGGATATACTGGCTGTATTCATATGGTGCATACTAACAGCAGTGGGAAGGAAGCAGCAAGAGGAATCAACGTTGCTGAATTATGCGGGGAAACGTGGTATCATCTCATGCTCTACAGTATGGGGCTGACTTAAGGAGTTTAGAACCAGAAGGCTGAGATTCTATTATTCTACTGAGAACAAGAGAACTATGTAACAAAACAATAAATAAGCCTATGAGGTGAGGGACAGCAGGGTCAGGGCTGCGGAGACCACTAGGAAGGGCAAGTACACAGGGAATTTGAAATGTTCATTTCTTGTTTTTCGAGACAGGGTTTCTCTGTGTAGCCCTGGCTGTCCTGGAACTAACTCTGTAGACCAGGCTGGCCTCGAACTCAGAAATCCGCCTGCCTCTGCCTCCCAAGTGCTGGGATTCATTACAGGGATGCCCTTCAATGCCCAACCGTTATGCTATTTGTAACGCCTTTAAAGTACAGTAGGGAATTTTTATGACAAAGAGAAAATGTGGACAGGAAGATCCTACTTTCTGACACAGATTCCAGTACAAGACCATTTCTTTCTTTCTACTTTATTATTTTTTTTCAGTTCAATCCCTAGTCATTGAATGAAGAGAAAAAATTAAAAGATCATTGCAAAAGATTTTCAAAATGTCTCTTAACCACCAAACAAATGGATAAGAAATCTACATGAGGGGGTCCCTGACCTGGAGGTCAGTGCTCCTGTCTACAACTCAGTCCCACCTTCTGCAAAGACCTTTGATGTTCCAGACCCTCTGCTACTTAGGCAAAGCAGTGTTTAGAGGGGTTTTGTAAGCCTAATATTTAATCAAAAGAACTCAATTCATGGATTTCCAAAGTGAGATTTTAAGTCACTTCAAAGGCAAGGTCATTTGGTCAGAGAATAAACAGTTTTGTTTGTTTGTTTGTTTGTTTTTGATTTTTTAGTAATCTCAGCATCGGGGACACAGCTCCTTGGGTGACAGTGCTTTCAGGTGTGGCGGCACATCTCTGTAATCCCAGCACTCCAACAGTGATATGGCAAGATAGGGTGCAGAGATAGGAGAATCCCAGAGAAGCTCACCGACCAGCTAGCCTGGAGTACTTAGTATAGGAACAAGAGAAATCCTGCCTCAAACAAGGTGTAGGGCAGAGACTGACACCTGAGGCTGTCCTCGGATCTCCATACCACACACATACCCACCTACACATTCAATTAAAAAAAAATCTCAGACTCCAGGTCTTACATTCAGAGAAGAAACAGAAAGAGAACATGAAAGAGAACTACGCTAAGAGCCTACAATGGACCGCTTTGCAAAAGCCTTTCTCATCTTTACACACAGAGCATATGGAACATGGATTCTAACCCCTTAAGAGACCAGGAGGATGTTAGACAGAGGGCAGGGAAAATCTTCCAGCTGACCAGAACGCTTATCTTGATCACCAAAACAGAGAGGCAGACAGGCATTTGAAGCGGCCACAAGGCAGCTGTGTGATTATCCTGGCTGCTGGTTTGGATGTCAATACCTTAATCAGCTCCTTTTCTTCATGGAGGGCCTCGTGAAGTTCAGGAAGGGGATCTTTGCTTTGTGCTTTGAGAACTTGCAGCCTTTTTTTCAGCTTCTTGATTTTCTTTTTACACTGGTCCCAGGTCTATTTGGAAACAGGATTAAATTTGGTGAGTACATGGCTTTCCAGACCAAACTACACACCAGACCAGCTCATTTAATGGACACGCACTTTCTTTTAAGCATGTTTGGATAAGCCACACAGAAAGCAGTTCCTCATCTCTGAAGGGGCACATGGGACATCAGTACCTGTCAATTACTGGTATGGACTGGTTTGAGGAGGTCTTTTTTCCTGTCCCTGTCTCCATCTCTCTATTCTGTTGGTTTTGTATAAATCCATATCTGAAGGGCTACCGTGAAGATTGACTTTAAGCATCTACACCTTAGGTGTGTGTCCCAATGGCAGAGTCAGGCCTCTCCTAACGTCTGGTTCCCTTCACACTGTAGCACCTACCTCCACCTGCAAAGAGTTTCCAAGCTTTTAACAAGTCACTGCAGTTATAAAACCTTAAGACACAGAATACTGGCCGACACATTTTAAAACGTGGGGCTTGGAGAATATCTGTTAGCTCACAGATGAAAGACCTAGGTAAGAGACAAGCACCTCTTTTCCTTATGTGACCCAGCCAATAGGTGCCTGCATTTTTCATGTTTGTGGTGTTCAGCTCTGATTCACTAGGGTAAATTTCTATTTCTGAACTCACTAAAAGTATATAAACATATGATAATAGATCATTCTAGTCTTTAGTACTGACCCTAAGCACTATTAGGGTGGCCCCAGTCAAGGGTTATAACCTTCCTATACTGAACAATTATCTGTAGCGGGAAAATTTCCCCGAAAGTTGGGAGGAGCTAAGGTGGGAGGAGTAAGGAGAGGAAGAGGAGGAGAAGAGGAGGAGTAAGGAGAAGAAGAGAAGGAATAAGGGGAGGAAGAGGAGCTAAGGAGGCAGAGATGTAGGAGCCATGGACGACCACTCGTGTACAGAGAGCAGTCCTGGGTAACAACTTATATCTAGGTTAGTTGGTTAACACTTCCAATTGTGTGGGCATCTTGTTTATTGAGCATTATCCAATTTATAAAGCCTTTGGTTAATGTTTAAACATTAGAGTCTCATTTCTACCGGGTACAGAGAGGATGGTGGGATGGTCTGGGCCCAGCCCAGCCTTGTGGAGACAGCGTGGAAGATTGGCAGAGCCATCTCCCATGCTGTTGTCTTGTAGGTGGCAGGGTTGGCGTCTCTGGCTGCCTGAGCCAAGTAGCAAGGAGAACACAAATCACACATCGCTGGGGCCCCACAGAATGGGTGCTGCAGATTTAAATATTAACAGTAACAACTATCTGAAGCTCAGCCAGGACAAAGGAAAAGAGAGAAGCACCCTGCTGAGTGCAAGTTCTTCTACCTTACTGCTCATTTATGCCGCTCCAGCAACAGGGCTGAGGCTTAGCTGTAGCCGCTGGCTCACGCATTTCACATAGTCCGTACAAGGAAACTCAGGGACTCTGTCAGTCCTTATTTCTGCCTCGCTGCTGGGGGACAAAATGCCAAAATGCAGGAGTAACAGGCTGCATGTCTGCCTTGCTGCTGGGAACTGGAGCACTGCCGGAGTGTCGCTCAAGGAAGGCAGAAAGCAGTATAGGTGCCCCAGTCCATGTTCTTCCAGGTAAGAAATAGTGAGACCTGCTATGGTTCTCAAACTCCTGCTCACCCAGGGACAACGAGGAGTTGAGAACCCAAGTCTGAGGGCCCATAAGTCTGAGGTTGGGGCAAAACCCAGTTTAGCTCCGAGTGAGTGCCAACGTACGGGGGTCTGGAAGAGGGACCTTCTACGAGAGACCTAGGGGAGACTCTTTACAATGAAGGCCATCCCTCCCTCCTTCCCACTGAGTTCCCTGATGAAGGAGACAGTCCTTACTTGTCCAAACTGTCTTATGCATGGTAGATGTGAATGCATACATCTTACTCAGGATGCCCAGGAAGGGAAGCTCACTGGCTAGATACATTATTACCATGGAGAACTCTAGGTCTTTATGCTACAGTGACCACTTGTCATGGTCCTTTTAGTGGTTGTTGTGGTCATGTATTCCAGGACAGGAAATCTGGTTGGAAGCTGATTCTAAGGCCTACCGTTCTCAATTAAGAGATTTACCAGGCTTTTTGAATCTGCTTCGACCTTGCCAGTTCTGTCTGGTAGCACGGTTCCACTTGTCCCACAATACTTTGTTCATAGCACAGTGCTCTGACCAACTCACACAAATTACTCTTGGTTAGAAAACTTTCCCTGAGGAGTTTGGGTATCTGTTTTTAACGGTGCCCACAGCAGACTAGAGGAATGTCAGGAAGAAGCATCGAAATGAATCAAAACAAACATAGCTTAGTATTCTGACAAGTGAAACAAAAATAAAAACTGCATTTGAAGAACCAAGAGTGGGCTGGAGAGATGGCTCAATTATTTAGAGCACTAACTGCTCTTCCAGAGATCCTGAGTTCAAGTCCCAGCAACCAGATGGTGGCTCACAACCATCTGTAGTGGATTCTGATGCCTTCTTCTGGTGTGTCTGAAGACAGCTACAGTGTACCCATATAAAGAAAATAAATAAGTAATAATTTAAAAAAAAGAAAACCCAAGAGTAGTGTAGTATTGGGTCCTAAGTTTAAAACAGTTTAGTCCTTGAGAACAACATGGGCCAAATAAAACAAAAACAAAACCAAGAATATTCTACTAATGACTCCAGTTCTTAACCACACAGTGAGCAATCCCCCAAGAGACTCCCATATGTGGGAAAATGTGTTCTCTGATGAGACAGAGCCCCGAAGCATGCTGTGCTTATTGTCACGTGTTAACCCTCAGGTAGCACATAAGTGCAATGTTAGTTTCATGTACTGAACACCCAATGGATTTCACAACCTCGCCTTTAACATTTATTTATTCATTTGCTTATTTATTTACTACGCTTGGCTGTGTGGGTACAGGTATGCCATAGCACACGACAGAGGACATTTTGTAAGAGCTGGTTCTCTCTCTCCACTATGTGGGTTCCTGGGGTTGAACTCAGGTTGCAGGCTTGGCAACAAGTGCCTTTACCCACTGAGCCATCTCACTGACCCAAAGTAAGTATTTTCATAGCATCTCCAGTGTTTATATTTGCAATACTCAGTTTTCCCATGCAGTTACTATTTTATTAATGGTGCTAACATGCATGACTTGTATATTAGTAGGAACTGACTTTCATTAGAAAACTCAGAATATAGGATTTTTAAAAAACCACTCCTCCCGTCCCACAGCCAACAAGAGCCATGTGCAGGATGTGGCAATGGTGCCCACTCACCTCTGCAGTGCTCTGAAGCTGACTGATCATCTCTCCCAGGCTGAGCTCAGTGTCCTTCCAGGTGTCCTGAAGCCTGCTGGTTTGCCTGTGGATGAATTCTCTAGTTTCTGGGTTGGGTGTGTCCTGCAACTTCTCCCCAGCTTCCAAGGCCAGTTCGTAGGTTGTTCGCCACCTCTGAATGTGGATCTCTCTGCACTAAAAAGTTAAAAAAAAAAAAAAAAAAAAAAAGGGAGGTTGACTCTGGTCTGATGAAAATGTGATTGTGGATTTCTCCCAGACCTTCTCTTAAATGGTTAATTCTACATAAGTTAGGCAAACCTATACAGAATGTCCTCATGCACACACACTCACATGGAAAGTTAATGTTCAATGCTGAATAGGTCTATACTTCCAGATGAGGTGGTCATAGGATAACTTCCAAGGATCAGTAACAGATAAAACTCTTAGTAGATTAAAAGCTTGGGGTCCTGGAGAGATGGCTCAGTGGTTAAGAGCACTGACTGCTCTTCCAGAGGTCCATCATTCATTCCCAGCACTTTCATGACCGCTGTCTGTAATTCTAGTACCAGGGGATAGGACCCTCTTTTCTGGCCTCTGGGGGCAGCACATAGCTTGTGTATATGTGTATATATATGTATGTATACATATCATATATATATATACACACTATATGAATATTTATATATTATATAATCATATATTAACTATATATTTATATGCTCATGAAAATGTACAAGGCAATAGGGATCTCAGAGCATTAAGAAAACAGCTAGCTGCCGGGCAGTGGTGGCGCACGCCTTTAATCCTAGCACTTGGGAGGCAGAGGCAGGTGGATTTCTGAGTTCGAGGCCAGCCTGGTCTACAGAGTCCTGGTTCCAGGACAGCCAGAGACAGCTACACAGAGAAACCCTGTCTTGAAAAACAAAAACAATAAAAACAACAACAAAACAACTAGCATCTCTGAACTGAAATAATTACAAAGGTTATCACCAGAGTAACTCAGAAGAGTAGAGTGAGCATATTATAGCAAAAAATGGGGGAAAAATAGGAAAGAAAACAAAAAGGTAATACCCCCAAAGCATACAGTCAAACTCATGGCACTTAAAGCTTAATGCAGACTGAAACATGCTATCTCCAACACAGAAATGAGGAACCTTTAACTGACTCACGCTTCCCAAAGGCGCAGTGTGCCACTCAACACAGCTCCTCAGACAGGAGGCCTGGCTTCCTCTGCTCTGCCCTGGCTTGGTCAGTGGTGCATGATTTAGCAAAACCCTAGCATCTTCTCTGACTCTTTTTTTTGTCCCAGTTAAAATGCCACCAACCCAGAGACCACCCAAATCTGAAGTAGCTATTAGCTCCTCTGCTAATTATATATACAAGGTGATTACAACCTGGTATTTTCTTTAATTGATTAAATTAAATAGTCCTTTAGTTACTTTCCTAGATGTGTTGATGAGAGCAAAGCCTAGTCCTTACACTGTGATGAGGACAGGCACCAGGACAGAGAGGGCACTCAGTCAATATCTGATGACTGGGTAAGTGAGAAGGCCAGCGAGCATTTCAGGCAGTGATATGGCAACTGTCTGCATCTCTAGTGTAGAGGGATCCCCTCTAATAAAGAGGGAATGCATTCAATAACTTACTCTAATCCTATGCTCACAAAGCAGCTTTCCTTTAATTTTTTATATGTTGATTTACTATAGAATGTATGTCGGGGTGGGGTGCATCTGCTACACAGTGCATATCTGGAGGTCAGAAGAAAACTTGTGGGAGTTAGTTATTTTCTTCTATCATGTGAGTCCCAGAGATTGAACTCAGGTTTTCAGGCTGGGCAACAATTGCCTTTACTCTCTGAGCCACCTTGCCAGCCCCTAAATCCTTCTGATGTACATTTGGTTGCCTGAATTTGCTCTTGAAGAGCAAGCAGCTCTCCCATCTGTCACTACAACTGTGGGTACCTTATACATTCACCAGGACCCTCAGAGATTGAATGGTGTGACTCTGTCACCCTGTGGGTACCTTATACATTCGCCAGGACCTCAGAGTTTGAATGATGTGATCCTATCACCGCAGACCTCTCCCGTTCTTCTGCCCTCTAGGCAGAACATCTCTATTTCTCAAAAGACAAAGCTTCACACTGCACAAGACTAGTGACCAGGCTGTGGGTGGTCATACTTCGCTGGCCTCCCACTGCACAGAACATACTAGGGTAAGGACAGAAAATATTAACACTCAGGGGGCGGGAGAGCCGGCTCAGAGATTGAGAGCATGTGCTGCTCTTTCAGAAGACCAGAATTCAGTTCTTCTCACTTATATATCAGGTGGCTTACCACCACCTATAATTCCAGCTCCAGGGGGGGTCCTAACACCCCTGGCTGTTTTGGGTACCAACACTCACATGCACACGTCTATATGTGTGATTAAAAATAATAAAAGTAAATTCAAATAAAACATCAGTCGAGCAAATATCTTGCACTAAGGCTCCCTCATCCCTCGTCCCGTGTGCTTCTCACGGCCAACCCGTGCGTACATACCTTCAGCTCGTGGATCAGGCGCCTGGTGTGGCAAAGACTGTAACAGTCCTGTTCCTTTACTGCAGACAGTAGGTGGCCAGTGTCAGTGAGAAACCGGAGCAAGTCCTCCACAGAGGTGGTAAAGAACCGCCACTGTGTCACCAGCCTACCGATGGCACATTTCCTCTGCTGAACACCCCGGGCAGCCCTCTGCCACTGGTCTGACAGTGTTGAGAATTCTGAGACAAATTCTGGTCTAGGGAGAAACCATGGTGAGAGATTCTTAACACAAACATGCAGAAGAAGGAACTGGCCAGGACGGATGTTTGCATGCACAACATTACGGGAAACAAACAGCTTCATGAAACCTGAGCCCGGTTTGCCTGAAACTCAGTGAGGGGCACAGTGCTGGGGGGGAGCACTCCTTTAAAAGAGCTGAGCTGTCTTAACATACAGGGTGCCAGGTCTTTCTGCAAATCTAGAAACTGTGATAAATGGGATTACATGGCCAGGTGCTTTGTAATGTTATAAATTATTGGACCAGTTATTTATATAACTGGTGCAATCAAGAGTAAGCTGTATTGTAACTGTCCAGCTAGTTCTTTACAGATGGATACCGCTCATGGAGAAGTAAGGCCTTTATTTTGGGTAAGTCATATTTATCATAACAAGCAATCAAAATAGCTTATTACCCTGGGGTGGGCCTGCATGTATCACTCGAGGGCTACAAAGATACAGGCTTTGTATTTCTCAGCTATGGATTGGAGTCAGGGAGAGGGTAAATGGTACCATCCAGGACACTGGTTCTGTTCAACCAGAAACGTTTGAACAACTGGGCCACCTCGGGATTCTGTCCATGTCAACAGCTACATGAGTGGTTCCCTGAGGCTAGCCTGCCTGCTGTTGCCCACAGACTCCACTGGGGATGCCTCGGGAGACATTTCTCCTCTTGTGACTATGACACAGCTCCATGCCTGGGATAAGAGCACCTTACATCATATTTTCAAATAACAAAACCTCATGCAGGAGAAAGCGGAGAGAAAAGATAACACAGAAGAATCACTCAAAGCTTAGTTAATATACTCGGGGGGTGGGGGTGGGGTGGGGGTGGCTCTTTTGAGAATCCTCTGTGCTGCCAACGTCATCCACTTACAACAGGAAAAAGCATCAGTAGCATATTTATGGCCATAAGGCACAACCCTGTCCTGAGGTAGAAGCAGAAGGCTGGTCCCCCTGTGAGGCTGCATGGCACAGATGTAGGCGACGTTTACATGTTGGCAGTTAGAAGGAGCAGATCCTAGCATGCACCCTAAGATCTGTAGTTCAGAAAAACCCATGGTGACTCTTACAAACAGCGGGAAGAGAAGAGCCCAAAGGCGCCAGACAAAGGCATGGATAAGAGACAATTACCCTGAGTGCTTAAAATTCATTTCATTGTATCAATGGGCTTACACGCTACACCAAAGGCACCCCATAAACACACACAAAGGCTCTCACTTTGGGAGGCCTGCCCACCAAGTGCATTCTCTCCAGACCCCTCATGGCTTACCTCTTCTCTATTTCTGCTGTGTCCAGGAGTTGTAAGGACTGAGCCACGTAAGCGTCAGCGACTGTCTGGTTTATAGAGACTTCTGCTTCTAATATCTGTTCATGAACCAAAATGTAAAAATTATCAGCTGATAGATTTCATTGTCAGGAACCGGGAACTTATGCTTCCTAGTAAGGCTCTCAGAGGACCTGTGAAATGATTCGTTCTCAAGTTATCCGAAGCCAAGTGCAAAACACGTTCGACCATGATATTAATATCATCTAGGAACATAATACTGGAAAAAACAACAAACTTAGCAATAGTAGCTATTCCTAAATGCCTATGATCACCGATGACAATTAAGGTAGGCAGGCACTCCTTGTGTTTCACTTGAATGTCTCCTTTCCCTGTTCCCTGCTTCGGGGGAAGTGGCTGAGGAGTGGCAGAGCACAGGATTACCTCATAGGTTTTCTGTTGTTCCAGGAGAGCAGGGGGGCTGTGGGCAACATCCACTGCAAGTGATTCTTGTATCTTCTCCAGAACCTGGATCCACTTTTCACAGTAGTGAAGGAACTTTTCATTCAACCCATTTCCCTGAAGTTTGCTATAAAGATTTGAAAACAAAACAAAACTGAGCCTCATAATAATGATCTTGATTCTATCTTCCCTGAAGTGGCAGTAGAGAATGGATGCTCTGACCTGTAGTGGTCCAGCGCTGTGGCGGTAGCCCGGATCCACTGCCGGTTCACGTCTTGCAATGTTTTTATTGTTATGTCACTGAGGGGGAGCCTGAGGCTCTCTTCATTCAAATGTTCAATGTCAGGTGACTGCGCTGTCAGTGCCAGCACATGGTTCTATGAGGGAAAAAAGCACAGATAAAATGTCTACATGATCAACTGGCTTTCTTACATTAAATATGAGCAGAAATAGGGCCCAGATAGGTAGTATAACTCACATATAGTCAAGCAGCTAGTTAATTAGAATTGGGCCTAAACTTAGATTTCTCAATGGTGCTTGCTTCTATTTGGGGATACCAGCCTATACATATGGGATGATGGTCCTCTGAGCTGTCAACTTCGAGAGGATTTAGCATCACCTAGGAGACACATCCTCAGGAGTTGTGAAGTTGTCTTCAGAGATTTAACTGAGGAGGGAAGACCCATCTTGAATGTGAGTGGTACCCAATTGGCTCCATAGCCTATAGGTACTCCCTATAGGCTGGGAGGCATAGACTGAACCAAGAGAGAGAAGCAAGCCAGCTGAATGGCAAGAGTTGTCTCTCTCTGCTTCCTGACTGTGCTACAATGTGTCAAGCCACCTCACATTTCCTTCCTGTTGCCTTCCCTACCATGATGGACTGTAAGCCCTAAAACCACCAATCAAAATAGCCCTTTCTTTTTAAAACCTTTATTATTATTATCATGTGTGTACACGTGTGATGTGGAGGTCAGAGAACACCTTAAGGGAACAGGTATTCTTCTCCTTCCATGTTTATGTGGGTTACAGCTGTAGAGCCATCTTGCCAGTCTCCAAACCCTTTCTCAAGTTGATTTTGTCATAGCCATGAGAAAAGTAACACACATGAGCAGTACCAAGAAGCAGGAAGGGACATTAAATTTTGTCTTTGTGCAAGACTGAGAATGAGCTGTGGTCTTTTTAAAGACTACATCTGGACCTTCAACAGGCTATACAGCATACGTACACATCAAGTGGAAATCTCATCCTTAATATGATCCTAGCTAAGTGTGGTGCTTAAACCAGACTTGACCTAGTCTACTCATGTGAAATCACAAGAGAAAAGACTTATCAAGACTTTATTTTTTTTAAAAAAACCTACCCCTGGGACAGCCTTTAGGTCAGTACGAGGTCAACAGTATGTTAAGTGAACACCTTCACAATACCCACTATCTCCCCAATTCTGCTGTCATATCTTAGGGCAGGGTCAACAAAACATTTTCTGCAGATGGCCAGCCAATCAGGGTTTTAGCTTTGTGGGCCATCTTGTCAGGAAAGCAACCTTCCGGCTCTGTCCTCACAGCCTACCACCTCTCATGGGGGATGTATAAGTGAAAAGGATGGTAGGGCCTAAATAAAATTTTGTTTACAAAACTGAGTGGTGGTCTGGGATCTGGATAGCATGCTACTATCATTTGCTGACTCCTCATGGAGGTCATAAGTATTGATCTTTGGAAGCTTATTGGATCTAGAATTCTTCTGTTGCTTCATTTTATATGAAACTTACTAAGGTAATTAAAAAGGAAATGTGCCCAATTTTAATTGAATATTTTCTGTTTGATCTTCAAACTAACCAGGGGGTTAAAAAAAAATTAACTACAACAGATAATTCCTTGACTATTTTGGTTCAGTGAAGTTAGTTAGTTCATAGTGATCTCAAGATAAAAACATCTATGGACAGTACCTGTGTATTAATAACATAGGTATATTAATAACTCATTAGTAAAATAGAGTCCCACAGTGTTCTGCGGTTTGAGACCTTAGTAAGATATAGCAGGGATAGAAGGGAAGAGAATGACTGTGCTCATGAGTTAATCAGGATGCAGATGTAAAGGAAGTGAACACATAGCAGGGTGTGAGCAGATTCACGCAGCAGTAATTAGCTTATGTTTTAGCCCCATGGAAAATCTAAGCCCTTAGGAAAGACACATATCGCCAATACCAGGAACAAGTCAGGAACTTCTTCTTTCTCTTCATTGTAAAGTTTATTCAAATTTTCTTCCTCATGCGTAATAAGATCTTTTGAATATGCCAGCCGGTCTGCAAAATCCTTAAAGTGTGCCAGAACAATCTATAAAGAGACATTGTCATTAGGAAATTTCATGAGTGCATAAGACAGAAGAAAGCACATTGTGGGCTGCTGAGAGCTCAAGTTATTTTCTGCTCAATATCACCTCAGAGGTGTCTGTAAAGGTCCTGGAATTTCATCCTGTGCCTTGGGGTCTTGTAGACCAGTTCCACACTGAGAAGGGGCTATTCTGTTCTCTTAGTTCGCACACTACAACTCAGGAGATGAATGAAGACTCCAACAGTCAGTCATACCTGTGTCTCAATTACCCTAAATCCAGATAACCGAGATCTGAACAGGGCACGAAGCATGCTCCTTGTGAAATTACCATGTTTGATAAAGAACAGATGGTCACTTAAGAGTGGGCCATTGCCCACGTGATTAAACAAGACTCTGTCTGGGGTGACTTCCCTCTACAGTTTCCCTATGGTGCCATCTAAACAGTACAACTGCTTCAGAGGATTCAAAAGACTGAGGGTGGCCTGGTCCACAGTCACCACTCAACAGAAAAGCAAGACAAACCTCAAATTCATTTGATTTTGCCAGTAGCATCTTTTCTAAATACACAGCTGTCTGGAGGGAGTGCCGTTGTCCAGAGTGGAGCCCAGGGGTGCTGTGCTCTGCAGGCTGTGGCAGCTGGTCCGAGAGGGTAGAATTTTCAAGGAAGGCCTCTTTGGTCTTCCTCAGGTCACGCCGCAGCCCCTGGAGAAGGAGAAAGGATAGCAAAATGCTGATTTTTTTCTCCCCAACAGCCATCAACCCCTGCCACTGTGCTTCTGTAAACCTTTTGTTGTCACTGTTACTGTTTATTTAAAATAGCTGAAAAAACTTAAGGTTTCTTTCATTATTATTATTATTATTATTATTATTTTGTTTTTTTTGAGACAGGGTTTCTCTGTGTAGCCCTGGCTGTCCCGGAACTCACGCTGTAGACCAGGCTGGCCTTGAACTCAGAAATCTGCCTGCCTCTGTCTCCCAAGAGCTGGGATTACAGGCATGCGCCACCACTGCCCGGCTAAGGTTTCTTAGAATGATGTAGCCTACCAGTGCTGCACGAAAATTTGGCAGTTTAAGTGCTGAACCTTCATTGACCAACAGAGTCTTGGCTCCTCTCATGCTTTGTGTTTCTAATTGTCTAACACTTGAGGGCTGGGCTTTCAAATCATCTCAAGAATGACTATAGACTGTCCCTTTCCGCTGACCTTCCAATAGAAATGAACTCATGTAGAGCCTGTAGCATCTCACTAGGCAAGCAGACCTCAGGGCACTTTAATTAAATCTGTTATTCATTTTTAATCTGACCTAGAGTGTTACAAGATATAAAACACATCTTGTTACCAAGTTTCATACAATGGAATATCTGCATATTTTCTCCTAGTAGTGGAAAAACACCATAGCTAAAACTGCCCTGTTCTTAAATAGTCTAAGGTCACTGAATTCCCAGGAAAGTCATACTCATGTGGCACCAAGGTCAGAATTACTATTTTTGAGATATTTGGTGTGTGTGGCTATGAGCAGGTGCGTTTGAACTGTGCATTTACTTATATTTTGGGTCAGAGTCTCTCCACTGGCCTAGTCTTACTGTGAGCCCTGCTGTCTCCATGTCCACAGCAGTGGGATTTCAATAGCCATACTTAGCTTTTGACATGGGTGCTGAGGATTGAATCAGGTCCTCTTGCACAACAAGTACTTTGTTAACTGAGCCATCTCCCCAGTCCCCATCATCATTACCATATCACCATCATCAGCACCAGCACCACCACCATCATTAAGACTTATTTTTGTTTCAAATTATGTTTGTTGTGCTGGCAAGCATTCTGTCAACTTGCACACATGCTAGATTCATTTGAGTAAACCTCAACTGAGAAAAGTGCCCCCAGTACACTGGTCTGTGGGCAAGCCTGTACAGCATCTTCTTGAATAATGACTGATGGGAGTGTGCCCAGCTCACTGCAGGTGGTGCCACCCCTTGGCTAGTCCTGAGTTAGAAAGCAAGCTATGAAAAGCAAGCCAGTGAGTGAGCCATGTTCCTGCGTCACTACTTGCCCTGCTTTGACTTCCTTTGATGATGGACTGTGAGCCACCCAACACTGGTGCTGTGGAACGAAGCAGGGACCTCTGGGAAAACAGTGCTTATTCATAACTGCGAGCAATCTCTCTAGCCCTGCCCACCCAGGATTATTTTTAAAGCAAGAGATTCTCACATGATCACCAGTAACTCCAGCTCTAAGGGATCAGACACCTTCTGGCCTCTGTGAGTACCTACACACGTACATACATATACAAACATACATATATGTCTGTCTTAAGGTTTCTATTGCTGTGATGATGCTCTACAACAAGTGAGGCCATGTGGCTTCAACTTCAGATTCTGTGTGAGGCTTTTGATGATTTAATGGCTCCAACAGACATGTAAACTTGGAAAGAAGTGGTGGCAGTAGCTCCTTGACCCATCTGCCACCTTCTCCTTCAAACCACACATGTCCCATTTGCTTTGTGCCCTGTCTGATTACTTCTTTGTCCCTCCCTGGTCCCGGCTGTTTTATGGACTTGGCTTAGTTTTCTCCTTGAGGCTTTGCACCTACCTTTATGTCCTTCAGGGCCCGTGGCAAGATGTCTGCCAGGTTGTTTGCAGACATGTTGGTGTTGGCAAGCTGTTGGAACTTTGCTTCCTGCTGTTGCAGCGAGGCTGCCGCTTCTGCATGAGAGTTGTGAGGAGCCTTCCAGAGCTGCAGCTGACCACGGGCCTCCTGCAACTGGTCTGCCAGGTCTTGGTTCGCCTGGGTCCACCTGGCAGGGTAATGGTAACAACGGAGCCCTCATTCCACCCTGTCCTTGTAGCAAGATTATACACATGCTCTACCGGGAAGTTAATTAAAAGTAGAGAGATCTATTTTGAGTTTTTTGAGACAGGGACTCACTATGTAGCTCTGACTATCCTGGAACTCACTATGTAGACCAGGCTAGCCTCAAACTCATAAGAGCACCTCTTGCCTCTGCCTCACAATTGCTGGGATTAAAGGCTTGCGAAGCCACTCCTGGCTTTTTAAATAGGTCTTATTTATATTTTGCTTGTATCAAATAAATTTACTGTCTAATTATAAAACAAACAAAATATTCTTTATTTTCAAGTTGAAATAAATGAAACAATTATTCCATTTATAGATTTTTATCTTGTTTTTCATTTCCTCTCACTCTTTTTTTTTTTTTTTTAACTTTTCCATGTTACAAAAAAAGAAAAAGCTAGACCCATGTAGGTTCCTGATTGTAATCTTATCGATTACTTAGGAGGCTGAGGTGAGTGAAGAAGACCATCTCAAGTTTGAGGCCGGCAGGGACTACACAGTGACTTTTAGGCCAATCAGCAACTCAGTGAGATTCTGGCAGAGGATGGAGAGAGAGGAAGAGGGGGAAGAAGAGGAGGGAAAAGGAAGAGGGAGGAAGAAGAGGGAAGAGGAAGGAGGACAAGGGAGGAACAACCGTTTTAAATGGCTGTGCAGAACATTCTGCAGATTAACTGCTGCACCTGCATGAACAGAGATGAAGTTCAGTGGTAGAGCATTTGAGTAGCATGCTTCAAGGCCTGCACTCAGTTTGCAGCAACTCCAACAACAAACAGAGAACACCGATGAAAAGAGGGAGCCTGTGTGTGCAGCAGTGAGCTGACTCCTTCAACAGCAACAGTTCTGCCAATGCAGGGAGGGCACTGCACACAAACGTGGAGCTAGATACTCTACTGTCATCAGTGAAGACTCAACGGAGACCCAAGGGTAGCCTGCCAGGCAGGCAGTTTGCTGTCCTATACTTTACTGAACACTGGTTTGCTTTTGAAGCACAGGAGTCTTCATGCAGAAGACTCGAAGGCAACCCAGCTTCTCCACATTGTCTTGGGCTTTGGGCCACTTTCCAAGAGCTGTTTTGAGCACATCCACCCCATTGTGTCCCACAGACTCTCCACTCCTTAGCGTTTCTGTTGCCGATTTGGGGTTCCCAGGGCCGAGCCTGACTTTTAGAGGACACACTCTGAAAGTTGCTCATTAGGGCATTTCTAGCTTGATTATCCCAGAAACTGAGACACACGGATGCTCTCATGACACTGAGCCTTATACAGTGAACCACACCCTTCAAGGAAGAGCTACAGTAACCATGGAGCCTGTCACCGTGAAGCGGGGAGAAGCTGTCACCGTGAAACGGGAGAAGCTTTTAGGAGGCCTAAGGGTCAAAAGAGCGGGTCGGTCTTTCAAACTGCATTCTGGGTGTACCTTGAGTGAGCATCCTGGCATTTCTCCTCAATTATGCCAGCAATGGAGGGGCAGGAATCTTTGAGTCTGCCAATGACCTCCTGCAGTTTCTCCCAGCTCTGTTCTCCATTCTCAGCTTCATCCTGAAGGGCCTGAGGACACAGAAAAAGGTAAAATCAGGTGGTTTGGCCATCCCACCCCAGAAGGTGCAGCACATCAAGGACACAAACATGTAGACCTTACAGGACAGTGACACACAACCAAGAACAGGCGACTAACAAGGCACTCCTTCCTCAAGTTGAACTTAGAAGTATTAAGTTGCTAAACATATAACACTTGTCCACACACACAATTTCATAAACCACGAAATTAAAGACACAGAGCATTCAAGATACACTTAAAACTTCCTGTGGCTCATGTGAGTAACTTTAAAATCCCAAGCCGTGCCTTTGATACCTCTAGTTAAAGCACTGCTTTTTTTGCTTCACTGCAAATAGTACAAAAGCACCCGCGTTCATTATAGTGCTTGCTTCATGCATAGCTTTAACTTTTACCCACAATACCTTTGGCCACACTGGCTAACTTACCTCAAGGTTCTGCACCTGGCAGTCCAAGGCCTGCAGTGATAAAACCGCGGGCTTGCTGTGCTCCATGGAATATGTGAGTTGGGTTGTCTTCATGCTGGCCTCATCGTAGAGCTTGTCACAGGCCTTCCACTCCTGCAGCACCGACTGCACAGAGGCTCTGAGCTGGTGGACCTGCAGGAAAGCGGAAACCCTGACTTAGCATTCCTAAGACAGCCTCTCAGTTTATTTCCTCTCAAGGAATCTATTATTGTACTCAATTTAGGCATTTCAATGGAAAGTACTGGAGATCTCCACTAACTTCCTGAAGGTGGCAAGGCTAGGCTAAGAAGCATACAGATCTCAAAGAAAGCTGTTTTAACATGGACCAGTGGGAAAGAGCCCCAATATCATGAGGCTCATGACAGACACAGGGCAAGATACCAGGCAAGAAAGAGCATCTGAGCAATGGGTTCAATCACTCTGCCAGCCTTCTGGCTTTGGGCAAATTATTTAACTCAGTCAATTGGTTTCTACACACACACACACACACACACACACCAATAGGGTTTGTGAAAAACCTCTACAACTGTAAAGCATTGTAAGGGTAAGAAGCTGATGCTAAGGTGATGTCTGGGCTTAGGTGTGGCTTCTGCAAAGCCATCACAAGCTGGAGAGAAGCACGCAGTGCACTCATGTTGGGCATGCATGAAGGGCAGGCATATTTTACCCACTGGTACATTTTGTTAACAGGAGTTGAACATTTTGCTCCTTAGTGAGAACAACCAACAAAGCTGCTGTGAGTGCGTGTCTGCAATCCCAACACTTGGAAGGTGGATGCAGGAGAGCATATGCTGAGGCCTAAGCTACATGATGAATTCCAGGCCAGCATGAAGTATTTAAGATATAAAGGGCCATGAGATGGCCTAGAGGTAAAAGTGCTTGCATATAGCTCAGGCAGGCTTGGGACATGGAATCCTGACTCAGCCCCCCAACCCCCCCCAGTGCTGGGATCATAGGTATGCACCAACACACCCAGCTTTGATCCCAAGAGACATCACACATATGGTCTGAGGGGAAAAGAGGAGGAATGCACTAAGGGAGCCTTAACAGAGTAGAAAGAGAGGCAGGAAGCTGTGTAAATGTCACCGCACCGTGATAGGCATCGGCCACTATTTTTTTTTTTTTTCCGAGACAGGGTTTCTCTGTGTAGCCCTGGCCGTCCTGGAACTCACTCTGTAGACCAGGCTGGCCTCAAACTCAGAAATCCACCTGCCTCAGCCTCCCAAGTGCTGGGATTAAAGGTGTGCGCCACCACCGCCGGGCAGCATCGGCCACTATTAAGGTAGTAAAGGGTCAGTTTGTGTTCTTATTCCTATTTGCTAGACCAGAAAACAGGCTTGGGGGAGTGACTGCCTGTGGGCAGAGATAGGAAAGCGTGGCAACCATTGCTGCCAGGCATCAGCTGCTGGAATCACAACTGTGTGTCTTCATGACCAGCTTCTCTTGCTGTGGGTTCTCTTGCTGTGGGATCAAACTTGGGTCCTGATGTTTGTTCCTCACCAACTGAGCAAGCTCCCCAGCCTCCCTCCTGCATTTTTAAAACCAACACTTTACTGAGGTAAAATTCACCCCTCATATAATTTATATTTAAAGATTAAATTCTTATTTAAATTCTTATTCTATTTAAAGATTAAAATCTTACAATTTTAGAATACATTCTCTACTCCAAAAAGAAACATCATAGCCATTTAAAAGTCAGGTGTATCCTCCAGTTACAAATTCTGTCTCCAAAGGTTTGCTTGTACTAAATATTTCATATAAATGGATTCATATATGGTATTTTGTTTTTATGACTACTGGCTTGTACTTATCAGGTTTTAAAGTATGTTGATACAGAATATATTGCTGCTTTAGACAGCTGAATAATACCCCACAAAACAGTTACATGTTACTAAGACATCCATAGTTGGATAGACAACAGGTTGTCACCATTTCAGGGTTATCATGATTAGCCGGCTATAAGCATTCACCACCTACGTGAATGGCGAGTCATGTCAGGTCCATGTTTAACCTCAAGGAACTGCCATGCAACGTTCCGATGCAGCTGGACTTTGGTCCCCACCTGCAGCGTATGAACACATCCTTGGTATGACAACAGCTATCGCCTGTCTCTAAGGCTGCCATCTTCATGGGTATGACTGGCATTTCACTGTGGTTTTGATTTTAATTCCCTTGATAGCTAGTGCTTATTGGTCATCCACGCCATCTTTTGCGGAGACGTCCATTCAAGCAACCTCCCTGTTTGCTCCTCCAGTTCTGCTGTGTAGCCCTTTATAGTGTACATAGGAGACCCTTCGAAAAGACTCAGCTTGGATTCCACTGCTTTCTATCTTCTCTTACTCCTGGTGGTAAGTCACTGAAACAAGCAAGGTTAACAGCTGAGGGCGTACGCTCCTGCCTGTCTCTCCCCATCCTGTAGCGTGTCTTTGCACTTCTTTGCTATATTCTCCAAAAGAACAACGTGCTCAATTCTGATGACGCTCAGCTCTCCTCATCCCCTCCTCTGGCTGCTTACACGTCTAGTGTCTCCAGGAAGACAGTTATGAACATGTATGTTGACTTTTTAAAGAGTCTACAGTTTTAACTCATATGTTTATGTCTGATTCATTTTAAGTTAAATTTTGGACGTGGCATTGAGTTAGTGGGCATCATTCTTTTTCATGTTAACATCCAGGTGACCCAGTGTCATATTGTGGGAAAAAAAAATCCCCCCTTTCCCTGTGAATTATCATGCTATCTTTATTGAAAAATCAACTGCTCTCCCTCTCCCTCTCCCTCCCCCTCTCCCTCTCCCCTTTCCTACCCCTCCCCTCCCCCCCAAAAAATAGAGAAAAAAATTCAAAAAAAAAAAAAAAAAAAAAAGAAAAAGAAAAATCAACTGAAAATTTACTTCACTTTTGGACCCTTCCATTTACTTGTGTGTCTCTCTCTTACGATCTTGTTATCTGTACCATCTTAATTTAATCTCCCTCCTTTCTTTTATTACATTATATATTCATTACATCACTCTTATCTGTTCACCTGTATTTCCTGCACTGCTTGAACTTCTCAAGGCTCTGGTTCCATTACTGTCTGCTTTCTCTGTCTCCTGGTCGTGAGCAGAGTAACTTAAACAGACAGGACTGACAAATGACTGATGGAGCTCATCCCTATTTCCCCAGAGTCAGAGGGAAGGAAGGGCTGAGGCTGCAGGCTGCCCAGGGATGTCAATTACACAGCTTGTTCTCACTCTCCACTAGGAACATGAGGTCGAAGGCAGATCTCAGTGATGTATTTAACTCCCAGTGAGGATGCTGGAGGAAACACATTATCACTGGCTAACCTTCAGAGCATCCTCCCTGGGTGGGAAGTACACACTCTTGGCATGTCTCAGCCTTCTCTCCCAGTGTCCTCCTTTTGGGGGCATCCTGTATACTCCCCCCCAACCCCCATCTCTTTTTCCACCTCTGGGGTTCCCAATGCTGACCCTGCTCCCAGCTCCCTGAGGCTATGCAATACAGATCCCCCACTCCCTGCTGCATCTCCTACAGGCCTGGGGCTCTTTCCCAATTGCTGCTGTGGAGCTGACCTGGAAACAAAGCCAGATGCTCTGCTGTTCTGAGAGGAGGAGACATTTATGCTTGCCTGAGTATGTTAGATAAAACAAAGATAACCAAGCGGATTTCCTGCCTGCCGGGGCCACCACTTTGCTTTCAGTTTTTTAGGACATAAAATGAGGCTTGAAATGGTTCTTTTCACTTCAGGATGCTTCTCAGCAGCTCTCTGGTTTTTCACCACCGGGTAAATCTCTGTGATAAAA
This sequence comes from Arvicanthis niloticus, assembly GCF_011762505.2. NCBI lineage: Eukaryota > Metazoa > Chordata > Mammalia > Rodentia > Muridae > Arvicanthis > Arvicanthis niloticus. The sequence continues at coordinate 40,067,826 of NC_133430.1, forward strand.
GAACAGTCACAGCGACAAATGCAAGGCCATATGAGGAGAAACAGCAGACTGAGGGATGCCTCGTACCTGGCTGGTCACATTCTTCTTCTTTTGAAGCAGCGCATCAATTCCAGACACCATGTCTTCTAACAATGGCATGTCTCCCCCATCCATTGTCAGAGAACTTTGCCTCAAGTCATCCAGAGCTTTAGATTTCATGGCAAGCTGATTTTCTATATCCTAGACAGACAAGACAAAAAAACGTGTGTAATACTACAGAACAACTAGTAAACAGGAGTTTATTCTCTTCAAGTAAAAAATGCCAATGGGGCATACAGATGCCAAAGGAGTTGGACAGCAGAGGCGGCACGTCAGCCAGTTTACTTTTTATAACGTGGAGAGCTCCTGTCCCCTTCAAATTCCTAATAATCACCCAGAGAGGCTCGTTTAAGAGAGTTCTAAAAGTACTTACTCACCAGTAAGCTGTCATGTTTCCCCTACAGTGAAAGGAAAATTTTTTAAAAGGACTATTTAACTGTTAGAAATACCAACACACACACACACACGCGTGTGCACAGACACACAGACACACACACGCACACACTTAACTATTAGAAATACCAACACACACACACACACACACACACACACACACACACACGCGCGCGCGCACAGACACACAGACACACACACGCACACACTTAACTATTAGAAATACCAACACACACACACACATACGCACACACGCACGCACACATACACACGCACACACACAGGCATGCCAGACCAAAAAAAATGATAGTGTATATGATAAGCTTGGTGTTACGAGAACACGATCCCTCCCCCATAACTGTCTGCTCAATTTGTCCTTCTTCGACTGACATGGACTGGGCCCAGGGGTCCTGCGGTCAGCCCTTGCCACACTGGGCTTCCAGCACTTTCCAAGCATGCTACCCCCCACCTCACATGAATCAACTTCCTTTAAATTCTGATTTGCAGCACAAAACATGAACTGGATTGAAGAGACTTGCTAATTACATAGACCCATCAGAAGCTAACCTGCTTGTCTGTGGGAAACTGTTTAGTACTGTTTAAATATTTCAATCCCAAGGCTAGAGAGATGGCTCTGACGTCAAGAGCATCTATCAAGTGTTCTTGCAAAGGACCCCAGTTCAACTTTCAGTACTCAGGTGGAATGGCTCAAAGCCTCCTGCAACTCCAGCTCTGGGGATATCAGATGCCACTAGCCTCCTCAGGTACTAGCATTCATACAACCACAGACACAGATATCACAGACACACATAATTAAAAATCATTAAAAAAAAAAAATGGCCGGGCGGTGGTGGCGCACGCCTTTAATCCCAGCACTTGGGAGGCAGAGGCAGGTGGATTTCTGAGTTTGAGGCCAGCCTGGTCTACAGAGTGCGTTCCAGGACAGCCAGGGCTACACAGAGAAACCCTGTCTCAAACAAACAAACAAACAAACAAACAAACAAACAAAAAACAACAACAAAAAAAAAAGGTCCCAATTCCTCTGAAATGATTAAGATGATTGTGGACTCATTTCTGCTAACAATGCTTACTTACAGTAGAGCATCAGACTTACTTAGCCTTCCCCATTTAAGGCAACTGCACAGTTCTGTGGTAACTGTCCTTGCTTTTGGTGTTTATAGCTTTTAACTCACAATACCAAGTGTTTCTACATCAGATGGTCTGGTCTGTCTGTCTGTCTGTCTGTCTGTCTGTCTGTGGATAGAAACCAAGGCTAGGCAAGTAGAGTACTTAAGCCATGCCCTTTATTTCTTGTATTTGTGAAGTTACAGCTTGGTCATGAGACTGAGGAGGGCAGGTAGCTAAAATGAACCCATTTCAAGCTTATTTGGAGGGTAGAGCCGTCAGAAGGAAACTTGCCACTAAGCCTAGAGAGTCCGTGGAGGACTTGTTTAGGTCAGGCCTATGTGCAACTCTTTACAGCTCCCCATCCCAGCCAAATGCTGAACCCTAGGTGGACACTAAGGTAGAGAGGAGAGTGGGAGTTGGGACTGGAAGTGGCCTCCAGGAAGGACCTTTGTTCTTGCTGTTGTTTTTACTTTTTGACAAGTGCTATCTGCAACCTCAGGAGAAAAGGATTTTGACACACACTAACGCCAGCAGTGGCTAGTGTGATGCTTTCATACAGAAACATACGTGTGCCCTCTGTAGCCATGGCGACAGGTGATGTACAACTGGGGCATGACCAGCTCTGGCCCTGCTTATCATTACGGGTGCACACACTGGCGAGAGTTTCAAGGACTGGGTGACCTGGGCAGTCAATAACACCCTTACACCCAAGTGTGACTTAGACCAGCTCCAAGGGACAAGTGGTCCTTCTAGAACACTGTACACAACAGGTGGCAGAAAATTATCTCCTTCAGGCAAAGTGCAGGATGCAACACTAAGAACAATGGAAACATCTGAGTAACATCACCATGCTGTGCAAAATAATAATTAAAAAAAATACAGTAGGGAAAGCTTGAAAGCAGAAGTTCCTGAAAATATTTCTGCTCCTTAGAAATAATTTTTAAACCACAAAAGAGCCTTCTGTCTATGATCGCTTTACAATTACTTAATACCCAGGATATTTGGTTAGTTTATATGAGAAAGTACAGTCAAACGCCACACGCATACTGACAATCCCATATGCCCTGGGTGTGTAGCAGGCAACTCCATTCTAGGTTTGTGTAAGTACAGTCTGATAACTGTGAACCTCTCAGACTCATCCTTGTTACATCGAACGCTGGGTGTCACACACTATGTCATGAGGTGGGCGGGATGCTGCCCTTTCTCACCTGGCAGTCCAGGAGCAGCTTCTCCATGGAGACGGCACTTTCCGGTTTCTGTAGCATCTTCAGCCTTTCTTCCTGTGCCTCCAACCAGCTGTTCAAATTCTGTATTTTGTTTTCATTCTCAGTGATACTTTCCAAAAGTTGTTCCAAATGTTGTATCTACACGTGATGGATTAAAAAAAAAAAAAAAATATATATATATATATATATATATATATATATATATATATATATCAAAGAAAAATTTCTTATTTTCATTTCTCTTCTTAAAAATGTGTGACAGTTTGATCGAGAATATCCCCCTATGGGAAAGAGCATTTGAATGCTTGGTCCCCAGTTAGTGGTGCTGTTTTGGGAGATTTGGAAGGGATGGCCTTGCTGGAGGAAGTCTGTACTGGGAACGGGCTTTGAGAATAGATGGTTTGATTCTACACCTACTCTGCGGTCTCTGCTTTTAGCTGTTAAAGATGTGACAATCTTCCAGCTTCCTGCTCAGACCACCATGCCTTCCTTCCTGCCACGCCAGACTCTTAGCTCTCTGGGACAACAATAAACCCTTCCTTCTGTTCGCTGCTTTGGACATTGTATTTTGTATCATGCAACAGAAAAGTAATTCATGTAGAATGTAAATAGCGTTATGTGGTTTTTGTTTTTTTACATTTATCTATTTATCCTTGCTATGGTATCTGTATCCTTCTGAAATTAAAAGATAACTTGGCTTCTTCTAAAGTTTAATATTTAACATAACAAAATTCACCGGTCATTTTGGAATAAAGATTTGTAAGTCAAGAAATAAGCTTTAAACTTTTCTCTATCAAAACCAAAAAAAAAAAAAGTAAAAAGTAAAACATAATCTGTTGAGATGGTGGCTCGGCCTTGCATACCAAATACAATTAATTATGCTCCTAAATTTCAATATTTTTCATTGTATCCTTCATTACCACTGATGTAGATAAAGAGATTTTTTCTTTTAATTATTAATAAATTAACACCCAAAGTGCTGCCCCCCATGCCCCCTCACTGAGACCCTCCCCCCTCCTTCTCCTCTTCTGACTCTTTTAGAGTTGCCTAGCCATTTCTTTAATTTTTTTTTTTTTTGTGTGTGTGTGTCTGTGTATGTGTGTGGATAGCTTGGTGTTGGTGGCACATGCCTTTAATCCCAGCACTTGGGAGGCAGAGGCAGGCGGATTTCTGAGTTTGAGGCCAGCCCGGTGTACAGAGTGAGTTCCAAGACAGCCAGGGCTACACAGAGAAATTGTGTCTTAAAAAGCCAAATCTGTATGTACATGATTTATTGATTTATTTTATGTCTATGGATGTTTAGCCTGCATGTATATATGTACCATGTCATGCCTGGCTGGTGCCTGTGGAGGTCAGAATCAGGCACCATATTCCCCTGAAATTGGAGTCATAGACAGTTGTAAGCCACGATGCGGGTGCTGGGAAGCAAACCTGGTTCCTTTGTAAGAGCAGCCAGTGTTTTTAATGACTAAGCCATCTCTCCACCTCTGCTTAGCAATTTAAGACACTGATATGCCAACAATATCTCAAATAATTCACCATTTAATAAGGCAAATCAATTTCTAATCCTGATTCTTATTTGTATATAAATTTACTAGGTAGTGACCGTATATACAAAGTTTTAGTCTTCTTTGTCAGTCTGCATGTTCACTGTGTTGAGACATGTTGATAATGTTTGCCCAGCCAGGTGTGTCCTTAATCTCTGTATTCAGTAGAGGCTGGTGGGTCTCTGTGAGCTTAAGGCCAACCTGGTCTACTTAGCAAGTCCCTGTGTCAAACAAACAAACAAACAAACAAACAAACAAACAAACAGTCTTTTCTCAGATGGATATAGTATCACTTGATTAGTTGTTTTTCTAAAGTTGGAAGTTAAGGCACTGTACATTTTTGCAAGTGCAAGTAATATTGAGCACATTATATATAATTCTTTTTGGAAGGACCATCTAGCCATTTTTAGACAACCGTCTAAGAACTGGACTGTATGATAAGAGAGCCAAATGAAATTTTGGATTCTTTCAATGTTCTTGATATTTTCCAAAGAAATTTTAAGTCATTCCACCATAAGATGTGTATGAATGTGGTAGCTTTGGGTTTTATTTTGCTAAAACATTTCTAACTTACTAACTATATGCTCCATAGTGTTTGTTTGGATATCTGAGAATACAAATGAATATATTTCCATTTTATCTATTAAAACTAGAATTTCTAGCTTTGAGAAACATCCTGTTCAAGTTGTCCATTCATTCATGTACTTGAAAAATTAAATATGACTCTCTAGTAAATGAATACCTTTGTGTGCATTTTTTAAATACAGAAAAGGAATGAGATGTTTGTTACTATCAATATTAAACACTTTTTATCACAAATATATTTTCTTTATGTTTCAAGACCTATGCAGTGGAAACCTTCCACTTTCTTTTGTTCAGTTCCATCTTCTCAAAGTGAAATTGCTTTGTCCTTTTGAATGTGTTTCCACAGGAAATGCCAAAGCCTCTGACCTTCTGGTAGCCTGATATATTCCTTTTCACTGGCCTAACTCAATTTCCCAAAGAAATTCCAACAGAAATGTAAGTATTACTTTCATTATCTGTTGTGTGAACCCATAGAAAATGCTAAGACATAAGATTTTCCAAAGGAGCTGTAATTGGGATGATTAGCGGGTTTAAGACTGTGAACCAGCTTTTAGGAATAGCTTTTAAGAGCTTTCAGCAAGGGGCATATTGCAAGGACAAAACTATGCATCTAAAGTGTAAGACTATGCATCCAAATGCAAAAGCATGCATCCAGGTGCAACTCTGCATCCAGGTGCAACCCTGCATCCAGATGCAACCCTGCATCCAGGTACAACACCATGCATCCAGGTGCAAAACTATGCACCCAAGTACGACTACGGAACACACCTTTCTATTCAGGGTTCCATGCACTCGCTGCCACTGGCGATTCATCTCCCCCAGGTGCTCTGCAAACTCCGTCCTTTCATAGCGCTTGCTCTCTACGTCACAGGTGCTTAGCTGAAGCAGTGACTGGTTAACAAAGTCAACTACCCACTGCTTGTAGTCCATTTCCATTCTGAACCCCTAAAACACACAAACAAGTGAAAATTTAAACACCAGCGTCAGGATGGAAGCCCATCATCTGAGCTGGATTTTCCTTATGGCCGAACTCTAGAGGCAGCCAAGTGCCTGTCCATTAGTCCCGCTGTCAGGTGTACCTTCCATGGGACAGGGTGGTTGTTTCATCTGTAAGGAGACTCTTTGAGAGAATGACACATCCTTAGGGGAAGCATGACTCACTTCCCTGTGGGCTCACTGGAAACTCTGAGGAAATCACATGATGGTACCTGCTGTCTATGAAGGGCTAGCAGGACCCTGGTCTGACCAAGGGGGTCCTATGACATTGAGCCATGTGATAAAGAAAGCAGGAGATAAGGGTCCGTCACAAAACTTATGGCACCTTATGGCACCTGGCCAACTTAGGTAGCTCTTCTGTCCTGTGGAGACAGAGGCTTCTTAGGGCAATTTGGATGAATTTAGGTTCTCCCATGGTCATAAACCTATTAGGGGTAATGATGCTTCTATCAAGCCTGTCACAAACCTGTCACCTGTTGGGTTGTCACAGTGCTAATGGAGACATCCAGGAGGAACCAAGTGGAATGTGCTAGTAACCGTAGCTGAGGTAGACAAGATGCTACCAGGCACTCAAGTTAGGATCAGGCCAAAAATCAACCCAGGCATGGTGGCACACACTTTTAATCTCAGTACTTAGGAGACAGAAACAGACAGATCTTTATGAGTTTGAGGTCAGTCTGTTTTACATAAGCAAGTTCCAGGCCAGAGCTATATAGTGAGGCCTAGCCTTGCAAAGGAAAAAAAAAAAAAAATCAGAATCTTCTGCTGCAGTCATACTTGGTCATGAAGCCATTATCTTCTGCCTACAAGACTCTGGCGCTATCAGCCTGCTGCTCTCTGAAGGTCATGCCCAGGCTCCTCATTACCTGCCTACCACATAATATGTGTTTGTATTGTGTATATGCTAATGAAATCTACTCAAAATGCATAACTAGGGTAGACGAACATCAACTTTTTTCTTCCTCGAGGACATTTATTAATAACTACTGCAGGCCAACCCCGGGGCTATCTGGTTCCAGGTGAGAGTCCCAGTCAAGGAGGGGAGACAGGCAAGAACTAAGTGATGCTGATGATCCTAGGAACTAGACGGGGAGGCTCAGAGACAGCAAGTTTGGCATAACTGTCTAATCCGGCAGGGACACTTGGGGTGGAAGAGCCATGGACGACATGCTTGCTGACCCCTGAAAGGTGGCTCAGAGTGTGTGTAAAGCAGGCACGGCAGACAGACGGTGTGGCATGCACACTGCCTGTGGGTTCAGTGTTGATGTGGCGAGTAAAAAGATGTCAGGGAGGCTCAGCCCAGCCCGAGTCCATTAAAGGCTTGGGCTGCCCACTCCAGACTAATTGCCACCTCTTCCCCTTTCTATGTTCTTCTAGTTCATTTCTCTTGATTGTATCACATATGTCTCTTGGTTTAGCCTTTCCCCTCTAAGTGATTTGCTTCTGTGTTCAGTGAAAAGACTTTGGCCCCTTCTGTATAATTACCTTGAGCTTCTGCAGAAGATGTTTCACCTCAGATACAGAACTCTGCAGAGAGAGCTCAGCAACCTCACCCACTGCCTGAGGCTCCACGGTGTTCATCCAGTTGATCATCTCAGAGATTGCTTCCCGGGACGGCAATTTCTCCATCTGAAGCTGCAAGGACAGGATGATTTCCACTTAATTATCGGCAGTTAACCAAATGAATCAGGGCATCACTGAGGATGCTGCCTGCCTTGATAAAAGGTCTTGCTACACGATTAGGCAGGTCAGCCACAAAAACAAGCCCGGTATTAAAGCTTCAAATAAGTGACCTCCAAACAATGATAAAGACCTTCATATAAGCAAACTCAGTGTCACAGAGACAACCAAGAAATAAAGTAATTAAGCTTGATTTCTCTCTTAAGAAAGATCTCACTGGAGGAGAGTCTTGTAATTAAGACCTATATTCAGTGGTGTGTGTGGGGGTGTGTGTGTTTGTGTGTGTGTGCGCACATACACATTGGGGGCTGCCTAGGAAGTGTCAAAGAAAACTATTGAGTTAGAAAGATAATTTTAAGTGTTGTGAACTCACAAGTATATGTTAACTTAAATGCTGAGTCTTTAAACACTTACCTGGTGAAGTTTCTCTTGAATGTCTGGAAGCTGAGTTATGAGCACTGTCCACTTCTGTTCAAATTGTGCTAAAGAGGCTCTCAGTGTGGCCGTGTCTGCCTCTTTCAGGTGGAGAAGTCGGTTCCCAGTACTCATGACTGCGGACTTCAGGGAAGACTTCTCATCAACTTCCTTGGAAAATTTCTAGAGGAAATAGTTCCTGAGATTAGACACTTTCAAAACGTAAGGAAAAGTCAGAATTACTGTCTAGACTACAAAACTAAAGATAGTGAATATATCTACACATCCCCCATACACATACATACACACACACACACACACACACACACACACTGCCTATAGAACATCAGACTCCACCCCAGGCATTACATATATCCTGGAGAACAAAGCACAGGGGATCCCTAGTTCCTTTTAACCTAGAGGATTCATATTTTTAAAAATATACAAGTCTGGCCTGGAGAGACGTCTCAGTGATTTAAAAAGGACTTAGTACTTTTACAGAGGACCAAGGTTTAGTTCCCAGCACACACATCGTAGCTAGCAACCATTTGTAATGGTTACTATATTACAATGGAATGATGGCTAGTAACCATTCTAGCTCCAGGGGATTTGATGTCTTCTTCTGACTTCCAAGGTACCAGGCACACATATGGTACACGTACATATATGCAGGGAAAACCTTCATACAGATAAAATAAAGGCAGAGACGCCATATTCAATGCTCAAATTTTCAAGAAACTAGAATCCAATACAGTCTATATTAAATGACTTACTTGGAAAATTTTTTCAAATAAAATATTTGAAGTCTTTCCTATGTATAGGTTTGAAGTGCCTATATTTTAATATCAAACTGAGTAACCATAGCTATAAAACAGAAGAGAGTAAAGACCAAGGGAAAATATTTCATTAGTACCTAGCAAAATTAATATGGATTCTATGTATCACTCTCTGGGCTAGGTGTTGGACCCCAGTGCCTACACACTTGTTAGGCAAGTACTCCATCACTGAACTACACCTCTGACCAATAAGCTCATTTTGTTATGAAAGAAGAGCTTCCACCCTGCAATCAAAATAATAAAACTAAAAGATGAGCAGAGAATTCTCACAAGAACTTAAAATCACACATCTGTTAACCCCATGAAATAATATTCCTATAAAGCATGAGGTTTGGCTGGTTATTTTTTACTATTAACAAATTATGCCCATATCTGAGCAAGCTATATATATATATATATATATATATATATATATATATATATATATATTGCAGAGTTCGTCAACAGTATAAGCAAATAGCTTTAAGGACACATCTGCTACTTGCCCACGCATTACCTGTTGCCCACAAATGGAAGCAGAGACCATCACAGATTCTTTTATTATATATATATATATATATATATATATATATATATATTTTTTTTTTTTTTTTTTTTTTTTTTTTTTTTTTTTTTGGACCAGCAGTGTGAACAACTTACAAAAAATCTGTCTATGTTGCTTCTGATCGTATTCAGGTCCTGGGACACATTGAGGGATTGTTCTTTCCAGTAATTCAGCGTTTGCTGAGAAGACTCCAGCCACCGGGTTAGCTCATCTGAATCTCTGCTGTAACTGATGGGAGGAAAGCGGCAGTGGAAATCAGTGACTCACCCCGAGGACCACACACACCAGTGTGCGTTGCTCTTATTATAGTGTTTATAAAATAAATGGCGCTCAACAGCACACCGTCACTGGCTGAATACTATTGTATTATGTTACGTGATGGAAACAGCAATCAGGGTTATTGTTCAGAAATTCACGGCATTTGTAAGTATTCTATCATGTCTTATACCATGCCCTGAGCCCAGTGGCTTTACCATTTTCTAGAACTCTCTCCATTAGGGATAATCAAGGAGGAAGAGGCATTTTAAAAGTACAGAGCATTCTTATTACAGCTATACCAAAGTCTATCCGTCAACCATGGCAGAGATCACCTAGGTCGTCAATGTTCTCCAGTATTGTGCTTACAGTGAAAATAGAGCTAGCATTTGTACATGGGGTCAGCAGCACACTGCCTGCCACTGGCTGCATGTGATGGAAATAGCCAGCACAACACCCTCTTTCTTGCAGCCTTTCTACTTGTTTAACTCAAACAGTCTCTGAGAGGCAGGGACAAAACTGAGGCTTAAACATTCTGTTTTCGCCATTGTCCTTGATGGTTTAAGATGTTTCACGTGAACACAACACATCCTCCGATGAGTCAAAAGACTTTCTCAAACCACCCTACTCTGTGTAGCCCTGGCTGTCCTGGAGCACACTCTGTAGACCAGGCTGCCCTTGAACTCAGAAATCCACCTGCCTCTACCTCCTAAAATAAACACTGGGATTAAGGGCGTGCACCACCACCACCACCACCCAGCCTTTTAAAACTTTTTAAATATTTGGAAGAAGGTGAGAGATAGTGACATCCCAGCATGAAGTATCCCAGGAGGTGCATCTATCCAATTCCTTATGCTTGTAGAAATGTGCAAAGGCCCCAGGAGACTGCTGGCATATGCTCCCTCCCGAGTCTAGTGAGCCAGGATCAGAGGTTAGCGTGATCAGAGAGAACTCAGCGCAACGTGGGGGACCACGCACACCCCTAGGCTGACTGCAGACTCTCCCTGGGGTCTTTCTCTACAGAAGACTCTGGCGTGGATCAGTTTCTAAGGCAGTGTACCTGAGGAGATGCTTAAGAAGCGTTTGCAGTCGGTGGAGCTCCTGATCAATTCTCTTGTTGAGGGACAGCCACTGCTCTTCCAGCTTCGTAATCTGGCCCTCTGGCTCAGTACAGCTCACAGATGCTGCCAGCTGTTTGCCTTCATTCAAGGTTTGGCAAAGCCGAGCATGCTTTCCATCAAGGTTTCTTTTTATTTGCTAAAAAAAAGTCACAGAATGAATTATTTTAAGTAAAATGTGTTGATCTAGTCTCTCTCTTTTTGATTTCTTTTTAATAAGATAGGTTCTTATTATATAGTCCAAGCAGGCCTGAAGACTCACCATGTAGCTCAAACATGTAATTCTCCTGCCTCAGCCTTCCAAGTACTGAAATTACAGGCTGGCTTCAAACACCTGGGCTAAGGGATACTCTGGTTCAGCCTCCTCAACAGTGGGACCATTGGCATGGCTTACAATTCCTCATGTCAGGCAGCTTTGATTTGACATGCAGATAATTTTTTCTAATTTATTTAATAATAATAATAATAAATTATTATGTGCATGGATGTTTTGAGTGCATATATATCGGTGCTACACACACATGCCTGATGTCAGAAGAGAGCATTGGCTCCCCTGGAACTGGAGTTACAGCTGGTTGAGAGCTGCCATGTGGGCGCTGGAAATCGAACCCAGGTTGTCAGGGGAGCATCCAGTGCTCCTAACCACTGAGCCGTCTTTCTAGTCGACAGAAAAATTATTTTGAATATCGGGAAATTTATTCCTATTGCCTCTGGGAACACCAGGAGATGTCCTAATTAAGGGTCTATGTTCTCATGTGCACGGCCCCCTTTACAAGGGCCCGCGCCTTGCAGTCCCGCCCACCTCAGCTCCTCTCCCAGCTGCTGAGCCTCACAGACTGACACTAGATATGAGAGGGGTGAATTCGAAGATAATTATCTATTATCCACAAGACACAGAGACCCGGCAGAAGTCATTTGTAGACGCCTCTGGACATTAAGGAGTAAGAGGAAGAAAATAAATTAAATAAATTAAAACAGCACATTATTAGGCCAGCGTCACACACACATCAAATGAAATCCTTCAAAACTGCAAATACAGTGACCCCCTAATGAGAACTCTGCCTAAGAGCAATTATCTCTACAGCGCCGGCCGTTCAGCTAATGTTGCTTACCCGGTGGCTGTTTAATCTTTAAAAGTAAATTATTATCAAAATAGAACTTTTGCTATTTTTCAATTAAGCCTCCTTGAAAACGTACCAGCTTTTTTTTTTTTTTTTCCTTTTACTTCTAGGTCTCTTCTTCCCACTCCCACCCACAATTCCATCCCTTCCCTGGCTGAACCTACAGCTCAGATAAAATGTCCAAAACCAATTACAAAATAAGTTGTCATTTTCTCAGCCTCAGGGATTAGTTGCTTTGCCATTACAACACCTGGGAAGGAAGCATCTTTCTTGCTGCGTTTTTTTTACATGTATATGTATATATACTACATATATATACTACATACGTATCATAAGTTAATGTATACCACCTATTCCTTCAGAGACGGGAGATAAAGACTCATCTTTACAGGTTGACCTTGATCTTATGCTCTCCTGCTTCCACTTCCCAGTGCTAAGAACACGAGCATGCAGTCCCATGCCCAGTTGATGTGGTACTAGGACCAAACTCTGGGTCAGCTTCACGAATGGCAGCCAATGAACTGGACCAACCGAGCTACATCTCCCAGTCCTCTCTGAAGAGTTTTGATACTGTCATTCTAGAGAGAAAAGAGGCTACATGCTGGACAGTGGGGGCTTTTTAGTTCCAAGCAGCATCTGAAATGAATTCTTCCCAGCGTAGAGGCTGCACAGATAACGTCTGCATTCCACGGCCCAGACTCCTAACCAAGGACACCACCACACTGGCTGGACACACACACAAACCTCTGTGACTCCACGGGATTATGAATAGCCCAAAGAAGAATACAGTGAAATGGGCTTTGAGGGATATAGTATGAAGAATTCGTTCAGAAGTCTTAGAACAATTGTTTCTTTGACAAAAGCTTTCAACAATGGGGAGGAAACTCATTTGTAGTGTACACATGGGGACCTGAGTTTGGATCCCCAATATCCATGCAAAAGTCTGTGTGGGAGGGGCTGGACAGATGGCTCAGTGGTTGAAAACACCTGCTGCTCTTCCAGAAGACCCAGGTTCAATTCCCAGCACCTACATGGCAGCTCACAATTGTAACTCCAGTTCCAGAAGATCTGACACCCTCACACAGACATACACACAGCCAAATCACCAATGTATGCAAAATAAAAATGAATAAGTCTTAAGAAAAAAAAAAAAGATACAGTAGGTGTTGAGGATGCACCTGCAGCCCTAGCACTGGAGCAGTGGAGACCGGAAGACGCCTGGGCTCACGGGCCAGCCAGCCTCGCTGAAATGGTCAGAACTACAGGATCCAAATATAAGGGTTTGTCCGGCATGGTGGTATGCACTTTTTATTAAAAATGTATTTTATGTATATGAATTTTTGTCTGTCTGTCTCTCTATCTCTGTACCATGTACATAGCTGATGTCTACAGAGCCCAGAAGAGCACATCAGTTACTTGAGTTACAGATGGTTGTAAGCTGGAAATCTAACCTGGGTCCTCTGCAAGAGCAGCCAGGGCTTTTAAGTGCTGAACCATATCTTCAGCTCCAAGTAATGCACACCTTTAATCCCCAAATTCAGGATGCAGAGGCAGGTGGATCTCTGATTGTAAAGCCCAAGGAGTGGCACTGTTAAGAGCATGTGTGACCTTGTTGGAGTAGGTGTGTCACTGTGGGTATAGGCTTTAATACCCTAGTCCTAGCTACCTGGAAGTGAGTATTCTGCTAGCAGCCTTCAGGTGAAAATGCAGAACTGTCAGCTCCTCCTGTACCATGCCTGCCTGAATAACGCCATGCTCCCACCTTGATGATAAGGGACTGACCCTCAGAACCTGTAAGCCAGCCCCAGTTAAATGTTGTCCTTTATAAGACTTGCATTGGTCATGGTGTCTGTTCATAGCAGTAAAACTCTAACTTAGACACTAGCCTGGTTTACATAGTGAGTTCCAGGTTAGCCAGGACTACACAGTGACAGTCCATCTTTTTTTTTTTTTTTTTTTTTTTTTTTTTTTTGGTTTTTCGAGACAGGGTTTCTCTGTGTAGCCCTGGCTGTCCTGGAACTCACTCGGTAGACCAGGCTAGCCTCGAACTCAGAAATCCGCCTGCCTCTGCCTCCCAAGTGCTGGGATTAAAGGCGTGCACCACCACCGCCCGGCGAGAGTCCATCTTAAAACAAGGTATAGGATACAACAGAAGGAGGTGACATTCTACTCTGGTACACACACATGTGTTCACACATGCATGTATCACACACACACACAAATTAAAGGTTTCTTTTTTTTGTTGTTTTTGTTTTTTTTTTTTTTCGAGACAGGGTTTCTCTGTGTAGCCCTGGCTGTCCTAGAACTCACTCTGTAGACCAGGCTGGCCTTGAACTCAGAAATCTGCCTGCCTCTGCCTCCCAAGTGCTGGGATTAAAGGCGTGTACCACCACCACCCGGCAAATTAAAGGTTTCAACATTACTAGAATTATACTCTTTCAAGTGACATTGACTAGTGTTTGTTTCCTTTTTCGTTGCTTGCTTTTTGAGACAAACACTCATGCTTTAGCCCAAACTGAGATCAAGTTTACAGAGATCCTCCTGCTTTTGCCTCCTAAGTGCTGGGTTTGTAGACAAGATAGGTAGTTTCTTGATATACTGTGGCTTACTTTTCAATGTATTCATCTAGGTGTTTGGATGGCACATCCTGTAACTTTTATGTCCCACCTCACCCCAAAGATTCAGAATGCAGATCTATTTAATTGTGGGTCTATAGCAAGTAGAAATACAGTGTTCAACCCCAAGAAAATGTCATTCTCTTAACCCCCTTCCCCTTTTTGTTTTGATATCTCACTGGGCATCCAAGGCGGTCTTCAAAGTCACAATTCTGTGTCAACTTCTGGAATGCTGGGATTACAGGGGTGTGTGTCAACAAACCCAGCCTGAAGACTTTCTATAATTCTGGAGGCAGGTAACAGATCTTATGCGTCTCATAGGCTATGTTCAGTCAGAATCACACTGTAAGTATATGTTTTCTATTTTTATCTTATTTCTATACTAACAGAGAATAACACAGGAGGACTGTGAAAGATGGGGGGTAGAGAGGAGGTCTGGGAAGTGCTGCACAGTGAACTCACACCACTGTGAACTCACATTACTGTGATCACCTGAACCTGCACAAGAGCGAGCCAGTTAAAGATTACAGCTTAGGATCTGATGATTTTTTGAATCTCCTCAGTTTCTGTTGTATGTCTCCCTTTTCATTTCTGATTTTGTTAATTTGGATACTGTCTCTGTGCCCTCTGGTTAGCTTGGCTAAGGGTTTATCTATCTTGTTGATTTTATCAAAGAACCAGCTCCTAGTTTTGTTAACTACCAACCAAGGAGTGTACAGGGAGGGATCCATGGCTCCAGCTACATATCAGCAGAGGATGGCCTCATCTGACATCAGTGGGAGGGGAGGCCCTTGGTCCCGTGGAGGCTTGATGCCCCAGCATAGGAGGATGCTATAGGAGGTGGGAGTGGGTGAGTGGGTGAAGGAGCACCCTTATAGAGGCAAAGAGGAGGGGGGAGGGGAGATAGGATGGGATAGGGGGTTGTGGAGGGGTAACTGGGAAAGGGGATATCATTTGAAATATAAACAAAAAAAATGATTAATTAAAAAAAAATTCAATAACTTGGGACTGGAGAGACAGCTCCATGGTTAAGAGTGGGCACTGCTTTTAAACAGGATCAGAGCTCAGTTCCCGACACCCATTTCAGAGAGATTACAACTGCCTGTAAATTCAGACCCAGGGGATATGACACCATCTTTTGGACCCCACAGGCACTGCACATTCACATGCATAAACACACACATACACAAATATACACCTAATTAAAAACAAAATCTAAAATGTTTTTTCAGCATGGAGAAGGGAGGGCTCCCAGGTCCTGCCCCTGACCATGGTGCTATTAGCAGTTAGTGGCTCTGGGGGAGGGAAGAGTTGCTTCTTTGAGTGCTCTCCACCAGAAGGATGACCCCATATCCATGTAGACTAATCAGTCTCAGTGGTTTATATAAAAAATAAATCAGAACTGTTGGAAAGGGATACACTAGGGTAGTTGGAAGAAGGGCCTCCACACCCTCCTGAGTACATCTGTCAGGGAGCTGCATGATAAATAACCCTGGGTTTCAATGAAATCATTTAGCTTCAGACCCCAGCGGCCTACCCAGCACAGCTCACCAAGCACTGTGAACCAGGCTTGTCATGGACCAGGCTTGTCATAAACCGAGAAGCACAGTACCTGGTAAAATGAGATCCTTTCCAGCAATCTCTCCTCCGTCTCTTCCACCAAACTCACAGAGGGCAGCGAAGAGACAAGCACTTCCAGGTCCTTCTCAAGAGACGCATAGTTCTCATCAAATTCCTCCCATTTCTAGAGAATAAACAGAGGGAACAAGTTCCATGTAATGACAATCATAAAGCCAAAGACAAACACTGAGATCAGAACAAACTGAAACTCGGATGCCAAGTGGACTCCAGGTGCACTATCAGGAAGAACTCAGTCTCCAGTGGGAAACGATCCCTTTGCTTTTGAAAGGTGCTGTGTGTGTGTGTGTGTGTGTGTGTGTGTTTTAATCCCACTGGTATTAGAATGTGTTCATTTGCTTGCAGTGCTGGGGACCCAGGGTCACACATGTGGGTAAGGGTTGTACTATCCTGACGTATGCCTCCTGTCTGGCACCAGTGTTTTATGCTGGCACTGTAAAACCAGGTAATGGGATCAAGAGAAAAAAGCCGATGAGCTGAGGTGTTATTGTGAGCACCCCGGTAAAGATCTAACAATGTAAGAGTCTTGTTCTTACTGGGAAAGGCAAGGTGCTAATTTTGAAAATCTTTTTTTTTTTTTTTAACAGAAACCTCCTTCAGGTTATGCTTGTCTCTCTGATGGAACCCTAAAATTTAGTGGACACAGTTCTACTGAGCTACCTGAAGCCTACCTGGCAGGCTACCTGAGCTCATGGTCGAGGGTAGTAGGGGAGGATGCACTTATGCCCTTCCCTCACGAAGAGTCCTTACCCTTCATGTTGCCTTGTTCTACTTGTGGTGTTCAGAATATATTGTCCTATCTCCTCATACTGTTATGGTAGCCCACTGGCTAGAGTTCCTAAACACTGAAGAACTGAGTTATTGACATTAAAAACTGTCTTTTAGAAAAATAACCTTAGTAATTTTCCTTTCAAATAACAGTCACTTGACTTACAGAACACTCACTGGCTCCATAAAACCTTTTAAAATCACCATTACTATAAAACCAATTTGTGGTGGTTTGAATATGTTTGGCCCAGGGAGTGGCACTATGTGGAGATATGACCTTCTCGGAGGAAGTGTGTCACTGTGGGCACCGGCTTTAAGACTCTCGTCCTAGTTGCCTGGAAGCCAGTCTTCTGTTTGCCTTCGAAACAAGATATTGAACTGTCTTCTCCTGCACCAACTGGAGACTGCCATGTTCTCGCCTTGATGATAATGGACTGAACCTCTGAACCTCTGTAAGCCAGCCCCAATTAAATGTTGTCATTTATAAGAGTTGCCTTGGTCATGGTGTCTGTTCACCGCAGTAAAACCGGAACTAAGACACGATTTGACAATGTAACTAGAAAATAAATATTGTCATCGAGAAATAACACTGTATTCCTAATATAAAGCTGAATATCTCCTTTTGAAGCTGTCCTTTATGGGCTAACATCTGTTGTAAATGGTTTAGGCAGTGAAGGGGAAAGCTTTCAAGCTGAAGAGGATTGTTCTTTGAACTGAGGCAAGATTGACACAGAAGCATTTTCTGACCGTGTTCTCAGTATCCCCAATGGCTCTTGAAGGAACCTAGACTGTGACCCATGAACTGCTTCATCAAACCATCTCATCGAGGCTCGCACATGCCTTCAATGCTACCCATCCACAGACAAACCTACACCGTTATGTAGCTACACAGCTGACCTTGCATGAAGTGGGGAGGAGTCCAGGCTAGAGCCGGGTCCACCTTCCTGAACTGTGATGCTCACACACATGCCGGACCCCTGTGGTGGGTGAAACGAGGCAGTCCAGGCAACAGATGGTACAATGTGTATACCTGTAACATGCTCTGAAGCTGTGCACCACGCAGGCAGGCCTCTTCCTCCAGGGCTCTCACTTCTGCCACTTGCTCTGCTCCAAATCCCTCTCCCTTTTGTAACGAGGGAGGAAACATTGTTGCCGAATAGGTTTGAATCAACAACATGTCAGCAACAAGCTTCTGGAAAAATCCCTGTGACATGGAAAAGGTTTCTAATATTTATTGTTGAATTAGGAAAATTATAAAAGCCAAATATTTTAACTCTTCACCCCAGTTCCTTTGACCAGCCTCCCTCTGGTACTAGTGGTGGGGGTGGGGGTTGGGTGTGTGTGTGTGTGAACCTAAGGCCTCAGGCATGCTAGGCAAGGGCTCTATGGCTGAGACATACCCCGAGTCTTTTTACTTGATATTTTCATGCAGGGTCTTGCTAAGTGGTTTAGGAAGGCCTTGGACTTGTGTTTCTCTTGACTTAGTTTCTCAAAGAAGATGGTGTTACAGACCTATGTTACCAAGCCTGACTTAATTTTGTTTTTTAATCCCTTATCTCAAGAATTCATATATAGCTGGGCAGTGGTGGCACACGCCTTTAATCCCAGCACTTGGGAGGCAGAGGCAGGTGCATTTCTGAGTTCGAGGCCAGCCTGGCCTACAGAGTGAGTTCCAGGACAGCCAGGAACAGCCAGAGAAGCCCTGTCTCAAAAAACCAAAGAGTTCATATATAGAATTATATGTATACATGTATATATGCATATATATGTACATAAACTCAAATGTATAAGCAAATGAAATGAGGATTAAAGTGGACCAACCCCTTAGTCTATGAGCAAACAGATGGAATTTTAAACAATTTATAAGGAAATATTATCCTTAAGTACTATTTCCACCAAATAATCTATTTTAAGCAGCAGCCATTAGTGTTAGTAAATGTCAGTTTCTGCTGTGATCTAATTTAATTATTTCAAGTTTTAGAATGTTAGGAGGTGGCTAATAAATCTGAAGATAGGCTGGCTTCAAATAATGTTCAGTATATGAACCCGAGCAACCCACAGTCGACAGACAGACGTTCTCAGCTCCCACTGAGACTCAACAAAATGGCCAAGTGAGAGGGATTTGCTGAGAGGCAGACTGGGCATCTTTAAGATTGGGAGGTCATACTTCCCATGGTGTCTGCATTTATCCAGCTGCTAATTCTAGTTGTTTAGAATGGCTCCTCCATTATGTGAATCCCTCCTTCCATCCCCAGAAATGGACAAATACGTAGAAGGTTTGTCAAAGCATCCGACAGGGTCCAGCACATGCAATGTCCAACCCATGATCTATAGGCCCCATGTGGCAGGGGATAGGTACAAATACAGTCCAACACAAAATTCTAAGCTTATTTAAAACATATGACTTTGTGTGTGTGGGGTGGGTGTAGGGTGTTGCTCTATTGCCTGGTTCTTGAGTACAAACTTGGCCAATGACAATGTCACCAATGACAATGTCAAAAGGTTGGACACGACTGTGAGGGTGTTTCCACTCTGCCCTGGACACTAGCACAGTGTTCATCTTCTAAATTTTCTTAGATTAAGGTCTATTTACCAAAGATCTAAGCTAAAACAGGGACTTTGCTGTGTGTGTGAAACAAGTTCTTAGAATGTGGTCCTGGCTGGCCTGGAATTTGCTAGTAGACCAGGCTGGCTCTGAACAGAGATCTTCTGTTCAGTGTTCAGCGCCATGCTAAGGCCGATGGAAAATGGGAATAGTAACTAAAGCATTAGTCTGTCAACCTTCCCTTTGTCTCCTGTTCTCAGGAACCCTTTTCCTAACCTCCCTAAGTCAGCTTCTCCCATTACACGCTCTCAGATGATGAATATACATTTAGTTATAGATTTGCTTAAAGACTTGTTGGTGAAATGACTGTCTTCTCAATCAACAGAGAGCTCCACAGAAGTAAGAAATAGAGTCTGTTTCTATCCATAACCCCATTCCTAGAAGTTCCCAGAATTTCTGCTCCACAGTAAGATTTTGAAAGAGTTTGTAATTAGGGGAATGTTACGTTCTTCATCACAGGGTCGCGGGGTAATTTCTCATCTTCGGGGACAACTGGAGGCAAGGGTCTTGAAGGGGCTCTTACCTTGTGATCTTGTAATTGAGCTTTTAAAGCAGCTTTACTCCTGGCATGTTGTAAAGGGTCAGTTGCAAGCTTTTCTTTTCCAATACTGACTAGCTCCGCCATGCCTTGAAGCAAGGCCTGCTGGCTCTTGGAGAGGAAGGGGATGCTGAGTTCCAAGTATCTGGTCCTCAGGATTCCCCACATGCTGTCAAGAACATCCTGAAATGGAGAGAACAGATCTCAGCCAGGGAAAAAAATCAGACAAAGAACACATCTAAATTCTTGGAGGAAGACCCAAGCCCTTCTGCCCACACACGCACCTCTAACTTGTAAACATCCTGGAGTAACACGTGAGGGAAATGGAGCCTCTCCCCTTCGCTTCTCAGTTTGGCGACTTGCCTCTCGGAGTTCTGCAGCTCTGCTGTATGCACATCTGCTTTCTAAGGGAGAAACCAGACAAGAGAGAAGAGCCCTCAATGAGTCGGGAAGCACACGGAGTGGTTAAAACAGAATCAAACAGGAGTCCGTGGGAGGACAGAAACAAACAAAGGTGACAACTTCAGCTCCTACCTCAGTCCCTGTCACCACAAATATGCAGTTCTTTGTTGGTTTTCCCGGAAGTGCCAGGGTTAAATTTGTTCCCAGCATATTCTAAGCCCATACTGAATGAGGCATATGTGTCTATCGGGTTATTCGTGGTCTCTTATCAGCTCCTCAGCACTTCTCACAACCATTACACCATTACCTTTCAAAAAATTAACTAGCTTGGGCCGGAGGTAGTAGTGCATGCCTTTAATCCCAAATAATATCAAAATAATAATAATGATGATGATGATGATGATGATGATGATAGCAGCAGCAGCATGGCATGGTGGCTAAGGCAAAAGAGTTTGCCAAATACAAGACCAGCCAGGTAGATACTTCCCAAAAATTGAAAATGAAAATCCAAAGAAAGAAATAACAGAAAAACATCCACCTGTCCATTTTCATGCCTCTGGAGATTAAACCCAGGTGTTCTGCCATGTGTTTACCCCAGCTCTCTCACTCCTTGGAACACAGCATCTCATCCTCAGGGTACATGCTGCTTTAATCATGGACAACTGTTTAATTAATTCAAAGGCCGTTGGGTCGGTCACAGCTTTTATAGCAGGCACTGCTGCAGGGTCCATCCTTACACAGCTCTGATAGATCGATCTCTGCATAACTATCCTTCCAGTCTGTCTATCTGGTCTCAGGAAGCCCAGGCTGGCTTTAAACTCTCTATTTAGTTGAGGATGACCTTGAACTTCTGACCCTCCTGCTCTCGCCTCCCCAGTTCTGGAATTATAGGTAATCATGTTTGGTTTATTCAGTACTGGGGACCAAACCCCAGGCTTCATGCATGATAGGCAAATATTCTACCAATCCAGCTACATCCTCCGCCTCTTATTTTGCCTCTTCAGAGAGAACACAAATCCAGATCTTAGAGCTGTAATGGAACGTGGTGGGGTTTGTGATAAATGAAGGGAGCCACTGCTGAGCAGAAGAGTACTAATGCCTAAAACCCTCACATCAGCCTACTGGTCCCTAGAAGCCGGACTAACCGAGCTTCAGCGGAGGAGGGAAGGGCCTCAAATACCAACACCTTTGACGACAGCAGACATATTTTACCTCTGCCCATTAGCAGGTGAAAATGAAGTCTGTTGCTTTAAGATACTGTGCTTCAGGAAGTATGTGAGCTGTGAGTTCAAAGGTCAACATTAATTGCTCTCATCCGAACAACCACTTATGTCACCCACACTTGCCAAGGGGTGTTTTAGACACACAGCTGGTACCCGAGACTCTCTGGTCTGAGGTCAGGCTCACCGGAACATTCTGATTGTTTACCTGAAGCTGTTTGGCAACACTCTGCCCACTGATTTCATTCACAGACTGTTGTAAAGCCGTCTTCCTCTTGACAAGTTGGTTGTATAATCGCTTTATTTCATTCTGTACATGAAAAAGGTACATGTAAGAAGCTGAGCAGTCTCACTTAGACTTCCCTCCCTTTTAATACGTCATTGGAAATTTTAAGCACACATAGACAGAGATAGTCTATCTTTGCGCTCAGTCATCACTAACTGACAGCTGACGCTCCCACCCCACCCCACCCCTGGATCTCAGCTACACCAAGCCCCCTTCCCGTTGGATTATTTTGAAGCAGGCACCAGACATCCAGACATCTCGCTAGCCCTTCTGGTACTCTCTATTAAAGGATACACACCCTTTCTTGCTAGAAATACTACAACCTAATTCCTTCATATGATCAGTTGTCCAGACAAGGCGCACACTTCTAAAACTGCTTACAATTTTTCTTGTTCATATTTCATTTGGGATATCACTGAGGGCTTCATGTCACAACAGAGTCTGTGGCGGTTAGCACCGCAATAGAATAAAAATCTGGACAACTTCTTTAATTGGCCAGTTTCCCTACTCTTCCCCTCCCCCTCACTTCTTAGATTCACATGTTTAAGAAAACCATGAGCCATTTGCTCTGGACTTGGTGGACAGCACCCCTGGGTGCTGATAGGTTCTTCTTCTCTTATGTCTATTTTACTTGGATTCTCGAAACTTTACCAGATTCAGGTTTTTTTGGTGGTGGGGTGGGGTAGGGTAGAGTTTTGTGTGTGTTTGATGTATATGCACCTGTTTTCATGCAGAGGCCAAAAAAAGTATTTCCTTCTGTCACTCTCCATCACTACCACCACCACCACCACCACCACCACCACCACCACCACCACCACCACCACCACCATTGACAGAGTCTCTTTCTGAACCAGAAGCTCGATGCCGTCTAAGCTGGCCAGCAAGCTCCCAGGATCTACCTGTCTCTTTCCCAGTCCTGAGACTACAGGCATGCATGGCCATGCCTGGCTTTTACATGGCTGCTGGGGACTTGAATTCAGGTCCTCCTGCTTTTATATTTTCTAGCAAGCACTCTTATCCACTAAGCCATCTCTCTAGGCCCTTAGGTTTGATTTTTTTATGGGCCATATCCCTTTGTAAATGGTGTTTTGTTTCATTTCTTTTTCATTACACAACTTGAGCAGATTTCTAACTAGTCTGCCTCAAGACTCCCCCTTAACAATCCACTGAGGCCCTGGACTATCACGGGATTGTCAGGAACAGTAACCGATCTCTCTGGGCTACAGTGTTAAGACTCCTCTCTGTGACAATCCCTAAGTAGCAAATGCAGCACAAGAAAAGAAACATCATGTTAGATCGTCTTGACACCCACAGCTCTGGAAGGGAGCCTCAGTTTCAAGCAGTCTCCCCGCCAAGAGCAAAGGCAGGCTTCACCATTCCCTCGAACTTCCTGTAAGAGCTATCAGCGACTGGGGTCCATCTAGCCCTGTGCCAGAGTCGCACCTGGTAGCTGCGGCTGTGGTCAAGGCCTGCCTTCAGGGATGAGCTCCTCCATGCAGCGTTGCTCTGTGAACGCTCCAGGCTGACTTTCAGAGCATCCATACACTCTGGTAGCAACGTGGCATCCTTGCCAGGCCAAGTCACAGCTTTCAGAAGATCCTCCTTCTTGTCGGCCAGAGCTAAATAAAGTTTCTTCAGCTCAAGAGCCAGTTTCTACAAGATGGAGAGGAAGGCAATGAGCTCCGGCCACATGTATAGTTGCAGAAAGACAGACAGAGGGGCGAGAGGTGTACCCTACCTGGAAGAACATCTGCTGGGCAGATGCATCCTCTCTGAGAAGCCCAGGCCTCTGCAGCAGCTCCTCCACGCTGCCCAGGCACCGACTGAGGCTCAGAAGGAGCTCAAACAGTCTTTTATCCAAACTGATAGACATTCCTTCCGTCATACTTCCCTAAATCAAGAGGGAAAAAACCATGTCAGGATTCCTTGCTAAACTTGTTTTCCACCTTTCCATTAGAGTGCACAATTTACACTATACTGTAAAAGAGGACTTGCTTTTAGTATTTTAATTATGTGTATGTGTCTGTGTGTAGGTATATGCATGACAGGTGCCCATGGAAGCCAGAGGCATCCAATCTTCTAGACTTCAAGTCTTAATCTTTGAGAACTGGAGGTACAGAAAGCTGTAAGTCACCTGATAATGGTTGCCGAGAACTAAGAGTCAGTCAGTTCCCCTCCCCTCTCCTCCCCATCCTTCCCTCCCTCCCTCTTTCCCAGATGCACTCTTTTCTTTCTCCAGTTCCCTTTAGGAAAGAGCAGGCCTCTTAGGGATACCAACCAAATGTGGCATATCAAGTTGCAGTAAGACTAGGTGCATCCCCTTGTATTAAGGCTGGACCCAGTAGGAGGAAAGGGTCCCAAAAGCAGGCGCAAGAGTCAGAAACCCACTCCCACTGTTAGGAGTCCCATGAGAACATCAAGCTACAGAGCCATAACATATGGCAGAAGACTGGGGTCACACCCATGCGGGCTCCCTGACTGTCAATTTAGTGTCTATGATCACTTATGAGCCCTGGTTAGCTGGTTCTATGGGTTATGTTCATGGTGTCTTGGACTCAAGAGCAGTACTCTTAACCACTGATCTTAATTCTCTGGGCTTAATGCCTAAAAAAAAACTTACCATAAACTGTTTCAACTAATGTTCACTAGATGATTGACTAATTAGTGTTTTTTATTACCAGGTGAACTAATCTACTAATCTGTGAGTTATACTGTAGAATAGAGTTAAAATAAAGAGCTTTTTTTTTTCTAACATTGAGAAAAACAAGCTGAAGAATATCAGGCAAGTGAGTGTTGAATGGAACTGAAAGGGCCCCACCACTAGGTGAGGGTCTTCCTTAGCGTGGCCATCCAGGTGAAGCTGCAGAGATCCCCCTCCTGCTTCCTGCCTCCACAGTTTTGAGGTGTTCAATCACTGTGTTCAAACTGTGATCAGCTCAGGCTGATCTTGAACTCACAAACCTTCTGCTCCTGGCTCCTGAGTGCTGGGATAGCAGGTATGAGCTACTTCACCTGCAGCTTCTCCTCACTTTAATGTAGAGACAGTGGGTTAATGAAGGATAGCTAAGAGAAGGGTACTTACACGGGAGGTGCTTAAGGCGTTAGCTAGGAAGAGAAGGCAAAGTACCCTAAAGATAGAGCTGGGTGGTGGAAAGGAAAGGTCAGAGGGTCAGCTATGCGTTGACCGTGGAAGCTGAGGCCACTTTGATAGGTCCATTTCCAAGGGGGCAGTCCCCAGGGGCTGAGCTGCCATGGGCTAGTAAGTTTGGGAGTCACATCTCTATGCTAGCATAAGCTATTGGAACCATGGTTTTCTTTGCCCTGAGTTCCTGACTATTTACACATATGTTGGGAGTGTGCCATAGCCCCTATATTAACTAGCCTGCTTCCATTCAGCCCCACGTGAGACTCATTTCCTTAGGTCTTAGGAAAGACAACATTAAACCCACTCAAGGTTGCCTATGTTCCTTCCCTACCCTTCCATCCCAGAGCACTCTGTAGACATCACTAATCAATTACCACTCCCTCTTACACACATATCTAGCTGATCTTGGGCCCGGATTCAGAACTCTTTGCATGTAATGCTTTAGGTAGCCACTGCAAAATTCACCAGAGCTGGCAAATAGTTAGGAGTGAGGCTCAGTGAGACAGCATTTGCCTAGAGCATGTAAAGTCCTGGGTTCAAGTCCCAGCACCACACAACCAACCAAAATCAGCAAGTTAAAAAAAAAAAAAATCCCAATTCTAAACAAAGACATTCCATTATGACTCCATTATTTGTCTGTGAAGGAAATTATGACCAATGTGCATGCTGATGTCATAGCTTTCTTTTCTCTAAATATTATTGCAATGAGGAAAATACACAATATGTAATTTCTACCTGTGTCTGAATAGTGTTTGCTTCTTGCCGTAGCTCTTCAAGTTGGGTGGTGTAAGTTTGCAGTTCGTCGGCTGTAGGGCATCTAAAGTTATACATGCTCACACTGGGCAGAGTGCTCGTAGTTATGGCCACCTATTTGGAAAAGAGAAACCTAGTTAGTGATGGCTAATGTAACAGGTAAGACTGGCTCAGCATGCAGTCTTCTGAGTTCCCCTCTCAGGGAGCTTCTGTGGCTTGTCTCTATGAAGAGAGAACCCAGGATCTGCTTAGATATTAAAATGAGGGAGAGCTTTTGATTTAGAAATACAAAATATAGCTGGGCGGTGGTGGCGCACGCCTTTAATCCCAGCACTTGGGAGGCAGAGGCAGGCGGATTTCTGAGTTTGAGGCCAGCCTGGTCTACAGAGTGAGTTCAGGACAGCCAGGGCTACACAGAGAAACCCTGTCTCGAAAAATAAAATAAAATAAAATAAAGGAGAAAACACGAATAAAGGAATCAATAAAGCCACTAATTTATAGATGTCTGTATATGTGTATATATTTACTTGTTTATTGAACCCAGGGTCTTCTGTATGCAGGCCAAGTGTTCAACTACGGGACTACGTTCTCAGCTTTAACCTCTCAATTTAATAAGTGAGAGAGTAAACCACAAACGTAGCCAGTTTTTAACTAGTCTATTTACCACATAGTAGTTCATTTACTAGTTGGCTCCTGGTATAGCCAACTCTTAGAATGGAGATAAAAATCACGTTTAGGAAAAAGCCTTTAATTCCTGGACTTCAGAGGCAGAGGCAGTCTGGTCTGATCGACAGAGCGAGTTCCAGGACAGAGAGGGATATACAGAAAAATCCTGTCTTGAAAAACCAGCTCCCAACCCCCCCAAAACAGAACAAAACCAAATCACAGTTAAGGATAGATCCACATGTGATTTGTTATTGAAAAGGCAAGCAAACACTGAAAATGAACCATATTTCAGAAGGAAGAATGAATTTTGAGTAAATTTCTCAAATTGAAAAATATTTTATAACACCAATGGACATGCCAAAGTAGATGCGGAAAAGCCCATGAGGCCTCATACACCAGTGGATGGACCTATACCCATAAGTACATGGGCACCACAAATTAGAATCAGTGGGCTAGCTGGGCAGTGGTGGTACACAACTTTAATCCTAGAACTCAGGAGGCAGAGGCAGGCAAATTGAGTTTGAGGCCAGCCTGTACTACAGAGTGAGTTCCAGGACAGCCAGGCTACAGAGAAAACCTGTCTCAAAAAACCAAACCAGTGGGAGATATATATGACGGCCGTGGTGGTTTAAATAGGTATGGCCCCCACAGACTCATGTGTTTGAATGCTTGGCGAATGGCAGTAGTAGGAGGTGTGTCTATGTTGGAGTAGGTGTGGCCTTGTTGGAGGAAGTGTGTCACTGTATAGGTGAGCTTTGAGGTCTCCTGTGCTCAAGTTCCACCCAGTGTGGAGTTTCAGCTCCTCCTGGCTGCCTGCAGAAAACAGTCTTCTTTTGGCTGCCTTCGTTCGGATCAACATATAGAACTCTCAGCTCCTTCTCCAGCTCCATGTCTGCCTACACAATGCCATACTTTCTACCATGGTAATAATGGACTGAACCTCTGAAACTAAAAGCCAGCCCCAACTTAATGCTTGACTTTATAAGAGTTGCCTTTTGGGGACTGGAGAAGAGCACTGACTGCTGTTTCAGAGGTCTTGAGTTCAATTCCCAGCAACCACCATGGTGGCTCACAACCATCAGTAGTGGGATCTGATGTCCTCGTCTGGTGTGTCTGAAGAGAGCTACAGTGTATTCACATACATAAAATAAATAAATAAATCTTAGGAAAAAAAAAAAAAAAGAGGTGCCTTGGTCATGGTGTTTCTTCACAGCAAGAAAATTCTAACTAAGTCAGGCCTAAAGTTAGGAGGGAGTGGGTGGAGAGAGTATATATCAGAGAAGTTGGAGAAAAGGAAATTGAATATGTTAATATGATCAAAATATATCATATGATCATACATATGTCATGTATGAAAGTCTTAAAAACTCACTGAGAATATTATACTGACAAAAACAGGTTGCGGTGATAGAGGACTCTCCTGGGAGGTGGGGGGTGGGGAAGAGCTGACAGGCACTTTAAAAGACACTTCTGTACATATTTTATAGTATTGTTAACAAGAACCAACCAAGACAAGCCCAACCTAGGAGGTTAATTCAGCTCTGAATGGTCAAATAAGGTTCCGAGCAAGAAGTAAATTCCCACCAGCCTGGTGATTAGGAAATCATGGGCACCTTTGCCCAGGCCATCCAAGTACATGGCTCACTGTTACAGCTGATGGCCCAGAGCTATAGGGTCGTGCTACTCACCCGTTCAGATTGGAGAGAACTCAGTCTGAACAAGACCTACAACAGCAGTGGTGTGTGCTGGAGGAAATACATACTGACAGGTGCCATTGGCATGGGCTGGCACATGGTAGGCCCCTCAGAATCTTCTGATGAATGAATGGCATGGGCCGGGCAGTGGTGGCGCACACCTTTAATCCCAGCACTTGGGAGGCAGAGGCAGGTGGATTTCTGAGTTCGAGGCTAGCCTGGTCTACAGAGTGAGTTCCAGGACAGCCAGGGCTACACAGAGAAACCCTGTCTCAAAAAACCAAAAAGAAAAAAAAAAAAAAAGAATGGCATGCATGAACCACTCTAGAGTTTGTAAGGTGTTTTGTAGAACTTAGTACATGCTATTCCTTCAACAGACAGACACTAAGACTCCATGATGCCACAGGCACTATACTAGGTATTCATGTGAACCAAGCATATATGGACTTTCTTCTCTGTCCTTCTAATAGGGGGCACAGATCATTACAGTTTAAATTCAGAGTGTCCCTTGCAAGCTGGTGATGTTGCTGTGGAAGGTAACCTAAAGATGTAGTCTTTCTGGTGGATGTGGGCCATTGGGTATGGGTTTTGAGGGGAACAGCATGGCTCTGCTTCTGGATCCCCCTCTTCCTGGTTACAAGCCACTCATGGCACCTGCCCTGGCTGCCATGTCTTCCCCTTCACAGATGACCTCCTGAAACTACAAGTCAAAGCCATCCTTCCTCCCTTCAGATGTTCTGTTCCAGCAACACATGAACCAACTTAGAGGTAGAGAAGCAAATGGGCATTGTAGCGAGCTCTCGAACCAAAGAAGGGGCCACTGCAGGAGCATGAAGGGAGGGCTGGGCCTAGGGAAGAAGCCATGAGGCTCTTTAGTTTCTGAGATTAAACCAATACACCATGCAGAGCACACAAGGTTTCTAGATCAGCCTTTCTGGGTCCCCGAGACAGAGATGCACACAGACCTGAGGCTCCACGAGCTGAGGCACAGGGGGATTTGGTCTTGATGTTAGTTCATGGTGAAGATACTGCCATTTGTCACCACTCTGGCCCTGAGGTGGCAAAGCTGAATCTGAAGCTGTATTTCCAGGACTAGGGACTTTGCTGCTTTTTGAGGAGGAAAAAAACGGGGGGGGGGGGGGGGGGGGGGGGCGCGAGTTAGGGGTGTATGTGAACAGAATTGACACAAAGACAATCTTATATTACACTTAGCCAGTGTTTCATACAGGATTTTAAAATAAGCAATTCTCCCAATAATAAATATCTAAATGGGACTGGGTGGGCTGGAGAGCTGGCTCAGATGTTAAGAGCACTTACTGCTCTTGGGGAGGACCCAGGTTTAGTTCCCAGAACCCATACAGAAGTTCACAACCCTCTGTAAGTTCAGTTTCAGAGGATTTGATGACCTCTTCTGACTTCTGTGAACACCAAGCGCACAGGTGGTGCACATACATACACAAAGGCAAAGCACTCGCGCAAACACATAAAATAAATAAACAATTTTTTTTTTTGATGGGACTGGGGATGTCACTCAGCTGGCAGAGTGCTTCTAGTTTGCATGATGCCCCAGTCTGATTGCCACACAAGGTAGTAGCAGTGTGGTAGTGCATAGCTGTAATCTTAGTATTCAGGGCTGGAGGCAGGAGGATCAGAAAGCCGTATAGCCAGTTTGAGGCCACACTGAACCAGTTACACAAAACCCTGTCTCAAACTAAATAAACAACAACAAAAAAAGATAAAAACCCAAACAGTATATCTAATAAATGTCCAGCATAGCTAAAAATGCTTTCTCTAAGGCTGGAGAGATGGCTCGGAGGTTAAGAACATTGGCTGCTTTTCCAGAAGATCCTGGTTCAGTTCCCTGCACCCCCATGTTGCTCACAATTGGCTCTTACTCCAGTTCCGGGGGATCCAACACTCTCTTCTGGCCCCTTCAGGCTGCAGGCATGCAGTGCACAGGCATACATGCAGGCCAAACGCCCACACATCTAAAACCTAAGAGAAGTTAAAGATGCTTTACCTGGAACCTGATCGCTGATTGGAATCTTCATCCTCTTCATGATGCCGCAGCCATGTTTTCTTAGCGTTCAGTTCTGTGAACTTGATTAAATCTTTCTGCTCCAATGGTTTTAACTCCAGAATCTGCAAGGGAATGCAAGGTGAGTGGCTTAACCCATCCAGCTTTTCCTGTTAGCAGTCTAAAATGCTTTCTGCTGGAATCATCCAGCTTTGCACAACTCAAGTCAGTGCCTCTTCTCTTGCTTGCCTAGTCTTACCATCTACTTCTGCAAAACTTAGTTAAAAGCTTTGGCCTCTTCTTGGCTTGAATGTGCTAGGTCCTGGATTCTATCACCAGCATTGCAAACAAACAGACAACAAACTCAAAGATACAACGAACTAGCAAAAACATAAAACAACCACACAATAGCCAACTGTTATTTAAAGTATATTGGGTACACATGGGGGAAAATTAGCAATGAATATGCTTGGCTAAGCAAAGGAGGGCTGTGGATACAGCTAAGTTTGCCCTGGGGGTGGTCACTTAGTTTGATTAAGATGCAACCTAATGGAGGATCAAGGTTTGGTCCCCAGTGGAAGCAGACAGAAGCAGCAGAGTCAGCGGCTTGTTGTGCAGGCCCGAGCAACAATAGTTCAGTTACAATGTAGCCCTCCAATGGCAGCTGGAACTTTAGCCTAAAGAGAAACATCATCTAGAAGGCTGGATTCTGGCCCTTACAACTGGGATGGTGCCAGTTACCTGTGGCTGGGGAACGTCCTTCTGTCTGCTGAACTGTGGCCTTTCAGTTACGATGGTTTCAAGCTCAGAAAGGCTAGCTGGCTGGACGATGGTGTGGGGCTCTGACTGTTTCTTCAGAGTGGAGGGTTGCTGAAAAACCAATCAACATATGTACATTC
This sequence comes from Arvicanthis niloticus, assembly GCF_011762505.2. Classification (NCBI taxonomy): domain Eukaryota; kingdom Metazoa; phylum Chordata; class Mammalia; order Rodentia; family Muridae; genus Arvicanthis; species Arvicanthis niloticus. The sequence continues at coordinate 40,098,993 of NC_133430.1, forward strand.
CATGACGGCAGAGTGTTTATTTAAGACCCATATGGATCTTAGCTATCAATATGGTGCTATTATTTACAGTACTTAAAAAAATTTTTTTTTTTTTTACTTTTTTTCTCTCTTTTTTTCTTTTCTTTTTTTTTTTCTTTTTGGTTTTTTGAAATAGGGTTTCTCTGTGTAGTCCTGGCTGTCCTGGAACTCTCTCTGTCTCTGTAGACCAGGCTGGCTTCAGACCCAGAGGTCCACCTGCCTTTGCTTCCTAAGTGCTGGAACTAAGGGCATGATGTGCCACCACCACCACCACCCAGGTATTTAACAAAACTTCATGTCCTTATTTCAGATCAACTTCCGGAGCTACGACCTCTAGTGAGATGATCCTCTTCCACCATCTCCTCTCCTCAGCCCAATTTGTCCAACGAATTTGTAAAAGCCCGGGAATTTATTATCCTTTTTAAAAGAGCAAAGTTAAAAAAAAAAAAAAAAAACCAAAACTCAAAAAGAGCCAAGAGGGTTAGTATTATGTTTTTAAATTAAAGTATCCCTCATGTCTACTTTACATCTTCTTAAAGAGGAAATTCTCAGGATGACAGAGACCACGTAGCCCGTGTGCCCAAAGACAGCCTCGTTCCTCTGACTCTAAGTCCCCAAGTGGGAACTACTCATAAGCTTTCATGCAAATCTTCTGCAGTGAGATCCACTTCTAAGGTGCATGTTTACACTCAAAACCACAGAATGCTTTAGATGTCATGAGAACACTTAACTATTAGATAAATATGTATTTATAAATCAGGGACAAAAGCACTCTGGAAACAGATGTTGTTTTTATGAAGTGACATCTTATTTTATTACTTTTTTTTTTTTTTTTTTAGTTAGTTTGAGACAGGGTCTTATTATGTAGGCTTGGCTGGCCTGGAACTTGATATATAGAGCAGGCTGGCCTTGAACTCATAGAGCGATCCATCTGCTTCCTGACTGCTGGAATAAAGACATGCAACACTGGTTTATTTGTTGTTGTTGGTTTTTTTTTTTTTTTTTTTTTTTTGTTTTTTTTTTTTTGTTTTTTTTTTTTTTCAAGACAGGGTTTCTCTGTGTAGCCCTGGCTGTCCTGGAGCTCACTCTGTAGACCAGGCTGGCCTCAAACTCAGAAATCTGCCTGCCTCTGCCTCCCAAGTGCTGGGATTAAAGGTGTGCGCCACCACCGCCCCAGCACCCTTCAACTTTTGATCCTCCTGCCTCTACCTCCCTAGTGCTAGGATTACCTGCTGTGGTGGAGACTGAAGCCAGGTCTTCGTGCATGTTTGGCAAGCATGCCTGAGATATAGCCACAGTCCTGATATAAAACTTTAATAGTATCTACCTATATATATGTATATATTTTCTATGATGTGTTCATCTTCTAGCCAATTGGAGCCAATCAAATTCATTACTTTTATTTAAAAAATTAAAATATTGATTAGTGTGTTTGTGTGTGTGTGCACGTGTGTGTGTGTGTGTGTGTGTGTGTGTGTGTTCATGTGGAAGTAGGTTGACAACCTGTGGGAACTGGTTCTCTTCTTAGGTTCAGGGAGTTGAACTCATGTCATTAGGCTGCAGAGTTCTTTTACCCCTAAGACATATTGCTCACTCCCCAGATTCCTTTAAAATCAGACCTCAGGATCAACAGAGTCCTCAGTCTCACTGAATCCACCCAAGCCAACCTGCTGCCATCACCCACTACCTACCTAGGCCCAGAAACCTGTGAAGAGAAATGAAGGCGCAATCCCAGAAGCCCGTGTGTCCTCTCCTTTCACAACGTCCTTTACTCTTTAATGAGGATAGTTCCTCTGCCTTTGCTTTGTCTTGCCACCCCAGAGTACTGTTGGCAGGCTCTGGGATGTCCTCACATCCTCATACCTACCTGGTCCTCACTGTACTTCTCCTGAAGCAGCATCTGGACCTTTTCCAAGTTGCACTTCACAGTCTTGAGTTTCCAGGAAAGAGCTTCGGCCTCATGGTAAGTGGTTCCGCAGTCTCCCAGGCCCTGGTCTTTGCAAGTCTCTAACAGAGAGACTACCTTGTATTCAATCTCTGTCAGCATAGCCTAGGTGAGAACATCATTGGATTATCCACAGTGGATTTCAGGAGAGTAGAGTAGGGATTGAACCAGGGGCAACATGCATGCATCATACTGCTACCTACCTCTAAGCTACAGCCCTAACCCACGGACTCAGTCTCCAACATAAGTGGGATTTGTTTTCTTTATCTGAGAATATGAAAGTTCCAGAAACAGGATGAAAGGAACCTTGGGAAAACACAAACTTTGATACGATACTGTGCTAAAAGAACATCCAATCACCCTTGGGTGGAACTAAATCAACCCAGAGTACAGATGTTATAGTAACTAACCCTGTAATCTCTTTAGAAAATATGACAGAGAATGGTTCCTGCTTATACTGGCTGGTTTTGTGTGTCAACTTAACACAAGCTAGAGTCACCAGAGAGGAAGGAGCCTCAGTTGAGGAAATGCCTCCATGCATACAGCTGTAAGGCATTTTCTCAATTAGTGATGGGGGGGGGGGGTGCGCAGCCACTGGTGGGTGGCTCATCCCTGGGTTGATGCTCATCCCCCTGAGCAAGCCATGGGGAGCAGGCCAGTAAGCAGCATCTTTTCATGGCCCCCATCAGCTCCTGCCTCCAGGTTCCAGCCCCGCTTGAGTTACTGCCCTGACTTCCTTACTCACCAACTTGCTTTTTGGTCATGGTGCTTTGATGCAGCGATAACAACCCTAACTAAGACATTGCTGGGTAACAACACGTGCAACTTAGTCTACGTGGGTTTGGATTCCACTCTTACCACACACAAGCCATGTTTGCTCAGGAACTCTAGGGGTGTGCCTCAAGCAATCTTTAAAATAGAGATAATGACAGACTTTACCCTCTAGATTCATTATGAGGAATCAATCAATCAACTGTTTATTTTTGCCTTAATGCATATGCTTTGTGTTTAATGACTTAAATCATGTAGCGTGTGTAAACATGAGATTCAGTGGAAAACCTGAATATTTCCCTCCCCTTTCTAATCTTTCTGTTGTAGCCCAAGTGCCAATCAAAGGAAAAAAAAAAGAATTCCACACAAGTATTTGACAGTTCCTCCTTGCTCATTCCTTTCTCAAGTGAATCCAAAAGACCAGAAGAACACGACAGTAATTTAGAACCTCAAATGCTTAGTGACTGATGCCACCCGCCAATCTGCACATGAATCTAAAAATAAATCAGCTGCCGAAAGTGCATTTCCCTGTAAGTCATGCTCTTCTCGTCCCTTCTCCAAGTACTCCTGCATCCTCTAGACACGCAGGAGTGCATCCTTCATGCCAACTGGCCGGGCACAGGGTCGGCAGCCATGCACACACCACGTCCCAGCCAAGGCCACTGGCACAAAAATCAACTTGGGACTAAAGCCAAGTTCAGTTCAAGAAACACTGCACCTCCAAATAGATTTTCTAATAATGTGTCTTGTAAAACCTTTATCCTAGAAAACTACTTACTGCATCCCCGTGGGTTCCTCACGGCCTCAACAGCACATACTTCCACACTCCTAGCCTTTGGAGTGGGCTGTTCCCAAAGACAGTCACAACTTTATGCTGGCTTGCTTACCCACGCAGCAGTTTTATGCAAATATTTTATATGTCTACAAACCGAAGCTTCCCATCGATCACTGCGATAGCTGAAAACGGATACTCCATGACTCGCTCACTCCTGCTTGTTCCTGCTTTACTTAAGCTGTTTCCCAGCCTTCTGTTTACTAGTTAATGGTGTCGTACTTAAAGATTTCTTTTAAATTTTATTATTTTTTTTTATGAGTATCGTGTTTTGCCTGCGTGTGTGTTTGCACATCATGTGTGTGCAGTGCCCTCAGAGGCCAGAGGGAATCAGATCCCTTGAGACTGGAGTTACAGATGGTTGTGAGCCACCATGTGGATGCTGGGACTTGAACCCACGTCCTCTGGAAGAGCAGTCAGTGCTCTTAACATCTCTAGCCCCTTAGATTAGTTTCTCAGGATCAATCTTTATATTTCTCACTGGGTAGTCTTGGCTGGCCTGAAACTTACTTTGTAGAACAGGTTAGCCTTCAATTCAGAGATCCACCTGCCTCTGCCTGTGATCAATGGCATGAGTTACCAGGGCCAGCGAATATTTTCTTTCTTTAAATTTTTTTTTTTAAATTTCCTTAGTTTCTCTCTCTCTCTCTCTCTCTCTCTCTCTCTCTCTCTCTCTCTCTTCTTTTTTAATTTATTGTTCTGAGTCAGTACTTGGAAGGTAGATGCAGGCAGATCTCTGAGTTCCAGGATAGTCTGCTCTACAAAACAAGTTCCAGGTCAGCCTGGGCTATATGCTGAGACCCTAGTTTTTTGTTTTGTTTTCAAAGGCATTATTAGGTCAAAGGAAAAGAACATTTTATATTTTCCCAAGTGACCTTCCAAAATGTTGATTCAATCAGACAAAATTACTAGACATTAATCATTTTTTTTCTAATTTTGTCAGGATATTATCAATTTTATGATTAGAGAGAGAGAGAGAGAGAGAGAGAGAGAGAGAAGAACAAAATTGCTGTTTTAAATCACATACTTTGTATTTTGAGACAGGGTCTCATTTAGCCAAGGCTGGCCACAAATTCACTATGTAGCCGAGGATGCCCATGAACTCCTGAACTTCCTGCCTCTGCTCCCAATTACTGGGGTCCTAGGCGCATGCCACACCCGGTTCACGGTGCTCAGGACTGGCCGCAGGGCTCTCTGCATGCTGAGCAGGCTCTTTACCAACCCCAGTGCTCAGTCACATGTTTTTAATTTTAATTTCCACTTCAAGCATTAAATTATCAAATACATTGTTTTCTTAACTGATCTATTTGTCCTCTGGCCACTTTCCACCATAAACCTATCATTTTTTACAGAGCATTGAGGGCACTTTATGTCTCAATATGAAACCACTGGTGTCAATATTGTCATATAAATGAAAGAAAAGTGATCTTGTTGATTGGTACTTTATTTTCCTATAGAGGGTTCAAAGCCCACCATTGCCAAACTCAAATTTCTTTTTTTTTTTTTTTTGGTTTTTCGAGACAGGGTTTCTCTGTGTAGCCCTGGCTGTCCTGGCACTCACTCTGTAGACCAGGCTGGCCTCGAAATCTGCCTGCCTCTGCCTCCCAAGTGCTGGGATTAAAGGCATGTGCCACCACTGCCTGGGCAAACTCAAATTTCTATATATTCAGTTTAAATATGGTTTAAGTATTTAAATATAGTTCAAATGAAGCATATTTTCAGTCATTTATAGCCTGAAAACCACACCCTCGCTGTGTCTGCTACAGATAAGACTAATCAATAAAATGCCTTGCCTCTCTCCAACCAGGTTCTCTATTGTGTTAGGCCATTAACTACATGCCTAAGACTCCTGGGATTGATCCCATGTCACACCCCACTACCCTCTAGGAAGAACTTCCTGGTTCCTTAGACTCAAAGTCCTGTCAAGTCTGCCCACAGCAAGCTTCTTGGGTGCTACTGCCCCCTGGTGGGCACATCTTATCTTTGCATAGTCCAGCACTCTTCAAAATGGATGCAAAGCAAGAGGATGGGAATCCTGGTGGTAACCAAGCCATTGGCATGAGGGCTACCTGTTGGTAGCAAATCAGTATCAGATAGCCTTATGGACCTGGAGTTCAAATTTGAGGATTCTTGGGGTACAACTTAGTATAGCCCTAATCTGTTAGTGGGCTTAACTTTACTCCTGGGAAGGTTAACCAGAATAGACAAAACTATTAGAAGTGACTATCAAGCCTGCCCTAAACCCTGTCACTTCCCCTTGTAGGTAGTTCTGGGTAGATGAAAAGGAGGTGGACCCACCTCCAGTGGAATTGGCTACCCCAACCACAAGACAGGTTCTTGCAAGAAGAGATTCTGGTGGCAGGGCCAGTGCTTTGAAAGACACTGAGACAGGAGGGTATCTCCATCCCTGGTAGGAGGCCAAGGCTAGTCTTCTGGGCACAGCTTGGGGAGAGGCCACTTTAAGCAGCCAGCAAATGTCTGCTGTTATGACAGCAATCACACCGCTGAGATGTCGTCATCCCAGGCTCTCCCTGGAGAGACTCACCAATCCCCGCCTTTGGGCTGAGCCACCAAGCTTTCCTCAGAGTGACTTCAGACAAGGAAGCTGACCTCCTCACCCTCCTCAGGCTCAGGGCACCCCTGCTAACATGGTACAAAGCTTTCTCTGGTCTTTGCAAGCTTGAATGTTATACCGTTTAGTTTCATTCGGGTGAGCTCAGTATTTATTCCCAATAATCTTGTGATTATGGACCACAACAGCAGATACTGGGTGCAGCCTGATGCTAGACCCTTGTGAGTTTATCTCATTTAATCCTGACAAAAATTTCTGTGAGCTAACCTATGCTGCCAGAAGAGAAAAATCAGGTTGAGAAGGGAATTGGTCAACGTTCACAGTTACTGTGACCCTGGGCTGGTTCCAGTTTCTCGACTCCGGGCTGTTATTCACTCCTATTCCCTCAAAGGGGCTGATCACACAAAGAATTTCAAAGTCTCACTGGAAAACTAAGAGCTGGGGCCACAACAACCGTGAGCTTTAGAAAGGCATGGGAGAAGCACACTGCGGCTTTAAGAGCAAGTTGCCCCACCTTGGCAGGAGGTTGGTGACTAGGTAAACCCTCACCCCTCCCTGCCTGTCTTACCTGGCACCCAGCCAGCTCCGCTTCCACCACCTGCTGCATGTCTGTGTCTAAAGTTTCCGGCTCAAACGCCACGTTGGCTTGGCGCAACCACAGCTCCAGCTTGGCGACCTGGGTCTTGCAGACACGGAGGACGTCTGCAGGCTGAGGTCTACTTCTCTCCACTGTGGCCTCAAAAGCTCCTTGTTCTCGAGGAAAGTCCAGGAGTGCAGCCTCAATGGGGGGTGTGGCACCCTAAAATGAAGCCAAAGATAATTCAGCAGTGAGAAGCCAGGAATCCAAGACCTTTCCACCACCCAGGGCATGGAAAGACCCGGGAACCTGCCTCCTCCTCTTCCCCTCCTCCCCAATTAAAAGAAACAAAGTGTGGACAAAAGGAGGAAGAAAGGAAAAGAAAAATGCACCTCCACACTCATAGCAACAGGCACGTGACCTGGTGGCACAGGTTTCCTAGCAGCTGACCTGCGTGTACACAGGTACAGTATTCTTCAGCACAGAGGCGGAGAGTGGCGATCCCCCGGGAGACAGGTGAGAGAGTGTGAGGGTGTGTGTCCCAAACACTTCAGGGAACTGGCCAGTGCTTAAAGTGGCATGACACATGATGATTAAGCAAGGCATTACACGGCTGTGTACCCAAAGACCAAAACCAAACCAGAAACATGGCCTCTTCATGCCGGCTGGCTACTAATATGCTGGAATCTGCCACACGATTGTAACATCTCCCCAAGTAGCAAGATTACATTTTAGTTTCTCTTTACCCATCTAGATTCTCTATTAAAAACAGCTCAGGGCAAGTAATGAACTTCCTGGAATAATACAGAATGTTTTCTCCCTTTCCCCCAAAGAAAAATCCCTAAACTGGCTTTTGCTTTTTCAGAAGTGCAGTTAAGAACTGACTGCTTTGGTGTGAAGTTTGAATGAAGTGTGACCTATTTTCTATGTATTGCAACAACTGGATCTCTTACCAACACAAGAGCAAACTTCCTCCCAGATAGAAGATGAAGCTGTTCCAATGCTTACGTATTTATTTGTTTCAACATGGAGGAAAACGAACATGACTTTTAACATGATAGACTTGCCTGATACTGAAGGACCTGCCCTCTCCCAGAATCTACAGAGAGGACATTGACCCTTCTAGAGAAATCCCTTTAGAAATAGGGATTTGCATTCTGATCTGAAAAATACTAGTCTCCAAGTGTTTTGTGTTAATTAGAATTAAAATGAATCACAGCATTTTCCACTTTAAGATTGTGTAAACGTGTTAGCAGCTATCTAATCAAGCACAGCTGAGACAAACGACTTCTGACAGGAGTTGCACACACACACACACACACACACACACACACACACACACACACACACACACACACGCATCCTACTTCAAAAATACAACCTTAGAGGGGTTAGATTCTTCCTGAGTACCTGCTACTTTACATGTCTTTGTTCTTTTCCAGGAAAAGGCTATTTCTTAGGCTTGGGTATCCTCAGTGGTAGATATTTGCCTGTCGTGTGAGTAGTTCTGAGTGTGATCCCTAGCACCCCACGCCTCCAAAACAACAACAACACAACAAACAAAACAAACAAAATGTCTGCCTTCATCCACCCATTTTTATTGTTTTCTTCAAGGTTGACAATCTCTGCTCTCCCGTATTTTCCCTGAGTCTCACACACTGCTCCCCCCCCCCCCCCCAAGGTCTCAGTGGTCCTTGTTAAGGTGAACAGTCACTGGGATTACTGTCAGACATTCATTTCTAGCCTAACTCGTTCTATAAGTAACTGACTAGCTATCTCCAAGTTTTGAGATATGACTGACTACACCTTAGTGGCAAAGAAGATTGTGTGGCCTTCTTTTTTCTGCTATCTGACATCATCAGTTATAATATTAAATGGTTAATCTGCACCTGCAGAGACCTATCGGCTGATTATACAGAGTGGCATGTTGCAGATCCAGATCTAATGAACTCATCTCAGGCTAGCTTTAGAGGCTCCCTCTCCCAATACTAATCAAAGACCTAAAAGTGTCACCAGATAGCATCTGAGGCTTATAGAAAAGCCTCCCCATCTTGATGTGACCGCCTCTCTGATGTTCTCACCAATGCATTTTAAATTTGTCTTGATTTATGACTTTCTGTAATATGGGAAACAAAGGTTTCTAATATTTTCCTACCATTAGTCCTTAGCATATTTCAAAGTAGTACATCCGTGGCCTGTATTGTTAGAACATACACAAGTACATGGATCTGGCACACACTGCTGAATAATGAGTGGTTCATCAAAGGAATCAAAAATAAAATAAAAAATTTCTGAGAATCAAGTGGAAATAAAATATTCATTAAAAAGAAATATATGAAATATAATGAAAACAGTCCTAAGAACTACAGCGCTTAACAGCACACATGTAGATTAAAACACATGACTTAGCATCACAGATTTCTGTTTTAAATATTTATTTTCATGCAACATAGGCCAGAACTGACTCAGACTTTTACTAAGAGTACTGTAATTCTCATCTGGCCAAGGCTCTAAACTTCTAAAATAAGGCATTGAAGCTATTCAGGACTGATGGCAGAGGTTGCCATCTCTGTGGAGCCTCAGCTATCCCTCACTAGGGGTGTGGCCTACCAGCGAGATAGAAATGGCTCCATACAAGAGAAAGAAGAGCTCTGGAGTCATCAAGGGGCTGTCCCTGAAGTAGCCAAAGGCAACATGTTACTGCCTTTTCTCTTTCAAGAACCTACCAAGTCCTGGGCATAGTAGTGTATGCCTGAAACCTAACACTGGGGATACTGAGTCTAGAACACTACATATCTAAGGTCAGCTTGATAAATGGCAAAAGTATTTCAAACAAACAAATGAAAACCAGAAACCAACCAGCCAACCAACCAACGAACCAACCAACCAACCGACCAAGAAATAAACCAGCCAGCCAGCCAGCCAGCTAACCAATCAACCAACCAACCAACCAACCAAGAAAGAAACCAACTAGCCAACCAACCAACCAACCAACCAACCAAGAAAGAAACCAACCAACCAACCAACCGACCAAGAAACAAACCAGCCAGCCAGCCAGCCAGCTAACCAACCAACCAACCAAGAAAGAAACCAACTAGCCAACCAGCCAAGCAACCAACCAAGCAACCAACCAACCAAGAAAGAAACCAACCAACCAACCAACCGACCAACCAACCAAGAAACCAACTAGCAACCAACCAACCAACCGACCGACCAAGAAACAAACCAGCCAGCCAGCCAGCCAGCCAACCAACCAACCAACCAACCAACCAAAGAACCCACAGAAGCTCTGTTAAGAAGAAAACAGAAGCGTCTAATTTATGTTGTGACAGCCATCCAGCTATCTAGCCATCCAGTTAAACATTCAAGATTTTAAGTCAGGAGGCATTTATGCACTGGACTTCAAACTTAACCCTGACACTTAGTAGCTATCAAGCTATGGAGACATAATGGCTTTAAGCCTTCACAACTCCATCTGTCAAGTAGTAGCTACCTAATAACATGGCTATTGTGCAATTTATGGTACTTTCCCCTTTTCTCTTACTTCTCCCAGTGGTACCATGTCCAGGGTAAAAATCTCTACAGAACAATCACATCAGAAGTGCACATTAAGCAGAATTTCTGTTAGAGCCAAAATATAGCCAAAGCTGTGGATATACATATACACACATGTGCATACACACACACACACACAGAGGTGTGTAAGTATGTATGTGTGTGTGTATATATTTGTGTGTGGAGTACATATGCCACAGTAAGCTCATGGAGGTTGGATAACAATTCTGCAGACTAGTTCTCTCTTACTTTTACATAGGTTTGGGGGATTGAACTCACATTGCTAGGTTGTACTACTAAGTTGTTTTATTGGCCCTACATCCCATTTTTTTTTTAAGCTTTGAGTACATTTTTAACTTTATATACTACACTACTAAAAGACCTGCAAATAAATACAAATATAAACACATCACTGACTAGCCCCAAAGTCTGTGCAGGTCAGTGGACCTCTATACAGTTAAAATAGGCATTTGAAAAGAAGGTGTAGAGTTTCACATTAAGTTTTACACTTTCATTGTTTAATATGTTTATGTACTTATCCACCAACACAGACAAATCTATGGCAGAATTAGTAGAAAAACAATTAGTTTTACATGCCCTTTCATAACTTATGTCTGTCACCCAGTGGCCCTCAGGTCTCCTCCTTATATTTACCCGTTTTATTCCTTTTTCTTTGTGTTATACTGTTCCACATATACATTTTTGTACATATATTGCTGGCTATTTATTTTATATTAATGAATAATTACTAGTTCATGTAAATTTAACAGACTTATAATTATTTAGGACAGAGTACCTGCATCCCATTTTTAAAAAGAACAGACCAGGAGTCAGAAAGATGGCTCAGTGTTTACACAAGCTTATGCTGCTTTGGTAAAGAGCCCAGCTTCAGTTCCCAGAATCGATATGTTGGCTAACAGTCAATCACCTGTAACTACATTTTAGTGGACCCAATGCTCTCTTCTGGCCTCTGAGGGCAATGCATGTATATGGTACATAAATATGCACACGATCAAAACAGCCATAGGTAAAATAAATATAAATAAATCTAACAACCAAACAAGCAAAAAAAAAAAAAAAAAAAAAAAAAAACAACACCCAAAACAACAACAAACAAAACAGTCATAGGTAAAATAAATATAAATAAATCTAAGAAACCAAACAAGCAAAACAAAAAACAAAAACAACAACAAACAAAACAAAACAAAAAATCCAGACCAATTCTGGCTTGCAAAATCAAACAAAAACCATAGAATAATGAAGTAGGCAATGACTTTCCTGAACCTGTGCTTAGTACTACCAGTAAGTCTAGAGCTGTGACATCTGTCACCTTGATGGGCAACACTGTAGAGAGGTGGAGAAGGATGGAAAGGGGGCAGAGGAGTGACAATGTAACAGCTACTGTTCATTCTTGTAAGAACAGAAAAAAGATTGAGAAAAAAAAGACATAAAACATGACCCTATATGGAAAGAGACTTCAAGCACCCCTGGGTCTCTTTTAGGAGCTATTTAGTGAAACCACTGGAGCTTCAGGTTCAAACAGCAGGTCTAGCCTGGGAGCAGGGTCCAGCAGTAAGCCTCCTCAAGAAGGGTGTGGGTTTCAAACTAGGAAGTTGGGAAGGAATGCTCTGGGGCGACTCCTTACTCTCTTATTTAGTTCCCATGGTTTACTCTCCGATTCTGATCCTCTTTTGTAAACATAAGGTAGGTATTAGCTTGCCTCGTGATCTTATGATTAAGCAACACAGAACATAAAAATGTTTTTCCTGAACAGGCCCTTGATCAGTATGTGTTGGTCTCCATTTCACTGCCCCGGCGTGTTATACACACAGATTAAACACTTAACATTAACACAACGACAATTTCAGGCTAGCAATCAGTGAACAAATGAGAAGTGGGAAATGTCAACAGTGGATGGTCAAGCTTGCAGTGGGACAGGCGTTGACAACATGCATGAGGATTCTGGCCTTTACAGGGAGCTTCTCACTCAACATATGGTATCGTAGAAGTCAGATAACAACAGGCAATCATGGGTGCCACTCTGGGAATCTGAGCAGCCGGCTTGTCATTGATAGGTGGGTACTCACCTGTTCTGTTTGGCTGAGCCTTGCGGACGGTTCTGGGCCTTGCTCAGTGCTTCCTGAGTCTGGTGCAATGATGTGAGCCATGGAGCTGTCACAGGTGCTAATTCTCCCATCTACATCCTATGGAGAAAAGAACCAGCTCTGGCTAGGGTCTAGCTTGCTGCCAGGAGAAGCCTCTTCGTCATCTGCTCATTTACAGATACCCTGCTCCTGGGGGACGTCTGGTGTGTCATTTTTTAAAGTTTATTTTTTAACCTTATTATTTGTATATGTGTGTGTATATATATATTATATAATATATATACACATACCTATGTGAGTTTATATCAACCATACACGTATAGGATCCTGTCTCAAAACAAAACAAGCATGGGCAAGGAAAGGCAGCACTCCATGAATAGACACACAGTATTTACTTAAAAATTACTGATTTTTTAAAAAAGTGTTCTCAATATACTCATGATCGATACATGAAGTAACGCATATGTGAATGAACTTGATTTGCCCATTTCACGATGGACCCGTGTTTCACGATGGACCCGTGTTTCACGATGGACCTGTGTTTCAAAGCATCATGCTGTATGTCCTAAACATGTACAGTTTTGTCAAAAAAAAAATTGGTGGAAGCATTTCCTGATCTAATCACTCTTTGTGGCAAATCCTCTGATTTGCTATCCCTTATTTTTGGTCTTTGTATGGGCCATTCTGAAGGCTTGGGGGTACTGAGGGCAAGGTGAACAGAGAGGAGCATGGGAAGAAAACTCAGACACTAAGGAGCTCCCCCAACCCCCACGGGTGACTTCCCCAGTTACCTGCACAATGGTGGCAGAGGAGGAGGATGCCCCATCCCCCTCCAGATCCTTGCTGTGCCTCTCCAGAAGAGACCAGGATACAGATGGTGGCTCTGCTCTCCTATGGCCATCCTAAGACAGTGCTCAATTGGTTAGCAAAGAGAAATATCTCCTTTTCATCCAAGATAACATTTACCAAAACAGGCTAAATTCTGAAACAACTTTTATAAATTCCCTGTGTGGGACATGAACTTATTACTCTTTAGTAAAGAAATTTAAGGGTTTTTTTGTTTGTTTGTTTGTTTGTTTTGTTTTGTTTTTGGGGCTCAAGAAAAGCATTCACATTTGGAGACATGATTTAGTGTGAGAATTACAAGGGACATGGGGTAGAAGGAAAGTAAGACCTGTGGCACAATTGCCCAGAAGGCTGGGTCTTGTTTGCAGGAGCTAAGTAGGACTCTGTTTATAAAAAGGTGTAAAAAAAAAAAAATTGCTCAAACCCACTAACTGCGGGAAGACAAGTTAAAGCAAGGCTTTGGCTCAGTGATTGAATTCTTGTCTAGCATGTGAGAGGTTCACCTGGGGCTAAATCCACAGTACTGCAAAATGAATGAATAAATACCTATGAATGAAAAAAAGTCTAATAGACATCATATTTATCATAATGGCTTTTAGTTAAACAGCTGGAAAATGCCTAGTTCTGGAAAGGATGTAGAGAGAACAGACTCGTGGGGGTACTGTTCAGGATTATAAATCGAAAACATCACAGAGGCATCTCAAAAGACTAAAATATAACACCACATGCTTCTGCAATTCCACCACAGGCCACATGCCCAGCGGAGATGAGGTTGGTACTACATACAAACCTCAGATGTCTGTTCTCTTGTGTTCACTGTGGAATTCTTCACAATAGCAAGACCTCAGTGTCAGTCAATAGATGAATGGTTAAAGAAAATGTGTATCGGCCAAGTGTGGTGATGCACACGCCCTCAATCCCAGCACTTGGGAGGCAGAGGCAGGTGGGTCTCTGTGAGATGGAGGTAAGCCTTGTCTACAGAGTTAGTTCCAGACCAACCAGGGCTACATAGTGAGACCCTGTCTAAACAATAAAGCAAAACAAAATGTGGTGGATATACCCAGTGGAATACGATTTCACCATTTAAAAACAAAAAAAAACAAAACAAAACCAAAAACCCTGGGGATTCTGTCATTTGTAGTGACACAGATGAACCAGAGAACATGAGCTTAAGTGAAATAACCAAGTCAGGCACAGGACCACAATCACAACATGACATCACTTAAACATCAAGCGTAACAAAGTTGGACTTGTCAAGACACAGCATAAAACAGGGTAGAGTGGATAGACAGAGGGGGATTTAGAGAGACATTGATCAAGGATGTAAATTCTCAGTCAGGAGGATAACGACCAAGAGATGCATTAGATGTCATACACACTTGAAAATTGCTTAGACAGAGGCTAAATGTTCTTATCACATAAAAGTCAGAGTTTGTACGGAAATACATGTTAGTTGGCAGCATTAGGCACTCCACTGTGTGTATGGAATAATACTGTGCCGGTGTGTATATGCTTGGCCCAGGGAGTGGCACTATTTGGAGGTGTGGCCTTGTTAGAGTAGGTGTGTCACTGTGGGTATGGGCTTTAAGACCCTCATCCTAGCTTCCTAGAAACCAGTGTGCTAGCAGCCTTCAGATGAAGATGTAGAACTCTCAGCTCCTCCTGCACCATGCCTGCCTGGATGCTGCCATGTCCCTGCCTTGATGATAAGGGACTGAACCTCTGAACCTGTAAGCCAGCCCCAATTAAATGTTGTCCTTATAAGAGTTGCCTTGGTCATAGTGTTCACAGCAGTAAAACTCTAAGACAAATACCATGCTGTAGTTTATAAGGTTTTATGATTTTTACTTGACAGAAACACCCCTGCAACTTGATGAATATGTATTTTTGTTGTTGTTGTTTGGTTTTTTTTAAGATTTATTTATTTTTATTTATATGTGTACACTGTAGCTGTCTTCAGACACACACTAGAAGAGTGCATCGCACCCCATTACAGATGGTTGTGAGCCACCACATGGTTGCTGGGAATTGAACTCAGGACCTCTGGGAGAGCAGTCAGTGCTCTTAACCCGCTGAGCCATCTCTCCAGCCCTTTGTTGTTGTTGTTAAAGACAGACAAATTCTCTAAGTGGATCAGCTCAGAGGCATGCAAATGCCTGGAATGAAAATGTGTGTGGGTCTTCGCTTGGGCTGTGGGTCCTCAGACTGGGAATTGAGGTTGTCTGGTGGTCAGAGCACAAAGCAAACTGTCACCCTTACCCTCCAACTCCACGCTCTAGTGACACTCAAAAGGACAAAGTGTCTACTCTGTGTGACAACGGAGCCATGGAATAATATACAAAACGAGCAAAAAAATTGTCTTGTGGTTACACCTGAGTCACATAAACCACAAGCTGCCGCTAGCTTTGTCTTTGAGTAGAAACTGTGCGATGCCTTAGTGTTACAAGTATGAGATGGAGATTGGTACCAAGAAGGTCAAGTTGCTTTCAACCAGTTACAATGAAGCAGTAAGAGTCAGCTATATTAGTGGCAAACACAACTCACATCCTTGACAATACTACTCTAAAACAAAAACACGTCTCAAATATGCAAAGCAATTATCAGCTATAAACCACACCAAGCCCAATGCTCTCAAAGCCCCAGAGGAAGAATTCAGAAGTCTGCATCTGACAGAGGTCTCCTTTACACCAACAGGTGCTTCTCCTCCGGGGCAAAGTGGGCTTAAATGAACTTAACAATATTAATAACTGAATAAGTACTTCAGTCTTGATTTAAAAATAAATTTAACATTAACTTTAAAAGCCTTAGGCTTTCATGTGTTTTCTCTGACAGTTATTTAGAGATCTGGTTCTAGCCTGCTCAAACAGGAAAACTGTTTTCCTGGGAGCTGGAGAGATGGCTCCTATGTATTGCTCTTGCAGGGATTGAATTTGATTCCCAGCACCCATTCTGAGATTTGTAACTCCAGTTCAAGAGGTTAAGATACCCCAGCCTCTGAAGGTACCTATCTTCATGTCCTGTATATGTTCTCTCCCCATCTCTCCCACACAGATAATTAAAAAATAATATACTAAATATATTTTTAAAAAAGAAAAAAAAAAGGTTTTCCTTACTTCACTCTTCACGGAGCTTTCTTCTGCCTCCTCCTTGACCACTGGCAGGAAAGACATGGAGTTTGTTCTGTTCAGCTGAAAGGCATAGCATAAGAACACCTGCAGTCAGGCTGTGGACCAGCATTGCACCCTGGCCTGGATTGCATTTTTATGTACCTAAATCATTGTCCAATACGTCCACCCACGTCCAAAGTCTCTGGGCCTTGTGCCTTTCAGTCCTTTCAGCCAAGTGTTGCCTGTGGAGTCTCATTTGCATGATCCTCTTAGCCTCACCCCCCTTGCCTGTGGGCCTTCTCCTCTGCATGATCCTCATGGCCCCACCCCCAAACAGCTGAAGTGCTGTTCTCTGTGGACTCAGGCACTGGACCACTTTGAGTCTGCAATAAGATGTCTATTCTAAGGCAGATACTTCAAAGGTGGTTCTCTCCCACCTTCCCTGGGGAATTTCATAAACATGTTTTTAGGTAACTCAGGCATAAGAATTCTGGGTGGGGTCCAGGGCAGACACTCCCAGAAGGCTTGCACTCAGTCGTAAACAACCTCAAGTGGAGTGTTTCCACTTTAAAAAAAAAATTTCCTTTGCTATGGAAAGATGTCTCCTAGGCTGTTTGCTCTCCCATGGAATGTGGGGACAGGATTAAGCTAAAGCTAGACCTACCTTCCTTTCTGAAGCATCTCTCTCTGCCACTGTATACTCTGAAGTGCCCGCAGAGGACTTATCTCCTACTTCTTGCTGTTCTTGCTTCAGGTGACCATGAAGGTTCAGTACAGCAGTCTTCAAGTCCACCAACAGATCCTCCTTTTTCTGGTTTAGATTCAGAATCTGCTTTTCCAACCTTTCGATCTCTCCCTGTTCAGAAAGTTGTGGGCATCATTTGAGAGAAATCAGAGTGGCTTTTGGATGCTCCCAGGAGCCAGCTTCCTTCAGTACGAAGAGTGTTTGCTGTCGTGGTCCCAGGCTGCTGGACCCAGTAGCTAGTTCATAGACCTTGTAAAGCAGAGGATCCGGGGGTTGAACAAAGCATAGGAGCTTGGAACAAGGTCACAGGTGACTAATGTACAGCCAGGGAGGGGAGCCAGCACCGTAGTAACTAACCGCAGGACTCACAGAACCAGATTGCCAGGGCCAAGAACTGTACTTTGATGAACACATACTTCCCACTTTGCATATAGAATATTACAAGTACCTGCTCCCATGGTTCCCCAGGAGATTATGAAGATTATTATTATTATATACAAGTAAGTTTTCCTAAAAGTCCATTAGGATGATGGAATTATAGAATCTTAGGTTTTGTAGGAATTGTGTGTGACAGTTACCCTGACTCTCCAGCACCCTTCACCTGAGCTCCTCTTCAGAAAGCCAGCGTTCATTCACAGTATCTCCCTGGCTGAGGTGTAGCTCCGGCAGCAGAGTGCTTGCTTGCTTAGCATGCAGGTGACTCCTAATTTCATCTTACGTACACACACACCCACACAAGCACGTTTCTAATGTATTCCTTAAAATCCCTCAATATTCACTAAATTGTGTATGTATATATGTACATAGATACATGTGCGCATGAGTACCATAGGTCAACCTCAGAGCTATCCATCCCTATAAACAAACAAACACGCAGGGTCTTCCTTGCCCTGACTGGCTTGTAACTTACTATGTAGATCAGGCTAGTCTCAGACTCACAGGTCTGGTTGCCTCTTCCTTCTGAGTGCTGGGATTAAAGACATGTGCTACCACACCTAGCCCACCTATCTTATTTTTTGAAACAGGGTCTTACTTGCTAGAACCCAACAAGTAAATTCTGCCGACTAAGCACCAAGTCCAGTGCCCACCTCTGTCACCCCCGGCTGAGACTACAAGCATATGCCACTACACTGGTCTTGCTTTGTTTTGCTTTCATATGGGTTCTGGGGATTGAAATGAGGTGCAAGAACAGTCACCAACTAAGCTGCCTCCCAAGTCCCCAAGTCATTGGATTTTTACACCCAAAAAAGGTAACATGTCGCTCTGAACAAGAGAGAGAAAGAGTTCTGAAGTCTAGAGTAAGAAAGCAATTTCTGTCAAGTTGCAGCTAGTGTGGCAAGGCCAACCTCTGGCTTCCCTATGACTTCTGGGTTCTGGCACTCACTGTGAAACTAATACCCCTATTCTATCTGCACGGAAAGTTCTCTACTAACAGAGCTAACTCTGAGTTAACTATGTCTCGTGGTCCACTTTCAATAAACACTAGACTTCAATAGGAGATGCCCCCAACAAAAGCAGTGCCACAGACATTAGAATAAACTCAGGAAAACAGCAACCAGTGATGAGTAGGCTGGTAGGCACTGAGCTGCCATCTGCTCTATGGTATCCATGTGCTCTGGGAGCCTCTAATAGGGTCTAGAGCTGAGGAACACTGCCCCTGAGATATTATCATCATTGCTATCAAAATGTCACTGGCTGTTTACAGTTTGGTACTTAGACTGAGGGCACAAATGGATGGGTGGCAAGCCCACAGGCATCTTTTATGAATCAAGGTAGTGACACCTATTATTTATGGTAGGAAAAGCTTGCCAATGCTCTTTAAGAATGTCCTTGATGAAGATATATCAGGATAGAGTGCTCAGCCAGCAAGCCCTGTGTTCAGTCACCACATTGCATACCCCAAACCCATCTTTACTATTCTGGTGACAAAATGGAAGATGGGTTGTAAAGCATTTGCTCTGTCCCACGTGCAATGACTAAAAAGAACTTCCGGGAATGTGCATGCTGTGAACTGGACTGCCCCTCCTTTTTCTTACAGAACATTATTTTTACACAAAATTAAAAGGACAATGAACTATACTTATATACTCAAATGCGATTCTTCAAGATTTTTCTCAAGAAATGGTGTTATGTAGGGACTATGGAAACACATGAAGTTTGGGAGTCATTGCATGACTCAAACAGTATTCTTTAAATGACCCAGCATGACATGATAGCATTAGGAGATACGGCACAGTTATGGTTTATGGAGGGACCACAACTACGAGTGTGAAGAATCCATCGATGAGGCCTTCAATCCCCCTCGAAGTTAGCCCTAACTTGCCATCTGTTGAGTTTTAGTGTAGGGTTGTGTTTTGTTGTTGTTGTTTTTTAAATGCTCATGAGACTATGTGGCACATGCCTTTAATCCCAGCACTCAGGAAGGCAGATCCAGAGGCAAGTAGAACTTTGTTGAGTTCGAGGCCAGCCTGGTCTACACAGTGTGATCTTGTCTGCCATCATCCCTTCTAAAAGGTTGACCAGCAGTCAAATATGAAGAGTCTCATTTCCCAGTGGGTGGTTGCCATGACAACTTTAGCTTTGTTCCAGACAGGTGTTTTTTTTTTTTTTTTTTTTTTTTTTTTTTTTCTTTTTTTGGTTTTTCGAGACAGGGTTTCTCTGTGTAGCCCTGGCTGTCCTGGAACTCACTCTGTAGACCAGGCTGGCCTCAAACTCAGAAATCCACCTGCCTCTGCCTCCCAAGTGCTGGGATTAAAGGCGTGCGCCACCACTGCCCGGCTTTCCAGACAGTTTTAAGCTCCTGGGTAAATCACTGTGCTTGGAAGTCTCACTTTTCCACTTTGAGATATTATTGTTACATCAAATCCTCTGGTAGAGGTAAGGAAGAAGTTAATATTTTGGGGGGTCATTTCTATTTGCCCCTTCTTTCTTTCTTTTTATTTTTTTATTTACTTAGGGTTTTTTTTCCCCCTTCTTTCTTGACACACAACCATTGTCAGCCAGGTGTTCTGTCTTGTCGGTTCCTTAGGGTTCATAAGAGCCATTGAGGGAACAGTAGTGTGTGTGTGTGTGTGTGTGTGTGTGTGATGAACCCCAAAGACTTGTCCTATATGTCATTTCCTGTATTTGTACTTACACAACATAAGCTCTTTGAAGCTGTGAGTTTTTAAGTATTTGAAGAAACTTGGTTCCCCTCACCCTTCTGAGCTGCTCACACTGGGCCTGCATTATCACTTCAGCAGTAATGGGCTATGTCTCCTGAATTTCTCATATTTTACCTTTCATGTTAAGCAAGCTACCCCCAGTCTCCCAGCTAGTAAATGTCTGGGAGTTTTGAGTAACACATTAACTGCTTGTCTGTGTCCATCAGGTATCAGGAAAAATATGAAGCTCTCATGGCCTTGGCCTCTCTCATACCATTTAAATACAGATGTACCAATATAAAAATGAAAACCGAAAAGGCCCTACCCATCGAGATTTTCGGCACTAAAACCACCATATACCTTCATTATATCACTGTTCAGAGTTTTACTACCACTAAAGTCCAGCCTACCCATTCTGCCCAACCCCCTAACATCAGCTTCTTGGGCACAGAGAAAATGCAAACCAAGATGTGCCATGCTTACAGTGTGGCCACCCAAGAAGCCCCACATGAGGACTCAGAAGCGAAGACCTACCCAGTTTCTGTAACTAGATCTCAAGTCCAGGGGTTGCAATGGCAAATTAATGACACCATCCAACCATGAGGTCACAAAATAAGAATGGAAAGAACATTGCTGCAGTTGGGGAAAAAGGATGTCAGGCACAACACTGTCACACTACAAAAGATTCTAGACACCAATCATTAAGTAAGAGTTCACAGGATGGACGGATGGACGGACGGATGGATGGATGGATGGATGAGACGTACCTGTAATGACGGCATGTCAGCCATCTGGTCCTGTGACATATGCTCGGGGGAGAACTTGGCTGAGTGGTTAGCTAAGATCTGCTTCAGACTGTTTATTTCTTCATCACATTCAGCGGTCTGCTTTATGACAACCTATAAAATAACACGCAGCCCCCAAAGAGCCACTGTTACCACCTAAGTAACACACAGGTTCTTTCCATTATCCATCCCACCCCAAGTTCCTCTAAAGTGTGACTTCAATAGGAAACAGAAGCTTTTTTTAAAAAAAGATTTTAAAAATTATATTATTATTTTGTATTTATTTGAGCATATACGGGAGTAGGCACTGTACTGGCCGAGGTCAAAGGACAACTTGCAGTTGACAATTCTCTCCTTCTACCACGTGTATTCTCGCATGGCCAAGCATGGCAAGCAATTGTCTTTCCCTACCGAGCCATCTAGCAGGTCCCCAGAACATCCCTGTGGTCTAGATTCATTTTCTAAATAAACAAAAATTCCAAATATAGTGATATTCTATGTTTTAAATATTACCTGCATTTATATTCAAAATCTAGATGATATATATATATATCCACCATCATCCCTTTGCTTCTTAAAGAGGCCACTTTAAAGCACAGTTAGGGTTATTTTCCTTTGCCCAGTAAGATAGAAGAGATTAAAGATAATCCATCAAATTTGATACTTTTACTTCACTTATAAACTATTTTTAAGAGAGGTACAGTGACTGCTAGGTCACTGTCCCCGCTGCTGGTATTAGAAGAGAAATGACATCAGTTGATTAGCACCTATGTCAGAGGCTAGAGGTTTGTCAAGCTTCAAGTCAGTAGAACAGGGTCCCCCAACTTTAGAGGGACAGGATGTCCACTTCAATGCCAAGGGAGTTTTTAGAAGTAAGAAGGTATAGCCCTTTCCGAAGCAAGAGACACAGAGTCTCTGCCCAGTGTGCCTGTGGGGTTCAAGGCTCTTTTAATCATTTCTGTTCTATGGGAGCGGCTGTTGGCCTAGGAATATAAACTCTGATGATTCTGGCTTGGGACTGGTGGAGTAATAAAACTTTGGAGGGGAGGGGAGGGGAGAGGGGAGGGGAGGGGAGGGGAGGGGAGGGGAGGGGAACCCTCCTGAGAGGGATGGGAAAAAGTTGTCAGAACAAAATGGCCCTCAAGATGGAAAAACACCAGAAGATTCTAGAACTAAAATTCCTGCGTCATTGCACAGGAACTAACCCTGACATGTGGTACCTCTTTGGTCCTCCATTGAATCTTTGGACACAGGTCTCCCTGAGATGGTAAATGGCCCGAGCTACCTATGCCTGGTGTTGGAGAATATCCTGAGCATTTAATCCACAGGAAGAAGAAGTGATTGAGGTGGACAAGGAGACTGCTAGGTCCTACCTACTTTACAGGTCTGTAGTTTCCAGAGGCTGAGGGGCCTTGATCAAGTTTGAATTCTCTTTCCCTTGTTTCACACACCTAGGTCCTTAACAGAAGAACTAACAAACACAACAGACCACAGAATGCTAATGTTCTCAACAGAAACAAAGGTAAGAAACATGGGGGTGGAAGAGGGGAAGCTTATTTACTTATTCAAACTAAACACCACCTCTTGAGGAACAACTGCTTTCAATTAAACTTGAAAACTAAAAAGGGTGGTTTTGGTTTGCTAACTTGACATACGCCGGGGTCATCTGGGAAGAGGGAATCTCCATCAGATTGACCCATAGTTAAATCTGTAGGGCATTTTCTTGGTTGACTTCATGTGGGAGGGCCCAGCCTATAGAGGGCAGTGCCACCCCTGGGCAGGTGGTCCTGGATAGTATAAGAAACCGGGCTGAGCAAGACATGTCTCCTCAATGGCTTCTGCTTTAGTTCTTGACTCCAGGTTCCTGCCTAGGCTTCCCTCAATGGACTATGACCCAGGATATACAAAGCTAAGTAAACCTTTCCCTCACCAAGCCCTTTATCACAGCAACAGAAGTCAAGGGACACGAAGAATGCAGCCAACTTTTACTGGACATTTTCGTGCTCTAAGTTGACTCTTGTCATAAACCGCTCACCTTCAGTAACTCGTTTTGCTCCTGGGTCACATTTTCTAAGAGTTTCACATCCTGTAAGAGCTGGCTTGTCCTCTGAAACACGGGCAGGGGGTTGGTTCCTGTTTGGGGTAGCCTCAATTCCACTTGGTAAGTCATTATCTCAGCAATGGTCTTTTTCATGGGATGGATGTTTTCAAGTATGACCTTACCGGCAGTGAGGAAGCCCAGTACAAGAATGAAAACAGAAACAAAACCAACCAACCAAATAAACAAACAACCCCCACAAAAGCCAATGCAAGTTATTTAGTGCAAATTAAAATATTTATAATTCAAGATTGGTCTTTAATATGCAATTTCAATTAAAAATACATTATTGTTAGTTGCGAGAATATGCATGTGCTAGGAACCCAACTGAGGTCTTCTGCAAGAGCAATGTGTTCCTAACCGTCGAGCCATCTCTCCAGCCCTGAAGTTTTGATTTTTAAAGCATTTCCTTAATTCAGATTTGAGGTATGTTAGTGGTTAAAGGTCTTAGGGAAGAATGTTTGGGAAGGACTAACTTCCAAACACTCCATCACCATTCACACAATCGGTTGCTAAGTTCCTCTCTTCTCCTCTCTATATGGAATTGTGACTTAGTGCTGCATGCTGTCGCTAGGCAGGTCTTGAATCTTCCAAAGCAAGCATACCTAGCCCAGGGCTTCCTGCAGGAGTCCTTTAAAAAATGTTCCCTGAATTGAGCACAAGTATCTGGCCAAATTAAATGTTATTACTACAGACTCCATAGCTAACGACCTCATTTCACCCTAAAATGGAAGTACTCTAACCCCCATTCCACAGGCAAGGAAAGTAGGTTCCCAGAAGGAAGAAGGCCTGATTAAGTTTAGCCGGCGTGGCAGGGACATTAGAACTCAGGTCTGCCTGATCCCCAAGTGCCGGCTGGAGTTCATAGGTCTGTACATTTGTTGAGACACTGTGCATGGATCTTTACAAATTATAGCTTAGCAAATGGCCTCGGCACCAACAGAGAGAGAGAGAAGGAGAATCCAGGAAACATGATTGCAAGGGTCAGAAACTCCCCATGGGCTCACAAAAGTGCTCAAGGACTGGGGAGGGCAAAGCTTAAATGACAAAGTAAACTGCAGCAAAACTGTGGATGCACAAGGGACGCTACAAAAATGACTTAAATGATTTTCATGGAGCTGTGACTAAGAGCCGTGGCTGCTCTTCTACCCACGATCAGTTTCCTGCACCCACATGGTGGTTCGTGACTGTAACTCCAGTCCCAGGGGATCCTACACTGCCTTCTGGCCTCCAAAGGGCACTCCGTGCATGTGGTACATAGACGTGTATAGGAAAA
Organism: Arvicanthis niloticus; assembly: GCF_011762505.2. Classification (NCBI taxonomy): domain Eukaryota; kingdom Metazoa; phylum Chordata; class Mammalia; order Rodentia; family Muridae; genus Arvicanthis; species Arvicanthis niloticus. Next base: position 40,123,368 of record NC_133430.1, read on the forward strand.
CACTCATACACATTAAATACAAATAAACAAAAACTCAAAAATATCTCACAGGTATTTTCATATGTATCTATAGCTATTCCAATCTCATCTGTATTAATCTAATGGATCCAACAACACATTAGGTCAAACTCTACGGTTACATACTTTTAGGCAGACAGTAAGTGTTATTAAAAAAAAAAACTTTCAAAAGTAGTTCATCCATACCTCCCCATGCCTGAGATGTTCTTCGGGTGGAAAATCAAATATTTCTTTGGATAACAGGATAGCTTTGATCTTTGCAACCTTTTTCTCCATTGATTTTACTTCAGACTCGATCACAACCACATCCTAGAGTGTAGACACAAGACATGCTCCTGTATTCCATGTTGTACGTCAATAATCTGTAACTCGTAATATACTGTTATCAATCCTATTCTCTATTCTCATATCTAATCAAAGGGCCTTAACCACTTATACTGCTTAATAACTAAGTTACAACCGTAGACGGTTGTATGGCTTTTAATAAAAAACATGTAGTCTAAACTTACTAGAAAGCATTGTGGAAGCCAGGCGTGGTAAATTACAGGAAACTACTGATGCACAAGGAACACTAACAAGCGCCTTTGATCCCAGCAATCAGGAGGCAGACGCATGCAGATCTCTGTGAGTTTGAGCCCAGCCTGGTCTATAGAGCAAGTTCCAGGACAGCCATGGCTCTTTGCTAAAAAGCGCCTTTGATCCCAGCAATCAGGAGGCAGAGGCATGCAGATCTCTGTGAGTTTGAGCCCAGCCTGGTCTATAGAGCAAGTTCCAGGACAGCCATGGCTCTTTTACACAGAAAAGCCTTGTCTCTGGGGGGGTGGGGGGTGGGGGGGGTGGGGGGAGTGGGAGGGGGAAACACCCAAAAAGGCATTGTGAAGTCAAGATATTCATTGGAACACTTTTCAGTTGCTCATGAGAACAAAGGTTGGCACACTTCCTATGCCAGCTTCTAAAATAAACTCTTGAGTGTCTACACACTCTTTAAACTTATCTTTGGAATGTGTTTAAATATGTGAACTCAAGTAGGTCTGGCATTTTGGAAATTCCCATCACTTTAATTAAGAGAGAGAGAGAGAGAGAGAGAGAGAGAGAGAGAGAGAGAGAGAGAGAGAGAGAAAAAGACAAGTCACCCTTAAGAAACTAACAGACAAGAAACTGGAAAAGGCCCTGGTTTTCTTACCCACCCCCCAATGAGCCCCTGCGGAGCAGAGCGCTGCTGAGTGATGTCATAACCACTCAGATTAATTTCAACACTACGTCTCTTGTCTAATGGTTAATTTTCTCAGTGCCAATGTCTGTAACTGGGCCAAGAATCTTAAAGTAAAATGCTAGAAAAAGATGCTGAAATATGTGAGGTACACCCACATGAGTTCAGGACAGTGTGGCGTGAGAACAAGTTGATGCAGTTGACAAGAGAGGCTTTGAGAACGATGGAGAAAGGCTGAAGGCTTAAAATGATAGCCGTTGGGAGTCACTTAATTCTGAAGAAAACGTTAGAGGAGTCTGAATGTAATTAACTGTAGCGGGAAATAATAAATAATTGGCACCAAGCCCCTGGGTGACTTCTTGTGAACTTTCTCCCCACCTTAAAGGCGGGATCTGGTTCCTGGGCAGTGGAAGGGGAGGTGGAGCTGAGAGGTTTGGGGGAGAAGGAGGAGAGGAGAGAGGACAGGGAGAAGGAAGGTGGAACAAGAGGAAGACGATCCAGATTGTGTGTGGCTTTAAATAGCCACAGGTAGCTATAAATATCTTATAGATAAATAATTATAGGACAATTTGTCTTATCTAGGTGGCCAATTTATATCATTATCAATTGGCTCTAAAATGATTGTTTGGGCATCTTGTGAATTGAGGATTTATTGATATGTAAATCTGACTAATTAATTATAAGCTTCTAGAGTTTTGATTTACTGGGTTAAGGAGATTTGCGACAGCTGGCCACAGGGGATGTATGGCTGAGAAGGTAAGGTGGGTGGCTCTGAAGCAGACAAACCAGAGAAGGGAAGACTGCCGACCGGAGCTAGTCAAGAGGCACCCAGACCAGGCAGAGAGTAGCTGGGTGTAGCACGGGAGTTTGGTGCCAATTATTTATTATTTCCTACAATTAACAGCGCTAAAGTACCGTAATTACTTATAGAAACATAGCTAAATTATTACAAATGAAATTACATTAAAATTTATTGATAATAATAAATTTAATTATTATTATTATTATTATTATTAAATTTGGTTTTTTGAGGCAGGATTACTCTTGTGTAACCTTGGTTGTCCTAGAACTCACTCTATAAACCAAGCTGGCCTCAAATTCATAGAGATCCACCTGCTTCTGTCTCCCAAGTGCTGGGGTTAAAGGCGTGTGGTACCATCACCCAGCTTAAAATGGAATTTTTTTCACCTAGTATTTAGGATCCATACCAAACTATAGAATGCATCATAAAGTCATTCCCATCAAAGATCACAGAAGTATGCCACTGCTTTGGAAAAGGCTTCTGTAACTAAGAATTGACCCCAGGAATCGGGTCAGAGAGAGAATAAAAATAACAAACATATTTATCAGATTCTTCACGCCCGGAGCTAGACCGCTCTGGGTGAAAGATCGGAACTTGAATCTTGCTATAGTTGTACAAAGTAAAATGTAACCCAAGAAATAACATCAATTAAAAATGTGTCTGTGTAGTGTGCTTTTGTAGGATTTGGGGGTGATTCCTGGCATAATGAACAGTACACAGTACGCAGGAACCCACAACTTTCCGGTCACTTACATCTGCCACCTGCTGGACCTGTGGGAGGGCTTCCACTATCTGTTGCTGTAAGGCTGCCACCTGGTCACTTAACTCGTGGATAGTCTGGATTAAGTCATCCGTTTCAAAAATGATTGACAGATCTTCTAGATCGGTGAAAATTGAATGTAGAAGACTGTGTTTCTGCTCAGAATCTTCCAGAGCCATCTAGAAAAACAAGAAGAAAAGAGGGAAATGCCGGTCTGATGAACCGAGTCCATCAAGTTCAGATCCAAGAGAAAGTAGTGAACTGTCTTAGAAGCTCTAGGTCCTGGTCACGTCTGTGTTCAGAACAAAACAATGAGCGCACTACCGTCAGCGGGCTTGGGGCGAGATGTGACTTGAACATCTGCTGGCAGTCGCCCATCAGATAATAAATGCTGGTTGTCTGAAGAGTCCAAAATTTCCTGGAGCTTGTTACATGACAACAGCTAACATAAGGAAGAACCAGGTATCTGTTAGATGGTAAAGGAATAAGCAGGCTCTTGCAGTAATCAGAGCAGCACCGAGCAACGTGAAAAGCAGCAACCACTGATGGCTACGGTGATGGGACAACTTGCAGGCACACTGTGCTAAGTGGACGTGAAATTCAAATAAGCAAAAATTAGTTAAAGGACCTGCTATGTAGCTCAGGCTGGCCTTGATCCTCCAACCTAGCCTTCTAACCACAGGCTTTACAGTGGATTGCTACTATGCCCAGCAAAATAAACTTTCTTATGTTTAGTGGTGAATGCTGACAGTCACGGGAGCACATGCCTATAACACCAGACTTGGGAGGTGCAGGCTTGGGGATTAGGAGTTCAAGGCCAATTTAAGTTATATGAGACCTTGCCTTAAAACCAAAACCAAAACCAAAACAACCTAAATCAAAGGGAAAAAGTAACAAATAATGCCAGAAAATGGAAAGGAGGATTTTTACTAAGTATGTATTCCTTATACAGTCCACATGTGGGAAGGAATACATGCATGCTGTAGCATGTGGGGGAGGTCAGAGGACAACTTGCAGAAGCCGGCTCCCTTCTTTAAATCGTGTCAACTTCAGGGATGGAACTCAGGTCATCAGGCTCAGTGGCAAAGCGCCATTACCTGCTGAGCCATCCTGCAGGCCCAGGACAGCTATTTTAATTATAAGGACAAAATGTGGTTTTCATACAGGACTAGTTCTTACTGCCCATTTAAGGATTTACTAGGATCCACTGTGTGGGAAATAAACCCGTAGATCCCCTTGCTTTACTTCTTCTGCTCAGTCCAGCCATTTAGAACGTCCCTGAACAGTTTGAGAAACTCATTCACACTTAGACAGTTACATCAGCACAAGGGAGCAGAAATATCCTTTCTTCTGAGCTCATGGCTTACTTTAAATCATTTTGAAAAATTGAGGAAGAGCATCATTGCTCTCTTCTGTCTTTGCAAACTCTCGAAATTGATGAGGGTCAGGCTGCTACTGCTGTGGCCCAGTTGGGAGAGAGCTTGCGTAGCCTGGGAGAAGTCGTAGTATCAGTCACCAGCATCACAGAAATCTAAGTGGGTGTGGTGATGTGTGACAGTCATCTTTGTACTGAGGAATGGAAGCAGGAGGCTCAGAGGTGTCACACCGAGTTCACAGATAGCCTGGGTTTCGTGAGACTGCCTCAAAAGGAAGATGAGATAAAATTGTGTGTGTGTGTGTGGTGTGTGGGTCAAGACTAGAGAGTAGAGAGATGGCCAGTGGGTAGGGGCACTTGCTGCTCTGCAGAGAGCCCACTTCAGTTCCCAGCACCCACGTGACTGCTCATCCTCTGTTAACTCCTACTCTCGAGGACCCAGTACTCTCTCGTGACCTCCACTGGCACTGTACACACAGTGCACTTAGACACACGCAGGCAATATACTCATAAAAATAAATAACTCTTTCAAAAATGGTGAGTCATAAAACTGATTTAAAATAGAAAATGATCTAGGGATATAGAGAATCAACCCAAGGTATGTGGGTAGAGCAGGGGACGAGGGGCAAAAGAATCACACGTGAGAACAAGAAAAGGAATAGGTGGGCGAAAACAGACAGGGGGGCCCCAAAGGATAAAAATGTGCCACCAAATCTTGACTGTCAGGGAGAAGAGGCCAACCCTCAGGGAAACACTGTGCCACCCTAAATATATAAAGGACTTAGACTACCTTTGAGGTCCAGTTACTATGGAAACGTATGAAAGAACCCCTTAGTGATTCTTTCTCAGGACCTAGTAATGAGAGAAAGAAAAGCCACCTTTATAATCAACCCAGTCAGTACCAGGCACTGGACAGCCCCTGGCAGCCATGGCCCCAAGAAGAGCAACACTTCCATTGGCTCTGTCTCTCCGACTGGCACAGAGAGGGATGCTCAGGAAGACAGCATCTTCTGAGGCATAGCATATTAGACCTGATTTCTATTTCTACTGCCTGGTCACTACTTATTATTAGCATAGTTGGTTAAAACGAAAGAGATTTTATGGCTATGTTCCAGGGCACAGGCCTAACATAGCTCAGCTTCTACTCACAGAACCACAAGGCTGCACCTGAGAGGCCATCTGAGGCACAGGGGGGCGGGGTAAGAAGGCCTCCCTCCTGCTGGTTGCTGAGGGAGGAGGTATCACTTTCTTCACTGGTGTAACCTCTGACAAGCTGCCCACACTCCCTCCCGTTAATACCCTGCATACCTAGACTGGGCTTGTTTGTTTGTTCTTTGTTTTAAAGACACGAATGTAGGAGCAGACTTGTTGGAAGATTTTCAATGGGAGAGTGAAGGGGTTGAAAAAGGGTAATGGCGGTGAACATGACCAGAATCATTGTATACATGTGTGTACAGGAGTGTCCAAGAGCAAATAAAAAATAAAGCCATCTAGATGGGGCCTTGTATGTAGCTCAGAGGGCAGAATGGTTGCCTCACCTGTGTGAAACCCTGTGTTTAATCTCAGCACCATATAAACAAGGCCAGGGGGCACATGCCAGTAATCTCCACACAGAAAGCAGAGAGACAAAAGGATCAGAAGTTCAAGGTCAGCTTCATACAAGGCAAGTGCTAGGTCAAGCTAGGACACGGGAGACATCTTACAAGTTTTCTTTCAGATTCCCTTAAGCTGTTGATGGTCAGTTGTCGGACACAGGGAGAAGTTAGAGCCAGAGGTTGAGCTCAGCTTCTTGAAGCCACTCTGGAGACCTGTTCCCACGGTACTATCAATATGGTGGCTATATTCTTCAAGGCAGCAGGACACTCTATAGTCTGTTACTCGGAATCCTTGGAGTTGAGTGCTTGTGACTGGCGGTGCCTTCATAAGAATGACCTTCTCACTGCCTTAGCCATGTGACAGGACCTAATGGACAATGTGGCTACCTCATCTCATTCATAGGACTGACCAACACATTACCTCAGCCATGTGACATAACAGAATGAGCAATGTGGCTACCTCATCTCATTCCTACTTGTGCCTGAACACCGGGGAGAGGAGAATCACACAGATCCTGTATCCAGGTAATGAGAAAAGTGGTTATCATTTTAGAACTCTGTGAGCCATAACCTTCAACACCATCTAGTATGATGTCTTACCTCATAGGTGGGAGAAACTGAGGCCCATAGAATATATAACTATAGCATTAAAAGAGACATGCCACAGGACAAGAAGACCCAGAATCTCCAAGTCTAATGTCTGCCACTATCCCACTATTCTCTCTGAGTCTTGGCATGGTTAATGATAAAGATGCATTTCAGAATGGATAGTAAAAAGCCCAGATGCTGCTGACTGGGTATCCCCTTTCACTCTGTAGGTTCACTGACTTGGAGAGAGCCCTGGAGGTCTTACCTGAAGGGTGCTCGCACGGTGGCTCAGGGTCCTTGAAGAGTCATAGCCGGCAGGATTGGCCAGCAAACGGCTGGTCTTTTCTATCCATGCCTTTGTACTCTTCAGAAGATCACTGTATTCTTCCATCTTAATTGTGGCCTGTGGGTGGGGGAGAAAATGGAAAGCAAGCTTGTTGAAGGGTAGTTACTGGGTCTGACTGACCCCTGAATACAGAGCTAACTACTGTTTGTCAGTAGCATTCCAGGCCTCTTGGGCCTTTATCATGGCTGAGGACACAGGCCCACTTGCTCCAAGTGAAAAACCTTTCAACTTGTCCTCCACAGGTACAAAGGGTTTAAGGAGTTTCCGTTAGAGCCCGGACAAAGGCTCCCCGTCAGTACTTCAGTGAGCCTAGTCCCATTTCAGCCTCATTCTGAACACAGGGCTTACACTTTCTCCTTGAGTTCAGGCCCTGACCCCATCATATCTCATTTCAGGATGCTGTCCTAGCTGGACCACACTTGGAGCTCACCAAACATAGCTATTATTTAGGAGGAGAGAAGGACCTTGTTCCCAAATGGCACATTGCGTTCTCATTGCCAGGCTTCCCAGGCTCTGGAGACAGCATGGCCTACATGCCCATGCCTGGGCTTTCGTTTACCCAGGGAAACACAACTGGCTGGACTCCTGCTGAGGTCTCACTGTGCCACTTAGAGAAGGGAAGGAAGGGTGGCCACAACATGACACTACTGGCTGCCTCTGTTACCCTTTGCTTGACTTTGTTTAAGCCCTTCTTGGAGCCCCCATGCTGTGCAGCCATCCATTTTCATGGCTATACCTTGTTGAGCTGCGAGGTTCTGGATTCTGCCCTCTGGGATACTTGCTGGTGCTGCTGGAAGGGAGCCATCAGGTTATCCATCCATTCTTGAGCCTGTCCTGGGTCCTGCTCAACGAAGTCCTGAACCTCAGAGTCCAGCTCACTCAGCTTGGAATGCCAGAGGTCCAGCTCGTCCCATATTTTCTAGAGAAGAAAATGAGAAGTTAACTTAAATGAAGATGCCATGAGCGGGTAATGACTAGTCTGCACATGGCACTTGCATTTGGCAATGCCAAGATAACATCATAGGCGAGCTGGTTCATTCACACCCAACAACCATTTGTTGTCTAAACTGGGACTCACTTTATAATTGTAACCATATCCACTTCGGTACAAGTGAGCTATCACAACAGAGGATAATTAATAGTAGACAAAGTCTATTGAGCCCCAAGTGAGCAGAAGCCAGGAGGTCCACAGAAGGTTTTAAAAAGGTTATTTTTTAAAGTGATGATTTATTCCTTAGTCTCAGCTCGTGGGAGATTGAAGCAAAAGAATTTCCTAAGATCAGGAATCTGGGGCCAGCCTGGATGACAGTGTGAATTCCATCTCCCAAAGCAAATACCAATAAAAATAGAAAGGGCAATTTAGATTTATCTATCTGTGTATACATGCACAAACATACACACATACATACATACAGGAATCCAGAAGACAACTTCAAGTGCAAAAATAAAAGTAACAACAATGTCTATTGCATAGGAATTGGTAGAGTGTTGGAAAATTCGCAACATGCATTAGCTTTTGACAGCTAGATTTGACTCAAACTAACAGGTTGAATTCAAACCAGAACATAAGTGGGCAGAGGGAGATTTCAAAGGTAAAATTTTTCAAGTCTTACCTAGTATTTGTATAAGAACAAGCTTGGGAAAACAAAGCCTGACTTGCTAGGTCTGGTTCCTCTGCTTAAGAACCAACACTGGCCAGGCGATGGTTGCACACACCTTTAATCCCAGCACTCAGGAGGCAGAGGCAGGCGGATCTGAGTTTGAACCAACACTGGCCAGGCGATGGTTGCACACACCTTTAATCCCAGCACTCAGGAGGCAGAGGCAGGCGGATCTGAGTTTGAGCCAGCCTGGTCCAAAGAGTGAGTTCCAGGACAGCCAGAGCTACACAGAGAAACCCTGTCTCAAAAGAGAGAGATAAAGAGAGAGAGAGAGAGAGAGAGAGAGAGAGAGAGAGAGAGAGAGAAAGAGAGAGAGAGACAGAGAGAGAGACAGAGAGCAAGAGACAGAGAGAGACACAGAGAGAGACAGAGAGACAGAGAGCAAGAGACAGAGAGAGAGAGAAAGAGAGAGGAGGGAGGGAGAGAGGGAGGGAAGAAAGAAAGAAGAAAAGAGGGGGAAGAGAGGGAAGGAAGGAAGGAAGGAAGAAGGGAAGAAAGGAAGAAAGAATAAAGACTGTGTCTAACAGCGATCCGATTTTGGAAGCCCCCATTAGAGGTCTTCCTAAAGTGTAGATGGCAATACGAATTCACAGGCAGCTGTTAACTTGGGATTTGGAAGTAGAACAATGTTAGTCTACACTTTTACCTAAGAAGTTATTTCCTAAGCAACTTCACAAGGGAAATAAGAGTGGAGTTTTTGTGTCCTTGTTTAACCTTGGCAATCTAAAGAGAAACTTACTATATCTCAGACCTAACTGATTCACTTTTTTTTTTCAGTCTTCCCACAGAAAGATCCTTACTGTCTATTTATTTATGGGAATCTATTTCCCAGTCTAAGGCAGTCAGGAGCCAGGGCAAGTGCCAGTATAGCAAAAACCAAGAAGAACGCTTCCATGCACCTGAGCTTCCGTGCCTCTGTGGTGACCTCATCTCTGAGGCTCCAGTGATCTGTTTAGATGTGTATGTGTGTGTCTGTGTGTCTGTGTGTCTGTCTATCTGTCTGTCTGTCTGTCTGTCTGTCTGTCTATCTATCTATCTATCTATCTATCTATCCATCCATCCATCCATCTATCTCTATATCTGTCGAGACAGGACCTCAGCCCACGCTGGCTGCAAACTCCCTACGTAGCCAGGGATGACCTTGATACCTGTTTCCACTCTCTGAGTCCTCCGACTGCAGGCATGTGTCACATGTCCTGTTTCATGCAGTGCTGGGGCTCACACCCAGGGCTTTGTGTGTGCCAGACCAGCACTCTACCAAATGAACTACATCCTTAGCCCCAGTTCTGGTTCTTAAGAGTTTTAGATCTTTCTAAAAAACCCATCTTTGGTCCAATTCCTGTCTGGGATGCTGGGACAGGGGTGAGACAGACGTGCCGAAGTCATCTAAGGGGTACCTTACCTTTTGGATTTCATGAGCTTCCTCAATGTTTCTGCTCTTCTGTTGCAGCATTTTTTCAATGCAGCGAAGCCCATCATTAATCGTCTCTATTCTCCTCCTCATGCCACTGGATGGTGAGCTCTTTGAGAGCTCACTGCTTATCTGTGGCCAGGGAGAAAGTCACAGTTGGTTTGCAGTTTCACTTCTCCACTCTAAATAGTACTCAGTTTTTTGACTTGAAAATATTTTAACATGGGGGAGGGGGAGGGAGCTACAAACCATACCGTTAACACGTTAGTGACAGGCTAGATCAGCAGACTAGCTTGTCTGTGTTGGTAGCTGTGTTTCCCGGTCTTTTCAATATAATCTAGAAGTCAGTTTATTTAAATAAATAAAATGTCTGTTATATTCGGAAGTACTACTGAGGGGCTCTTTGAAGCATCAAATACTTAGTAGGAAAGAATTTCGAAGAGAAAAGGCTTCCTTAGACATGCTGAACTTTATAAGAAAATCTTTTACACAGCTCTGTGTTCAACAAGATCAACTTTATTCTTAGGCCAATTTAAAACAAATGTAATCTCCATTTTCCTGTCCGGCTAGGTAAAACCTCCTCAGACTACTTCTTAAGGATGGAGAGCCCTGTTTTTGTCTCTGCTGTTTCTAGTGTGTTTTCCTAGCAAACAGAACTCTAGTCACGGAGCACAACATTTTTTTTTTTTTTTTTTTTTAATCTAAATGATTTTCTTAAGAAAATAACTTGTGCTAGGAAAGATTAAAAATATTGAATATATTGTTTTTCCAAAGGCCTGGGCAGTGTGTATTCTTATCTTTTAAGCTACTGTTGGTAAGTAGCCATAAGATATCCACATAATACTATACACACAAGCTGAGGCAGAAACGACCTCAGTGCAGATAAGGATGCATTTGTAGAAGCTGAAACCTGGGCTAATGGCTAACTCAGTGCCAAGCCCACACACAAAAGTGTTGGTAGAACTTGATCCTAGAAGCCTCCGTCTGGTTCCCAGTGGCAAGCTCTTGTCATATAGTGAGGGGGTCATACCTTCATATTATATTTTTTATTTATAGACCATATACATAATAAAGATCATTATTTTAAAATATCAATTTAATATTTTAGTTTTTTATGTGAAAGAATATTTTGCCTCAGTATGTATGCGTACCACAGGGGTGCCTGGTGCCTGAGGAGGCCAGAGAAAGGCATTAGATCCCTTGGAACTAGAGACAAAGATGGTTGTGAGCCACCATGTAGGTCCTAGGGAATGGACCAGGGTCTTCTGCAACAGCAACAAGTGTTCTTAACTACTGAGCCATCTCTCTGGCCTCTAAACTCTAAGTTTAATCCTAAAATACATTTTTAAAGTTAATTAATTTTTGTCTAGGTAATACAGTATCAAACAATGAGGTTGCCTGATATGGGCAGTAACTCTCTTGATTGAAGTTCATACTACCATTTAGACACACAAGGGAAGATTATGATGCAGGGGAAAGCAGCCATCTGAATGACAGACATAATACCGTATGTGGCTGTGGCCTGGCCTCTTGTACTTCCTTGGTACTTATGACACAATAAAAATCAAATTTCATTTGTCACAAACATACATGTTCACAATGGAAAGCTTCACACTTAAACATGAAAGACTATTTTTATGACATAAAGTCATAAAAATAACACTGCGATTAGCTCAAAATATTTGGTAGTCTCAAAGAAAGAAGTAATAACAATCCTTGGACAAAGTTCCAATAAGTTAGTGTGTTAAATCAAAATATCTGTTTTAACATATTAGAAGATTGTGTGCTGATTTTCATACAAATCACATGTTCTGAGAAATCTGCCACAGAATTAGTTAATGACACATGCTAGCATCTGAGGGGTTTGTTGTTTCCTTTGTTTGTCTCAGCCTGCAACCCAAGCAGGCCTCCAGTACATGGCAATCTCCTGTCTCACTGTCTGGGGTGTTGACATTACAGACGTGAGCAATCATAGCTAGCACTAGTGCCTAAGTTTGAAATCTGATTTTTGTATACATCTCCATTTTATAAGAAAATCTATATAGCTCTATATATCTATATAGTTGGATATGTACAATATAACTAACTTTATTCTCAGGCCACTCTAAAAACAAAGGTAATCTTCACTTCTCTACTGTCTAGGCAAAACAACCTCCTCTTAGTAGCTACTTCTTAGGAACAGAGAGCCCAGTTTTTCTCTGTGATGTTTTTAGTAGTGGTTTGTTTTACTTATCAAAGTATGAGAGCCCGAAGCTTTAAAGACAAAACATAAAATCCTCCTGTGGACACGGGACCAAACACAGTTTTGTTCTGTTGGTCTGAAATGTCTAATAAAACTATCTTGCTGAGTGCCCCTGTTTCCAGCACAATGGAGCAATTCACACCCTCTCTTCAGACCTGCATGCTAAGGTAAAAAGTTTTTCCCAGGATGCTTTGTGAGAACGCCATCCACATCACAATTAAACAGACAACACACACTGAAATGCTATCAAGTGAACAATGAAATCTATGTTTCTACTGCCCTTGGCTGTTCTTTCACTGTTTGGGGGAATATTTTTTAAAGCAAAATATTATATATGCCCCCCAGTTCTTAAAGATCTTTAGAATAAATAATAACATAAAAATAATAATAATAGCAAGCCAAGTTAAAGATAATGCAAACTATTAAAATGTAAAGGGGGAAACTAAGACAACTGGTGAAAAAAAAAAAAGACAGATGATCTGAAACTCTGGTACCTATGCAATTTATTCCTAGCACCTGTATCTCACTATTCAATACATGAGCTCCATAAAACCAGGCAGAGCTGAAAGTAGAGAAATTAAGATTGACAATCAAAGGATATTTTCTTATTTCCATTCACCCATCCCAATCAACAACAGCATTACATGTGCGCACATGTGCGTGCGCACACAAACACACACACACCATCAAACCACACACACATACACACACACACCCCATCAAACCACATACACACACCATCAAACCACACACACCATCACACCACACACACACCATCACACCACACACACACACCCCATCAAACCACACACACACACACACACACATACACACACGCGCGCGCGCGCACAACCCTCACTACCTTCTCGTCGGCATCTTCTAGGGCTCTCCTGCATTCCTCCACCTGGGACTCGATCTCTGCAGGGACTATACTATACATCTCAGAATACTTGATGCGCAGTTTCTCCATAGTGCTCTCGAAAGTCAGCTTGCCTTTCTGAAGAACGCTCCGCAACTCCTAAAACCATCAACAGAGTCTCAATACTTACAGGACCTGGGGAAAACTTTAGCCATAAAGAAAAGTGAAAGCAGATTTCCAGGGTCCTCTCGATTTAAATAAGCCAGCTTTACATGACAAAACCTCCCTATTGATACAAGCAGATTAAGCCCTAGAGATAGGGGGTTTAGTCAGATGATTCTTTCCAATTTGTAAGAATCGAACTTGATAGCTCTTCATGCTGTCAGACTCTTGTGCCAAAAAGACATCAGAACAGGCTCTGCTTCTCTGAGCGCCTGTAGGATTGACTGGGTCTCAGCTAAAAAGTAACAAGTGGCCAGAAGTTTCAAAGAAGGATTTTCCGTGTTGTTATTAACTTGTTGCTATTTCTACTTCTTCCTACATTATCATCATAATGAGTCAAGGCCACTGAGAGCCCCATGATTGAAGCAAAAGTGTCTGTTTCATGTAATTAGACAGCCAGGCAGAGCCCCACTCCTTTCAAAAGGGAGGGTTCCAGTTCCTGGTAAAGAATGTAGGTCTCAGGAGATAAAAGCGCACCGAACAAACGGTCTATTGGCCGTGGCCTAGAAACAGAATCTGATCTGCGTTCTCCTGCAGCAATTATAAAGGAGAAACTCATCTGTTTGGGAAAGCTTCCCAAAGACTGAGTGGAAAACCTACTTATTGACTTTTCTGGGCTTTTGTGTCCTTTAGCTCTCTAGTGACTGTTGAACAGCCCCGAGTCCCAGCCCCGAGGAAGAGTTCCCAGTCTCAACCCTGTGACATTACATCCTGCTCCTGGTCTCCATCCTCAGCTGACTGACACGCCTAGAGAGGACAAGTCAAAGAGCAACGTGGTGCAGTCATCCTGTTCTTCTCACCCAGGTGGATGCCAGGTCTCAGTCTACAACTACTGACTGAGACAATGGCTTCTCCACAGAGAAAACTTTTGAGAGTGATGGTAGGCTTCCCTTTTCAACACTGATAACCAAGGGCTTTGTGGTTAACAAGAGGGTGAGACTTTGCATAGAATCCCCATAGTCAGGGCCGGAGAGGCTGTTCAGTGGTTAAGAGTACTGGCAGCACTCTGACCTTATCTTAGAGAGGTAATAGGTTCAGTTTCCAGTACCCACATGGTGGCTCACAACCACCTGTTACTCCGCTTCCAGGGCATCCCGCCCTCTCTTCTAGCAGTCATGGGCACCAGGCACACATGTGGTGCACAGACATGCATACATTTAGGCAAAACACTCACATACATAAAATATTAAATCTTTAAAAATGAAATTAAAACAAAAATTTTAAAAGTTCCCATAGTCATTTTTGTAGAAAGAGTAAGAGGAAAGGTCACTCTGAAGAAACGAGCTCTCAAAGTGATCCCCCATGTGCACGTCCCACCTCTCAGCGCTGAGATGCCACATCCAAACACAAGAAGCATAGTCCTCCTCTGTGGGCCGAGGCCTCTGGTCACCAAACACACTGGAAACACAGCTGACAATCCGGCTGGCAAGTTCAGCCATGTCTCCCAGCACGGCTCCACTTCCCCTTCATTTTCTAATCATGATTGTTCTCCCCTGGCTTAGCACACAGTGTGACACCTGTCTTCCCCTTACTCAGCACACAGTGTGCCACCTGTTCTCCCCTGGCTCAGCACACAGTGTGCCACCTGTCCTCCCCTGACTCAGCACACAGTGTGCCACCTGTCCTCCCCTGGCTCAGCACACAGTGTGCCACCTGTCCTCCCCTGGCTCAGCACACAGTGTGCCACCTGTCCTCCCCTTGCTCAGCACACAGTGTGCCACCTGTCCTCCCCTTACTCAGCACACAGTGTGCCACCTGTCCTCCCCTCGCTCAGTACATAGTGTGCCACCTGTCCTCCCCGGCTCAGTACATAGTGTGCCACCTGTCCTCCCCTGGCTCAGCACACAGTGTGCCACCTGTCCTCCCCTGACTCAGCACACAGTGTGCCACCTGTCCTCCCCTGGCTCAGCACACAGTGTGCCACCTGTGCACCTACCTCCCTGTCTCCCGGGACCACCCTTCCAACTATAGCTAATGAGTTATCTCTCCACAGGACTCCAACAGAAGATCATGGACCAGTCTCAGCCACATACAGGAACTCTACCCTCTTGCTTACCTCAAACTGTTCTGCCCTTTCTGGATGGCCTTCCAATGCCAAGTTTGGGAAAGAAGTTGAGACCTGTTCAAATAAATGCTTCACATCTTTTATTTCCTTTATGAAAGAATGCCGTGTCTGGATTTCGGTCTGGACCAGGTCCTTATTCTTTTGAGCTGTCTGAAGAAGCCTGAAATTACGTCAAAATAGAACTCATAAAAAAATTCACAAAAGAACATTTTCCTCCCTAGGAGAAAAGTACCAGTTTGTGCTGATTTATTGTCAAAACATACATCAAATTCAGTCAATCAACAGTGTTCCCAAAACTCTCACCCCCAAGTATCTGCATATTCCAACTATGATCTCCAGCTTCCATCTGTCCCACATGATCCCAGATCCCAGATGAAGTGACAAGTCAGCCATAGGTGGGCTCTTTAGAACAGACGACCCCCCACCAGCTCATTTCTCGTCAGCTGACCCATTTCCTGAAGAGGCAACTGTGTGTGTGGTGGTGGGGTCTTTGCTGAAAACTATTTGGTATCTGTCATGTGACAACACAATAGAAATCTATACTTGGTCTCTGCTCTCCAGATCTGAAATGGGACTCTTCTTGATTTCCTTACAGAAAGGAATACAACAAAGTCACTTGTTCAATTTTCTCTTTTTGAAACGGGGCTTCACTAGGTAGCCCCGACTAGCCTTGAATTTACTGTGATCCTGTTTTTTTTCTACCCCATAAATGCTGGGGTTAAGGTGTGTGTCACCACACCTGGCAGAAACTGTTCTCACACTTGACCAAAGGCCTTGTTCTTGAGACAGAGCGCTTGCACTAAGAGCAAGTCTCTTGGTGGACTCCTGGGTAGCCCCCAGGTGAGAGTTATCCATGTGACTGGAGGGCTGGGGCTATCTGTACCCCCCTTTCCTACCTCTGTCCTCCCAATCCCTAGAGAGGGGAGATGGACTGAAGGCTGAGTTGAACACATTTGCTTAATTGGTCAATGTAGCCCTCAGAAGCATGGAAACAGAATAGGTCAGAGTGCCCAGACTGCTAAACCAGAGAAGTACCACGGGGCCGTGTGTCGTGGAGGCCAGGGAAGCTGTCCCATTCCCACCCCGTTCACCCACACATCTTTCCACATTGTTCTTTGTTTGTATCCGTTATTATATCTTCCATTGATGAGTCAGCAAAGCTAAGTGTTTCCCTGAGCTCTGTGAGCCGCTGAGGAAGGCTCTGGAGGGAGTTCCAGTAGCCAGACAGAAGCACGAGTGACATCCTGCAACTCCTGGTTGTCACAGGAAGCAGGGGAGCTTTGTGAAACGGAATGCTCAAAGTGTAGAATCTGGGCAGGTAGATCCCTTCAGGACTGCAGAGACTCGAGTGGATGTCAGCTGAGAAACGCTTGGTGTGTGTGGGAAAAGAAGACCCTCACCATCAGATGGAGGTGTGGAGTGACCAAGACCGAAGAGGAACCTGCTGCTTTCCTCCTGCACGAGCATATCAACTGCTGTGGCTTTTACAATAAACCCAATGGAATTAGATGGGACTTAAAGAATCTTTAAAGGGGTTTGCTTAAACATAATATGGTATATCAACATCATATATACACTATACAGGTATGTTTTCAATTTGACATTGAATGACATAGGAGACAAAAACAATCCACTGATCAGTGACTCAGTAGATTACAATACAGTGTCAGGCACTATAATGTCAATAATCACAGTGAGAGGTAAGGGAAAAAGTGATTGTGTTTTCTGCTGCATGGTGAGATGAAAGTAGACTTTCACATTGCTCTTTATAATTCCCCACAATCAAAATTTCCTACAGCCAAGTAGGTATTACTAAAATGCAAAACAATATACATCTGAGGGAAAAATTCTGCAAGCTACTCACACGGTAAAATCAAGATGGAAAATGTGTATGTTTCCATTATAATCATTCACTTCTCCCATCCTCTTGTTTGTATCCATTGGCGTCAATTCTGTTGTAGCGTTTGCTATTAACCACTTTTTTTTTTTTTGAACTTTGAACAGAAGCCATCAGATCACCTCCTTAATAATCAATCTCTTTATAAATCTCACCTGTCGCACCGTTCTTGCATAGACCCAATCTCCTGAAGTGCCGGGATGGTTTCCACAGCCTCAGTGCCTTTGGGGATGTTCTGGATACTCCTTACACGCTGTAGAAGCAGGGCCAGCAGCAGCTGCTGCTTCTCCACGCTCTCCTCCTGTTGGCTTAGAGAGTCGAACAGCTGGCAGAGTTCCTCTGTGGGAGCTGCGCCCTTTGTTTTGGAAATTTCTGGGAGGTCCTCCTGGAGATTCTCTAGAATTATTGCTTCTCGTTCAATCTAGTTGAATGAGTGACAACAAAGAGAAAGCAAGAAGATTTTGAGATCAGAAATCTACCCAGCGGGCACATGGGTTGAGAGATATAGATATAGATATAGATATAGATATAGATATAGATATAGATATAGATATAGATATAGAGATATATATATCTCCTCTCTTTAAAGCATTCCTAATGCTTATCCTGGTGCAAAGTCATTACTCACTCAACATTGCAGGGAACATTAGTCCTCTACAACCAAGGATCCTGTAGCTCCCAGCTACTGCCCATGTAGCTGGGAGATTCCGATGAGGAAATGCTATTGTGAACAGGCTGGGGAAAGGCTATTGGCTAGAGTGATTTATTTCCCCTTGAGGCTTCAGTTAATTTGAAGGGTGTTCCCAGGAGGTCTACTTGTGGTGGTTGGAACAGCCCCACCATAAGAGGCTGGGCTAACTGCTGGATGTGGGAATTTTCCTATGAGTCTCTTTGACTTCACTGTGAATGTCTATATCATGCTGTAAAACTAAGCCTGGCAATTCGTTGTGAACCTGACGATTTCCAACGGGAGAGCCACTGGGATTACCGAACCAACTGTGTTTACCAACCACCAGTGTGTAAAAAATGTAGAAATGTGTAACTTATTACAATGCCTACCTGGAAGCTAGGAATTCCACCAGCCTGGACTCAGAAGAAAGACTTGGCACACAGCCTCAAAGGCTCCTGAATAAGGTAGCTCTTTGCTCCCCACCCCCAAGCCCTGCGCCAACCATCTTTAGCTGTAAGACTCATTTATATCATTCTGCCCTCCTAACTCTATGTTCAAACAGTGGCCCATCTTGCCACTATAAAATACCACACCAGACAACTGCACATACATTATCATGCTGATTGACACGGTGAGCAAGGCCCCAGGTGTGTACTAGAAGGTGAGAATAAAACCTGTGAAGGAAGGTGCAAGAGCCCCAACATCAATCATTATAAGCTCCCAGAGTCTCCAAAGCCTAAGGAATACTTCTTCACCAGTGTGAAGGTGAAGTTGGTCAGTCTTTTAATGGCCAGCAAAGAGAGATGCCACGGTATGGGGCTTCTTGCACTGTGGAAGTAATACATGTTACACTTAAAGTCTACTGTTCAAATCCATTATCAACAATGCTTTTAATATTTTCTGGGGGAAAAGAATGAGCCACAGCATCAGGAGCAGGATGTGGTATCTGCTGACCTGTCTTGGGTTCCATGAAAAAGTGGGATCCCCGGTTCCTATAATATACCTGGTACAGAGAGAGACCGTCCCCTCCCTAAGAAACTCATCTACAGAGTATGTGGTTCCCACGGTCTCAAACCACAGTAGGACTGGAAATCCTGGTTCCCAGGCAGAGCTACACCTGGACCAGAGAATGAGATAGACCATTTCACACCTACCGCTTAAAAGCAGCATGTTAATAAAGGAACTGCAACATGGACAGGAGACTAATGGTAGAGCCAAGGTTTCTAAAACTTTTGGGGTTGAAAGAGTCTTGTCTGTAACCCAGAACGCAGTGGGGTGTCACTTGGTGCAGTGGCCACAAATGAACAAATAGATGACCCCAAGGAGTATAAAGTAGTCAGCTTCCTAGGCCTTTTCTGTTTTAGTCTCCTTCCTCCCACCTGGCATCACTTTCCAAAATCGACCACCTGCTGGGGAGCCCACTCTCAGCCGCAATGTTGCTGTAAGGCTGGGACTGAGACTGAAGCCGGAGAGAGAATGCATCCAAGCAACCAAACACTCAGTGTGTGAATGGGCCACTGCCATCCAGCCACCCAACAGCATCCTGCTCGGGGATTAAAAATGAACACCAAGGGCACAGGGGAATGTTCAGTGATGTTGGAAGTGTGCTACATTTCTATTTTGTTGGTAGTCATGTGACTACATGCATTAATCAAAACTTAGCAAACTCCATGCTGAATTAATAAAGAAAGTCCCTGAGCCAGGAAAACAGTCAGAATAATAGGTACTGGCCCTTGCCCTTGGAAAAGTCTCTGCAACCCTCTGATGATGTTCTTTGGACATAAAATCCTAATAAAACCCTTTGTAAAATTTAAGGTTCATCATAGAGGTGAAGAGGACGAAGAACCATAGTAATATACACACACACACACACACACACACACACACACACACACTGTAAAGGAGAATGAAATTCTTCAGACCTGAAGAAACAGGAAAGAATGAGGAACCGGTGTCAGGACCTAGCAGTATGAGCTGAAGCCAGCTTCCCACCCCAGTTATCTCTAAGGAAATCACTTTGCTCCAGCCCTTGATGCCCCATTGCATGGAGGCCACCAAAGCATAAAACCGTTATTCTAAAAGTCAGTTGTCCTTGATTCCTTTCTGTTGCTGTGATAAAAACACTCTGACTAAAACCAACCGGGGAAAGGAACGGGTTTGTTTTGTCTTACACACATAGGACCACAGTCCATCACTGAAGGAAGTCAGGGCAAGGAACTAAGCTGCTTCCTCATGCTCTCTCTGGCTCACTCCCGAGGTCATGCTCAGCCAGCTTCCTGACACTGCCAGGGCCTCAGCGGGCTGGGCTAGGCCCTCCCCCATCAATACCAATGAAGACAATCCCTTACAGACATCATCACATGCAATCTGATCTGGAAACTTCCTCCACTGAGGCTTACTCAGACGACGACCAGGCTGTGTAAAGTGGGCAGCTGGAGCTAACTAGGACATCAATAACGATATCAAGTATGTTCTGCCTAAAAAATAAGTAAGTAAAGTGGCGTGTTGAGAAACAGTCAAATCAAAAGGTAAATTGAGTTTTAATTTGAAAATTTAAAGATGAACATTTAAATTAAAAAAAAATTTATCTACTCAAATTGTTTATTCCATAAAGAGAGAGAATGATTATATTACAATGGTTTAAAACAGATGGTCTTTATTGGCCAGTTATTGTATAGTTAACACTGACTGTCTACTTGACTGGATCTAGAAGCATCAAGGCTAAGCTTCTAGGTGTGCCTATGAGGTTTTATCTAGACTACATTAGTTGATTGAGGTGGGAAGTCTCACGATGAGCATGTAGCATCATTCCCTGGGCTGTGGTCTTGGATCTAGCTGAGTGCCAGCATTTATCACTGTTCTCTTCCTGACTATGATGTCGCCTGCCTCAAGCTCCTGCCATCAGGAGCCATGGCGGACTGTACTTGTGCACCCTGAGCCCAAATCAACTCTTTCCTCCCTTAAGTTGCTTTTGTCAAAGTATTTTTATCACAGTGATGGAAAGGCGCCAGCAGTACTATCGGGATCTTCCATGGCTAAGTCTTATGTAGAGACAGGAATGGTACCATTTTTAAAGCTGCAGTAAGATCACACAAACAGGCCGGGGTGCAGTTCAGTGGCGGAATGCTTTCCTGGCATGCACAAAGCTCTTGGTTTGTTCTCTAGTAACACACACATCCATTCTGACACCCACAACCCACACCATCATGTGTCAGCTGACACACACAGACAATCCTTACCCTAGTCGCTTAGTGATTAAACACAACATGTAAGTTTCAACCCTCTTTTGTTACCTGTGAACTCGGGCAAGTGACTCAGTATTATTGGATTCCATTGACTTCGTGTATTGTTGCTAAAACTCTCTGGAGTGGGGGATGTGGACATGTACCCCCTCCTCCCATCCCCACCAGGTTCTAAGGAAAACCCCTTCCTCCTGAAGGCCCAATAACAAGTCAAAGTACAGTTCCACAGGAATTCGCCCTGGGCACCCAATGAGTTTGTTGGGCTTATTTACAGAGAATGTGTGAAGGATTACTGACAGGAAACTGGCTGACTTCAAAGCAGCCTTGCTGGAAAGGCTTCACCCAGCCTGGAGGATGGCTTCAGGATCACCACACACACACACACACACACACACACACACACACACACACACACACAGAGCCCCTTCCCCTAGTCTTCCCCACCTACACTCTAGCTCCTCCTCCAGACCCTGAGGACGCAGGTAGTTAGGGTAGAAAAACACAGAGAGGAGTTCCTGGATACTCCAGTGTGGGTTAAATGACTCTCTCTCCACTTGCTCCTTCCAGGCAGGAATGTCAACAGCCACACCCTTTCCTTCCAGGAGGGAATCCCAACACTCCGCAGGCAAAACAGCAATGGCTTCTAGCAAAGAGCACAGCTGCCACCACGCTGATGGCTTGCTTGGCAGCCTGGCTGAGGATCACCCTGTCCATGGATGCAAGAGCTAAGCCGGGCACACGGAGTGCTCTCTTCAATAGCTGTATTACTGTTATTACATGGTTTTATTTGTGCTGGCCTTTGGGGGAAAAAACACAGTTGTTGGACTGGGAGTGGAGTTCGGTTGGTAGGAATGCTTGCCCCATGCACAAAGCCCTGGCTCTGGCACTTCACAAACCAGGTATGGTAACACACATCTGTAATCCCGGCGCTTCGGAGGTACAGGCAGAAAGATCAGAAGTGCAAGGTCATCCTCGGCAGCATAACAAGTTTGTGGTGAGCGGAGGTTCAGGAAGCTTTGTCTTTTTTTTGTTGTTGTTGTTCGTTTTTTTTTTTTCCGAGACAGGGTTTCTCTGTATAGCCTTGGCTGTCCTGGAACTCACTCTGTAGACCAGGCTGGCCTCGAACTCAGAAATCCGCCTGCCTCTGCCTCCCAAGTGCTAGGATTAAAGGCGTGTGCCACCACCACCTGGCGGCGGAAGCTTTGTCTAAAAACATTGTTTTGACTAGATGCTGGTCTAATGTTTGTTTGCGTAATTAGCAAGAGTTAAATGAGTAATACTGAAATTAATATGATATGACTTTAACTGGCTATAAAACATTAAAACTGTGTGGTAAAACAGTAAAAGCTTAGACCCAGCCAAGGTTTGGATCTGAACAAGCACTCTCCCTCAACAAGTGCCTACTGAATGCCCACTAGGGACAAGATATAGCTGGGCTGCCAGGTTATAATTGTAAGAAAGACCCCTTAGTGTGCATTCAGTGACCCACAGGGGCTTGCCACACAGTCAGTGTGCAGTTGGGGCTCTCAGGCCACTACTTAGAAAAGAAGAAATATTAATCAGAGCCTCTGTTTCCCTAAGTATCAAATGGTAAACATACTAACTTCCTAAGGTCAAGGCAAGGATCCAGAAGCACATGTCTGAACTGGTTTCTCGGAACAGCGTAGGGGCTCAGTGATCACTGTCATTGTGGACAGGCAGGGACTCTCGCTAGCAGTCGGAATAACTGACAGTTTAAACATCAATTGGAGTTTAAACATCCAAAGACTGCTCACTGATTAAGCCCTACCAGCACCACTGAAATGACACTGATTTCAAGAATATTAAGCTCTAAGCAGGTTAATGGGACAGCGTTGACCGTGGGTGATCTCCCACCAATTAAGTTCAGACTCATTCCGTTTCTATCCTCAAAAAACTCACTGGAAATTTTGAAATGAAGAAAAGAGAATTTCAACTCGTGTTCTGATCTGTACCTCATTTATCCATGGCACGATAGAAAGATTAACAAATACTATGATCTCCTATGATTTTTCATTTTTCTTTTAAATATATGTAATGCACAAGTCCTAAACCGTGCCTAAGCTATCATCTGGGACTGAGAGATGTCAGGTCTTCTTTGAGACACTTTTTAGAAAGCGTAGAATTTCATATTTTTAGGCCCACACTTGACTACCACAACTAATTTCCATACTTAACAATTGGAGCTGATTTCCAATTAGTCAGTTATCATGTATATTACCCAGTTCTAACCTTTACTGTAATGAATGCAAAGGCAGTTATTTTTAAGGATGAACCCATCTTCACAATGAGGATTTTAAAGCTTCACCCAGCAAGTAGTCACCTCTTTAGTAAGAATTATCTGAGGGGTGACAAGCTGGCTTAGTGGGTCAAGGTGCTTGCTGTGCAAGCGCCGACACCTGGGCTTGATCCCCAGAACCATGTAAAGATGGAGGGAGAGCACGGACTCCAGGCGGAATTATAGGTTACCTAAGAAAGGGTCACTACTATGAAAGACGCTGAAGAATTTCTCAATTCACAAGCCTGACCTGGACAAGTTCACAAGCAGTGTCTACTTGATGTACAGATGAAAGGCGGAGAAGAAGCAGCGGCCTCGTGCACGCTGCAGGGTTTGCCTGTAGGAAGGACTCACCCCCTCACTGATGAGCTTCCACTCTCTCTTCAGTTCGCCACTCCACTGCTGCCACTCTCTGGCGGCGTCCAGCAAACTCAGCCATTTCTCCCACAGAGCAGAAGCCACTCCAAGCACACGCATGGCATCGTTCTCTGTGCACCTGCAGCTCAGGTGTCTGAGGACCTGACGGAGTTTCACTAAGTCTTCTTTGGTTGACAGGAGATTTGATGTTAGCGCCTTATAAGAGAAAGTAATATGAATGACCGACGTCTATAATCTTTTCTGAAATGTCACTCTGAAGTCTGGCACAGTTAAGGATATACTTTTTTAATGTTATGTCTCAGGAGTTAGTCCTGACTGGTCTTGAACTCAGAGATCCTCCTGTCTCTGCTTCCAGACCACCACTGAAATTAAAGGTGTGTGGCACCATGCTTGCCAGCCAGTTAATGATTTTAACATTCTTCAACTATGACCGGATCCACCTCCTTTGAAAGTCACTTAGTGCCAAGGAGAGAATGATTTACGTATTACATTCTGCAGGAATGCGGGGTGAGTATGGAGAGGGGTGGGGAACTCTTAACGTAAAACCAAACTTTTTAGAGTTAGAAAAGATTCTCAAAGGTAAATATTTTTATTTTGCGAGGTCATTTACACAGTGTTTGCTATATCAACCAGTGATGCGATATTTGGGAGTTCTTTATGTGTTTGCTCAGTTTCTGTTTGGTGGATGAATGGCCTCATCTAAATCACAATGACAAGTCAGAAGCAATGGCCCCCACCTGTAATCCCAGCACTCAGAAGGCAAAGGCAGACAGATTACAAGTTCAAGATTAGTTTTGTAGCTGGGTGGGGTGGTGCACGCCTTTAATCCCAGCACTCAGAAGGCAAAGGCAGAGAGATTACAAGTTGAAGATCAGTTATGTGGCACGGCTCTGCCTCAAAATAAATAAATAAATAAATAAATAAATAAATAAATAAATAAATAAGTAAGTAACTAAGAAACCCAAATCATGGCTGGAGAGATGGCTCAGTGGTTAAGAGCACTGACTGCTCTTCCAGAGGTTCTGAGTTCAATTCCCAGCGACCACATAGTGGCTCACAATCATCTGTAATGGTATCTGATGCCTTCTTCTGGTGTGTCTGAAGACAGCTACAGTGTACTCACAAGAAATAATATATAAATCTTAAAAAAAAAAAGAAAGAAAAAAAGAAAGAGAAACCCAAAGCATAATAATAAGCACCACTCATTTTAACAGATGAAAATAAGCAAAAATCAAAGTTGTTTTACAAGCTGAAGATGTTTTATGTTGTAGAGTGCTTGTCTACTGTGTGTACAAAAATAAACCAAAAAAAAAAAAAAAAACAAACAAACCCCAAAACAAAACAAAACAACAACAACAAAAAACCAAAACCTTAAAGTAAAACCAGGCATGTAGGTTCATGCCTCTGACTTCATGAAGTAGAAGAGAAGAGTCAGCAGAAACCTAGGATACAAGAGATTCTGTCTCATTAGCAATGCTACAGGAAATGATCAAAACCGGATGGATGTGGTGACTGTTCTGTCACAGATCTAGTAGCATACCTGAAAACTTAAGAAAAGGGAAGGCTTAGAAAGGTGGCCCACAGGGCAGGATGCTTGGGGGTGGGCTGTAAAATGGATCTGATCAACTGAAGGGTCAGATCATCTCCCCACCTCAGCCTCCAGTTGGGACACTTTCACGGGTGATTGAAGACTCTTTCCTGTGGGTTATAGCTGAGCTGTGCCCTCTGATGTCACCTGTTTGTTCTCCTGGGTCTTGACACAGACTATCCACAAACTAATGATGTTACCTTGCTCTGTTCCAGGCGGGCTAAAGCTTCTTTGTAAGACCTGGGCAATGGGGTTATGGACTGTCCGAGATCTGTTTCCATTTTCCTGAGCCGAGAGCAAATTTCTTCTTTCATTTTTCTATAGCATTTGTAATTTTCCAGGCACCTTAAGAGGCAATTAGAAAAAAAATATAAAATTTTTCTGATTAACGCATCCCTACACATACACACATAAATGGGTTTTGTTTTGCCATTCAAGGAATTTAAACATTTTCATTGACTACTCATAGTCAATTGCCTACTCCCCAAAGGCATTTATTGATGGCTTTAAACAGACAAGATACAGTTATCCACAACACTAAGTTAGACAGGCAACCAGACAGACTAGCAGACATGTAGACAGAGGGAGGGAGGAAGGTTGAGAGAAAGGAACAGGGAAAAGGAGAAGGAGAGAGAGAGGGAGGGAGGGAGAGAAAGAGAGAGTAAGAGACAGTTTTTTTTTTAATGCACTACCAATGATCTGTCAGTAGGCTGAATTTTGGGAGAAAGCCACGTAATCTTAAAACTGTCCAAATGTCCACATTTGGATTCATATGTTCAACTGTGTGTTTTAGAGAGTTAATCTCAGATATAAAGAATTTACCAAAATCAGGATAAAAATCATTGTGTAGTAAAAGCCTCTTATACATAATTGCATTAGTTAAAACAGCAAAAAGACAATCTAACAACAACAAAAACATGGTTAAGTAAATTACAACAGGTCATCACAGAACTGTATCTATGGATTGTGTTTACTATCATAAAATATTTGCTATGACAAGGAAAAAGATGAATGTTATGTAGTAAAAAAAAAACGGGATAGTTTATATTTACTTGTGATGTATTTTTGAAAGCATTATAAAATTATATACACTAAGTAGGCGCTGCCTAAATCCTCCAGTGAGAATAATTTACAATTCAGCAGTAGAACATGTGCTCAACACATGTATGACCTGTGTTTACTCCCTGGTAAAAAAAAAAAAAAAAAAAAAAAAAAAAAAAAAAAAAAAAAAAAAAAAAACTAAAAAACTAATGGATAACTTAAAATAAAAACTCTCACGGCTGAAATCCTAGCACTCACACTCGGAAAGCTGAGGCAGGGGGACTGACTTAAGTTTAAGGCTACTCTACTTTCCATAGTGAGATTGAGGCAAAATAGTAGTTTCAAAACCACAACAAAACAAACAAAAACCACATACTACACTTTGTGTGTGTGTGCATGTGTGTATGTATGTGTGCCACTTCACTGCCAGACTCTTATTCTGCGTGCAAACATATGTGAACAGAGGAGCTGCTTCCCCACATGCATGAAGGCCATGGAGGCCATCTAGTGGCTTGCTCTAGTATTCTCTATCTTATCTCTTGAGACAGGGTCCTTCATTGAACCTGGAGCTAGGCTGCCTGCCCCTGTAGAGCTGGGATTACAGGGATATAAAGAGGCTATGCCCAAGTTTTTGCATGGGTTCTGGAGATTTGAACTTGGGTCCTCATGTTTGCAAACCCTTACACACTGAGCCGTCTTCCAGCCCACCCTTACTGTTTAATGACAAGTGTTAGCAAGGATGGGGGACAACTAGACTATGTACCTGGTTTAGTGGAAATTAGTGGGTGATTTAATGTTAGGAGTTGCATCCCCTTGATCTGGGCTATCACACTCTTACATAACCAAGGGAGTCTCTTGTACTTCAACATGTTCCTAAAAGCACTGTTGTTTAATGCAAGAACTAGAAACTCAAATGTCCATCAATAAGGGAGTGTGCTACAGACAAGAGTGTCACTAAGACTTATGACCAAAGAGATGAACTTGAAAAATACGTTTCGAGTTACAGAATGACAGAATGAATATCGTAAGAACAGGGCATAAATACAGCAAAAATACAATAATATAAAAAGTATTTCCTAGTAAAGGGAGGAGGAGGAGGAGCTCATGAGAGAATTCAAGTTAATGAGGTTTATCTTGGACACTTTGGGTATAAAGACGTTTGTTTTGTCTTCATCCCTTATACTATCTACACATTTATATATAGTATTATATGTATCAAATATTAAACAAGAAGAAATTAAAACATAATGAAAAGTTTAGCATGGTTTTCTTTGTTGACTTTTTAAACTTTCCCACCTCCAAATTTCCTCTGATGTGCATATTAATCATAAAGACAAATAAAATGATATTCTGTTACTCAAAAGTACAGGCAACCTACCTTTCCTCCTCGGCTTCCTGGGCTTCCAGCCCCGCCTTCAGAGCTGAGTTTTTAGCCACTAGCGCTTGTAAAGTACAATGAAGTTGCTCTTTGGCCTCAGGGCTGAAGATAGCCCCCAGTGTCTCGCTAAGGCTCTGTAAGTCAGCTGCTGCGGACTGCAGTTCCTCATGTTTACGGCGTGCCAGCTCCAGTGACCTTTTGGGATTATGAAGGTCTACTCTGTATGACAAAAGCATGGCTTCCAGGGACGGGATGATCCTCACTGCGCTGGTGACTAACTCGTCATAGCGGGCTGCGCTTTCATAGGCGTCACTCAGGACGTTCTGGTGAATTGAAGATCAAACACGGTCACATAATTTCCCAACTTGTTATTCTCAAATATGGTGTATTCACTGATTCTCTGAGTCTCAGGGGAGCTGATTTCCTGTTCTTATAGGCTTTACAGCATTACATTAATATTTAAAAACGAGTAACTAAAAGAAAAAAGTCATATTTTCAAAGAAATCTAATTTAAATTTAAAATAGCATCTCATAATCTTGTTGGTCGGTATATAATTCCTATTATAAGATTCTTGCACAGGCTATGAAATGAATGAAGCATTGCATATAATGTCTATAACCGTAATATCTACGGACAAGTGAAAATAGCCGCAAAAAGGCAGATCTCTTGTGTCTCAAATGACTAGCATGTCTGCCATCAACTTCAGTTCAGACATATCATCAGATGTCCCTACACCACAGCCTTGTCTGAGAATTTAAAGATCTCTCCCTGTCCAGCACTAATCAAATTATTCCTGGATGGGGTGAGTTATACAGAGTGTTTCTAGAAACCATTACGAAACCATTTAAATGGCACACAAGGGTTTACCTTCTCTTAAATTTCTATGGCATTTACACCCATTATCTTACAATAACTCTGAGTAAAAGAAATGAATTTCTCCCTTCTATAGATTAAAGATGACGAGTTAGACAAGGGCATGCTGGGTACCAGCTACCCACTGCTGATACATTGGGATCGTGACTAAGATACTTGCCAACTCTCAGAAGGAGACAGGGAGTGTGTTAGACTTGTTGGCCAACAGAAGTCAGCAAGCTGTCACAACTACTCAACACTGCTGTAGTAGCAAGAAGGCAGCTACAGACATTACGTAAATAGTAGGTATGGCCGTGCCCCAGTAAAACTTTATTTATAAATCAAGCGCCATGGATGGGATTTGGCTGATGGGCCTTAGATGGAAGGATGTTTGCCGTAGACTTAGACAAATGTCAGCTGGCTCTAAGAGCATCACAAGAAGATCTTCATGTTTCTGAGATTCAACTTTCTTATTTTAATTTAACTTTTTTTTTTTCAGTGCTGGGAATTGAACCCAAGAGCTTTGCACACGCTAGGCAAGCAGTCTGTCAATGAGCTATACCCCTAGCCCTCAAGTTTTCACTTTAACAAGGCTAACGAACACTTAACATCCGCTACCTCCACCCCTCAGTACAATGTAAGTTCTAAATAAACACTAGTTGTATTTGCTGTGTTTCCCTCTGTACCAGACTTCTACTCTATATCATTTTACTATCACTAAAGGGGAGGGGAAAAAACCCTGTTCTAATTTCAACGGGGCTTATGAAGAAAACAAAGATGTCGGCTTCATCTCTTCTCAAATTTATAAGGCAGTTTGATGTTAAGCGAGTCAACGTGATAAAGTGGCCCTCGGCCTTTTAGAAGGCAGGTGTCTCCCTGCAGAGAACGCTCCTGTATCACCTGTACCATCTTCAGGAGTACTGACGCAAACAACCGGTAAGGGTAGATGCCTTCCTTAAACACCTAATTTCAGAGACAACTTACTGTGCGTAAACCAATGCTTTCGCTAAGCTCCATGTGAAGACTTTCAATGTCCCGTAATTTTGCCTCCATGCCACCGGATCCAGAAGCGTTTTCTTCTCTTTGCTCCCCAGAAACCCTCACGGCTTTAAGACCACACATTTCTGCCTCAACTTGCTCGCCAAATGCTTCCCAAGTCTCCATCTCGTGTTGGATATGTTGAACCCCCAAATTTATACATAAAGGCTGCTGTAACCGAGACTTCACTTGCTTTAAAACATGTAGGGTGTTTTCTAGCTTATCTTGGAATGCCTTTTCACCCACTTCTTTTGGTTGCGATTCTAGCAGCATGTTCTGGAGAGCCTCTTGAAGCCTAGAATTCTCTTCTGCATTTAGCTCTAGTTGCCGCATCTCGCTCTCTTTGAACGAGTCGTCAAAAGCCCCATTTTTGCTTAATTTCCTGATGATCTCACCATGCAAGCGTTTGGATTTTTCAATTTTCTGAATCAGAGTGTGTGCATTGAGCAGGGTGCTTTCTGGTGACAGATCGGGGACTTTCAGCAGTGATTCAGCCCCTTTCTTAATCTGCAAATCCACAGCCCTTATCTTACTTAGGGACGCCTGGTATCTGTCCCGTGCTATTAAAAATGTGTCCAGCTGCTTGATTTTTTCTTCTACTTCCCTCTCCCTCTCGAGCACTTGGGTTTGTAACCGTTCAAGAAGTGAACCATCCAAGCCTAGCCCTGTGGAATCAAACACTTCTGCAGATGTCAACACTTGTGAGATACTGCCTCGAATAGCAGCCAGCTTGTCTCTAAGATTACTGAGTTGCTCCTTAGCGTCCTGCTTCAGCTCTTGGTGGAGCGGGGGAAGTCCGCTGGGCTGGGTGCTCTCAACCTCTTTCTGAAGCGCCGCTGTTTTTTCATGGAATTCTCTGTAAGACTTCATCTTGTGCTTGAGCTCGTTACAGTTATTCTGAAGGAATCTCTGGGTTCTGTTGGTCCTTGTTTTGAGATTTTTTAACTGGTCATCCAGAAATAATCTCTCAAACACATTTGCGTCCTTGTAGGCATTTGTAAGCTCTGGAAGATGTGCTGAGATTACGCTCTCCACGTCTTGCAGCTGCTGCTGGGACGCCTTCAAGAGGGCGTGGCGACGCTCCAGCTCGGCTTCCGTGGAGGCTCTTTCCCTCTCGGGAAACATCAGTGCTTCGCTTTCTTCAAGCATGAGCTGAGCCTTTCCTGTAATCGCAAACAATTTGCTTCTTTCTTCCAACTTCAGTTCTAGTTGCTGGGACCTCTGAGTTGATTTTAAAAGCAGTGCTTGGTGTTGGCTCTGTAAATGCTCCAGGAGAGTATTTAAACCATCCCTCTCGAAAGCTGCAAGGCTGGGGGCGAGGCCTCGGGCCTCTTCCACCAGCAGCTCCACTGCCTGCTGCTTCGCCAGAATGCCATCGTGAAGCAGCTTGCACTTTCTGATCTGAGAAAGGATGTTGTCAGGGAGAAGGGCTATGGGGACAACGAGCTCTGCCAGCGTGTTCTTCACCCAGGACAGAGTCTCCTTTAGTCTGCTCTGTAGCTCACACTTTTTAACCCGATTTTCTACCTCTTGGTTTAACGGCTCCAGCGCCTCCAGTTGCTTATTTAAATTATTTATTGCATCTTCCAGAGCTTTCTTATCTTTCTCTCCCCAAAGCCTCTTCATATGAAGCTCAGCTTGCCGCTTTAAAGCAGAAAACTCATACTTGATTGCCTGGACTTCGGCGGCTGGAGTGACCATGTCCATATTCCCCGCCTGTTGTTCTGGAGAGTTCAGACTTAGCGTGAGGCGCTGTTGCTGCTGATGCAGAGAAACCTTGAGGTCCTGGGCCTTCTTCAGGAGGTAGGTGAGTTCACTGTGTTCTGTGGCTTGCTGAAAACACTTCCTGTGAGCCAGCCGCTCCACGAGTTCCCACCCATGTTCAAGTTGCTTCATTTGACTCTCCACCAGCTTCTGATCTGCGGCCGTCAGGAGGCTGGATAAATGCGCCCACTCCGTGCGAAGCTTGCTCAAAGAGCCTTTCTGTTTTTCCACTGATCCCAGGAACTTCTTGATCTTCCCCAGATAGGTTGCACTGTCTAGCGAGCCTCTAGAAAAAGAATAAAAATGAAGAAATGAAGAGAAAGGAGTGAGGCGAAGAGAAGAACACATGTAAATGACTTGTAAGTGGAAAGTCTCTCTCCCCAAGCTTAGTGTAAACCAGAGAAGTTATCACAGTATCCAAACCCCTTGTTACCACCCTTCCCTCCCACCAAGAATAGCCAATCTTATGAATATAAAATTGTTTTAAGGGATAGTACTGTAAATAAGGTCTGTTTAGAGGTATGCATAAAACAAAACTTTATGATAAGAAATATTTATACATTAAGATTGCTCTATCTACCATTTGTTATTTTCAAAGCCAAAGGAAAAATATATTTATTATTATTAGTGTATGATGGAGGTGGGGGGCTCAGGCCATAGCATGGATGGAGAGGTCGGGGGACAACTTTGTGGAGTCATCTCTTCCTTTCCACGTTTATATAGTGTGGTGGCTTGAATAGGAATCACCCCATAGATTCATGAATTTGAATGCTTGGCCAATAGGGAGTGGCACTATTAGGAGGTGTGGCCTTGCTAGAGTAGGTGTGGCCTTGGGGAAGTATGCTGCTGGGGGCAGGCTTTGAGGCCTCAGGAGCTCAAGCCAGGCCTAGGGTCACTGTCTCTTCCTGCTGCCTGCTGATCTGGACATAGAACTCTCATCTCCTTTCTCCCACCACGTCTGCCCATGTGCCGTCATGCTTCTGACTATGCTAATAATTAACTAAACCTTTGAAACTGTAAGCCAGCCCCTACTACATGGTTTTCTTTATGAAAGTTGCCATGGTCATGGTATCTCTTAACAGCAAAAGAAACACTAAGCCACATAGCTTCAGAGAACTGAACTCAGATCATCAGGCTTTGCCGCAAGCACCTTTATCTGTTGAGCCATCTTGCTGACCCCCAGAATGCATACATTTAAATGAAATAGTTAAGATGTGTAATATTCAATATGCAGTAATTTAAACCAATTATATTGATACTAGGCAGCATGTGTAGAAGATAGTCACACTATTGCTTAATAAATTATGTGTAAAACACAGTACTCAGTAACACATAGACACATGCAGAGCGTGAACCCACTAAAGTTTTCTTAAATAGCTTCTGCTATGATTTCAATGCCTATGCTCACCCCAAACAAATTCTTATTTTATTGTTGCTGTCTTCTGGGTTTGTTTGCTTTTTAAAAACATATACTTATTTATTTATGGGGCAGGGGACACTTGTGTGGGCAACAGTTCTCTCCTTCCACTTAGGTGCTCAGTACCAGACTCAGGTTGCCAAGCTGGGCGGCAAGTGCCTTTACCCACCAAGCCATCTGGCAGACACTTTAATTGCTTCTCTGAAACAGGGTCTTGGGTACGAAATGCCTTATGTTGAAAGCTAAGTGACCATATAATGGTATTGGGAGGTGGGGCCTTTGTGAACATGAATAGCTAAGAGACACCCCCAACCCCCATCCCTGTCCCCAGAGCTCACTCTATCCTGGCAAGACATGGCTGGCTGATATCCTGAGGTAGAGAGAAGCTTAGTCAGACACAAAGTTTGCCAGCATCTTAGACCTTGGACTTTCCAACCTCACAACAGTAATACGTCGTTGTTCCTAAGCTACCCAGTCCGTAACTTTTTGTTAGGGCCCCGTGAACACACTAAACTAATGTCCAACATGAACTTGGTCTCCATGCCTGATTTTACAATCCTGATGTCCTCCTGCAGCATAAACTGGAACTCAGGGCTGCAAGGGAGCAAAGAACCCGAGTCTTCTCACACTTACACTTTGAGGCTTTCCACTTCTGTCAAGAAGGTGTTCATCGAGGCTTCAGCTACAACCAGCTGGTCTTGAAAACCGTTAAGGAGGCCATACTGTCTTTCTTTAATTTTCTTCAAGGTAAGAACCTCCTGTTGTAGACCGGCCAGCTGGCACCCTGAAGACTTGGAAGTGGGCAGAACCGAGGCTTGCTCTTCTGTTTGGTTGAGATGCTGCGACTGTGTCACAAGTTCAGTGGCTGCTTTTCTTGCTTCCAAGTGGGTATATAATTCCTAAAGGAAGTCACACAGATCAGCGTGTAAGCTACCACCCTTCTCCTGGCTTAGATACATGTTTACTCTGCTGTGGAGTTATCTGAAACAGCAGAAATCATCCAGACCAGCAGTTCTCAACCTTCCTAACGCTGTGACCCTTTATTCCAGTTCCTCATGCTGTGGTGATCCCCAACCATCAAATTATTTTTGTTGCTGCTTCATAACTGTAATTTTGCTACTGTTATGATTGCAATGTAAAAATCTGTGTTTCCAGACAGGTGGTGGTGGTGCACACCTTTAATCCCAGCACTTGGGACACAGAGGCAGGCGGATTTCTGAGTTAGAGGCCAGCCTGGTCTACAGAGTGAGTTCTAGGACAGCCAGGGCTACACAGAGAAACCCTGTCTCAAAAAAAAAATCATACAAACACCCCCCCACCCCCGCACATGAACATGATCACACATGATGTTTTCTGATGGTCTTAGGTAACTAGTGTGAAAGGGACATTCGACACCCAAAGGGATGGACCCACAAGCTAGAACTGCTGATCTAGAGTTTCACTTGTAGGAACATGGCCATGTATAAGGTTTTCAGGTTTAGTAACTAAAAATGCATTATTACTGCTTATAAACACAGCTGTCAATCTAAGGAAAAAGGCCACAGCACACTGATGATTAGGAAAGACAGTCTGTCCATAGCCAAATGACACAGGGCTGTGAAAATGTCCAAGTCAGATTCCCCAAACTCTCACGGAAGTTTCCAGGAACTTTGTGGTACAGAAAGAAGTCGAATGTTCATTAAACTCTCTCCCTTTTCAAATGGCTGGAGTTATACAGCTTACTGATTAGTACATAATTATATAGTTACCAAATTGATCATCAGGCAAAGGTTAAATAAGACTTTTCACTCCGTACAAGCAAGTTTCTGGTAATTAAAATATATTGTATTGCACTGGGTAAACGATGCAATCATGCCGTTAGTGGTTTTCATGTTCCCATACCTCCATTCCTTTTAATTGTTCATTTCTTAACATAATGTCCAATTCTAAAGGCTGATTCCGCAGCTCGTTGACTTCCAGCCCGTCTTGGGCGTTTTGCATGCTTTCTTGAACGTTGAGAGAAAGTTGTTTTGACAAAATCATTTCCACGGCTGAGTTCTGAAAACATAAAAAGATTAATTGCTGAACAGCCTACCATCCAAATGAACCGCTTTCATTTTCCTTGATTACAACCATTCCAGTTCCTCCTTCTGACTCGGACGAAAGGCTTCAAAGAAGTGCATCTGGGTACCACCAAAGATGGGCTTTGTTCCCATAGAATAATTAATGCCTGCACTGCCACTCCTCCCCCAATATGAGACGTTTTTGTCATGATAGTATACATTCCGGAATCACACTGCTCCACTGTATACTGAGGTATAACATATAACGTACAAGAAGTGAAACAGACGCGGAAGAGGCAACAGTTCCCAAGTTCATACTTAGGACTCACAAACTAAGGAGGTCCAGGGAAAGAGCAGGTGCTCGCTTCTACTTCTCAGGAGTTCAAAACAAGTAGGTGAGTGAGGAAACACCAAGATGTCATGGCACTGAGACTAAATTAGGCCTCTAGCCAGTTGGTAACGAGGATAACATCTTGGCAACTGGGGAGACGACTTGGTGGATACGTGTGCTGGCCACGCAACCCTGTATACCCAAGTTCAACACTCAGAAACTACGGGAAAAAGAGGAAAACCCAATGTGGTAACTCATGTCTGCAATCCCAGCGATTCTACCTCAGGATAAAAGGCGGAAAGCTTATCTGAGTGAGCGTGTGCACATGTGTAAGCATGTGTGCACATGACCCCATAACATACTAGCAAAACAAATGAAGACCTATGTAAGGAGGGAGACATTATAAAGGAGTCATCTTTTTATAAAGATTATTATATGTTATTATATATTATATTATATATTATTATAAAGGAGTGATATTTTTCCAATGTTTTAGGAACTTAGGTTATCAATGGGACACTTGTTGCTGACTTCATTTTCAATGGCTAATTCTGTTTTATTTTTAAACTAGATTTTAGTGTGTGTCTATATGTGTGTGCATGTGCGTGAATGTATGTGTGCATACACATGCCTGACCATCAGAAGGCAATCTGCAGGACTTGCTTCTGTCCCTCTAGTCCCAAGGATTAAACTCAGGTCCTTGGGCTTGGCAGCAGGCACCTTTACTCACTAGGTCATGGCTATAAGTATGTATTGAACACTTACATGTAGCAGACACCATGCCAACAATTTTGGGAGGTAGGGATGGAGACAGTGCTGAGGATCAAGCATTTGCTTGGCATGTTCAAGGCAGAATCACATGAACTTTACAAAACACATAAGCAAACCAAAAGCAACATCCGCCCCTCCCCCCAAGTACTGTAATACGTTAACAACAGGGGACACTATGCAGGGATATAAAGGAATATTCAATACTATCTTTGTAACTGTCCTGTAAATCTGAAAACAGTTCTACAATCAAAAGTTTACATAAAATAAGCACCCGCCTGGAGTTTGGCCAGCTCTCACTGGTAAGAGAGCAGGGTACCCATGTTTGAAATAACACAGCGTAAGTCAATGCTTTGAAATATGACAAATAATTATGATTTTACAAGTTTCCTCCTCCAGTTCTGAGAACCTAACTCAGGCTCTGGTGAAAACCCATGTAGAAGACAGACTCACTCGGAGAGATCCAGGGAGGCAATGGGTTGAGAAGAGCATGGGGGGGCACACTTGCAGAGGACACACTTGCAGGGGGGCACACTTGCAGAGGGGGAACACTGTTGCAGGTGGTGCCTGCCTCCTCTCACCTCCTTGGAAACCCCCACAAATGTCTACCCCCTGGACACAAGAGAGCCCTCACAAAAGGCCTAGAGACCAGCCCCTGGGAGAGAGAGTTATCTATTACTGCTATCCACCAAGAATCCAAAACTTCCTCTTACCTGGAGAGCTGGCATCTGAGGACCTCTATTACCCAGGATGTCACAGGCAACATTTGTAATGTCAGACTTCAGTGGTCAGACAATGTGTATCAAACACTTCAAATCTGCCCTCAAATCCATTTGTTCATTAACCCCCAAAGCCATTTTCAACCATGAAAGAAAGGCCAACAGAATCCCTCAAACGAACATTTCAAACATAACAGGCAACACTCTTTTGGCTCATGCCAGGGAGGTTGGAACCCAGGTCAGGCCCTCCCTGATTGGCTCCTGAAAAGTTCCATCACTTCCTCATGGCCTGCCCACTAGCCTCTGCTGTGTTTCATTTTGATTGTACATACTACTATAGAATGTTTTATCTTAAATCAGAGATATATATTAAAGAATAAAAACCCCACATGACTGAAAACAAAGATTAAAGTGATATAATTTTCTATATTAAAGAAACTTAAAGCCCACCCTCCATAACTCCTCTAACCTTATCTCCCAAACCAAACACTCTCCTGTAGTCCATATATATATATATATATATATATATATATATATATATATATGTATGTATTGTTCATATTTACTGTGGTATACTTTATATATTGGTAGTTTAAGTTCTTACAGAAATCAAGGCTAACAGGTCTACATCAACTATGGTTCTGTGGGTATGTTTTGCTCAACGGAGGAACACAGCTTACCTTTTAGATTACTCTGCTAGTTATGTTTCTGTTACTGAGACAAAACACCCTGATCGAAAGGAATGTAAAGAATTAAGGGTTTGCTGCAGTTTACAATTCTAAGTTAGAGTCCATCGTGGTGAGAAATTCACAGTAGCAGGAGCCTGAAGCAGCGAGTCACATAGCACCACAGGTCAAGAGCAAAAACGAATCATTGCACGTGCATGCCTGGTGCTTAGTTTGACTTCTATCCTTTATATGGCCAGTCAGAAGACATTGCCCACACTCAGGATGGGACTTACCACCTCAATTAATCCAATTAAGACCAACAGAGTCAACTAACTTGGACCCTTGGGGGCTCTCAGGGATTGAACCACTAACCAAAGAGCATACATGGGCTGGACCTAGGCCACTGCACACATGTAGCAGATGTGCAGCTCGGTCTCCATGTGGTTCCCCCAACTACCGGAGCTGGGGGCTGTCCCTAAACCTGTTGCCTGCCTGTGGATCCCATTCCCATAACTGGGCTGCCTTGTCTGGCCTCAGTGGGAGTGGATACTCATAGTCCTACAGAGACTTGATGTGTCAGGATGGGGGAAGATCCAAGGGGGAACCTCTACCCTCCCAGAGGAGAAGGGGAGGGGGTGTGGGAAGAGGGGTTGTGTGAGGGAGGATTGGGAGGAACAGGGGTAACAATTGGGATGTAAAGTGAATGAATGAAGGAATGAATGAATACATACATACATACATACATACATACATACATAGGAAAAGGAAAAAGAAAATTCCTCACAACATGCCCAGACGCCAACCTTATATAGATAATTCCTCACTGAGACTCTCTTCCCAGGTAATTCTAGATGATACCAAGTTGATGCTTAAAGCTAACTGTCACTACAGTGACCAATGCCATTGGTTCCCAGCCTTCTCATTATGGATGCTGCTCTGACACAAGCACTTCTACAGTTCCTGCATGTACACATACATGTCTTTTCCCTTTTCTCTCTGGCATGCTTGCATATTGGTTTTCACTTCTATACCTGGTTCCCTGGTTTTGAAACAAGTCTCACTGAATCATGAGTTTCTTTAGACTATTTGCCTAGAATAAAATTACTACTCATAAATCATAATCCATTTGATTACTAGTAAACAGTTATCAATTGGTCCTCCAGACTCAGTTATCATTTCTATTATAACCAGTGTGACCAATCAAGAAGGCCAAGTCAATAGTAATGTCACTACCCTTTTTTGCCAGTCAGAGGCAATAGTTCCATAACTGTGACACACAGTGACAGCCAGAACCCTAAATCTACCACTTATAACCTGCCATTAGGAAGACAGAAGTCAGACTGTCTTTGGAAGATATTTTTATTCCAATATAAAGCAATGAGAAATAACTTTAAGGACAAACATCACCATTAAAGGCAACATGAGGGCTGGGAAGATAGCTGAGGGGACAAAGCACTTGCTGGGCCAGCATGAGGCAAGGCCCTGCATGCACCTGCAACCCCAGTACTGAGGGAGACTGGGAGAACTAAAGGGACACTAGGCTTGCTGGTTGCCGGAAGGGTAGGAAAATGGCGAGCTCCAGGTTCAGTGAGAGACCCTGTCTCAAAGGAATACAATGGAGAGCCATACAGGGCACTTGGTATTTTCCTCAGAACTCTGTACACATGGATATAGCAAACACATACAAAAGACAAACACAAAAGGCAGAGACACTGTCTCCAGGCTGTGCTTTTCTCTCCGCAGGATTCTTATTATAATGTCTAACACACCACTGTGATGTAGGAGGCAACCTTTGACCTCTCCGCCCTTGTCACTGTCACTCTGATACCCCTATTCTGTGCTCCAGCCTCAGAGGGGTTTTTTTGTTGTTGTTGTTTTTTTTGAGACTGGGTTTCTCTGTGTAGCCCTGGCTGTCCTGGAACTCACTCTGTAGATCAGGCTGGCCTCAAATTCACAGAGATCCACCAGCCTCTGCCTCTTGAGTGCTGGGATTGAAGGCATGCGCCACCACCATGTCCAGGGAACCACAGAGTTCTTAAGCCAGTGACATGCCTCCCACTTTCCACATCCCATCCCTCTGTCCAGAGCTGCCCCATGCCCAGCGCAGGCTCTGCCAGCTCCACCTGACGG
This sequence comes from Arvicanthis niloticus, assembly GCF_011762505.2. Classification (NCBI taxonomy): domain Eukaryota; kingdom Metazoa; phylum Chordata; class Mammalia; order Rodentia; family Muridae; genus Arvicanthis; species Arvicanthis niloticus. Next base: position 40,162,742 of record NC_133430.1, read on the forward strand.
CTGCATCTATGCTCAGATGTTGCTTCATGCAAGAGACCCTCCCCACCCTACCACTGAACTCCAACAATGTAGCTAAGGGCGAATGGGGAGGATGGCTTCCTTCCTTCCTAAGTGTCAGTAACTAGAGTCTCATTTGTTTAACTTATTGATGACTGTGTCTCCTCATCTCCAGCTAAGGGATCTATGAGAACTGAGTCCATGTCGACATTTGACTCTTTATTGTCTGCTTCATCATTTTTTTTTCAACTGAAAGGACAAAAACATGAATTCCAATCAGATGGAAAAACAAGGACTATTATACTGAGTCCTTTCTGGTTGATATCAATAACTTGTGAACAACGAGAGAGACTGAGGACCTGTAACAGAGACCGAGGCAGCTGTTCATCAGCCATTGGGGAGGAATGATGGGATTAGAGTTTGGATGGGCTCAGAGGCAGACAGTTGAGGTTTGGAAGAAACCTGGTGGTACCTGAAAGGTGCCCACAACAGCTCAGCAAAGGTCACAGGGTGTGGGTATATTTAAGGTCGTGGAGCAAAGGAAACCTATTTGAACCTGTTTAACCTCACACTGCTAGATCTCACATAGATCCCAACTAGCTACATATGCAGCCCCTTATGTAAAACCGTGGGGCACAGTTTGGAGAATCAGACTAAGTAAAGGATGCCCAAGTTCCTGACTCAACTCTCTGGGCTTCAGTTCCCTAGCATAACATCTCAGGGTCAGGACACACACTTTCTTTTTGGCTTTTGGGACAGAGTCCCTTGTAAACCAGGTTATCCTCAACTCACGGTATAGGAGAAGCTGCCCTTGAATTCTAGATTCTCTTCATCCACCCCCCAAGAGCTCAGATTATAGGCATGCACCACCATTCCTTACTAAGAGACACACTTTATATGGTTTCTTTGAAGACTAAGGTTTTAGGTCTTTGGAGCATGTTCTCAAATGCACACTGCCGATGACTGTGCTTTGGAGTTCACTGGTCCTATGGGAGAATAAACTCTGGATTGTAAACAGTGTCTCTAAGATGAGAAGCAAGATGTTTATACTGGCCAGAAGGACAAGGATGTATACTTGAAAGATGAAGTGGGTATGAGTCCCAACAATGGGTTCTGCTATTCACGTATGCACATGCACAGAGTGTGTGTATGCATGTGTGTGCATATGTGTTTAGGGTTCCCCTTCCCCTCAAGGTACCAGGATAAACACCAGCTGACACAAACCTCAACCACCACTGTTTTGAACCCTGCTCTGACTCCTTACATGTTCTTCCCTCCCCTCTAAGCATTGACTCTGGCCATGTGTCCGCTTGCTTACCCACTGCTGGAAGCCTGGCTCGTTTGCCCACGTGAACAATCATCTGTCTTCTAGGATTTACCTACCCATGTTTCCTTATGCATCAAACTATAGATGCTCAGAATTCTTTTAGAAAAGAACAGAAAACCAATTATATGTGGTGACAAGGAAATTAGAAAATCATTACAGACAAAAAGGTTTGGGGAGTTCTGAAGCAATTCTGTCACACAGATTGCAACCTGGGAAGAATGGGACAAGAAGGATCATGCCAATTAAGCAGGAATGTCACTCTAATTGTTTTTAAAATGTAAAAAATTAGGAATGCATGATGTTCCTTGTTTTTATTCACTCTCATTTCCTTTAGATACTACATGAAGTCATAAGAAACTGGACAGTCCCCGCCTCTGATCACCTCTTCTTTAACTCACGTGACCTTTACAGGAGGGTGGAAGTCTGAGCAATGGGTTCAAAGACAGAAATACACAATGATTCCTGGCAAGCACAGCCATGTTTCCAACAAAACTCAAATCAAATGTTATTGGAAAATATAAAAGGAAAATATTTACTGCCCAGAACTATAAAAGAAACAGAGAGAGAAACACACACACACACACACACAGAGAGAGAGAGAGAGAGAGAGAGAGAGAGAGAGAGAGAGAGAGAGAGAGAGAGAGAGACAGGGACAGGGAGGGAAAGAGACAGAGAGAGACAGAGACAGTAAAAAGGATTAAAAAGCTTTTCAAGTTCTTCTAGGGACCCATTATACTAATCTGTTAGGGGCTCAGTGGTTAAGACTGCTGCTTTCTGCTCTATTGAAATGAGCTGAGTCTGGATCCCAGCACCTAGAGCAGTTGGCTTTCAAACCCCTATAACTCCACTTTCAAGGGACTCTGCATCCATGGACACCTGCACATGTGCCTCTGCACACACACATGCAGTTACAAAAACTACATGAACAGACACATGTGTACACACACACATGTGCACACATGCACTCAGAAACTACACACACACACACACACACACACACACACACACACACACGCTCAGATAGATACACATTCACATAAATAATAAAAAGAAGTCCCAAAATGTATCTCAAGAAACTTCCTCCAGAGTCCAAAATGGCATGTAGGGAACATTAATGAAAGCTGTGAAAATTGTGTCTTCACATTCTATCAGAACAACTCACCCTAAATAGGTCTCAATAAATATTTTAGATCTATCTATCTAGATATCTATCTATCTATCATCTATCTATGAGAGATATGAGATTGTGCATGTGCTACAGCATTTGTATGAAGGTCAGAACACAACTTTCTGAAGTCCTCTTCTACCAGGTGGGTCCCGGGACTCCGACTCAGGGTGTCCAGTTTGGCAGCAAGCAACTTTATCCATCAAGACATTTCACTGGCATTCAATCGATGTTCGGTGAATGAAGGGCTTGCCTTTGCTATAGCAGGTACTTTGCTTGTCTTATGAGCAAGGCTCTCACTACTGGAACAGCTGGGACTGAGGCTCGGCCACACTCTCCAGCATTGTTACCATAGTTTTGGATCAAACAGTTGTTTTTTTTTTTTTTTTGATCAATCAGCTTTATCATGAACTGAATCGTTCCCTCCTATGCCCTGTGTGTTCATTGTGCTAAGGCTCCCACCCAGCTATTCACACCGAGCTGTGGCATGGGCTTCACTACACCTGGGTCTTACTCATAAGAGTTGATCTCTGACCTCCCTCCCCCATGGTACTGTTCAACCGTGACTGGTCTTAACTTTACACAGTGAGGTGTTACTATGTATATAATGAGAAGATGACAGCACTGGTAGTAGAAACACAAAATGCAGATTCGGGGAAAATGTCACGTTACAAAAGAAGAAAGCATGTTGCTACAGAATCAAAATGACCTTTCTGTAATCCAGACTTAGGAAAATGATTCCAAGTCCACAATGGCTAGTTTTATGTCACCTTGACACAAGCTACAGTCACCTGAAAGGAGGGAACCTCAATTGAGAAAATGCCTCCATAAGATCTGGCTCTAAGCATTTTCTTAATTAGTGACGGATGGGGGAGGACTTAGCCCTTTGTGGGTGGTGCTATTCCTTGGCTCCAGGTCATCCTGGGTTCTATAAGAAAGCAGGCTTTGCAGTCCATAAAGAGCAAGCCAGTAAGCAGCACCCCTCTGTGGCCTCTGCATCAGATCCAGTCTCGAGGCTCCTGCCCTGCTTGAGTTCCTGTCCTGGCTTCCTTCAGTGACTCCAATGTGAAGTGTATACCAAATTAACCCTTTCCTCACCAGCTTGCTTTTTTTTTTGTCATGGTGTTTCATCAGAGCAGTAGAAACCCTAACTAAGATAAAGTCTTAAATTCTTCTACTATGAAAAACAAAACAAGACACTCTTTTCAGTGAACTGTCATACATTCTCAGTAATTCTTTCATTTAAGATTCAACTGAAGCGTAATAAAATTAAAAGCCATTCTTGGATGATGATTTTCCTGCAGTTTTAAATCTATTCTATTGAACCAGGGTGTCATAGTAAGGATAGGATGGAAAAATTTGTTTACAGGTGATTAGACAGCTTGACAGGGTTGACAGGTGGTTAGCCCCTTCGGCAATGCCGTGTATTTGCTCTCAGAAGGGCTGAACTCTTCCTGTACAATCGTTAGCATCATATGCAACAAGCCGGATGTGCTGTGCGGGCCTTTGGCCCCACTGCCATGAGGCAGAGGTGCTGAGGATGTACGACTTGCTGGGTTTCACCCTGGATGAAAAAAATGGAAGCCCCACATTCTGGGAAAAGGTCCCACATCAAAATCAAAGGGGTAAATGAAGAGTGATAGAGGCCTTCTGTGTACATATAGAGGGGCGTGCACCTCCATACCACACACACACACACACACACACACACACACAATGTATATGTGTGTATGTATGAACATATACATATAATCAAGACACACACATGCATACATATAAATAAATAAATATACAAACAAATAAAAATTTAAAACCTCTTAAAAGTGTTGTAAACAACATTTTAAAAGAGAAGAAAAGAGCTACAGGAAAACACACTTCTTCTTTCTCCTTAAGAGACTCAGGAGCCCAGCACCGGTGTTTCTCACTAATGACCTGGCAGCGGCTCCAGCTGTATTTGCACTAAAGCAGTGACAAAGAAGAGAAAGGAGTCTATTCCTTTGTAACAGTCTCTGGTTTCATTTACAAAATTGACCAAATGTGGGAAAAAAAATAAGCTCTGGGATATATATATATATATATATATATATATATATATATATATATATATATTAAACTGGGGAAATGGCTAAAGCGCATTTTCTTTCTTTGCCTTTTCTAATTTGCCTTTGTGCTCCTGACCCACGAAACTGTATCTGATTACACAGCGGTGAGAATAATCAGCCTAAATTGATGACTGACATTTGAACAGACTGAACAGTAATATTTCACCACAGAAATCTGGACCATTTTCTGAGGGTTCTTTTGACAAGTGAGCTTCACAAATAGCCGGTCCTTTGAGGACTTAATTAGGAAATCAGAATGCTTGATTTGAGACTCTTTGGAAAGACGAACACCTCTTTACTCTCAGACTCAGTGTCTAGAGAGCACAATCACGGCACTTACCGTGCTTGTTTCCCGGTCTCCCCCTGACTCGCCCACTGCTGCCGACTCCTGAGTGGGCTTGGGCACCTCAGAAGTGGCCGGCATCTCTTCACCTGGCAGAGAAAACTTTACATGTTTTTCTGTCGAGCTTTTGGATTTAAGGATGCTGTTGAGACCGTTTTCAGTCTCTTGCTTGGCAGATTCGATTCTGTTTTCCAAATCCTTTTGTTTATACTTAAGTGATTTTATGTCATCTTTAATAATCTTCTGTCCCACTGAAGATGTATTTTGCTTGATGGATTTCGCTAATGCAGAAGCCTTCTTTAATGCGCCGCCCTGGATATGGAGTCTGCTCTCCAGTTCCTGGGAGTAGAGCAGAGTCTGTTATAGAAAGTATCGCCATTCTGGCCTCAGAAAAGTGGGCTGACATTTTGTAAATCATAAAGTATCCTGCTTCACTAATATAAAACGTATATTATAAAAATGAAAGCGTTAGTACTTCAGAGAAGAAACTTTGGGGAAAATTTTAAACCACTGTGGCATTCCACATCAAATTTTCTAATAGAAGTTTCAAGTTCTCATAAGAACTAGGAAATCTGTACCAAGTAATGAGGAAAATGTTTGTTGTACAGTCTGTCAGTAGGCATTTGATGGGTATATTTCACTTAAGATACAGCTTGCTGAGATGGAGAGATAGCTCAGTGGTTAAAACAAAGCAAATCAAAACGCTGACTATTCTTCCAAAGGACCTGGATGTATTTCCTAGCTTCCACATGGCTGCTCACTACCGTCTAATTTCAGTTCCAGGATATCCAGCGCCCTCTTCTGGTCTCTATGGGGACTGCATACACATGGCACATAGCCACATGCAGGCTATGTAAAGTAAAAATAGGTAAATCGCCAGATGTGGTGGCATATGCCTCTCTCTCTCTCTCTCTCTCTCTCTCTCTCTCTCTCTCTCTCTCTCTCGTTCATTTGTTCGCTTGTTTGTTTTTCAAGACAGTGTTTCAACAGGTAGCCTTGGCTGTCCTGGAACTTGTACACCAGGCTGGCCTTGAACTCAGAACTCAGAGATCTGCCTGCCTCTGCCTCCCAAGTGCTGGGATTAAGGGCGTGCGCCACCGCTGCCTGGCTAGATCAGGCTTTTCAAAACTCAAACATTGAATGAGTACCCTCACCATGAAAAGTATCAAAAGGGATAAAGAAATCATTTGGAATGCCCATATCCATCTAATGCTAGTATTTAAAATTAAAAGCTAATTTTACACAGGGCACTACTCGGGCCTGCAGCACTGATGATTTTAAAAGTGGTGAGAAACCAAAGGTGGTTTGCAGGGTGGATAAGGCCATTGATCTCCACTAGCGGGTGCAGCGGCTGCAGGGAAGGAGGGAGGGAGACTCACAGGCTCTACCAGAATGAAAATGGACAGGGAGACATCTAAGCAATTCCTATTTGTCCAAGCTGGAGAATGCAAATGGGTTCACTTCCTCGAGGTCATTCTATGCTGCCTTCATCCTCTAGCTTCTCAGAATCCCCTGGAATTTTGTTGTTTACGAAATGGAGATAATGAGGTGTGACAGGCTAGTCATAGGTAGAACTATCTGTTCTAAGGGCCTACTGAATCACTGTTCAAATGGCTTCACCAGTGGACTTGACCAGTAGAGAAGCATGCCTCCCTCCATTTTTTTTTCCCGAAGTGCTGAGACCTTTCTAAATAGCACTTGAATTTCTTTGCTCAAAGTTACCGAAAAGTCAAAGTTGTCAAGAATGTGATTTTTCCCCCAAAATGTGTATTATATTTGGACATAGCTTAATACCTGTAATTTCTGCATTTTCTCCTTAGCCATTATTTGGTTCTTAGATCCAACACAAAGACTGAAATATTCCTTGGAGATATCATCCAGTGTGGTGTTTAGGTCTGTGAGGCAAACCTGGTATGAACTGTGTTCTTGAACATGACCCTCTAATTTTTGCACAGAATCCTAAAAAAAAAAAAAAAAAAAAAGTGACAACTAAATATATTTTTTCACTCACTCAAAGTAATTATATAATTTACACAGACTTACTTTACAAGATTTCATATTGAAACAAGAACATGCCCATAACTGACCCAGAGTTGTTAGTGTTTAAAATGTCACTAAAGTCTCCATATCCTGATAAAAATTACTTAATAAAACATTTGCTCCTCACATGCTTCCTTAATTTCCTTCCTAAATGCAATTTGTCAAGAGAATTATAAAACAAAATGACTACAATTTATATCACTAAATCACAAACATTAATAAGTAAGGTTTTATTTGTTGCTTTGAAGCAAAAAGTATGCGTCTCAAAAAATGACACAACGAGAAAGCAACCTATCTCCACGATCCTCTCAAAAAAAAAAAAAAAGCAAGCAAATTTGTGTTAGAAAGAAGTAGTCATAACTCAAAAGCAAAATCATCTTCAGGTCATCTCCCTGGGCTAAGGAAGGAAGAGGACCATATCTTATTAGACATTCAGCAGAAGTAACCTATAGATGATTCAATCAAGTAGACATCCAAACCTGTGCCCACCGCCCAGAATTTGTATAATCTGGATTTCTTGGTCAGGTAATCCTCATACTGAAGCTGGCTTTCAATGTTTAAGGAATTAAAATTAGTTTTACTGAAAGAATGGACTCTTATGACAAGAGGACAATTTATCTGAACTCATTCAATTACAGATCATATGGAAAGATCCAGGGGAGGGACATGGCAATTTATATGAATTGTTACTCTAGATGGATGAGTGGGTGGATGAATGCTATATGACTAAGCACATCAGTGGTTGTGCGTTGGTGGATGAGTGGATGCATTTGTTTACAGATAAATTTGACAAGTGGGTGAGTGGATGAATAGATGCATGGATAGGAAGTAGATGAGTGGATGGATAAAAAGGTAGATAGATGAGTTAGTGGATGGATGGATGGATGGATGATGGATGAATAAATGATGGATGGATGATGGATAGATGATGGATGGATGAATAGATGATGGATAGATGATGGATGGATGGATGATGGATGGATAGATGAATACATGGATGGATGGATGGATGGATGGATGGATGGATGCATGGATGGATGCAAGGATGAATACATGGATAGATGCATGGATAGGGAGGTAGAAAAGTAGATGGATAGATGGGTAGATAGGGAGATGAGTTATTGAATGGATGGATGGATGGATAAATGGATGGATGGATAGATGTGTGGATTAGGAGGTAGATGAGTGGATTGATAGGTAGATAGGGAGATGAGTTAGTGGATGGGTGGATGGAAGCACAGATGAATGGATGGATGCATGGATGCATGAATAGATAGATGCATGGATGGATGGATGGATGGATGCATGGATGCATGCATGCATGCATGCATAGATGCATGGATGGAGGGATCAGTAGATGGATAAATGGATGCATGGATAGGGAGGTAGAAAAATAAATGGATAGATGGGTAGATAGGAAGATGAGTTAGTGAATGAATGGATGGATAGATGGATGGATGAATAGATGAATGAATAGATGAATGGATGGATGGATTGACCAAGCCCGCTCAGTCAAAAAGCTCTCCACAATGGATGAATGGAAGCATGGATGGATGAATGCATAGATGAATGCATGGATGGATGAATGGATGGATGGATAGATGTATGTATGCATGTATGTATGTATGTATGTATGTATGTATGAATAGGGAGATAGATGAGTGGATGGATAAATGGGTAGATAGGGAGATGAGTTAGTGGATGGATGGGTACATGGATGGATGCATGGATGATGGAAGGATCGATGGATGCATGCACGCATGGGTGCATGGATGGATGGATAGATGGATGGGTGGACGCATGGATGCATGCATGGATGGGTGAATAATGCTCACATAGCCATCTTCATAGAGATGCCTAAGGAACTTGAAGCTATCTAACTACTGAAAAGGGGAATTTCAACAAGAGAAAATACCGTAATCAACACACAATGGCTTTCTCTATTAAAAGTGATTGGAGGAAGATTCCTCCCTTCTTGGGAGTTGGTATTTTCATGTACAACTGAAACCCATTGAAAGCTTTGGGTTCAGCAAAAGAACAACCTCCAAGCACTAGTTCTGCAGAAGAGTCTCGTGTCTTGGCTGTCACGGACACAGTCAAGGCCCAGTCCCTGTCACACAGATTTCCTCTGCCCATGTATCTCACCTGGAGCTGCTGGAGAAGGCTCTCATGCAGGTGCTTCACTTCCAGCCACGGCTCCTCGCTGAAGCTAGGATTTTTAGTGCACTCCAAGAGATAATTGCCCTGAGATTTTAGCTCCTCTAGCAAGGATGTCAAATCTTGGGCTTTCTGGAGGAATTTCTTATAAATTTTTAACTGGGCTTGCTTCTCTGGCAACCCAGGCTGTAGAGCAAAGCCTGCTTCTTGTTGCTTCTTCAGTTCTGTGAGCATCAGCCTCAGGCCCTCCTTACTCTGCAGATACTTCTCTCCTTCTAGTACAAGCTTTTCTTGATGGCTAAATGTTGCAAAAAGAGTTTACAAAAGAAACGGCATTAAGCAAAATGAAGGGGCACTTTGTATACTCTATTCAACATACATTATTTGTAAGTGGTATTAAAGTGATATCAAGGCATGTTATTTCCAAGGACCCTAGTTAACATTCCAACCCTTTAAACAGTACTAAATGTAGCTCAGACATTATTTGAGTATTACTTAGGGATAATTTTTGTTACACAATTAGTGTTTATTACAAAATAATGTTTTACTTCCAAACTAGTCCCAGCAATGTTTATTACACTTCAATATACTATAACATCCTACTTTACACTTATATAAAACTAGTGGCTGGAGAGATTGGGCAAGTCAAGTGCCTGCCTGGAAAGCACGAAGACCTGAATTCAATCAACAGGGCCCAATGTCTAGAAAGAAAGAGAGAGGGGGAGAGGGAGGGAGGGAAGGGGGAAGGAAGGAAGGAAAGAAGGAAGGAAGGAAGGAACAGAGGGAGGGAGGGAGGGAGGGAGGAAGGAAGGAAGGAACAGAGGGAGGGAGGGAAGGAGAAAGGAAGGAAGGAAGGAAGGAAGGAAGGAAGGAAGGAAGAGAGAAAGAGAGAGAGAAACTCAAGTGTGACAGCACAGCCTTACAAGTACTGTGTGTGTGAGAGAGGAGGAAGCAGGTGGATGCCTCGGGCTCACTGGCCAGCCAGTCTACTTGACAATTCCAGGCCAGTGAGAAACCCTGGCTCAAAGACAAGGTAGACATGCCCAAGACCACCATCTGAAGTCGACCTCTGGCCTCCACACATATGCATGCATGCATAAACACACACGTGCACGTGCATGCACACACACACACACACACACGCATAAACAAACATGCGCACACAAAGTGTTCAATTTGGATTCAATTCCAAATAAGAAATGTGCTATTTAAGATATGCTAGTAACTGAAGGCTCAGGAACCATTACAGGAATGGAAGAGTATAAGAGCCAGTGGTCAAGTTGGGCCAAATGAAACAGCTTCTTCTGGACATGACAAGCCTCCGACACTCTTGAGCTCATGGCAGCCATGGTTGCCAGCACAAGATCAAGTCAGGTCAGAGTCTAGCATAAAAGGGGAGGGGCTCATGAGCCCTGCAGGGTGTAGTTCCTGGTAGGGGCACCTCAGTCCAGTTGATGACCTCATATCCATGAGCATGTGGATGGCACAAGGACTCTGGAGGTTACTTTTTTAAAAAAGAGAAAAAACACAGAATTGAGAGAAGATGTGCAGGTGAGGGGTAGCTAGATCTGGGAGGAATAGGTCAGTATCATTAAAATGCAATACATAAAATCCTCCAAGAACTAATAAAAACATGATATAGTGTCTTAAAGGATATGCTATAAAGAAGAATCTTCACAAGAGAAACTAGTTATATGGCTCGAAGGGTAAAGGGGCTTGCAGCCAAGTTTGATGACTCAAGTTCAATCTCCAGGATCCACAAGGTAGAAAGAGTGACTTGGCTACAGGGTGTCCTTTAACCTCCACATGTGTGTTGTAGCACACACATATCGGCACTCACACACACACACACACACACACACACACACACACACACACCATTTTCAACAAAAAGAGAATCTTCACAGAAATATGTTTATAGGACAATGTTTACACCTAAGAATTTCTTAGACTAAGATTTAAAATAATTCATTATTCCACAGTCTCCCCATTTTGGATGCTATCAAGGGAAGGCATTAGCACAGGAGCAGGGAGGAAAGACAAAATGGGTCTGTTGCTAAGAGCCCCACAGGCTTCAGGCTTCAGCCACCCTAAACAGGGCCACAGAGACTACCAAGCCATCTCTTGGCTCTTCTGGAGATCTACCCCACGGTGGCCACCCCTCACAGACTTCTCACCTGTAGCTATCTTATCCAGACACTTATTATGGTTTTACTGGGCATGGAAAGCGGCCAGCCTTTACCTTAGGTATGTGTTGGCTAGATGGAGCGTGTTGTCCCACTGGTTGCTGAGGTCCATGAGGGTCTCCTGAGCCAGCGGGGTCTCGCAGTGCTCTGTTTGTCTCATCACCATCTGGATTTTAGCATCCCCTTCCGGCTTCAGGGCAATGATTTCCTGGAATTAAGAAGGTTCTATAACTTCATCTGAATTACTCCCAGATATCAGATATGAAATAGTTTTTGTCAGGCTTATATCGTGATGCTATTTCATAATAAACCTTTCATTTTATATATACTCCAATGATGAAGACACCTCCCCACTTCACAGTGTACACAGTTGATTCTTAATAAAGAAGTGTTGGTTTGAACTAACTGTATTCCTGCTCACCCTTCATCTTCAAAAACCCTGACAAATCCTCCTTCCTGGCCACTCTTAAGATTGATACGTTTACATATATCTAAGACGTTCATGTGTGGTCCTTCCTGTGAGCTCTGTTCTCCAGGGCTAGTTCCCAGCTCCCTGTCCCTTCTTGGTTCTGTTAAAACTAAGCTCCTGTCTTAGAAGCAACCACTCAGGACTGACACTGCCTGGAGAAACCGTGTCTGGAGACTTACGACAGTGATTCTGAACACTCATTCTTAGCAGCCCTTGTAGCTCACTGCTCATCGCTGCTTCCTGCCGTGATCCCCAACAGACGTGATTCCAGTACACACCCTCATGCTATCCCTGCAGTTCTTAACATGTCATGTTTAGTGACTCTCCTCTTGGATGAAGTCACAGCTCTAGAGAATCCCCCGCCTCTCCGCCTCACCCCATACACACTATGCAGCCAGTGATGCTTCATGAGCAGAGTTACCTACTCCCAAGATTCCTCTCTACCCCGGCCCTTCACGTTGTAAGCCTTCAGCTCTCCCGACATAGATGACTCTGTATCCTCCCAGACTCCTGCTGTGAGGTAAGAGGACCTTTATCTGCCACAAGGGATGATGAAATAACTGGCCACTGCCCTCTTGGAAGAGAAGAATGTACCTTCTCGTTTTCATATGCATTAAATTAGTTTTAGGCCATCGCCACCCTGTTTTTCTTGTAAGCTCAGCGATTTGAATTTCTTCAACCACCCCACACTGGTCTTATTTTCTATTAAGAAAGAAATCTTTGCAGTTATCCTCTGAAGATTTTTCAAAATGAGAGTTCACGCTGACCTCTCAAATTTGGTTTCCGCGGTTATACCTTTATTTTTTGGATTCTTTCTTCGAGTGGCATTTTGCCTTCTGATGAATTCAAAGCCATAAGGGACTCTTTAATCTCTTTTATCCAGTGAATGACATCATGGGCTAGATCATTAAAGCTCTGGTCTTCAGCAGTTGGTAACTTCTCCTCTTCCTCAATTTCATGTAATTGTCTCAATAAAGCCTGGTATCTATCAATCAGATGCGTGGATTCTTTGATTGTCTCCTCTCCCTCGGTGAGCCCATGCTCCTTCAGAGAGTCACTCAGCTGGGCCAGAGTCTCAAACTGCTCCCTGTAATTTCCAAATACCATTGACAGTTTATTGGAGCCCAGTGAAAAAAGCACACTCCCAAATGCATTTCGGTGAAGATCACCCTACCTCTTCCTAGTTAACACTTGGGAAAACAGATCCGTTCTCTCTCCTGATGCTTCCATTTCCTTCCAGATCTCTTCTTGATTAGTCAACCACTTACTTAGGCTTCTGCAATCATCTTCCAATCTACAAGGCCAATTCCCAGATTAGAACACAATATAAGAAAAATGACTGGGCAGAAACCAGAGGGTGATACAGCAGCTAGATTTTTACTGCTTATTTAAAACAAACAAGCAAATACCTTAACTTGATACACATCTACACTTAAATAATTATTGCCGCCGGGCGGTGGTGGCCCACGCCTTTAATCCCAGCACTTGGGAGGCAGAGGCAGGCAGATTTCTGAGTTTGAGGCCAGCCTGGTCTACAGAGTGAGTTCCAGGACAGCCAAAGAAGCAAACAAATGCAGGAAGTTGACCAGCGAAGAAACAATGTTTGGACTCTCCTCTGAACCACTGCCATTTTGGATAGCTCGAAGAAACCCCTTAAGTTTTGTATTCCCAGCACAGAACCTGGATTTAGAAGTCACAGTCAGTGTCTCAGCTCAAAGGTAGAAAGCTTGTTGTGAGAGGCCTTAGCTGCTATACCAATAGGGGGAGGCAAAGAGGGGCTGGAGATTTGGTGCAGCAGTTAAGAGCCCTTGCCTTTTCAAAGGAGCTGGGTTCAGTTCCCAGCACCCACATGGCAGCTTATAACCATCTATAACTCCAGTTCCTGCAGAGCTGACACCCTCTTCTGACCTCACTGGGCACCAGGCACACACGTGTTGCACAAGCGTACATGTAGGCAAACATCCATATGCATAAAAATCAGTATTTTTAAATGTCTACTTTTGTATGAGTGAGCTCCAAATCCATGGATGACAATGACAACACATCAAAATCATTTGACAACAAACTGTATCTGTATTGAAATGTACATACAGCCTTTTTTTTTCTTTCTTGTCCACAATCCTTAAATATACAGTATAACAACTCTTTATATAGCATTTACATTGCATCAGCTGTTATAAGAAATCTACAGATGGTTTAAGTAAAGTATATGGAAGAATGTGCATCAAGTATTGCAAATATCATGCAATTTCCAGAAAGGAACATCCACAGAACCCTCCAACCAGTTCCTAAGGGATAGCAAGGAACAGCTGCACCGATCTCACTTGGGAAATTGGTATGCATTGACTGTCTCAGCATGTGTACCCATGCTGTAGTGAACTGGAAAGCACTACCACAGTATCCCACCTCAGTAGCTGCTGAAAGGAGTTATTCAGCTCCTCTGCTCGGGCCTGGCATATGGATTCCATGTTCTCTAACTCCAGTTCTTGACTCCCGAGCCAGCTGTCAAGCTCTTTCACGTGAGCTTTGGGTAAGAGCGTCTTCACGTGGCGTAGAACGGTCTCCACCTGCTGTATTTTACTATTTCCTCCTCCAAGAGTCAAGAAATCCTTAAGAAATACAAAAAGTCAGTTACACCTACAGTAAAGTCAAATGTGTCTGCCACACCCTTGGGCTAGGACGCCATGGCTGACGCCAATGACAGAACACTTCCAATAGTTCTAGAAGGGAGGTGTTTGTGGGGTGTGTGTGTGGTGTGTGTGTGTTTCTGTGTGGTGTGTGTGTGTGTGCGTGTTTGTGTTTGTGTCTGTGTTTGCATCTGACTTTCTGAGGCCTACATCAAGCAAAAATACCACTATGACACCGCATGGGAACAAGATGGAGAAAGCTAACATCTCCTCTCTTGGTGATGCTTCAGTTCTCGTAAGTACTGTCTTCATTCTCCTTCTGGCAATCCACGTGTGAAACTGAACAGATTATCTTTATTTACCTTTGCCCAGATCCCCCCATCCCAGTGTTCATGTTTCAAGGTCCGGGTATCAATTTCTGAGGCCCATGAAATGAACAAATGTAAAAATGAGCAGAATTGATGCAATGCTATGTTCTGAAACCTGGTGCTGGTGACCAATTAAATACAGGGAGCGATATGGTATGAGGTTTGCACAAGCTCCTTTCCAAGGACACAGGACATCACTAGAGGGAATTGGAGCCCCATCAAGTAATGCATTAAATAGGACAGCAATAGTAACAAGGGAGAAAACGTACAAGATACATGCAAACACTGCATCATTGTATATAAAGGACCTGAGTATCCACGAACATTGCTATCCCTGAGGCTGGGGGAGAGGGGAAGTGCTTGGAGCTACCAACAACCTTAAGAACATAATGTACCATCTAAACAAAGTCAGAGGTCCCAGCTATTGGGGTCAGAGGTGGGAGAATCAGTTAAACACAGGAGATCAGGGACAGCCCAGACAACGTAGTAAGATTTCTCATAAACATTTTAGTCTTGATAAGCTTTTGGCATCTGTGTCTTACAGAAAGTTTTTGCAGCTTTTGTTCCATGCTCAGTTTTGTTTCCGGTGGTTCAAAACACTCCTTAAGATTCGTTTTGATGTTGCTGAACCAATCATTAAAGTTCTTACACTGCTCTGCAGAAGAAAAAAAAACCGTCCATGTATTCAGACAGTAGTTCATATACTTGATACACAAGAGACTAGGAGCTTGCTTCCCACAGCGGTGGGCAAAGCCGTGACGTGTTCTCAAACCCAGTGCTGAGGACCAGTGGAGTACAGAGAGCAATCTGGTGTACTTTTTGCACAAACACCTTTCTAAGCACACGGGACATCCAAAGACATCAGCAGAGGCAGCGTGCTCACAGACACACCCACACTGACCACACTGGTCCCTGTGACCACAAAATAAAGATTTAAGGCTTGAAAAAAAAGGGATATTAATTATACCAGACATTAACAGTGTTTCCCCCAAGGGACTTATTCAAATATTATTCCTTTAAATATGGTCTGTGCAAGCTATCTGGAAATCTAGTTTAGACCAGCTTTTGGGCCCACAGTGCTGTTTCCATATTCATATTTCGAGACTGTCAGAAACAAAGTTGGAGACGCATCATGCTCACCATTTAAGAACGTGGCGAAGTGATCCTGCAGAGCGCTCTTTTTGGTATTAAATAAATTGCTGACACTTGTGTACTGTCTTTTCAGTTCGGAGAGCTCTGGAGTCAGGCACCCGATCTGAGTTTCCAGGATCGTCATACTGTGCTTCTGCTGGAAGATCTGCTGCTGGATTTCCTGCACACGAAATAAACCGGTCACTGCATCCTCAAACTGGCTCACTTCCCCCAAAGGTCACGAGCTCCGAATTACATACATGTCTGTATGTACATGTATGTACTGGTTTATCCATACATGTGTGTGCCAGTGTGTGTGGAAGCCAGAGGTCAACCTCAGATGTCTTCCTTAATTATTCTCTACTTTATTATTATTATTATTATTATTATTAATTTATTTTTATTGAGATCACTGAACTTGTAGCTCATTGTAGCTGGCCAGTGATCCCCTCTTCTCAGCTACCCCTATACTAAAGCTACCATGTTTGGCTTTTTAAAAAAAAAAACTATGGAGGCTAGGAATCTGAACCTGGGTCCTCCTGCTTACACGGCAAGGGCACTGACCACTGAGCCATCTCCCTGGCCACAGAGATTTTCACTATTTTTATAAGCCCAAACAATTTTCAGTTGAGAAACTATGCTTTCTACTTCATAGCCAACTTATAGTACAATATCATTTACGTTTTTATATTTATTTATCTGATATATGTGTGTTGTTTGATGTGAGTGTGTTGGTGCCATTGTGGACCCATGCAAAATGTCATGTGGATTCAAGGGAGGATTGAACTCGGGACGTCTGAGCTATCTCACTGGCCCACAGTACTTACCCTCAGCTCCCTTTCCCTGATTTTCACTAACTACACAAGGCCCAAATCACCAAAAGTATGTGTTAGAGAAATCTCAGCGGTAGAGAGGACCTCTTACTTAACATGAACTAGGTCTAATCACTAGTACCACCAATATAGATTGTAAAGTAATTTTAAAAAGTATAAACATAGGACAGGGGATGGGCAACTGGGTGGTACCTCAAGCTTCGTGAAGATCTCCAGGCTATCGGAGGGAGACAAGGCATTTAGGAGGGACTCTGTCATCCCCATCTGGGTCTTGGCCTGGTCCAGATCCTCTCTCAGCTCAGCTGTGTTTCCACTGGGCACGTAGCTATTGGATTCTCCTGTAACATGTGTTTTTACCTCTTTCATCTTGCTCAGGACAGAGGACTCCATGACCTGAAATCACCAAATGTAGGACACAAGCAGTGAGGAGCCTGTGTTGGCATACCTCAGACAATACTCCAGAATAAATGGACAATGTTTCCTCTCAGAGTGAAGAAGATTCTTATCACATTGTTCTATATTGGTGCCTTAAAAGAAACAAGAACTAAGGCTGGGTGTAGTGGCACACACCTTTGACCCCTGCATTTGGGAGGCAGAGTTAGGCAGATCTTCAAATCTAGCCTGGTCTCCAGCAAGGTGTACACAGAGAAACCTTGTCACAAAAAAAAAAAAAAAAAAAAAAAGTAAAAAAAAAAAAACAAAAAAAAACCTATATTTTTTAAAAACAGAAATCAACATTTTCTAAGATAATAATTGGAATCCTTATTCCCAAATAAATTGATTCTAGCATGCAAATTGAAATATTATGGCGCTCAAGAGAGAAAAACCTATTTCTGAACACATAAATGAGATTAAAATGCATAGGAACATTAATAGCCTTGTTTTGTTTAGAGGCAGGATCTCACTAGTCTCCAACTCATGATCCTCCTGCCTCAGCCTCCCCAGTGTTGGGATTCCAGGCATACACCACTTTAATGTGTTCAGCAGGAGGTATGAGCACTTCACATGCAGCCTGAAGAAGTCTAAGGAACGTTCCCAGGGTCACAAATCTAGTAGGCTGTACAGATAAGGTGCCATCCAAGAGACCTGCCCAGGAGCTTGTGTGTAACACTACATCCCTTCAGCCAAATGAAACTGAGGTAAATCTCTTCATGCAGCAGAACAAAGTTATCCTTGAGGCAATTTCAATGACCTTCCTCAAGACAGATTCTCCTCCCTACACACACACACACAGGAAACCACTGTGGCTTCGTGTGTAATCATAGCCAGCACTGCTCCTCCGTACGGCAGGCATGTAAGGAAGAACAGGGAGAAAAAAGATGCACACACATAATATTATCATGCTGAACGTGGTCCACACGGCTGCCTATGCAGATTCTTAAAGTTTCAATTGAGCACAAATAAGTAATCATTCTACTTTTACTTTCTATTTAAATTTAGACTGTGTGGATTACAGATGCCATTTTCGAGGGGATAGAGAATCTTTCACTGAGATCTGAATCAAAATTCCCATACCTGCAGTTCAAGTGGCTTCTCATTACTCTGAAGGAGCAACTGTATGTCAGCCACTCTTCTAGAAAATTCTGCAGTTTGCTCTTCGTGGACTTTTAACTCTTCCTAAAACAGAAGGTTTTAAAGAGAAATATCTTTATTTCATCTTTCTTTTGGGGGAACTATGATTATTATTGTTGATATGTAGAAACTTGAAGGTGCCCTTGAATTTATCCTAATACTTTGTTTTCCTAATGGTCTGAAGAATGACAAACCCACATGCCTTAGAGGTAAAGCAAATGACAGGTAAGGGAAGAATCTCCTCTCAAGAAAATAGGCTGGAGTAAGGCTGTGCCGAGAGGCTGCTTGCATGGCTGAAAAACATGGCCAACGTCTTGGCTATGCATATACAAATTCCAAACGAGCTGTGCACTCTTGGAATCGGGCCTACAGGCTGGCTGTTTATAGTTCTTGACTTCATATTTTCAAATAACCTATAACTTAACTTGCATCTAAAAGACCCTTAGAGATGACCGATTTTATACCCAGCCTAATGGTCCAGGAAACTGGAAACAAACCTCACATTTTAAAAACTTTTCCCAACATGTAGAAAAATACAGCAATTAAAATTTGAATAAAATGCAAGAAGTTGAGAGGCAGTGAGATTGGAAGTTTTAGATAAATACATACCCATATTTTTAGATTATACTGAGTCACATTTAACCGCCAGTACTTAGATGTTTTCTCATCTATAAAGGCTTTGCACAAATTAATGGCATTAAACAAATAAGTGGCTAGAAAGAGTTCCCAATCCTGGTGTCGACACTGAACCCAGAGCCTCAGGCATGCTAGAGAGGCACTGTACCTCTGAACTACACCCAGCTACAACAGAAACAACTCTTTCTCCAACAAAAGAGAGAACTCAGACTCTTTCCAAATGCCAAATTGAGAGCATTGTTTAAAACAAACAAACAAACAAACAAACAAACAAAAATCAGCTTTCTTCGTGTTGGAAGCCTTCTTCACCCAAGGTCACTGCGTGCACAAAGCCCTTGGTTGTCTGAATCCCAAACAGTACATGAAAATATTTCCTAGATTTTACAGAGCAATCAATGGAGTTGAGAGCCCTCTCAGGGGAAAGCGAAAGAAATACATTGTTTCATAGCAATTATTCTACCCTGATGCAAAAAGGCAAAGGCAACATTAAGGTTGTTAACACTTTGGCTAAGCCCGTAGCCAAGGCACCTTTCTTCTCAGGGTTGAGTTACCTTCACCCTTTCTCTGTCCTCCTCAGTCAGCTCATGGGATTCTCCTTTCCCAAGGATCTTTTCAGTCCACTCGTCAATGTTGTTTTTTATGTTTAAAAGTTTGTCCCACAAGGCCAGTGCTCGCCCAAGATTTTCACCGTATTCTTCTGACTTCTCATTTACCTATAGCCAATTGTAAATAGAAAATAATGGACACGGGTCTGGAGAACATTGTTTCCTTCAGTTGTTTTGAAATATTTTAATAGAAGCTAATTGATTAATCAACAAAAAAATTACTTTTGTATATCATGTTACCCTATCTCTTAAAAAATAAATCTCAGCAGACTTGCTATAGCACGTACATATTACAAAGCAACTCTGGAAGATCACTGGGAGATCGAGGCCAGGCTCTACTACATAAGGCCTTGTCTCAAGAAGAGCATGGCGGCGCATGCTCTAATCCAGGCACTGAGGAGAATGAGGCAGAAGTCTCAATGCAAGTCTGGGGCCATCCTGGGCTTCGTAGTAAGTTAAAACCAGCCTGTGCTACATAGCAAGACCCTGTCTCAATAAATGAATATACAAATGAATCAAATAAATAAATAAATAAATAAATAAATAAATAAATAAAATTATCTGATTAAAGAAAAAATTCAGATAACTTAGTTTGTAACTCATATCAAATTAAACTACAAATGCATCAAATGTACTGTTAATATTAAGATCCTGCACAAAAGGTCATGTTGACTAATTTATTTTCAATATATTGAATACAATTTTTAAAGTTTTGCTTTTTTTTTTTTTTTTGAGACAAAGACTCACTATGAAGCCTTGGCTGATCTTGAACTCACAGAGATCAATACACGCTTTGACAAGCCAAGTGCTTGTATTAACAGCATACACCCTTGCCTGGCTATTTTTATTTTTTTGAGACAGCTCTCGTGAAGCTCAGACTGGCCTTCAATTCATTATCTTTTTATTACTACTTCCCAACTGCTGAGATTACAGGTGTACACTACCATGCCTGGCCCATATATTCACACTCAAACACACACACACACACAATTTGGAAGACTAAGGTCCCATTTGTTAGTAATGTCTAACTCTAAGATGGAATTAATTCCTAAATTATTATGTAACATTTTTTACAAAAAAAAGAAAAAAAAGATTACTTTTCTTATAAAGGATAACAGTATCATAAGAATACTAAAGACATTTTTGCTAAATATCAATTTCTTATGAAACATAATTTTTAGTTAATTAACTGGTCACATACATCAAGCCATCTATCCACAATGGCATTAGCCTCTTTTTCAAAAGGGGGGTCTTCAAAGGTTTTCATTTTATTTAGATGATATTGTAGGTTTTTACAAATTTGATTTATCTTGTCTACAACTTCTAAATGGTTGCTGAATTCTTCTTTGACAGTTTCAATCTGTAAAAAAAAAAAGCAAAAGATATAGATAGATATATAGATAGAGAGGCAACTGAGAGAACGATTCTATTTTTTTTAATTATTCAAACCCCCCCCCAATGGTCACAAGGGCCAGCAGAATGGATTAGTGGAGTAAAGACCCTTGCTGCCAAGCCTCACAGCCTGGGGCTTAATCCCCAGGACCCTCATAATGAAAGGACAAGTGACGGCCCTTCCACAAGTCATCCTACACGCATGCTCTGTGGCATCTGTGTGTTCTCACTCTCTCTAACTAAACAAATGTAAAACAAACAAGATCATAATGTGACTGTAATTGTTCTGCTTTCCCAATGAACGATTGTTAGAATTCTATTATTTTAATGATGATCTTTGCTCAATTCCCCTTCTACTCTGCATTATGAAACATGTATCTATTTTTAAATTCTTGTCTCAGGGGTTTGGTACTGGAGTCAAACCCAAAGTTTCATGCATACCAGGCAAGTGTTCTACCTTCATGCCGCACTGGGTTACTTTTGGACAGTCTCGTTATATACTTCAGGTTGGGCTTGAACTCATGATTGTCCTGGCGATTTTATCACTGGAGAAACTGAGTACAGGGTGTGAAGGGGCACTTCTTTAGGACATACAGTTATATGTTAATGAAGAATTATCTCAATACAAGAAGCTTAAATCGTGAAATTAAAACCAGGCATAGTAATACATGTTTAAATCCCAGCATTCGGGAGCCTGAGGTAAGAGGATTGCCAAGTTCAAATCTGAGCCTTACCCAGGAGGAAGTGACCATCCTTGTGAGACTCTGCTGAGTGACAAAGGGAGATCTTATCTCTAAAACCCCAAAGCAAGGTGCTTGAAAAGATAGCTCAGTCAGTAGAAGTGCTCATCCCATAGCCAGGAGGACCTGGGTTTGAATCCCCAGCTCCCATGATCTCAACACTGCGGAGGAGGCAGAGACAGATCCCTTGCTGGCCAGCTACCTCCAAGAACAAATGGATCTATGGCTTCTTAAGTGCATTGGAAATCAGGACAGACTCCTTCTAGGTCTCAAGACCAGTGAACCTCAGAGCTGCCTCTACTAAATGGAACTAAAAAAACTGACGGACTGTAACGGCAGCTAATGGCCAACTTCATGATCGTGATAGCCTCCTTGAATTAAGTTTGATACGAAATCAGCCACACAGTCACCATCATACAACTAATGTCACTCAGTGAGGTTGCTTTAGTATAGTCAGCTCTGTGAAACAGTCTGAGAAAATGGGTCTCAGACAACAGCTATGACTGACAGTCTTGGTGTCACTGAAGCACAGGGGCTGATAGCTCTAAGACTAAGTTGCTTATAAGAATCTGGTCAATTGGAGATAGAGAAATGGCTCAGTGGATAAGAGCACTGGCTCCTCCTGCAGAGGACCGGGGTTCAGCTCCCAGCATCCACATGATGGCGCACAAACATCCAGTTCTAGGGGATCCGACGCCTTCTGACCTTCTGACCTTCTGACCTCCGTGGGCACCAGACATGCATGTGGTATACACATATTCATGAGACAAAACACCCATACACATGAAATAAAAACATCTTTAAATTTTTAAAATAAACAAAAATTTTAAAAGCTAATCTGGTTGATAGATACTTCCACTGAGTTAATCTCAAGAAATCGGAAGTTTAGGGTGTTGGAGAGATGTCAGGACCTTGGTTCAAGTCTCAGCACCCACATGGGGATTCAGGACTGCTTGTAACTCTAGATCCAAGGGATCTAATGGCCTCTTCCAGCCTCTACAGCAGTGGTTCTCAAGCTCCTTAATGCTGTAAGCCTTTAGTACAATTCCTCGCGCTGCGGTGATCCACAACTCTAATTATTTTCGTTGCTACTTCATAACTGTAATTTTGCTACTGCTATAAATCATAATGTGAATATCTGTGCTTTCTGATGGTCTTAGGTGAGCCCTGATAAAGGGTTGTTCAGTCTGCCCCCAGCCCCACCCCCACAGGGGGTTGCAACTCTCAGGTTGAGACCCACTGTTTTAGAGGCACCAGGTATACAAGTAGTACACAGACATACATGCAGGCAAAGCACCCATGCACACAAAATGAACAATTAATTAAAAATCTATATAAAAGTAATAGGAAGTTTAATAAAACTACTTACTAATAATCAAATGCATCAAGAGGGCTACATGTCACCCATGGTTGTGACAGTTTGACAGCCCTGTAGCTTAAAGCCAGTAGGAAAGGCATCATTCTGATGTACAGTCGTAAATAGTACAGTGTGTTCCTGTCTAACCATGTAAATTCATAGAAAATAATGACATCTAGTGTCCAAATGATGTTGTTCTCCTTAGCATACAGAGCTGGGAGTAGTGAAGCCATCAACACAGTTCGCCAACTGGGGGCTCTGTCTGGTGCATCATTACAGGAAATAAATACTGGAACTGTAATGTCCTCCTTGTCTGTAAGCAGCAGAGAGAGACTCCTACCATGTCATCTCTCAGGCCTGCATGGAGGCTCATATTCCCTTTCAGTTAAAGCCCTGGGGAAAGTGGGCTTTATGGTCCTATAGATGGACAGTGGCTGACCCCAGGGCTGCAACACACAGTCCCAGTGCTAAAGCCCAAACCAAGGTAACCCAGTACCAACTTGGAAACTGATCTCTTTCTGACTCTGGTGATAGAGCTGATACATTCCCAAATATCTAGTAAAACAGTCACTACTGAATACTTTTAAACCAAATTCCAAGATGATTTCTTTCCTAGCATCGCTTTACTGTTGGGCTCGTCAGGCACGCACGTCACTACGCAGGATAGCTCTTCTAGGAGGGCTCACCTCGGCTATCTTCTTCTTCAGGTTGTCCTTTCCCATGTAGGAAGCTTGCTGAGAGATGATGCCCTCTTCCTTCTGAATCAAAGCTGTCAAGTTGTTTTTAATATTCTGATATTGTCTTAACAGCTCCAGAACACTTCCACACTGTTCAAGGCTATGTAGGAAGACAGGAGGGGAACAGCCTGAAATAACACTGTGCATGTTGTAGCATCTACTCACACAGCACAAAGGGACTTTCCCTCTCCACATGGCTTGATCACATTACCAATAATGATGAGGTAGCAAACAGACCGTATAAATAAATAACCACCAGATTTATACCTTTATTAATTGTGTTAACATGTTAACACATGTAAGCTCTGGAGAGATATACCAGATTATATGCTAACATGTGTAAGCTCTGGAGAGGCATAGGATTATATGTTAACATATGTAAGCTCTACAGGATTACATGTTAACATGTGTAAGCTCTGGAGAGACATATAGGATTACATGTTGTCAAGAACAACACAAGGGTGACTCTGTGACTGGAACTCAAGTCTAAGAAGTCCTTGAGAGGCTACGTGTGCTGTCTTCTCTCAAACACATGTAAGCTCTGGAGAGAGATACGGGATTTACAACTCAACAGAAAAGCATTTTCATTCATCAACTATAAGACCTGTTGAAAGACAGCCCCTCACTAGCATGATCAGAGATTGTTTTCGATTCCACTCCTTGTCAGCTCAGCCCTTTACAGATAGTAAAATAATTCATTGAATGTGGCAGTGAACTTGGTTTCCAGTATAACCAGGGACTAATTAGTCCTTGGACTTAGAGAAGGCTTTATGGCCTATGAAGTTTGACTAGATCATGTGCCATAGACTGGCTTCATGGTGGCTTCTGTATATGCAGGTTCCATTCGCACACAGGACATGTTGAAGAGGGGGTGGAGAAAAGACCATCAGAGTCCAAAGACTTAAGGGAAGGCACATGGTGGCTCAGGGCTTCCCACAAGGACCCAGCCACAGAGGTAGGCAACGTGAGGAGGTGACATAACTGTGTGTGACAGCCGTTGGCCTGTGAGCACCAGTGTGAAGCCCTGTGTTTGCACCTGAGTGCAGGGGACTGGTTTCCGGTACAAACACTTCAGAATGTTAGCCACACAGACACATTCTCAGACTGAGAGTTTTCTCTTACCTCTCTGTGACAGAGGCTTTCGTATTCTCCCACAAGGCTGCTGTATCTTCACACTGTTGAATCACGATTTTCTCACTGCCCTCCTTGGATTGTGGGAGAGAACTAGCCATGTTTTGTATGAGCACTTTTTCTTCTTCAAGTCCATCTAGGTCCTTATCCAGCCTGAGTAATGACTTTTGCCTAGAGTGTGGAATTATAAAAAGGTGTATTAGCCAATTGTTAACACAGTTAATTCAACAGAACATGGGGAATGTCGAGAGAGTGCTTTCATGTGTCCTCATGAGATTAATGGCAAAATTAAACACTCCTACTAAAAAGGAATTCCTGGGCAATAAGCACAGGAATGCATTCCTGCATCACTGAGACCACAGGGCTCCTTGTATTACCATAATACTATTTGGCATTTTAATTAAGCATAATAAATATACAAAACCATAAGCGATAACACATTACACTTCCCCCCTTGGTGAACATACGAGTGAATATGTATTTGAGAGAATACACACACACACACACACACACACACACACAGAGAGAGAGAGAGAGAGAGAGCGAGCGAGCGAGAGAGAGAGAGAGAGAGAGAGAGAGAGAGCATGATATGAATAAATAGGTGGTTAAACAAAGCAAGGACTCCAAGCAAGGATGAGAGGCCACAGAGGAAGGACACCGTGGGACATCATATACAAAAAGCTCTCCTGATTCAAAAAGGAGTCATTTAACTAAGGGTTTATCCTGCAAACCAAACTTGGAGAAAGAATCCCATCACCTGAAGATAAGCTCAGGCCCTTGCATCCAATTCACCCTGGAACCCACCCTGATGGCCTTCCCTCTGCTACTCCTTCACCTAGACTGCAATTGAGACCCCCATACCCTCACACTGTCTAGGTCTTCATCATGTGAATATTTGCCAGTGTATAGCACCTTAATTCTTTTCCTTTCCTTCCTCTCGGGTTCACAAAGAGTGAACCAGTTTATCCAGAGAGGTTTCTGGCTGATTCACCAGAGAAATAAATCTTTTCACTTATCCCTTACCACTTATGATGAGGTGCTAAATAGTTTCTGGCCTCAGAGGAACTCAGACAGACAGGTCAGCTACCACAGCAAGTGACTTAAACTTAGATAGGAAAAGGTTTTATTATACAGCAACCCGAAATATCCCATAAGACCAAGTCTTAACCCTACCAATGCTCCCCCTCCGCTGCCTCAAGGAGAACCAAGAACAGGAAAGAATAACAGCCGGGGCTGGCCCCCAGCAGAGAACCAGTTATGGTTTAAACCACATCACCTTCTGCTACTTAGAACCCACAAATAACAGCAGGTCACTCAGAGAAAGCCAATATGACTTAAGCCCCATCCCGGCTGTGACACCTCACCCCTCAGTGTTGTCCTTTCTCACCTCCTTTGCAATTGGATTTGTAACTGCTGATCCCTCAGCCCAGAAGGCTCTTCCTCACAGTGATCCCGAGGCTTGCTCTTGTACCTTATCTGATGCACTGAGCATGTCCTCAGTCCATCACTCACCTGGCCACCGCAACCTCTTCCTCTTTGCCCTCTCAGGATTCTCACCACCAGTCATTCCACATACCTTAGCCCTCCCAGGATCAGCTAAGCTCTAGAAAAGCCAAGAACTTTCTATTTTGTTAGCTGCTGTAACCCCAATACCCTAAACTGTGTCTAGCACAGAATACATATTTGTCCTATTTGTAGCTACATAAATACACAATTTTCATTTATAAACAATTAATTCATACATTAATAACCACTAATTTTTGGTGAACATATAATTAAAATTTATTGAAGTATAACTACACAGGTGATTAGTTCCATACCTCTTAGGCAAACTCTCAGGCACTCTCAGGATGAAAGTCTCATTGGGCCTGAGCTGAAATTTTGGAGGGAAGGGCATATTTAAATTTACTAAGGGACTTGGGTCAGGTAAATCTCTAAAGAAACCACCAAGCCAGAGAAGTTACAGCAAGGGAGAATGGGAAAGATCTGGAAAGAAGAGGAAGACTCTACACCAGCACACCCTGCTAATACCTCAGCGTTCACGAGCTGGTGTCCATATTCAGAATCCTGACTACTGCCAACCTCATTCAGTTTCCACAATGCCTCTTTTTATTTATTTTTTTTTTAAAGATTTATTTATTTATTTTATATATGTGAGTACATCATAGCTGTCTTCAGACACACCAGATCCCATTACAGATGGTTGTGAGCCACCATGTGGATGCTGGGAATTGAACTCAGGACCTCTGGAAGAGCAGTCAGTGCTCTCAACCACTAAGCCGTCTCTCCAGCCCTCCACAATGCCTCTTTAAACTCAACAGTGCTCTAGCCCTGCTGGGAGGGCCAAAGAACAAAGGAGGCACAGGGACATGGGATGGCATATGGCCTTCTAAGTACTGTTCTTTTTATTTATTTTTTTTTCTTCTTTTTGAGACAGGGTTTCTCTGTGTAGCCCTGGCTGTCCTGGAACTCACTTTGTAGACCAGGCTGGCCTCGAACTCAGAAATCCACCTGCCTCTGCCTCCCAAGCGCTGGGATTAAAGGCGTGCGCCGCCACCGCCCGGCTGTTCTTTTTATTTAGCAGTGGCTGATATTGTCAACTTGACAGGATCAAGAATTGCCTCACACCTGTGCTGGTGACCTAGACTAGAATAAATGAGACATGAGGACCCATACCAATTGTGGGGACCATCATTCTGAGGGCTGGGGTTCCCATACTGGATCAAAAGGAGACACTGAGCTGAACACTAAGATCCATGGCTCTCAGCTTCCTGACTGTGGTTGGCAGCTGCCTTGAGCAGCCAAGATCAGGATTTCTCCCCATGACCTACTTAACTCCCGAAAGGCAAGCCAATAATGGTTTCTCTGTGGAGCCCCTTCTGTCCATGTTTTATCACAAGGATGGGAAGATGTAGCTGAGATGAGCAAGTGAGGTAAATATGAACTCTGCAAGAGCAGCTAGGCTTTCACCCTTAAGGGAACGCCGCAGTGCACGCAAAGAACGCAGGACCTTGAAAATAACTTTTGACCTTTACCCATGTCTCACTCCACTGTCCCGTGTCCATGACACATGGCAGAGGACAATATGAACATTTGTAGAGGAACCTTATCAATAAAAAGTAAATTTGTGTGAAAGTCTATTAGAAGGCATGCTGCACACTGAATAGTTAGAAGGATGAGACAGAAACAGAAGATCCTGAAGTGTTGTTGAAAATACAGCCAGCGAGTGTCACTCTGGGTGACAGAGACCGACCCTTCTTACCGATGTTTCACAGCTGGAGCAGTGGGATCCTTAAGGCCAATTTTACTGATCTGATTCTGGATGTCTTGAATGTTTTGAAAGAGCTCATGATTTTTGGAACTACAAGCTTCCAGTAACTTCTTGTCCTCAGTAGGTTCTTCCTCTTTACTCTGGCCATGCATGGCTGACAACGCTCCAACAAGTCTCTCACAGGTGGTATTCTCCCCTCCCTCAGCATCCTTAATGTTTATGCCAAGTGTCCTCAAGCGTTCATCCAAAGACCTGGCCTTCTCTTTCATCAGGAGAATGTCTTCTCCAGCACTTTTCACTGTCAGGGTATCTTCTGGTGCTTTCGAGGCAGGAGGGTTGGCAGAGAGCTCAGCAGAGAGCTCAGCAGAGAGCTTAGCTGCTCTCAGAGATGCCAGCAACCCTTCCAGAGCATCCAGGGCATCTTCCCTCATCTCTACCTTCTGGTTCATGGTCTCCAGCTGGAGTCTGCACTTCAGCACAATGTCCTGGATTGCACACTGATCTAGTGTGTATAACTCCCTTGGTACAGAGTTACTAGGCTCTTCCAAACTGGTACAGATTCTGATCTGCTTTGTGATGGAATCTCGGATATCCTAAAACAAAATAAAACAAAACAAAACCAAAAAAACAGTGAGAAGGAGAAACCCTGGGGTGAATCTCGTGCACCACTCACACACATGAGCACCTGTGTACATGCGTGCATGCTCAATGTGCTCTCCCTCACTCTCTCTCTCTCCCTCTCTCTCTCTCTCTCTCTCTCTCTCTCTCTCTCTCTGTCTCTCTCTCTCTCACACACACACACACATACACACCTGCGTGCAAGCACGCACACACGCACGCACGTGCAGGAAAAACTAATAGTGCTGACCATAAGCTACAAAAATCTTTCTAAGTTTAACCAAAGCTGAATGTTTCAGAATCGGGAAGTATTTTAATGACATACGAGCTGGTGCCGACTATTTCTTTACCTGATGCCTTCCACATGCTTGAATTTCCCCAAGGAAAACAAGTATGTGGATCTCCTACTTCAAAGAAAACAATTACAGAACAAAACAATTACCCTGTCGGACAGCCATGGGAGGGGTGTTTAAATGGGATCCAGGATGAAGAATAAACTGAAGAATATGCCAGCCTCAGCCTGAGTCAACTACAATGTTTAGAAGTTGTCACTAAAGACATTTGTAAAAAAGGCTTTATTCTGAATTGAAATAAAATATCCCTCTACTTACTCTCTGATACCTACCTCTAAATTTCAAGGGATAGAAGAAAGGATACATGAGTAACAAGTCTAAATCATTAAGGTATTTATATCACGATTTATAATCTAAATCTACACTATGATTTAAAAATGTTTAAAAATCTTTGAACATCTCTGAAGAATTGAAGGTCTTGTAAATACGGTATGAGAATTTATTCACCCGCAGGTTCTGATAGACATCATCAATCTCAATGGGATGCAGGTCCTGGACAGCCACTGTGCAGAGGGGCAGGTCAGAGGCACACAGGAGAGAACACTCCTTCTCCAGAGGTAGCACTATCTGTAGCGCCATCTCCAGTGACTCCATTCTGGGGTAAAAACAAACCAGAGGTGATAGAAAAATGATAAAAGCTATACTATAAAACCATGCTAACCTCGCCATTAGCCAAGGAAATGGCTACCCAGCAAAATATATATAATGACACGTACAAACCATCACATTAAAACCCAAACCCACAGATCTAAAGTGGGCTAACTACCTAAGATATTACAGTGTAGTGACAGTCTTGCTTAAGATAACTTACACACTGAGCCACGCACAAAGTTCTGGGTTAGAAAACCTGAGGTGTACCTGGTGTTAAGAAGCACATGAAGAACTTGTTCGTTCCCCTTTAATAAGTCTCTCTCCTGGTCTAGCATGGGCTTCTCCGTGTCGCTCACCAGACTTTTTAAATTCAGTGAAGTGATTTCAAACTCATCCCAGTAAGCACCAGTGTCAGCCTGTAAAACCTAAGTGAAATAAATGGGTCACTGTCACAAGTCATGGGTCAAGGGCTCAGTTACCCTTCTTTCATAAAATGAGACACTTGCCAGCCTATCCGAGCCTATAGGGATAGGACTTATCCTATAGGGAACCATGGTAAATAACTCTAACTCAGGGACCAGCAAGAAAGAGATAGGGTACCTATTACCAAGTCTATTCCTCCAGTACTCACTGGAGGAAGGAGAGAACCAGCTCAGGCAAATTGTCCTCTGACCACCACATAAATGCTGTGACATGCACAACCTAAACACACACACACACACACACACACACACACACACACACACACACTATTAAGTAAAATGTAATTTAAAGGAGGGAGGAGGAGGAAGAAGAAAAGGAAGAGGAAGAAGAAGAGGAGAAAGAAGAGGAGAGGAACAAGCAGCAGCAAAATAAGCAGCCTCATTCAATGAAGTTAAGTGAGAAGTCAATATGGCTTTAAAAGGTTTCTAAAATCACTTCCCCTATCTGACACACACACACACACACACACCTCACACACACACACACACACACACAAATACAGGAGCTGAGAAGATGCCTCAGTTGGTGAAGTGCCTGCCATAAAAGCATGAGGAGCTGTGTTTGATCGCCATCACACAGGTCAAAAGCTAAGCATGGGGTGCGTGCCCACTCTCTCAGCACTGGTGGGCAGAGACAGGAGGATTTTCAGGAGGAGTTTCTAGGAGCTCCAGAGAGCAGCCTGTCTCAAAATATAGTTAGAGAAGACTCCCAATGCTGGCCTCTGGCCTCCTTATGCATGGGCAAGCACATGTACATACATGAACACACACACACACACAAACACACACACACAAATGAAGTAACAACTACCCTGCTTTGAGTACTAAACTGTTACATTCTAAACGCAAAGAAAACCTGAAATAAAGCAAATGTTTCTATATGTTTGGTTTCTTTTTTCTTTTAAATTGTGTATGTACGTATGTATGTATGTATGTATGTATGTATGTATGTATGTATGTGTGGGTGTGAAGGGGAGAGAGAGACAGAGAGAGAGAGAGGCAGAGAGAGAGAGACAGAGAGAGAGAGAAGCAGACAGAGAGAGACAGAGAGAGACAGACAGAGACAGAGACAGAGACAGAGACAGAGACAGAGACAGAGAGGAGTACGATGTCAGATCACTTGGAGCGGGAATTACACAAGGTAATGAGTCCCCTGACCTGGATGCTGAAAATGAAACTTGCATCCTCTATAAGAGCAGTGTGTGTTCGTGACCCCTGAGCTCTCCCTCCAGCCCTCTTTTTAAGGTTCCTTTGAGAATCCTGCTGAAGGATCAACAGGCTCACTTGTTCACTTTTCTGAAGACAGATGTACATTCAATCACTGGGAAGTCTCAAGACAATGTCTTAACCATGCTAAAAACATGCTTATCCATCAAAGATCTCATGGGTTTGGCCCACTCCATGAAAAAGAAAGGAGCCAGATGGCAGGTGTGGCTGGGAGCTGCTTACTAAATAGAAGGAAACCAGGAACCAGGAGAAGGCGGTAGGAAGTAGGTGGGGACACTGAATTGAGTGGGAAGATAATACAGGAAGTAGGGGAACACTGTAGGAAGCGGGAGGAGCCTGGAGGAAGTGGGAGGACTCTAGAGAAAGTGGGAAGACACTACAGAAAATGGGAGAGGGCACTGAAGAAAGTGGGAGGACCTTGAAAGAAGTGGGAGGACCCTGCAGGAAGTGGGAGGACACTGCAGAAAGTGGGAGGACACTACAGGAAGTGGGAGGATCCTACAGGAAGTGGGAGGACACTGAAAATTACACCACAAGGCAATAAATGAAGACCCTGAAAGTCTGTCCTGGCTTTTGTACTTGAAAGCAAACCCAGGCAAGAGGAACATGAGAAATGCCGTCTAACAAAGAGCCATCTTACACACGTGACCTCCACAAACGGCTGCAGCTATATTTCTGGAGTGTAATCTGCTCAGTGAGGAATGATGCTCAGTTACCTGCAGATCTGCCAGTTTAGCCTGCAGGCAGGCACTGCTCCTCTCACTCTCACCAGGAAAGTCGGATTCGACACTGGACTTGCTGTCTTGCAGGTGTTGCTCAAGAATCTCCCTTTGTGTGTCATACCTGGGAGAAAATTAAGTGTAACATGACTTCATATAGGGAAGGGGTAGTGAGGGCAGAGCAAAGAATCATGGGAGATGCCTGTATGCATCTGTATGGAATGTTGCAGTAAAGCCCATTTCTTGTTTGTTAAACAACAACAACAACAAAAAATGAATTCAAAACACGAAAATTTTAAAAATGTAAAACTTAATTTTGAAATAAGATAGAAATATTTTTTAAATTACTATCAATTGTGCACGCAGAAATGCCCAAGGAATTTCTGCTTAAATTAGAGCCACATGCCAAAATTACAACTAAAGAATAATAAAAGACTTAAAAATACATAATGTGGACAGGTAAGATGGCTCAGTGGGTAAAGGCGCCTGCTGCCAAGCCTGATGACTTGACTCCGATTCCTGGGACCCATATAGTGGAAGAACCCCTACCAGGTGTCCTCTGTTTCCACACACCTGCACCCACCAATGCACCCACATCACAAATGAATAAATAACCTTTTGTAAAAGGCAGGGATATCAAGATGGTTTAGTAGTTAAAGAGACCTGCCACCAAGCACACATGCATCTACAAATAAGTATGCATGTATGTATAAATACATGCATATTATGTGTGTGTGTATATATATATAATATATAGAAATGTACATATGTATCATATTATGTGTATATATCACATATATAAATGTATATGTCACATACATGATATGTATGTCACATGTATATGCTAATCACATATGATATATATATATATACACACACATGTTCATATATCACATGCTGTCATTGACGAAGAATTTTTAGTGGTCCTCACTGTTTAAAAGGAAGTTACCTGTCCTGTAAGTCATTTAGGGAGGCACTGCAATCCTTTCCTTCCTTCTCCATAACGCTTTCTTCTTGCTGAGGCTTTAATTCTGATGTCTGACGAAAATTCTTAATGGGTTCCATTACCTAAGCAAATACACAAAATAGTAAAGACAATTACTTAAACATATTTACATATCTGTAAAACTTAAATGCTTTATGCATTTAGGGATGGTTCTTTATAGCCAAAATCAGGAAAGGATACAAGTCCTTGAGATGTCTCTCCTCAGAGCAAAACCTCTCACAGACACCTATTGGGCTGACCGTGACCTTCTAATTGATAAAGGAACACTGTCAGGCTCCAGTGCTTGACTCTGCATCAGACCTCACAGGCTCAGTCAAAGGTGAAAACCCTGAACACAAGTGTTTCTCAGCCCTTTCCAAAAACCTGTTGGCTGGCACCCACACTGTGCTGTGTGGCAAATGCCAATTTCTGTACCTTCAGCAATCAGTAAATCCAATTCGCAAGGGAAACAAAACTCATCCTACCAAGAAGTCAAGTGAGTCCATTCATTTCAACATATCTGGCTGTCCGTGAAGACAGAAGCCAGCCTCGTCGACCTCAACAGTAGCAGACACACTTTGTCTTCAGGATTTGCTGCGGACACTCTCACTGGGACACTCTCAGTAGATTGCTAAGCACACCATAGCTTCGGTTGCCATCATTCTAACTCTCTGAGGAGTGGCCTGCCTTGCGTTTCGTAAGGTGGGGAATCTTAATTGATGGTGACAATCAGATAATAGACCGATGCTCATGAGAACCGGATGGCTGCCCACTTAACCTATATAAAGACTGTGAAACTTAACGCCCGTATTTAACACCTTTTCAGTTGGCAGCTGGTTATCTGGTATCTCCCGTGGTGCCTCGCCATGGGCATCCCTTCTGCCGTTCTCAGTTGTGATCAAGGCACCCCTAGGAAGGAAGCACAATTGGATATTAAAATAGAATAGGGGGAACATGGAACCTAAAAAACCATGGTCATCCAAATGTCATTTGGTTGTGCAAACATCTTTTTCTGGCTTTGCTCTGGAGCATGGCTCTTCTTACAAAGCACTAACCTCTCCTTAGGTGCACCTCCCTGGGAGGACCGCAGGGTCGTGTGAATCTCAGAAGCACATTTCAGAAGTCTCTCTATCTTTTGTTCATAGACTCGGAGAGCTTTCTTCAATTCCTGCTGGTCCTCTGGTGATGTCAGCTCCTCACACAGTACCCTCAAGACACCCACATGGTGTTCCAGCTGGCACTCGATGCTTTCTGGAGAAAAGCAAGCCTGAAGGAAGGAAGAAAGCCGGGCTTCAGCTGAGGGCATATGACCAGAAACTCCCGCTGTGTGCGTGACTCTGACAGCATGCTCTTTTATGAACCGTCTGCTATGCGTTGAGTATGGTCAGGGTTTATGGACCGTCTGCTATGCGTTGAGTATGGTCAGGGTTTATGGACCGTCTGCTATGCATTGAGTATGGTCAGGGTTTATGGACCGTCCGCTATGCATTGAGTATGGTCAGGGTTTATGGACCGTCTGCTATGCATTGAGTATGGTCAGGGTTTATGGACCGTCTGCTATGCGTTGAGTATGGTCAGGGTTTATGGACCGTCCGCTATGCGTTGAGTATGGTCAGGGTTTATGGACCGTCCGCTATGCGTTGAGTATGGTCAGGGTTTATGGACCGTCTGCTATGCGTTGAGTATGGTCAGGGTTTATGGACCGTCTGCTATGCGTTGCGTATGGTCAGGGTTTATGGACTGTCTGCTATGCACTGAGTATGGTTACAGGGACTAGGGAAAAGCAATTAGGAAGCCGGCCCTGAAAGAGTCCCATTTCAGTAACTGACATGCAAATGATGGTCTGTAACATCATGACGTTATGAGAACACCACCACCTGCCTGCTTCACAGAGGGAGCCATCCGAGCGGGATGTGGAAGGGACGAGGAGTTCTCTAAGGGTGACTGGAGGATTGTCTTAGATTCTCTTCCTGTGGATATAGCCAAACATCCTGACGAAAGCAACTTAAGGAGGAAGGGTTTAGTTTGTCTCACGGTTCCAAATATAGCCCACCATAGCAGGAAGGTCAGGAAGCGGGAGCTAGAGGCAGCTGGTCACATGGCTCCCATGACCAGGAAACAGAAGGATGACTGCAAGCTAGCACTGAGCTCACTCCTTTACCTCACACAGTCTGGGATCCCCCTGCCTAAGGATAGCCCTATACATCTGTCAATCAAGATGACCCCCCACAGGCATGCCAAGAGACCCATCTCCCAGGCAACTCAGCTTCTGTCAAGCTGACAATTGACACTGTCATCACAGAGAAGTCATCTCCACCAGTGACGGAAGATGACAGGTAGTAAAGGTTCTGAGAGCACAGGTCCCTGCTGCTGTTGGAGTACCCAGTCTAGGAGAGAGACACTGAGAGGATGTCCTGGATCCATCTGAAGATCTTAGGGCCATCCTTGGAGAGGGGAGAGGGTTACCACTGGGAGGCAGTAAAATGGGATCTGGGCTTCAAAAGACCAGTTCTGGGGCCTGGGGATATCTCTGAGTTGGTAGAGTGCCTGTCTTATGTGCATGATACCTTTGACTTCAATTCCCAGTACTGTCCCCTACTCAGCAAACCAGCAAACTGTTGAGGTGAAAGAGGATGAAGCCATTTTCTTCCTAACAGAATAAGAGAAGGGGCAACACGGTGGATGGAAGAGAAGAAACTGCTGTGTTAATGGAACTGGCCTCTCAGTAACTTGGCTACATCTGGGGGAGGGGGGAAGGAGAAAATCGTGGAGACAGCATAGCCTGGTGAGGAGGAGAGGAGAGAGCAAAGTTTGAGAGGTAAGGTTACTGATTCCATTCCAGACACAGGAACCTAAAGTCTCAGATGTATACTTGTGATGCCCACCAGTCAGGAACAGACTGTAGAGATGGGGGTTGGTGGAGGGAGGGGTCTGCCAGAGAAAGACTTGGACACAGCCCTAAACAGACGAATAGTCTTACAAAATTGCATAGTTAGGATGGATACAAGTACTGAAAACTGTAGAGTGTCACTTCCAAAAACTAAAACATTAAGGAAAAGTAATGAAAATGGAAAAATTTGTAAAGGATAGTAAAAATGTAGTGCTCTCTCTCTCTCTCTCTCTCTCTCTCTCTCTCTCTCTCTGTATGTGTGTTACAGATATATCGATATATCTTCTATGTGTATATATATTATAGACACATACATATATATGTGTATACACACACACACACACACACATTATATATATATATATCTGTACAAGCAAGAGTAACATTGTGAGAGCCACAGAAACTGACAGTTAAGAAGAAATGAAAACAGAGCCGGAGCAAGCGGGGCCGGAGCAAGCTGGACTGGGGCCGGAGTGAGCACGGCCAGAGCAAGAGGGAAAAAGGAAGAAGGGGGGGAAAAAGAAGAAATGAAAAGAGGACTGAGCCCTGTCAACCACACAAACCCAATCAAATAGGCTGGAGACAAAAAGAAATCATCAGACCGGCCCCCAAGTCCTGCATGACCTGATTCGTTCATTTTTACAAAAGCTCTGCTTTTGGTGACTCCGTATCCTTATATATAAAACTATCTGTACTGCAGCAGTAGTTGAGACAGTTATGAGCAGTCTCAGGAGCAGGCAGTACCCAACCATCATGATCGAAACAATGAACAAAAAACTCAGGTAAAAAGCACAGGATCCAGTTAGAGCCCATACTGAGTAGCAAGTCCAGGGAAGTAAGCAGGCTCAAGAGATTTCCATGGCACAGCCAGTCGGAGGCCGTGAGCTTACACAGTGGTTACCCAACCGACATGAAGGCAAACAGCAGTGGGCCTGTGTGGCTTTACCTCGTGCTCCTTTCGGAGGCCCCTGGTCCTCCCTCTACGGATGAGCTTCTTCTCTTTATTTATTTGCTTTTCAAGTTTTGCAATATTGTCTTTAAGCTTTCCTTCTTCAATGTCTATTTTTAGTTGTTGGAGATACAAAGAAATTTCTTGATGAAGAGGCTGCAAAGGACAAAGGAGTGTATCAATCACAAGAGGACACAGTACACTGACTCTCTCTCCAGTTACAACAAGACAGCCATGGAAACAACAGGAAGGAAGCAAAGCCTGCACAACCTGTTCATTCACCCTCTTTGTCTTTGGGAAGAGTGTTTAAAAACATCCCAGATCCGGAAACCTATTTCTTTTTCTTTCTAACAACTAAAAAAAATATGTTTTGAACTGTGAAAGGTGCTGTCGAGAAAATGAAATAAAAGCTACGGTCTGGGGAGAATAAACATTAAAAAGACATCTAAGCTAAAGAGACACGACAAACATATGAAATCTGTGTCCTGGATGGTGTCCTGGGGCAGACAAAAAGTATTACAGGGGTCAGCACGAATCTGAGAATGCACAAGCTTTAGTTACTATAACGCCCCCTTACTGGCTCACTCACTAGGACATATTCCTTCATTAGAACTCTCTGATCTGTGTCTGCACTGATTCTCTGAAGTGAAAACTGCTCTAAAATAAGAGCCCACTCAAAATCCCAGCACTTGAGAGGCAGACGCAGGTGGATATCTGTGAGTTCAATGCTAGCCTAGTGAATTCCAAGCCAACCAAGGCTACAGATGAGACCCTGTCTAAAAAACAAAACAAAAATAAGTGTGTCCAGAAAATCATTAATATATTTTAATCTAATTACATAGATATCCCTTGATCCAGAACCCCCTTCCCACTGGAGATACTACTAAAATCTGAGGACACTTCAGTCCTTTTTGAAAAGTGCCATATTATAGCCGGGCAGTGGTGGCACACGCCTTTAATCCCAGCACTTGGGAGGCAGAGGCAGGCGGATTTCTGAGTTCACAGCCAACCTGGTCTACAGAGTGAGTTCCAGGACAGCCAGGACTACACAGAGAAACCCTGTCTCGAAAAAACAAAACAAACAAACAAACAAACAAACCGAAAAAGAAAGAAAGAAAAGTGCCATATTATCTACACACTACAAGTCATTTCTAGATTATATATAATACCTAGCATAATGTTATGTTATGCAAATAGCTGGTATACTATATTGTTTAATGAATCATGGATGGGGTTGGGACAAGGCCATACACCTTCGGAGTAGACACAAGTCTTTTTTTTTCAAACAATTTTGACCCACAGTTGGTTGAATGCATGGACACAGAACCCAAAGATACGGAGAACTGAGTATACACATCAGACACATACAGATACATTCATAATATAATTATCACTTACTGAACATATCCTCTATGACCTATGTAAATCTTTGTAATAACCTGCCAATTAAATTGTGTTATTCTCATTTTACCAGTGTGGTTTCCAAAAGTTTAGTAACCTGCCCAGGGTCACAGTTTTCCCTCCACAAAAGCATCTCCCTGCTTGGCTAGGGAAATCTGAATGGACACCGTCCACTCAATCAGGATCTCATTATCTCAGTCAGGATCCATTCAGGAAATCAGAAACATGCCCAACTTTTCATTCTGGGGCTCCAGGCATGAAAATTTAGACCAGTTAAACTAAGAAGGAAAAGTTGGTCTATCAAAAAGCAACAAGAGAAAGCTTCTCTGTCCCTGGGCTTGAGGTCTTCCTGGAGCCTAGGGAAGAGAGAGCCATGGGTTTCCCATGCTGGAGAAGAAGACAAGCAGCTGCTGAGACATTGTGGAGAGGCAGAGAAAGAAACAACGTAGGCATCTTGCTTCTTCCAGATGCCCTCGGATCTGTAAGGTGTTCTCACTGGCTGAGACAGACTCCAGTTTAACAGAGCCTGGGACCAGCACCTCTAATGCAATCGTATCACAGACTAGATAAAGGAAGCCTGTCATAGCTCTGAAGATGACCAAGCACAAGACCAGAGCCACAACCCAAGGCCTTGAGGCTCTCACCTCCCACTTGGCCCTCGCCTCTCGACTCTGTTCTTCCAGCTGCAGCTTCGCACCACCGGGGACAGTACACTTCAGTTCTTCAACAGCTTGCACATACTTGGCCAGACTATTGGTATTAAAAAGTTCCAATGCTTCCTGAAAAAGAATTATGAAAATCTGATGATACTGCCAGATCCTGTGAGCTAACTTGGTATGTCTTGAGCAGGAAGGACCAGCGTGGGAGTTGATGGTGATGCTATGGATACACACAGAAGGCATTTGGTAGAAAGTCGGGACAGATGACCTATTTCCATAGCTTGACTTCTTTTTTTTTTGGGGGGGGGGGGTTGAGACAGGGTTTCTCTGTGTAGCCCTGGCTGTCCTGGAACTCACTCTGTAGACCAGGCTGGCCTCGAACTCAGAAATCCGCCTGCCTCTGCCTCACAAGTGCTGGGATTAAAGGCGTGTGCCCCCACCGCCCGGCTTTGACTTCTTTCAAAAAAGATTACAACTGTGTTTTATTGGAAGGTCTTTACCTACTTGGTATTTGAAACGATAACATTAGCATACACAAGAAGGCAAAAACGTACTGGAGGAATTTATTGCGCAAACATTTAACACTCTGCAAGAGCAATGTTGTGTAGCCAGAGGTACCATTCATTACCTCATTATCAACTTAAAGTTTTGCCCAAGGCCTGTCCACAGACAGTTCCACCCCAAAGAAAGAGCTGCATTAAACAGCTGGGGACAGACTTGCTGGATCTGTGTCTGCCCCTCCCCTGACATGTTCTCTGAGAGCAGGAACCTGGCTTAGGTAGCCAATGAATGGCAGACCCAAAACCAGGTTGGAAAGTTTCTGAAAAATGCTGGAAATCCACAGGAAAAGGAAGGATTCTGGAAAAGGCAATCAAATAGGGTAGAGACTTGTTCATTCACACAATGTGCATTTATTAAGCACCAACTGTAGACACAACACAACACCCTTCTCTCGGTCTTCCCTGATAAGTGAACATCCACCCTGTTGGTGTGAGTGCCCACTACCTTCCCATCGGTGGAGAGCAGGGCTGTCAGGATAGTCCCCACCAGGGCCTGGGATGACTTTTGTGATGAAAATGTTTGTTCACTAAATGTGCCAGTCCAAATAGAGAATCCCCAGCCTCAAATGAGGAAAATAGGACAAAGGCTAATGTTTTTCCTCACCTGGAACCTCAACTTTTCTTCTCTTTCCTTCACTCATTTTTTTAAAATTTATGCATAGGTCTGTCTATCTGTCTATCTGTCTGTCTGTCTGTGTGATCATCTGTATGTAGGTGTCTGTGGAGGCCAGAAGAGGCTATTAGATCCCCTGAAACTGAAATTACAAGCAGTTATAAGCTGCCCAATGTTGGTTCTGAGAACCAAACACAGGTCCTCTGCAAAAACAGGTGCTCTGGACCATGGGGCCATCTCCCCAGTCAATGTCTCTGCTTCTTTCCTAGCCCACATATGGATTCTTCTGAAATCCACTGTAGCAACTAACTGACCGAGTGACCTCTTGCTTTTCTGAATCTTAGGTAGCTAGGACTGGCCTCCAAGTCCTAGATAGTGTAGAAGAAAACTGGGGACTCCCGATTCTCCTGCCTCAGCCTCCTGAGTTCTGAGATTCCAGGAGTATGCTACTGGCAAGTTGTCGAGGCTCCCACTGACACACACACACACACACACAGAGAGAGAGAGACAGACAGACACACAGACACAGAGACAGACAGACACACATACAGACAGAGATATACACAGGCAGACACACTTACACATACACACACATAAAGAGACACACATACACTACAGACTCACGTGGGGAATGGACTAGCTGAGAAAAGGAAAGGTCAACGGGAGGGAAGGGGCTGAGAAAAATATTTTCATGTATGAAAATATCACAACAAAAGTTAATACTATGTGTAATATAGATGCGCATACACACACACACACACACACACACACACCTAGTAACTAATAAATAAATAACCCCACAAATAGCAAGCCTATACAAAACTATACTATTGGGTCCTTAAGTTACAGATAAGTATATGATTATGAATATTTTTTCCAAAGGAATTTAATAATAGCACTTATATTCACAGAGTTTAAACTAACAATATGCTTCTATGCACCTTTTGCCATTTAGAGCCTCAGCAAATCAGGTACCTGGGCTGTACTGAATTAATACACTCATTTTACACTTAAAAAAAAAAAACAAAAGAAAGCCAGAGAAGCACAGCCAGAATCAGCTGTGTTCTCTGTACCATTCTTTACCTGAATATTTACTTTTAATACTCTCAGGTGAACAACATCTAATACCGGGAAAACTTTTCAAGTTAACAGTAATTCTGTATGTAATTCAGTGAAGGAGCCATCCACATGTCAAGCACACGGAGAGACGACAACTTGTCCCCGTGGGAACAAGCTTCCCACCTTGAACTTTGAGATGAGTCCACCAGGGCGCTCTCTTTGCCCAAGCAGCTGCTCAGCTCTGGAGATGGAGGACAGCAGCTCCTTCTGTGCCTCCTCCACCTTCAGCCTCACGTCTAGCCCCAGTGGCTCGCCACTTAAGTTCTTCAACACTGCAGACAATTCTACCATGGTGATCTGTGAAGGAAAAACATAAGTTTTTCAAGTTAACAGCTGGGCTGACTTCTTAAGTAAAACCTCGTGTTTCCATTTTTTTTTTCTAGTAGTTTATATTTTATAATCAGGCGCATAAATGTATAATTGAAAACATCTCTATTTTCCAATATGCTCTACATTATAAGGAAATGAAATAATGTAAAATTAATATTTTATAAAGTATTTCCAAGATTCAGGTCCGATCTTCCTCTTGGTTCACCCACCAACCATTTGGTTCTTAGCAATGAATTCATTCAATCAAGAGCATTAACTAGAGACCTGAACTCCCTCCGTAGCTTCTTGAATCTTTGCCTGAAGGCCAGCTCTGAGGACATTTTGGAAGGACTCCCGGTTCGAAGCACTTTGAACATCCATCTGTAACGTATCTTCCGTTCTGGCCAGAAGTTCCTCATACATAGAGCCTTTAGCAATAAGATGCTATAAAACAAACCAGAGATGGCAGTAAATATTCAGATTCTAAGTCAAACACTTGTATAACATCAGGAAATTGGAAAATGGTAACTGTTAATCCAGAATGAGGCAAACTTGTACTCTAAAAAATGTTCTTATTAAAAACATTTTGAGGCAGGGATGTCGTTCGGTTGCAATAGTGCTTGGTTTCTATGTGCGCCACTGAGTTCCGTTCACCATATAAAATCAGGAGTGCAGGAACACAGCCGTGATCAGAGGTTCAAGGGCATCCTCGGCTTACAGCAAGTTCGAAGCCAACCTGGAATACAATCGACACTACCCCAAAATATAAATAAATAAATAAATAAATAAATAAATAAATAAGGGTTGGAGGAGTTGGAGCAATGGCTCCAACGTAAAAAAACACTTGCTTCTCTTGCAGAGGACACAAGTTTGGGTCCCAATCCCCATCAGATGGCTAATAGCTGCCTGTAACTCAAGCTTCAGGAAGACACCCTCTTCTGTCTTCACAGGCATGTGCTCAAAACCATACAGAGATGCACACACGCACATGTAGACACATAAATTTTGCCAGGTATATGGCACATGCCTTTAATCCCAGAATTTGGGAGATAGAGGCAGGTAGATCTCTGAGTTTGAGACCAGCATGGTTTACACAATAAGTTCTAGGACAGCCAGGACTATATATCCTGCTTCAAAACAACAACAACAAAAACCCACAAAAACCAAAACAAACAAACCAAACCAAAACAAACAAAAAAAACAAAACAAACAAAAAACTCCAAGCAAACAAAAAGAATAAATAAAAAATAGATCTTAAAAAAATAGATCTTTAAAAAATAGATCTTAAAATTTTAAAAATAAGCAAAACATTTGAAATACTATATTAACATGTTCAGATTCTGGCCAGATCTTTTATAGAATTTTTATTATCCACTTTACATCCTGACCACAGCCCCCTTCCCTCTTCTCTTCCCAGTCTTACCCTTACACATCCCTCTCCTTATTGTCCCTCCCCTTCTCCTTAGAAAAGGGAGCCCCTCTTGGGTACCACCCCATACTGGGACATCCAGTCCTAGCAGGACTGGGCACATCCTCTCTCACTGAGGCCCAACCAGGCAGTCGGGTAGGGGAAGGGAATCCAATGACAGGAAACAGAGACTGAGATAGCCCGTTGCACTTTTTAGAGCACCCACATGAAGACTTTTAGAGGCCTTTAAAAAGGAAATGGATAAACCCCTTAAAGAAATACAGGAAAATACAATTAAACAGGTGAAGGAAATAAATAAAACTGTGCAAGACCTGAGAGTGGAAATCAAAGCAATAAAGAAAACACAGACTGAGGGACTGGAGATGAGAAACCTGGGAAGAGAACAGGAACTACAGACGCAAGCATCACCAACAGAACACAGGAGATGGAAGAGAGAATCTCAGGCGTAGAAGATACAACTGAAGAAACTGATATATCAATCAAAGAAAACGTTAAACCTAAAAAATTCCCAACACAAAAGGTCCAGGAAATCTGGGATACCATGAAAAGACCTAACCTAAGAATAACAGGAATAGAAGAAGGTGAAGAGTCCCAGATCCAAAGACCAGAAAACATTTTCAACAAGATCATAGAAGAAAACTTACCCACTTAAAAAAAATAGAATATTCTTTATAAACATTCCAATAAAATAAAAACTAGAGCTAAATAATGCCAATTAAAAATAAATTGGGAGAAGAATAACTTTTAAAAATAAAATTGTCCTTAGTCAAACTTGAAGGGGATTCAATAAATGTTATTAGAGAAAATGACTACTAAAATAATCTTTTAAAAACTGTGTTTTAAGACGTATAAAAATAAATTCCAGATGGGTCAGAAATTGATATGTAAAAATTGTTCTACTCAACGAAGAACAAATTCTTCAAGAAAATCAACGTGCTGCCTGGAGGCGACTGTCTTCAGGAATACAAGTAGAGAAAGACATGTCTGTAGAAAGGCACGCACTTTCTCTGTAAAACAAGCTACTAAAAGGGTAATGGCTTAGTTTAAAAAAAATACTTGACACAGGAATGAAAATAGATCAGAGTTCAAAGAGCTTATGTAATTCTTTTTTTTTTTTTTTTTTTTTTTGGTTTTTTCCAGACAGGGTTTCTCTGTGTAGTCCTGGCTATTCTGGAACTTACTCTGTAGACCAGGCTGGCCTTGAACTCAGAAATCCACCTGCCTCTGCCTCCCAAGTGCTGGGATTAAAGGCATGTGCCACCACCGCCCGGCCAAAGAGCTTATGTAATTCATTAAGAAAATTCCAAAAACCCCAGTCTGATGGCTGCAGTCCTGACCAAACAGGAAGCTGAGGCAGGAGGTCACCAAGTCAGGCCTGCTTGGTTACAGAATGGCTTCAAGGCCAGTCTGTGAAACCTAGTGAAACCCTTTCTTAAAGTAAAAAGTACAAAAAGGACTGGCACTATAGTGCAATTGCAGGTGCCTGCCTAGGATG
This sequence comes from Arvicanthis niloticus, assembly GCF_011762505.2. Lineage (NCBI taxonomy): Eukaryota > Metazoa > Chordata > Mammalia > Rodentia > Muridae > Arvicanthis > Arvicanthis niloticus. The sequence goes on from NC_133430.1 coordinate 40,207,327, forward strand.
TTCAAGGTCCTGGGTTCAATCCCCAGTAACACACATGCAGGCACACACACACACACACACACACACACACACACACACAGAGAGAGAGAGAGAGAGAGAGAGAGAGAGAGAGAGAGAGAGAGAGAGAGAGAGAGACATATGCACAGTCCCCCAAAAAGTTAAAACCCAAAGAAAACTGTGAAAAAAAAAAAAAGAACATATACTACACAGAATTACATGTCTAACAAGCATATGTGATTGCTATTCCTGCTTGTCAACTTGACTATATCTAGAATGAACTACAATCCAAAAATGGAGGGCACATCTATGATCCAGATTTTGAGGCATAGTGGCCAGGAAAAGCTTAGGTCCAGGCAAGGTATAACATGGCTTTAATCCCAGGAAACAAAGGCGAGCAGATCTCTAAATTCAAGGCTAGCCTGGGATAGAAAAAGTTCCAAATCCAGGTGTGGTGCTACAGCCCTTTAATCTGGGCCACACCTTCTGCTGGAAGCCTATGTAAGGACAATTGAAAAGGGAAGTGTTTGTTCTTTGTCGTGCTTGCATTAACTTGCTAGCACATCTGTTGAACCTTCTTCTTCAAAATTCCACCTTCTACAGAAGACCAGCTGACACATCCAGCCTCTCGAGACTGAGCAAGTATTAGATTCTTGGACTTTGTATTCCCAGCTACGGGTTGTTGGGTAAGTTGGACCGCAGACTGTCAGTCATTGCAATTACTTCCCTTAATATATAGAGATATTCCACAGGTTCTGTGGCTCTAGAGAACCCTAATACAGCATATAAAAAATAACTCAATCTTATATGTAAATAATGACTTTCTAGCCAGCAAGTTAGCATTAAAAAAAAAAAGTTAATTGCATCTCAGGAGCAGGAGGGATGGGATAAACCAGGAGTCAGGCAGGGAAACCAAGCATGCACAGGATAAACCAGGAGTCAGGCAGGGAAACCAAGCATGCACAGGCAGCTTTGACTGGATTCCATGTAGCAGAAGAGTGGTGGTTTTATCTTTACAATATTAGAACATTCACTTCTAATTCTGACTTTTTAATTTTTTTTTTAATTATATAAAAAGTAACAAATGAGCTCATATGATAGACGGGGTAGTGCGTGAAGAGAAGGCCCCTTTCTCCAGCCTCCTCACTCAGCTCACAGTCACTCATGAGCATTGACTGTAACGTATTTCTGTGTCTCTGCCAGGGACTGAGTACAGGCAGGGCCAAGACACATGAGGAAGTTATTGTTCTCTTCTTACAGACATAAATGTATAAAGTATGAAAGCATAACTCTTAAACAGATACCTCATCCACATTATTAAGATTAGAAGTCCTTCTAATCTTAAACTACATCTGGCCTGGCACTGTGCTGTTCATCTGGTCTCTTACACCCAGGAGGTCCAGTCAGGAAGGATCAGGTATTTGAGGCCAGCCCAACTACTCAAATTCTGTCTCACCCAATTCCCCCCCCCAATTATGTATATGTATATAATGTATACATATATATGTATATATATAATAAATAAAATATATGATCTATTATTTTGATAGATCAGTAGAGGTTACTGTAGAGATTACTTAACTCTCTAATTACTGAGGTGATTACAGCATGATTATATTCTTACTCTTTTTTTAAGAAGGATCATTGTTATTGGTTTTATAATAGTTGCAAAATAATTTGAAATGGAAACAAGGAAATCATACTCTAGGGCCCACAAGATATCTCTGTTGGTAAGGGTTCTTGCCATCATGCCTAACAATCTGAGTTTAATCCCTGGGGCCCATGTGGCATAAGAAGAGATTTAATTCCTGACGGTTACTCTGATAGCCTTCATGTGCAATGTGGCATGGTGCCCCCACACAAAGTAAATGAATGTAATTAAAGAAAAAAAAAAAACACTTAAAATTATGCTGTTTAACTGTTTAACATTGGATACCTATTTCATTTCTTTCACTAAAACAAATTGCAGATGATCTAAATTTTAAAAAATGAAATTAATAAAACTAGCAAATAAAGTTCTTTTAATGTTATTTTGTAAGAATACTTTTCAAACTACTAAGTTATGGCCATCACAAACGATGAAAATGTTGCAGGTTGAGCTATATATAGGCCTTTCCAGCAACGTAGACGTAGAAAAGTAGGCAAGTGGTCCTTTACTCCGTAAACTTCCTATCTGGCCCCAGATACAACGTGCTCTCCTGACGTTACAGCCGGAACTCAGTAAGAATCCTCCCTCAGTTATCCCAAGTAACAGTGAGATACACTTGCACTTGTTGCTTCTTACTCAAGGCAACTTCAAGAGGATGAACGCAGAATGAAGTTTAAACACGCCAGTCACCCCTCCATCGGTAGTCGGGGACGGCACAGATTACGTAATCCGTATGTTCCTACTGTAGCTAGCCACCAAAGACTTACTCCACTCATCTTCCTGCCTCTCATACAGAATATTACAATCCACACATTATAGGCAGGGAAATGAGTCAAGACCTTCTACATATAAGACATTCAAGCATATTAAGTGAAGAACATCTTAGAATTTCCCAATTAAAAAAAATAAATAAATGCAGGCTCATTACTCTTTACTTTGGCATTTTTTTGTTTATCTTAAAACACAAACCCATGTGAGTTTCACGAATGTTCCCTCTTAAACATGGTCACGTTCATACCTGCAAGGTGTCCGCTGAGGAGCCATCCTCATCTTGATGTCGAAGGAGATCCAAGGTGGATTTGGACTCTGACTCCCAGAATTCCACCTGTTTGATGAGTTCTTTAACCTCTTCGTTCACTTTCAATTGTCTGGCTGAGTCTTCATCTTCTACTTCCTGCTTTTCCACAGCCTAGAACGTTCAGAGCGATCACTTAAGAAGATGTCATTGCAATATGAGAACATTGTTATATCACCATCCTAAAGAATGGGCATTCAACACCAAGTTGAATTAAGTGCTTGCTTAATGACAAGGACAGAGAAACACACCAGGTATCTATTCCTAATGAGTTAGAAATGTATTAGGTTTTCTGCCACTGCGTGAACATCACAAAGCAAACATCCGTATACAGACCCAGATGGTAGAGCCTACTAGAAGTCTAAGCTTTGTGTTAGAGGTACTGTCGCACATTTGGTCTGCACACAACTGTGCACTTGTGATGTAAGGCCTTAGTTTGACTGTGATAACATGAAAGGACACATCACTTTATAGATGAGAAGATCGATCATGCATATTATTTTAATTATATCATTTCTGTCAGCTAGATATTATCTCGTTCTCTAACACTGAAGCTTAGAAAAGTAAACTGAACAAACTTGAGTAAACTCATATACAATTAAATTTAGCTATTACTAACAGTAATTATATAATATTCTCAAAAAGAGATTCAGAGCCAGGCACGAGGTCACACATCTCTAATCCCAGCATTCAGGGGTCCATTATTCTGAGGACTGTAATCTCTAGGACAACCTGGGTTATGTAGAAATACTATGTCTGAAAGGGAAAAAAAAGTAAAAATGAATACTCAGTATGATAGCTTGTGTCTGTAGTCAGCACTCAGGAGGCTAAGTCAAAGGCTAAGTCTATGAGTTTGAGGACAGGCTGGGCTATATAGAAAGACTCTATCACAAACACACACACACACACTTAAAATAATAAAAAAGTCTCAGACAAAATTTCAAAAATGATTAAATCTGTTCTCACTAACAATCTCTCAGTATTCTGTAGGCTGGTAGCTCTGCACAACCAAGAGTTTCGAAGTTGGGTTTAGCTAGGCATACTGGCGCCCACCTTTAATCCCAGCACTCAGGATCTCTCCTGAGTTTGACAGAGTTTGACACCACTCTGGCTTACTTACTGAGTTCGAGTGTAGCCAGGGTTACACAGAGAAAACTTGTAATCAACACACACACACACACACACACACACACACACACACACACATATCTGAACTTTTTAAGGGTTCAGAGACATATTTTTAAACACATAGAGATCCTTCCAGATTTTCTTTTATTACATTCCCTCCCTTCCTTCCTTCCTTCCTTCCTTCCTTCCTTCCTTCCTTTCTTCCTTCTTTCTCCTCCTCTTCCTCCTCCTCCTCCTCCTCCTCCTCCTCCTCTCTTCTTCTTCTTCTTCTTCTTCTTCTTCTTCTTCTTCTTCTTCTTCTTCTTCTTCTTCTTCTTCTTCTTCTCTCTCTCTCTCTCTCTCTCTCTCTCTCTCTCTCTCTCTCTCTCTTCTTTTTTATGCAGTGGTACAGACGAACCCCCAGCTTCCTGCATACTGGACAAGAGAGTGCTCTGTCTTTATGCCATTGACCCATTAGGCATTCTTTTTCCTTTCAATTTTAATTTTATGTGTATCAGTGTTTATTTGTGTAGGGATAATGTTTATATGCACTGTGTGAAGGTGTGTCTTTGTTCTTCTTGCCTGCCTAAAGCACCTTCTGATTGGTCAAAATAAAAAGCTGATGGCCAATAAGCTGAGACAGGATTAGAAGGTGGGACAACCAGAGAGAGAGAGAGAGAGAGAGAGAGAGAGAGAGAGAGAGAGAGAGAGAGAGAGAGAAAACCTCTGGGAAATAGTCAGGTGTGAGATTTGCCATCCAGATTTGGAGTAAGTTGAACGTATGAAACTGAGGAGAGGTGACCAGCTATGTGGCAGACATAGAAAAGTATAAATATAGTATAAAATAGTATAAACATAGTATAGTATAATTGAGTTATGAGCTAGTTGGAGGAGAAGAAGCCTAGCTTAAAGCCTAGGCATTTATTAATAAATAATTAAGCCTCTGAGTCATCATTCAGGAATTGGGGTATGGGTGGAAAACCCGGAAGTTATAGCCTGCATATATGTTTGTATACCTGGTGTGCATTAGATGCCTACAGAAGTGAGAAGAGATAGTTGGATCCCTGGAACTGGAGTTATAGTCGGTTGTGGATCATCACGTGGGTGGCTGGGATTTGAACCTGGATACTAGACAAGAGCAGCAAGGACTCTTAAACCCTGAGCCATCCCTCCATCCATTAGGGATTCTTATTTCCGAAAACATTAGCACTCCTTCTGCCAGCTGGCTAAAGGCATTCAAAATCACTTATGTAAGGTGATACGGCTGGTTTTTAGGGTGTGGCACATATCTGAAGTCATAGGCATTACTGTTACACATGTATTTTTGGTTCCGTTTTCATAGTCTTACTTACAGTCTGATGTCCTCCAATTGACCACAACAAACAATATTAGTTATACTTTCTTCCCTTCCACAAAGTAAGCAACACAAAAAGAGGTTGGTGGCTAGCCAACGCTGGAAGTCACCAGGTGTGCCCAACCCACAGGCCTCACGTGGCTCAGAAGACCTACAAGATGGCCCAGCACAAAGTCGCAAACTGATTTACATGGATAGGTTGGCTTGCTGCTTGCTGTCTGGGTAACTCAGCTGCCAGCTCTTGAGGATAAATTCTATAGGTGATAGCAGGTTGGCCACACCTGATAGAGCATTTTCAAACACTAGTCAGAAGACTTCCAAAGAAAATACAAACTTGACTGGCACCATTCAAAAGTCCTACTTTTATTGACATAGAAGCATGGAGTTGGGGGGCTGAGAAGCATGAAGTGACTTCATGAGTGGACCCACGGAAGCAATCGTGTCCTTAATCAACTGTGTTGTGACGGTTACCTAGCAATGCATACCCACTTTCTCACCATCCTTTCCTACGGAAAAGTAACAAAGCTGCATCATCCCTCTGTGCGTGGGCCAAGTGTACCAGCCTTACCTTTATGTCCTCACCATGGCTCCCACCAGCCTCCACTGACGGAGCTGACTCCTTAGACAGACTCGGTCCAGACTTGTCCCCAGTGGGCTGGTCCTGAATTTTCACAAGCGGCAGTTTCAGCTCCTAGAAAAATTCATTTTGTAAGTTTCGTGCTCATGTTTCTACTTCTTTGATAACATGTATCAAACATAGTAAGTGGAAAAATATAGTTAAATATACTTTTAAGATGTATCAGTTATCAATAGTGTTGTGAAATGTCTATTTATGGCCAGGTGTGGTGGTGCACACCTGAAATCCCAGCACTTGGAAGATGGAGTCAGGAAAACCAAGTATGCAAATCAGCTATCAAAACAGCTCGTCACACACACACACACAAAACTGTCTACTAAAAATTGTTATGAATAAGTAAAATTATAATTTAAATTTTTTTATTATAGTTCTGTTTTATGATAAATGTTAATGTAAAGATAAATAAGATCATGTATAGGCTCTTAAGGAGTTTGGATAGGTAAAGCAATGTTTATGTTTTTGGTAAAGGACATGCAGATATATATTAGAAAAGGCCCAAATGTTAAACGTTCTCTTCAGTATATGTGTACCCCAAATAAATTATGCATATGTTCATAACTCCAGTGGCTCTAGTAACCCACACAGCCAGAAGAACCAAAATGTGTATCATGTGATAGATAAACAAATACAGCCTGGCATATTCAGACACTAGACTTCTACTCTCCAATGAGAAGGAATGAAGTGCAGTTATACAGTACATCTGCATGAGCCTTAAAAGGGTGTTAAGCCAGTCATGAAACAGCACATATGATTCTAGTTATAAGAAAAGCCCCAAATAGCAAATCTATAGACAAAGAAAATGGACTGACGGTTATCTAGGCTGGGAGGTTGGAGAAGAGATACTGACAGAAGCTATAGGAGCATGGCATCTTCATGAAGCTATAGGTGTATATCATCTTCATGAAATGATGACAATGTTCTAAAACTGACAGCCAGGCAAGCGTGAGCTCAGGTCCCCAGCACCCATACAAAAGACAGGTAGAGTGGGACACACCTGTAATCCTGGTACTGAGGAGTTACAGACAGGCTCACTGGGGCTGGCTGGCCAGCTAGTCTAGCCTACTGGGGAGCTCCAGGTTCAGTGAAGGACATTGTCTCAAAAATAATGTGGACAGCAAATGAGAACACACGTGCACACACACACACACACGCACACGCGCACACACACACAAACACACTTACACACACAGGCGCGCGCACACCTACATGCATGAAGAGGTTTGCACAGATATCATATACTCCAAAAAGGCCTGACTGTACTGATGGCTCTACAGCTGTGTATCTGCTAATTACCACTGAGCTACACGTTTAATGACCAAATATTATATCCCCAGAAAGCTGTCTCCAGAAACAAGGACTTACGAGTGGAGTTTTTGTGATGAACTTTCTCCATCTTTTGTTCAGCCTTTTCAGTTCTTTAGAAACAGATGATGCAACTTCTGTACTGCTGACTTCAATCAGGAAACTCCCCACCTCATTCAGAGAAGTGTATTTTGCATTCCACTGCGAGAGGGTCTCAATGGGAACCTACAAAACAGATGAGTAACAGAAATGTTTAATGTTGTAATTGTATTTCTACTATCCATAATAAGTCTCTCCTAAGGCTTATTCTCAGCAAGACTGAGTGTACAGGCCTTTGAAGAGAAACTAACTTCCCTCCTAGAAAACTTTTCTAAGTGCCTGATAAACTAAGAAAGGTCCTCAGACTCATCTGATCAGTGAGGCCATACTGCCGTGGTAATGGTTTCAGTAGACGCAATGCTGCCTTGATACTGGTTTCATTTACTCTCAAGGCCAAGAATTTCCTATGTCATCTAGTCCAAATATGTATTACTGGCACAGTGTCCATGTGACAGATGCTACCAAGTCTCCTTTAAAATTAAAAGGCTCTTTCAAGATCTCTGGCAGCCCCAGAGCATCTCAGCAGAGGTTTACAGTCACATTCAAGATGGCAACATTCCCCAGGCTTATGTATATTTTAATTTCAGATCCTGAAAGACAGAAGAACTATTGGAAACCAATGATATAAACTTGTAGGACCAACACAGGTGACAAGGAGACGTGGGGACTTTCTAAGTACTCCTATACCCCCTGTATTTCTTTCGTACCAAGAACCTATTGTCCACAGAATAATTCTGCTCCGTTTGGAAAATGTTCAGTGTGAAAGGCTAGCTTGGTCCACTTTCAACAACGAAAACCAATGACAGAAGCAAATACTATTTCCTAGCTGGCATATAAAAATAATAATTACACTGACATTCCTTCCACATCTCTGATATTAAAATACACATAACTCAGAAAAGTTGCCATCTTGAACATACAATCCCGAACTTCTGCCATGATGCCAGGGATCTTGTTAGAGCTTTTTAACTCTGGAGTGGTCCCAGCAGCATCTATCTCCTAGAGCCCCTGCCACTACTAAGTTGTGGAACTAGAAACTAGATGACTTACATTGGGAAGTGTTAAATCATTCTTGGCCTGGAGAGGAAGTAAAACCATTACAAAGGTGGTATTGGCCTCTATTGATCAAGTGAGTCTGGGACCCTCTGTGGGAGGGAAATTCAGGAAAGATGCAGGTAAAAGGTTTTAACTAAATGGAAAATTATAATTCTCAAAAACAGTCATTTAGGTGGGCATGGTAGTATATGCCTGTGCAGTAAGGAAGTTCATGACAACAGAAGAGTCTGGACTCTGAAGCCAGCCTGGATCATATAGCCAAGAACCTGTCTCCAGGTTCTTGATAGAGTGATGCGTTTTCTAAAAGCTGTATTATTTATGTAAACGTGTGTGTGTGTGTGTGTGTGTGTGTGTGTGTGTGTATACAATGTGAAGAAAATACTCTCTGATAATTACATTAGGAAAAAAAAAAACTAAGTTTTTCCCAAGATCTTAAATTTTCTAGAAGATATGTTTACTTCTTTGTTGACACTCAGCCTTCGGAGTCAAAATGGGCTTCCAAACAAAAAGAAATAGAAAAGTTAAGTCTGGGTGGGCATTATCATGCATGCTTTTAATCCCAGATCTCAGAAGGCAGTAGTCAGTCTCCAAAAATAAAACATAAAACTGGGGCAGAACCACTGACTTCAAATACCTCTTTAATTTGTTCCTTCTTTGTCACCTCAAAAGAAGCCTTTAGTAGGGACAGGTCTTGCTCAAAAGTTGCCCAACACGCCAGTACTCTTTGAAGGGTGGCTTTGGTGTTATGGATGTCTTGTCTGCACGTGTGAACATTCTTTCCCAGCATCAGGTATTCCTCTTTAAGGCTCTCACATTCCCCGGCTACATCAGCAAAACAACAAGAACAAGTCTTACAAAACACTTTTTGTTTGTAAATAATATTAAGAAAATTAGTCGCATTAACCGACAAACAAGTTTGTTCCCTAACAATATTAAAAGCAAAAGAAAGATTCCTCCAAGGAAAATATGCATGGAAACAGTTCATGTCCAAACCATTAAAGTAAAACAAATGTCATCTTGAAATGACAGCTGTCCCATTAAAAAGCAACTAGGATACTTTACCCAAGTTCTTATACATTTCTTCACATTTTTGAAAAGAAGTGTCAAGTTGAGCTAGGAACTTTTTCTCTCCAGTAAATTTCTGTGGAGAGGAAAAAATATTGACAGATTTTACTTTTGAAGATGTGCCAAGAAATCCAGGTGTCAGTATGTGACATCAGTAAAGGGCAAGATTGCCAGCAATGTTTGAGTACGTCAATACCACCACGCTGCAGAGCAGAGAGGGAAGGAATGGTTCCTGAGGGGTGGCTAGGACTTAGGAGATGCGAGAGCACACAGATATTGACATTACGATTCATAACAGTAGCAAAATTATAGTTATGAAGTGGCAGCAAAAATAATTTTATGATTGGGGGGGTCACCAAACATAAGGAACTGTATTAAGTGTTTCACCATTAGGAACCTTAAGAACCACTGGTTATACTCTTATTTTGTACTTGATAACTACTACGATTACTGAACTAGTGAATGTAGACCCAAAGCTAAGCATGGTGGCATACGCCTGTAATCTAGCACTTACAAGGTAAAGGCAGACGGATCGGGTGTTTGAGGCCAACCTCATTATATAAGACCCTGTCTCAAAATACAAATTAACAAACAAAAGCCCAGAAAAAAATAAAACTTCAGAGGAGGCAAAAAGGTATGTGTAATCTTACTCTACATATTTTATATGTAAATAAAACCTAGCCCAGTTTAGAATGATGTCTCCAATTTGGAAGCACATAGTATTTAAATAATAAATTATAAACAAATACGTATGTCTTCATCATCCTTTTCCATTTTCCTCTGAAACTTATAATTTTGAGTTTTTCAAGTCTCCTAACCCTCCATTCCCAAAAGGAAAGGGGGGAGTGGTTGGGAGGGAGAAGAAAGATTAAAAACAGTAAAAATAAAAAAGGCAGTAGAGAAGGTGCCCAGTGCGGCTTCCATTTGACTATCTGCATAGACACACCTATGCCTGTAACATGATTTTCTTTGAAGCATTTAAACCATGTCCTATTCAAACTTGGTCGAAGGACAGCAAGATGGCGTCACAGTGCATAAGGCACTTGCCACCAAGCCTGAAGGACTGAGTTCGAGCCCTGGGACCCACATGATAGAGAAAATTGACTCCTATAGGATGTCATCTGACCTCCACATATATCCATGGCATGCACCAATGAATCAAAAGTAATTGAAACTGTATTTTTTAAATTTCAAAATAAAACTTGAGGGGCTAAGACCAAAGTTTTTGAGAGAGAGAGAGAGAGAGAGAGAGAGAGAGAGAGAGAGAGAGAGAGAACCGTAAAATGAAAGCATAAATTGAAAAAGAAAATGTAAGCAAAACCTTTGTAACAGGGAAAGACCAGAGCAGAACTTCCTTTGAAGCCTTAACCATTCTAACTCCATCTTGACCACTGCAATCCTCATCTTCTTTCTCATTCCTCAGCTGCTATTTGACCACCGCTGATGGTTTTCTCCAGGGTAACTGAAGCTAATGAACCCCACCAACACCCAAACCCAGACAGGGAGAATTCCTGAGCTAATCCAGAAGCAGGAAGTGGGAAGCCAATGCCCAGGCCCAGCCCGCAGCAACTCACATGCCAGTCTCCCAGCAGGATTCCCACAGACTCCTTGCTCCCATAGGTGCCGTTCCAAGCATCCAGCTTGGCCCTCGCTTCATCCAGCAAAGCGAGGACTGAGTACTTAGAGTCATGAAACTCCAGAAGTGGGATGAAGTTTTTATCCAAAACATTGTTGATGCTGGAAAATAGGCAGGTTTTAGAATTGACCAAAAGTCAGAAGTCTGTTTGGCATCTAAAGAAATACAGTGATTTAATTTTTCTATTCAAACACATAGAATTCAAATGTATCTTCAAAAGTGCCCCCAGCCTGTACCATGTGAATGTATGTGTGTCTGAGTGAGTGCGAATGTGTGTGTGCGTGAGTGTGTGTGCGTGAGTGTGTGTGAGAGTGTGTGTGTGTGTGAGTGCATGTATGTGAGTGTGTGTGTGAGTGTGTGTGAGTGTGTGTGTGAGTGCATGTGTGTGTGAGTGAGTGAGAGTGTGTGTGTGAGTGCGTGTGTGTGAGTGCGTGTGTGTGAGTGCGTGTGTGTGTGAGAGTGTGTGTGAGAGTGTGTGAGTGTGAGTGTGTTTGTGTGTGAGTGAGTGTGTGTATGTGTGAGAGTGTGTGTGTGAGTGAGTGCGTTTGTGTGTGTGTGTGTGTGTGAGTGTGTGAGTGTGTGTGAGAGTGTGTGAATGTGAGTGAGTGCGTTTGTGTGTGAGTGTGTGTATGTGAGAGTGTGAGTGTGAGTGAGTTTGTGTGTGAGAGTGTGTGTGTGTGTGTGTGTGTGAGAGAGAGAGAGAGTATGTGTGTGAGTGTCCTTCCATCCCTCTCTTCTCCTTTTAAAATAATGTAAAACAAACACCCTGGTAAGATATAAAGCAACATTTCAAAGGGAAAAATGTAACAGAATATATTCTGAAGAAATTATCCCTTATTAAGAAATCCTGTGAGCTAGAAAGATGGCTCAGTGGTTAAGTGAGCTGCTCTTCCAGAGGTTTGAGTTCAATTCCAGCACCCACATGGTTGTTCATGGCCATTGATAAAGGGATCTGATGCCCTCTTCTGGCATTCAGGTGCACATGCAGCAGAGCACTTGCACATAAAATAAATAAAAATAAAAGAAATCCTGTAAGAACACCCTAAAGAACAAAATATCTTAGGATTTAAAAGCTTCCGTACAGTTTGATGCAGCTACAATTTTTTAAAACTTACATATGAAGACAGCTTCACTATTGTCTTGCTATTGCCATAAGCTACTTATGAGTAAAGAAAAACAGAAGACAGTGTGGACAACATTCAGTTAAATGACTTTTAAATTAATAATGTATTTTTTAAGATTTTATGTTATTATTCATTGACATGTGTGTGCTCGTGTGTGTGTGTGTGTATCTGTCTGTCTGTGTGAATGATGGTGTCTAAAGAGGCCAGAAGAAGGTGTTGGATCCCCTGGAGATACAGCTGGTTGTGAGCCACTCTGCATAATTCCTGAGGAACTGAGCTTGGGTAAGAGCAGTAAGTGCTTTTACTCACCAAGACATCTCTCCAGCCCTTATATTGATTACATTTTACAGGTTTTATTAAAAATTTATTTTATTTATTTAGGTCTGTGTGTGTCTTCATGATTGTGTATGCACATGAGTGTGTGACTGTAGATGCTTATGCACACAGAGGCCAGAAAAAAAGCCTTAGTTCCCTCTGAGCTGGAGTTTTAGGTATCTACGGACCCAGGGTGGATACATGGGGCTGGAATCTAAACTCTGACCCTCATGATTTGCATAGCCAGGGTTCATCACTGATGAAGCATCTCTCCATCCCATTTTCACTCTATAAACATACGCTTATATACCCCCTGCCTTGATCTGGTACCCTTGTGAGGAGCCCATGTTTACAAATGTAAGAAGTGAGTGTCCTCAGAAAGACGAAGCTCCATCATAGGAGTCTGTTGTTCAGGGACACGGGATGTGAGCGTTTATGCTGCTACTGCAAAACCATGAAGGTATGATTATCAAGATGTCAGACGTTATCTGGAAGTCTCTATGTTTGTGGCATGCAAGCGATGTTATTGCTAGCATGAGCGGGAATCGCTCTCTTCAATCACAGAGCTTGTGAGTAGCTGTTACAAACCGTCTGGTCATTTCCTCGAGTTTAGCCGGAGGCACAGCCGGCAGGCTCTTCTCAGCTCTGGTTTCAAAGGCCAGAAGAACATTCAAATGATAGTCGAAGCTGCCCATCAGACTCTGAAATTTAGAAACATGAAAATCCAATTTATCTCTAAGTGCTACAAAGGAAGGAAAGTCCGTTATGCCTATGCTATATCTGTTTTCAAATAAATGTCAGAAAGCCTGATGGATCGATCAATTGACTGAAATACAGTCAGTCATATATTGTAAACTCTGCTGGCCTGGAACTCACTATGCACCCTAGACTAGCCTTAAACTTGTGGTAATGCTCCTGTCTCAGCCTTCAGAGTGCTATGCTCATAGGTACGAGCCACCATGTCTGGTTCTCATCTGTTCTTTTTACCTAAGATTTTCATATCCATTATTTCAGCATAAATGTTTTAAATGGGACATTTTCCCAAACGGTGGCAAGCAATGTCTTTGGCAAAGTCGTTAGCAAAATCCTTTGCTCTCCCAAGTCTCTCCATGCCTCTGGAGACATAACTGCTGGAACTCTCAGAAACCATATTTGCCCACACATTTGCAATGAGAACCCAATCACCCTCAATTTCTTCCCCTTGGCATCTTTTGGGTTGTTTCTTGGTTGGATGTCACAGCTGCTTTAGAGTCAACTGGACTCTACCTTTCCTGATTTCTGTCTTGAACAGCTCAACAGTGGTGAACATGAAAACACCTCCATTTAATTGGGGGTTGTTTGTGTCACAGGGTCTCATGTGGCCCAGGTTGCCTTAGATTTACTAGAAAGCCAAGAATCACCCTGAACTCCAGATCTCCTGTTCTACCTCCCAGGTGCTGGGATTACAGCTGGTGCTACCAGGAGAGTCTCTGGGTCGCAGGGGACACATGCTACACCACCCTCAGCCACCACCATATTTGATTCTCCTCTTCATAGAATACAGTTTTTCTCAAAGACAGATCCTAAGAAAGGGTTAATTTTTTCCATGAGTTTCTTTTCCCACCTTGAGTAGAGACATTTTCCCTTGGATCAAAGTCCTGGCTTCAGAGTAATTCTGGGAGGTCGGCACCCCTTCTTCCACAACTCCCTCTACATCCTTCAGCCACGCTTCAGTCTCTTTGAGCGGGGAGGGCAAGGCGTCATCCAGCTGGGCTTTCCATGCAGCGACCTGAAATAAGGCAGAGCCGTCAGCCAGCCCAGCCCACTTCTTCACCGACGTGTGTTTACTTCAAGTGCCTCAGAAAGCCTAGGCTGACTCACTAAAGGAATTTTATCAATGGGCAAACCTCTTAGTTCTAAATATTAGGAATTTTATCAATAAGCAAACCTCTTAGATCTAAATATTAGGAATTTTATCAATGGGCAAGCCTCTTAGATCTAAATATTATTTTACTAGTTACAGAGGAGGGATATAATTAGTTTAAACGCTGTCGGAACAGACACAAGGGGGAAAATATGGGGTTGGGAGAATCTCGAGTAAGTTGCATAGGGGAAATTGGAACTATTTAAAGTCATCCTCCAAACAGGGACAGTCACAGAAAGAACTGTCTAAAACACCACATGGTCACGTGTCCTTTGACTGGTTTTAGTCAGGGTTTCTAGATGAACAGAAATCCTCCTTAGGACAACACTGTAACCACACTTCACCCACACATACATGTACACATGTGCATGTGTACGCACGTGCACACACACACACACACACACACACACACACAGAGCTTGCTCTCTCACTAGCTCTAACCACAGGTCAACATTCCACCTGACCCTCCCTTCTTCCCTTCAGTAAATCCCATCTTGACCCAAGTCCTCATCTTCTACCCTGCAGGTTCTGGGGACCAAAGTAAGGTCATCGGGTTTTCTGCAAGCACATTTACCTCCCTAAAATAAATCCCTTATGATTTATGGAATTTAGTAAATGCTTGGTTGGCATGCCTATTTTTATATTCCTATATGCCCTGAGTTATAGAAAATGATTTTAAGAAAGAAAAGCACGAGAAGCTGAGGGAGCCCTGCTCTGACTCAACTCAAGCTCTCCATATTTTTAATGAAATCAAAACTTTTAGGAGACAAACAGTGGCAACATTTACCTTCGTTCCTTCTTATTCTGGAACAATGAACACACACACGCATACACACACACACACACACACACACACACACACGCACCCCCCCCCACAACCACACACACACACACACATTCATTCTACACATCCTTCCAAAAGGATTAGTTTTTAATTTGGCTGAAAGCATATGAAAGGTCTTACCAGATCAAAATTAGGTAATGTTGTTATTGTCTGCAGCAGGCTTTTTTTTTTTTTTTTTCTTCAGAGCTGAGGACCGAACCCAGGGCCTTGTGCTTGCTAGGCAAGCGCTCTACCACCGAGCTAAGACCCCAACCCCTGCAGCAGGCTTAAGAGGAAAGAACTTACTAACTTAAGTGCATATACGAAAATGCCATAAAGAAATATGTTACTTTGTATGCCAACTTTAAAATTAATAGCCAGGCAGTGGTGGCGCACGCCTTTAATCCCAGCACTTGGGAGGCAGAGGCAGGTGGATTTCTGAGTTCGAGGCTAGCCTGGTCTACAGAGTGAGTTCCAGGACAGCTTGGGCTACACAGAGAAACCCTGTCTCAAAAAACAAAAATAAAATAAAATAAAATAAATAATAGTAAGTAAAATATACCTATATTTATAAACTATGGAACCAAAATTGTATAGATGGCATTAACTTGAAATGCCTAGTGAGTTTAAAATTAGCTTGTCTCATTTCACTGCACCAAGAAAAAAATAGATTTCTAATATACTATTAGTTTGGAGCTTTTAACCTTATGAAATAATTCTTTTTGCAGTTTTCTCATTATTTCAGGTATTTTTTTCAAATCATATTCTGAAAGAAAAAAAAAATCAAGCCACATCTCTGTGGCCTGGAACACTCTGAACTATACAGACAACGCTTCACTGATTTTCATATTATTATGGACTAGTTGCTGCACACAGCTTCAGTCATTTTACAACAGGTTCCCAGAATGCACTGGGCACTGTTGTCTGGTGGTGACATTCCTGGAGCTGCACTAGTTCCTCAGATAAGATCTCTTGAGAGTGGCTCCGGGAAGCCAAGCACACTTATCTGACACATACAGTAAATGATTTAGAAAAGACATTGCAAAAATAGGTGTCACTCCTGATGGGCAAGCAGAGATCCACAACTGTCTCCTGTGCAGCGCCTGGACGGAAAACAGGGAGCCATAGAGTCTCTCTGTAAATATATTAGCATGAGTAAATTCTATAATGAACTCAATACATTCATTTAAAAATCATTTAATGGGGGGCTTCAGGGGTGGCATCCTGTCTTACAAAGGACCCAAGCTGGGTTCCCAGTACCATTTACACAGGATGGCTTACTACTGTCTGAAACTCAGGCTCCAGGGGATCTGACATCTTCTGGCCTCTGTGAGAACTGCACTCATATGCATAAACACATGGACACAAGACACACATACATACACAGAGATACACAGACACACACATAATCATAAAAAATAAAATTTTTCATTATAAAACATTACTGGTGCTGAGGAAAGGAGGGTTCAGTGGGCAGGAACAATCTATCTACAAGCACGGGGACTTAAATTCACACTCCCCCACCCCCGCACTCCCACACAAGGGCATGGCGGCACATGGCCATACCTCCAGCATTGGAGGAGAACATACAAAAATTCCAAAAGCTCACTATTTTGCTAGACAAACAAGCCAAAAAGGCAAGCTTCTAGCTCAGAGAGAGATGCAAAGGTAGGAAATCAAAAAGCAATAGAAAAAAAAAATGATGTTATTCTTGGGCCTCCAAACAGGGTCATTCATGCATCTGCCCACTCGCTACAAACACATACACTTTGCAACACATAACAATTTACAGACAGACATACAACCATTTCATTATCCATGTAAAATGGGTAAATCATAAGATGTGTAAATTAAATATTAATAAAATTAATTTTAAAAATAAAGGCAAAATAAACATGTTTGGAAATCAAGGAAAATGAAGCCAATCTGTTACTGTGTTATGTTATCAGGTAAGGAGTTATGGGGATGGGATGATTAAGAAATGCTCAAAAGCTGTAGGAAGAACTAGAAATTGCAAATATTCTTCCCCCCTTGTTGTTGTTTTTTTGTTTGGTTGGTTGGTTGGTTTTGTGTGTGTGTGTGTGTGTGTGTGTGACAGGGTCTCCTCATGTAACTTTGGCTGGCCTGCAACTTGATTTGTAGACCAGGCTGGCCTTGAACTAACTCACAGAGATTCACCTGCCTCTGCCAAGTTCTGGGATTAAAGGTGTGGCCACTATGACCAGCTAGCAATGGTAACTATCTAGGTGGCCATGAAAGACTGGAGTTTTCTCTTAAGTACTTTAAAATGAGGGCTGGGGAGATGAGTCAGCAGTTAAGGCACCTTGCTCCTCTTGTAGTGGAGCATGGATCAGCTCCCAGCATGCATGCTGAGTCACTCACAACCACCGTAAGTCCAGCTCTTCTGACTTCCACGGGCATCTGCACAAACATGCACATATCTACCCCTGACACACACAGACACACAGACACACAGACACACACAGACACACACACACACACAGAGACACACACACACACACACACACACACACAGAGAATTACAAATATAAATAAACTTAAAAATTTCTTAAGGCATAGTTGCTCAGAGCAAAATATATATAACACACATATGTTTATATATAAACAAGCACAGCATAAGGACCCAAGTTTGGTTCCCAGCACCTATGCTGTGTGCCTAACCAACTTCAGCTTTAAGACAGCACAATGCCTTTGCCTCTTTGGATACCTGCACTTGTGTGTACATGCCCACACTGAGACACATAGGTGTACACATAATTCAAAATAGAAAACATATTTTTAAATTCAAAACTAGACTCTGTATCCGATTCACACATTGTGATGACAATTTCCTGTCCCATTTAGAGCCACACACTGTCTGTCTCTTGTTAGAGAACAAACAGGTGTTTAAGGAATGATAATAAAACACATATTTAAAAAAAAAAAAAACTTCTGAAAAACAGGTGCTACATGGTAAAAAAAAAAAGTTGTATAATAAGAAATTATACAGCTTAAAATTTAAACTATAAATAGTTTAGAATGTATAACACCTAGAGCTATCACTAAACACTTAACAAACAAAAGGAGCCCCAAAACTGACAGACATATTAAAACAGAATTCTTTAATAAAATGAAGGTTCAAAAACAGAGGAAGCACACACATCAAAGAGGAAAATGATACATGTAAACTAAGTGGTAGGAAGAATTATATTAAGTATAATGTACTAAACACTCCGATTAAAAGGTCAGAATTCTCAGAATAAATAAGAAAAGAAAAATCCGTGTGTCGTCTTTAGTAAGTGAACTATAATGGCTCAAATGGGTAGAGAAAAATGAGGGGCCAGGCAGTGGTGTCGCACGCCTTTAATCCCAGCACTTGGGATGCAGAGGCAGGTGGATTTCTGAGTTTGAGGCCAGCCTGGTCTACAGAGTGAGTTCCAGGACAGCCAGGGCTACACAGAGAAACCCTGTCTCGAAAAACCAAAAAAAAAAGAAGAAGAAGAAGAAGAAGAAGAAGAAGAAGAAGAAGAAGAAGAAGAAGAAGAAGAAGAAGAAGAAGAAGAAGAAGAAGAAGAAGAAAAGAAAAATGAGGGGAAATGTCTAATTTAAATAGCATCAGAATAACAGGGTCAGAACATGACATTCATTTCAGATGAAGCAGACACCAAGTGAAACACTCACCAAATATCAGTAGTATTTAGTGAGTTATATCTTTCTGATGAACTGACATTTTCTGAACTAACTCTCACGTACCTATGACACACTTGATAAGGTTTTTAAATGCACAAAGCAGACCTTGAC
Source organism: Arvicanthis niloticus (assembly GCF_011762505.2). NCBI lineage: Eukaryota > Metazoa > Chordata > Mammalia > Rodentia > Muridae > Arvicanthis > Arvicanthis niloticus. Next base: position 40,226,269 of record NC_133430.1, read on the forward strand.
AGAATTGAAGAAGGGTTTCCACAGATTTTTAAACTTCTCTTTCAGCAGCTATAGAACGAGATATAAGCCAGTCGAGACATAGAGAGGCTGGGCACGAGTATTAGCCACCTTGACTTAACTAATATTAATATCATACAAGATTGCTAAAGAATACAAGCTTTTCCAAAGGCATGTGGTTTTAATGTTACACCATATGTTGGACCATAAACCAAATCTCAATAATCTCAAGAGGATGAAACCGTAAATGTATATGGCACTCACAAACACGATCATCCTACATGTATTTCCAGATTGTCTTCCAAACAGGTATTGATTCTGATAAAGGATGGGAGGGAAGAGGCTACAGTTCACCCAAAACATCAATCACCTCCAATAGGAAATACTACCTTATCACTATGGTAAACCAAGAATTAATGGCCAGCGTAGCTTTGGATAACCTTTGTGTTTAAGCAGAATGCCATAAACCTCTCTTAAAGTTTAAACTCCTATATAAATAACATTATGGGGGCAGGGAGGCAAAGCATGAACCCATGCTCTGGTGAAGCACCTATCCTGTCTCCTACAGAGGTCTGATGAAAGTCTAGAGTCAAGACTTTACCTAACAAAACCACCCCAGAAGAGTTCTAGGTGGTATAACACAGTCACCTGGTGCATGAGTCTGGTCCAGCCTTGTCTCAGCTGTAACTCATCTTCATTCAGCTCTCTCATCCTCCCTTTCAGTGACAGGACGTCCACAAAGGATTCCTTTTCTTCATTCAATGACTCCATAAATGATAGCAGACTCTGCAGTTAGAAGAGCATTTCATAATAACCTTGAAACACACACTTCATTCCATTTATAAGATGTAATCTGCTAATTAAAGATATATAAGCTAAAGGTCATGTTAAAGTCTGGCTTAGGCAAAGGTTAAAATCTCTGGATCCTGTATCCTCTCTCTGAGTAACAACAAAATGACCCACGGGTGTCAGTTATGGGATTTCTACTGCAAGGGAGTGGCAAAGCCACCTGTCTCTAGACATCAGATCATGATGCCACATATGAAAATCTGCCCAACCCAGAGCAAACAAGATAACTGCTGCCTTGCCATTTCCTGTATAAATGATGGTGGTTGGCTTTGCTTTTGTGGGATGGGTCTCACTCTGTATCTCAGATTGGTAATGGAACTCACTATGTACCCAAAGCTGGCCTCAGACTTACACCAATCCTCCTTTCTCAGCTTCCCAAGTGCATGGCATACACACCTGAGCCACACGATGATTTCCAAAGTGGCTTATGACCAACATAGATGATCCAACTCTCCCCGATGCATTCTGTCCAACTAAAAATCCCCTTCTGCCCACACTCAAAGTCTCAGAATAAAGTTTTTCTTGGTTTGCACTTGTATGCAGTATTAGTGTTTTAGAGTTACAATTCTGTGTTAACACATTATACAACCATTAATGATATTCATATTCATACTTAATAGAGCCTGGACATGGTGGTAGGGACCTTTATAGTCCCAGATATGTGAGAGGCTGAGACAAAAATTATTTGAACTCAAGAATTCAAGGGGAGGATGAAGAAATTAGTATTACCTAGCCTTGAAAATAAATAGATAGATAAATACATAAATAAATAGCAAATAATTTACTTTAGCTCTGATAATAACTTCATAAAACTTTTTGCTGAAGAAACATGAATCTATGATACATTTCTAAATCAAAGACATAGTAGGAACAAGGTACGTCCACTGAACAGTGAGCATCTCTTCCACCTCAAACGTGTGCCTGGGGAAGAAGTGCATAGAATCTATAGATCAAAGGAAGAAGAGAATTTTTGGTCCCTTCTTCTCCTACAGACTTTGAGCCAAGCAGGATGGCACGGTCCACAAGTCACATGATCCACTCAATGTTGGATTTGGAAAGGCTGATTCATCCAGCTCCCTTGGGGCAACGAAGGCCCAGAAAGCGCTAAGGGCTGCACAAGCACATGACAATATCATCCTTATTCAGGACCAAAAACTGGTGGGAAGCACAAAATTACATAGACAATGGGTTCTAAGAAAGCTTCCTTTGCTCCGTCAAGGATTGTACAGTTAACAACTAACATGTCCTGGAAACTCCCAACAAAATGTGAAAAGACCAGAGAGCCTTAAAGCCACACTCTACTCTTGAGATGCTGTATACATTGAGAGAAGTCTTTTAGTCCCTCTAAACCTCAATGTCTTCATGTGTGAAACTCAGTTAACACCACCAAGCTCATCGAGAAGTGTTAGCCTGTAAAAGACTTGTCAGCAAGGGTGCTCCATAGCAAATGGTCGGTGTTCAGGGATAACATCACTACTGTACACAAGACTTCTGGATGAAGCCCTGTACTATAATTCTGAGAAGTGCAATTGATAACCTGGTTTTTTCCCCCTTTTATTCAATATTCATGATGAGGGAATGTTCTTCTCAAAAACAGGGACTGAAGAACATTACAGTGGGCAGGATGATAAATATTTGATCTCGTGGACCATTTAGTCTCTTTCCCAACAGCTCAGGCCCGGGTACAGCACGAATAACTGTGAAGAGTACTTCAATAAGCACAGTGCTAGTCTGCATCATTTTCTTTGTAACAGGAGGAGTCCAGGGCCAGGGGGTATAGTTTGGCATCCCTTGCTGTAGAGTTCTGCAGATCAAACTACTCCGTGGACCAGCAGTATCAAGAACCATATGAGCAACATGGGATCTTGGGCCCTGGCCAGAGCTCCTGAATCTAAACCTGTATTTAACAAACGCATCCATGAAGGAAGGCTTCAGAGGCACTGTCCTAGAATTCAGTACCAAGTCTGGGGTTGTTTGTTTAATACTAAATATTCTCTTAAGAGTTTTCTAAAGTGTACTTGTGGTAGTAGGAATAAAAATGGACACCCATAGGGCATGGCACTATTAGGAGGTGTGACCCGGTTGGAGTTGGTGTGGTCTTGTTGGAGGAAGTGCTTCTCAGTCTCCCTTCCTGCTGCCTAGATGTAGAACTCAGCTACCTCTCCAGCACCATGCCTGCCTGCATGCCGCCATGCTTCCTGCCATGACAATAATAATGGACTAAACCTCAGTGGGCCCCAATTAAATGTTTCCTTGTTGCTGTGGTCATGGTGTCTGCTCACAGTAATAGAAACCCTAAGACGACAGTAGTTTTCTAAATGTATACTTTGTTACTCTTCCCCAAGGCAATACAAGCAAGTGTCTAAAGTCTTACTCACCTGATACTTGTTACAGTAGGTCTCACTTGCCAAATCCTTCAGCATCTTCTGTAATCTCTCCTCTTGCAGAGTCAGCCAGACCATAGCATCCCTCACCTTGGCCTGTAATTCAGACATGTAAACATGCACACACACATATATTTGAACTATGAGCGATTTCTATGAGCAATAAAATTGACAGCTTAAAAGAGCAATGGATTGTTATTATATACCAATGACTCACCATCCCCAAGAGAAATTCTTCTGGTTCCTGTAACACCTTACATTTAAAATAGACTGACACTAACACCTGAAAGTCACATTGCAAAAAAAAAAAAAAAAAAAAAAAAAAAAGGATTTCTCAAAAGAATATATATTTGGAAACCAATATGCATATATAATATAATTATATAATATATATACTTTTTTTTTAAATGGGGACTGAGAGGTGGCCCATAGGCTAAAAAGCAATCACTGCTCTTCCAGAGGACACGGGTTCAATTCCCAGCATCCACATGGCAGTTTAACGTTGTCTGTAACTCCACTTCCAGGTGACCCTCTGACTCCACACCCACTTTAGAAGCACCAAGCACACCTGTGTCACACATACAAACATCCAGGCAAACATGCAGAGACATAAAAGTAAAAGAACATCTTTAATTCTAGTACTTAGAAGACAGAGGCACATGGCTCTCTGCCTGACGATCTGCTTGATGGGTTTAAGACCAGCCTGGTCTACTTAGCAAGTTCTAGGACAGCCAGGATAACACAGAGAAATCCTGTCTCAAAAAAAAAAGTAAACAAATCTCCAGATAGATAGATAGATAAGATAGATAGATAGATAGATAGATAGATAGATAGATAGATGTAGATAGATAGATAGATAGATAGATAGATAGATAGATAGATAGATAGCCTATCTGTTTCCAATGTTCTTTAGTTCTTTTAAGAAACACCATAGATCATTTTTTAATTTTTAATGTTATTTATCATCAAGGATGATTAGGTGGACACACGCGCGCGCGCGCACACACACACACACACACACACACACACACACACACAGCAAGGCAAGAATATGGAGGTCAGAAGACAGCCCTGTGGAGTCAGCGCTCTCCTTCCACCTTCCCAGGAGTTGCAAAGGCTTGCTCGGCAAACGCCAAGCATCTTTACCCTCTCACGTTACCATCTTGACAACCTCCTAAATCACTTTCCAGCAGGTTCACTGCCAAAACCGTTCACACCAAAAGACATCATGAATACCTTAAGATTAAACAACCAAACCAACCAACCAAATAAACAAACAGCAACAATAAGCCCACTAGCACAGTTTCAGGATGTGCTGTCCTATACAAGTGAGGGGTGCCCTTTCCCCTGATAGCTTCAGTGGGCATGCTCACATCTGAATGCAGATTGTTCTGCCAGAGGTTACAGTTTCCCGTTCACTTGCCTTCTTATTCTAGTAAACAAAAAGGCGGCTTAATATTTTTGTTCCCAATTTCATAGTCAGTCGAATCTGTAATTTTATATAAATATTAATTAGGAAGGAGGAGCCTCTCGGCAAGTCAGAAAAGAGCCGCTCATTTCTAAGCCTAGTGTCTCCCAGAGAGTCACTTCAGAACCAGCAACAATGTTGCCAACAGCCTCAGCTAAGACGGCTGGAGAGGCAGCCTAGTTCATCAGACAAAAAGTACGTAAATGTGCTTGAGAAAGCCATTTAAAAGCACATTTAAAATAATGTGGATTTTATTAGGACTTTGCTACAGTCACCACACTCATTTATATCTTCATGGACGTGAGGAAATTTTTTTTCATCTCAGTGGCTGTAAACTGAATAATCAAAACCAACTTAGCAGCGATTCCAGGAAATCTCCACAAGCCAAGACCAGGGGCAGAGCACCATGCCTCCCTGTGTGTGGAGAACACAATTCCATTCCGACAGTTCCATTCCGACCAAGCTGTGAGCAAAAGGGGACAAAATCTGCCAGTTGGAGGCATGTTCAATGAAGGGGAATGGTTGCATGATTTCGTAAATACCTAAAAGCTACTGAACTGAACACTTTAAATAGCTTAACTTTATAGTATATGACTATTTCAGTAAAACAAATACAGGTTACAATAGGTCAAAATTTTATTATCTGTAAATTGTTCAAAAGGACTGGAGAGACGGCTGCTGGACAACAGCACTGCAGACTCTTCCGGAACACCGGGGTTTAGTTCCCAGCACCCACATGGCTATGAACTGTGGTGTGTTACCTCCAGTTCTGGACATCCAATCCCTCTTCTGGCCATCATGGGTACTGCATGAATGTGGTGCACGGACAGGCATGCAGACAAAATACCCAAATAAATCAATAAACAGGCAAGTGTGGTGGCACACACCTTTAACCGCAGCACTCAAGAGGCAGCCGGGGCTATAAAGTGAGTTCCAGGGCATCCAGGGCTACAAAGGGGGAGACCGTGTCCCTCCAAAACAAACAATAAATAAATCTTATTCCAAAAAATTATCCAAAAGGCAGCTTAATTTATAACTCATCCTGTGCAATGCAGCTATAGTTTGGCTCTTGAATGATGACATCATAGGCGTGAACACTACAGAGGGCACTAGCAACACACAATGGGAAGAAACTAAGAGGTCGGACCTAGTGCAAAGCTTTATGTCACAGAGGGCATAACCCAAAGAGGGGACCGCTGAACTCTAGTCTCTTTCTAATCGGCACTTCCCTGGTTCTGTCATACACTGTCCATTACAACGAGCAAGGCTAGCTGGCTATGGCCCAACCCCACAAACTGGGAGCTGAAATAAGCATTTCTCTCTTAAAGTTGTTATTCCATGCTATTTGTCAGCCTAACACAGAACTAATGCAATGCCTATCTAGAAGCTGTTTGAATGACTCAGCAGAGCTCAGTTCACCCCATGAACTTAAAAAAAAAAAAAATCAGACAAAACAAATTATAGTGAAAGAAATTAAAATATTACTTTCCTGGAATAAGCCTAGAAAAGAGGCATAATGGAACATTCTGGATATTGAAACTATGACTGCCTGTATGTTTTACATACTTGAACGAATTGCAGGTTTGTTTGTTTTTTCTCTTTTCAGGATTTTCTTATTTTCTACATATACAGTGTTCTATCTGCATGTATACCAGCAGGCCAGAAGAGGGCGCCAGATATCATTATAGATGCTTATGAGCCACCATGTGGGTGCTGGGAATTGATCTCAGGACCTCTGGGAGAGCAGCCAGAGCTCTTTACCTCTGAGCCATCTCTCCAGCCCCTGTTTGTTTTTTCAAGACAGGGTATCCCTGGCTGTCCTGGAACCAGGCTGGCCTTGAACTCAGAGATCCACCTGCCTCTGCCTCCCAAGTACTGGGATTAAATGCATGTGCCACCCTTGCCAGTCATGAATTGCACATTTAAGTTGTGTGTGCAACTTAAATTTCATGAGTTTTTTGGTTTTGTTTCGTTTTTCTTTTTACATCAAACCATTAGAGTACAACCAAAAGAAACTGAGTAGGCAGCCAGGAAGACACACCTGTGCTGAGCCCCCAGGAAGACACACCTGTGCTGAGCCCCCAGAAAGACACACCTGTGCAGAGCCCCCAGGGCCAGGCACATCCTTTGAATACTTCAGGAACTGGGCCACGTAAGTCATGATGGACTTCTCATCAGGATTCACGACATCTACATCTGCAAGACACACCACAGCATCCATCAGCTCATAGTTAGTTCTCAGGGGGAAGATGGCGTAGGCCACTGGGTTCAGAGGCTCCTGAATTAACCAAAGTTGTGGACCAGCCCTGCACCCTGCTCACCCTCCTGGCTCCAACCCTGTGCAGAAGTTCAGAACTTAGACTTATAGTCAGACAGAAGTAGCTGGAATGCAGGCATTGCACAGTCAGCATCATCGTATAAAACCTGACATCCCTCTGAGTGTTGTTTATGGGACAACACAGCAATCCAAGGGGTCGAGAGAAGAAAATAAAGGCATTTATCTTTCTGGAGACATGGTGCCCCAGGCAACACACAGAGAGTGTAACTGATTCCAGGCACTGTAGTCTAGGCATCTGTACAGTAAAAAAGTATTCATTGTGTAGAAGACTCCTCCAGGACATTCAGAGTTTACTTACTCATACATGGGATGAATAAACTTGACTTCAGTGGGCCAGTGTTTGTGTTACATGTAAGAAAAATAATTACCTTAAAAACAAGGTAATAAATACTGAGATTTAACTCTTCCCAGTGGAAGGACTTCGTTTTTTGCTATTATTTGTGCTTTACAGAATTATTCATGTATACTAAATCTTTATTTGTATTTATTTATATTTTCAAACAGGGTCTCATTAGTTAGCCCAGGCTGGTCTCAGCTGACTCTCCTTCCTCAGCTTCCAACATGCATGAGCATCGAATAAGGAAAGAGCCGAGCTGCCAACATCTTCTAACTCTGTTCCATGATTGGTGATAGCAACTGAACCAGCATGCTGGTTGTATTTATACCACAAAAGGACATATATAAGCATCTGATTTGTCCTTTTACTGACTTCTAAAAAACCCACTGAGGCAACTGCTAATAAGAAATACTAAAATATGTCCTGCCTAGAGTTGTCATGTTGCAATTAATACACTTTAAAAACTAGTATTTGACTCAGGAAAGAAATAATTCATAACACTGAAAAGCAAGTGGGATTCTGACATACCTGATACTTCTACATATTAACATATAGAAAGTTACCAACTGATACTCATCTCATTACCCTCATATGTAATTCTGCAACCTGAAGCCTATAGATTGATACAAGAGCGTGGTGAAATCCGACAAAAGCAATCTTGGGCTATTTTGACATCATAGTAAAATAAATCATACTCTTTGTTATTTATCAATTATGTGATACATGAGCTTTACAGAAGTCAACTTTATAGGAAACAAGTCTAGGTGTATGTGTTTGGGGAGGTGGGCGTGGGCCATGTCTAATCTACACTCCTGCATAGGCCGCTATAGCTGGCTCAGTGCACTTTTCATTAATCTTAGATACAACTTTTATAACTTCACCTTTTTTGGCAGCAAATACCTTTATCCATTGAGCAATCTTGCTAACCCAGCTTACTTGCCTTCCTTCCTTCTTTCTTTCCTTTCTTGCTTCCTTCGTTTTTACTCCCTCACTATGTAGACCTGACTAGCCCAGAACTTGCTACGTATACCAGAATGACCTCAAACTCAAAGATTCTTCTATATTTGTTTCCCAAGCCAACATTAATTTTTTAAATAAATATGTATTGGAATATTTGAGAAGCAATACAATCCATACGAAAGTATTCTTCAGAAAGAAATTATTTTAATAATAACCCTATAAAGTTAAAGCTGGCATTTTAGAATTTTCTTGTCAATGATCAAACACAAGGGTTGATCAGAAAGAATGCCCCAGTGTGGCTGACCACATACGGAGGTCAGGAAACAGCAATCACTGCTCTCCTCAACCACAGGAGGAGAGATCCAGAATAGGGAGACACGTGAACAAGGGTAAAAGACCAAAATAACCTTACAGGAGAGCTGTGGCCCAGGAAAAACAGAATATAATACAGAAAGACATAATACAGAATATACCAGAAGAAAATTAAGGCAAGGCCTCAGATTACTCCCAGTAAAGGCATGGCTTACATTCAGCTGTGACTTCACTCCCTCAGTGACAAAAGTCAGGTCATTGTGGCAAAGTCCTAATTCCATGAAATTCAGTTAAGAGCTAAGTCTTCCGGTAGGAAAATACACTGCTGTAATGCCAACTCAGGTGTGAAGTGCACAGGTGCGAAGTGCACAGGTGCGAAGTGCACAGGTGTGAAGTGCACAGGTGTGAAGTGCACAGGTGCGAAGCACAGGTGGGAAGCACAGGTGCAGCCTCATGCTGGACAAGGAGATTCCAAAAGAAGGAAGACTGTCTACCTTCCGGTTCCAGCAATCTGGGGATGTTCAGCTCGTGTTCTGCGATCCTGAAGGCCTCTTTCAGATTGTCTTTGTTGGATCTGTGCCTCATGCTGTCCATGTTAATCAGGTCTGGTCGCAAGGCATGAATGACAGCCAAAAAAGCCATCCCATTTCTCCAGCTTGACTTAAAATCTGTCACATTGACAGATTGAGACCTGTACAAAAAAATGTGATAGAGACTGTTGTTTAAAAAAAAAAAGTTTCTACTGTTTTCAATGGTAACTAAAAGATAATTTTGAGAATTAAATAAAGGCTACTTATGATGGTAAAGAACTTGACATGTAAGCCTGGTGGCCTGGGTTCAATCCTCAGGATCCACATAACAGTAGAAGGAGAGAAGCAAGTGGACAAAGTTGCCCCCTGACCTCTACATGCATGCCACGGTACACACACATAAGAAACACGACAAACGCAATAATAGGAAATAAGCAAATTTCAAAAGATAAAAAAATATCTCCTGGAGTCCTTTTAGGATCAATCAGAAAATAAAGTTAAATTTCCCAGAAATGAAGACTAATTGTAAAAAAAAAATAGACCACATGATGACACTTCACATATTCGTTAGGCATTTGCTCATTCACCTCCTCCTATTACACACTTATCTCAGGATGGTGAAATGGCTCAGCAAGTCAAGAGGTTATCACACAAGCCTGGCAGCCTGAGTTCAATCCCCAGAGCCCACCTAAAGGTGGAAGGAGAAGACCGCTCCACACAGTTACCCTCTGACCTCCACAGGCAGGCCCTGACAGGCCTGTGCTGCACTCACACACACGATGACAATAACAGTAATTTTAAAACATGTTTTAAGAAGACATGGTCTTGACATTCAAAGGGCTTATATTGGTGTGATTGTTAATCATGACTGTCAGCTTGGTGGGATTTAGGATCACCGTGGAAGATGGGGGTCTCCGGGCAGGGATTACCCAGAGTAGATAGATTAATGTGAGTGATACCATGGGCTGGGGCTCTGGCCTGAATAAAAAGGAAAAGACAAGGAAGCACAAAGACTCATTGCTTTCTGCTTGTAACCGTGGAGGCACCATGGTGGCCGTTCCTGTGACGGCCTCCTCGTGCTCCTGCCGATGATATACCTTCCCTGCCATGATGAACTGTGATCCCATAATGGGGTAAGAGAAACCCATCCGGAGGCACAAGTTGCCTCTTTCAGGTCTTTTGCTGCAGCAACAAACTAAGTAACTAGCACCAGTAGGTAAGACTCTATCCCTAAAGCCTCTGTCTAGATGCATGGGAGAACTGTGCCCAAAAGAAAAGATATTTAATGCCAGGCATGCTGGTGTGTGCCTTTATTCCCAGCATATACCAAGCAGAGGCAGGTGAGTGTGAGTTTGTGGATAGCCAGAGCCACACAGTGAGACTCCCCCCATCTCATAAAAGAAAGCGATAGGGAACTTAAATATTGCTTTATCTGCCCACAGCAATAAACTATGGAAAGCCAGCAGCCAGGGTAGAGCTGCCATCTCTCAAACCAGAAACAACTAAGCCCAGCAAGATCCACTTCTGGAAGATTCACTAAGAAATGGTGTTGCTGGGAGTGTCCCATCAGCCTGACTGTCAGAGCTGGAAGTCCACGAGGTTGTGTGGATGGATGCACACAGCTGTCTCGTCTGGGCACAGCAAACTACTCACGCGGCACACTGTTCCTGAGCCCACTGAAGAAGAGCCTTCTTGGCGGACCCCCGCCATCTTGCTTGAGCTTGAGCTTTGGAGCACTTCTTACTGGGAGGACTTGAGGTAGGGGATGACTCAGCCACACTCACAACCTCCTCCGGTGAAGGCTGATTGTAATCGCAAGACAGACTCTGAGCAAGCTTCTCAATCTGTGGAAAGCACAATTGTTAACAGGCACGTTAGCACACGCTACTCCGAGAGAAGCGCCTGAAAAGCATTCTTTAGCACTGACCAAAGATGCATGGTGAAATGAGGCCTAAATATAACAGAGTTCAGCATTTGACATTTGGGACTACAAGGTGGCTTTCCTTAGGTCTGGACAGGGGTGTCTCTTGCACCTGAAGCAGGAATGGCTTCCCACGGAGGCAAGCATCCATTCATCCCCTAAAGATGCCACCAAGCACTCCCAGTGCTGCTGGATTAAACCAGGAGAACCTCCTAGTCAAGCATCTTTGAGAATGGGCGGGCTAGAATGCAGCCCCTCTGATTACAGCCTATTGGGAACAAAAGCACATTCAGAAAACAGAGACTAGGCAGGCACAGGGCAGGTAAGACTCCACCACCCCAAGGCAGTAAAATGACCATTAAGAACATGAAAAGCATGGGCCAGTAAAATGGTTTAGCAAGAAAAGCAAGAAAAAGGTGCTACACAAGCCTGGAAACCCGAGTTCAGTTCCCAGAACCAGAGTAAAGACAGGAGAGAAGCAACTCCATAAAGTCTGTTGACCTCCATATACATACCACACACACACACACACACACACACACACACACACACACACACACACACACGAGACGCATGTTAATAATAAAGAAATCCCTTTTCTTTTTCTTAGATTTATTTATGTGCATGAATGTTTTGCTTGTATGTATGTATGTATGTATGTATGTATGTATAACACATGTGTGTGTGGTGCTCACAACAGCCAGAAGAAGGTGTCAGAGCTCATGGCGCTGGAGTTACCAATGGCCATGAGGGTTCTGGGAACTGAATTTAGGTCGTCTGCAAGAAAAGTAAGTGATATAAACACTGAGCTATCCCTCCAGCCCCCATACATAAAACCCTTTAAAAAGGAACATGAAGAGTGCTGGAGAAATGGCTTAGCAGTTAAAAGTGAGTGCAACTCTTGCACTGGGTTCCAGCTGCCCTGGTCGTGCAGAGCATCTCACAGTGGCCTGGAAGTGCAGCTCTAGTGGGATCCGCGGCCCCTGACCCATTCACACACCTGCACTCACATCTCAAAAGCACATCCTCTCCCTCTTGTTTCCCTCTCTCATACACACACACACATACACACACACACACACACACACACACACACACACACACACACGCGCGCGCGCGCGCGCGTAAAATTTACCGAAGAAGGAGAAGGGGAAGGGAAAGAAGGAGAAGAAGAAGGAGAAGGAGAAGGAGAAGGAGAAGGAGAAGGAGAAGGAGAAGGAGAAGGGAAAGAAGGAGGAGGAGGAGAAAGAGGAGGAGGAGGAGGAGGAGGAGGAGGAGGAGGAGGAGGAGGAGGAGGAGGAGGAGGAGGAGGAAAAGGAGAAGGAGAAGGGAAAGAAGGAGGAGGAGGAGAAAGAGGAGGAGGAGGAGGAGGAGGAGGAGAAAGAGGAGGAGGAGGAGGAGGAGGAGGAGGAGGAGAAGAAGGAGAAGGAGAAGGAGAAGGAGAAGGGAAAGAAGGAGGAGGAGGAGGAGGAGGAGGAGGAGGAGGAGGAGGAGGAGAAGGAGGAGAAGGAGGAGAAGGAGGAGAAGGAGGAGAAGGAGAGGGAGAAGCAGAAACAGCAGCAGAGCTGGGCGGTGGTGGCGCACGCCTTTAATCCCAGCACTTGGGAGGCAGAGGCAGGCGGATTTCTGAGTTCAAGGCCAGCCTGGTCTACAGAGTGAGTTCCAGGACAGCCAAGACTACACAGAGAAACCGTGTCTTGAAAAACAAACAAACAAACAAACAAACAAAAAGAAAAAAGAAACAGCAGAAGCAGTAGTAGTAGTGGTAATAGAAGAGGCCGTCATTGACAGGACTGGAGAGATGGCTCAGTGGTTAAGAGCCTACTGTTCTTCCAGACGATGTGAATTCAGGTCCTAGCAGGACACCCAAACATACACACACACATTTAAGAAAAATAAAAAAGTAAAGAACTTAAAAGATAAAATGTCAGAGCTGGAGGGATGGCTCATCAGTTAAAAGCAAGCACATTCTGCTTTTGCATAGATCTCTGATTTTGATCCCAACATACAAACCAAGTGGCACCAACTACCTGTAACTTTAACTCCAAGAAGCCCAAAGCCTTCTTCAGAACTAGGAAAGGACCTGTACTCACCTACGCGCACGCCCACACAGAGACATTTGCATATACACCAAGTTTTTAAAAAAAAAAAAAAAACATGAAAGGCAATCCCATAAGTAGTTTTAAAAATCTAAACATACACAGAGAAGAGTAGGATCATCGTGTAACTGGTGAAAAGCTTTCCCCTAGGGACAATGGAAGTATGAAAACTGCACGCTAATATGTTTGCTGGTAAACACACAAACTGATCTGAACATTTTGGGCAACATAATATCCATTTAAAACCTAAAAGATACATCAATAACCATAGGAATAGCTAATGTTTCTCTCTATAATCAACAGAATGGAATCAGTAACAATAGATATGCTAGAGAAGGTGGCCTGTACCTGAAGTGCCAGCACTGATGAAGCCGAGGCCTGGGGATCACGTAAGCCCAGAGTCACCTAAGATCAGCCTGGGCCACACAGTGAGACTCCATGAAAACAGCACAAGAACAATAAACGCAGCCAACGCCACTAGCCCAACCACCTGGCGAGCATCGATGGATAGACACCAAGCATAAAATGGCAGAGCCAACACTGTTTTCAAATACATCCCAAAGGCTTACTACAGAGGTGGGGGTGTAGCTCAGTGGTAGAGAGACCTTGGGGCACTTTGAACGTTGAATGCTCACAGTGATTAGCATCTGCTATTTTGTATAGTATAGTATAGTATAGTATTCCCTTCAGGAGAGAAAATTCTGTTGAAGACTGGGGGTCCAACTCAGTAGTAAAACTCTGGACTTGCATGTGAAGATCGTAGGTTTAATCCCCAATGCCATGTTTTTACTTTGAATTATTTTTATTTATCTTCAAGGCAGAGCCTGGGATACCCAGGCTGGATTCCCATTTACCATGACCTGAAAATGGCCTTGAACTGCTGACTAACTTCTTCACTCCTGAGCACTAAGACTGCAGGTGTACCCCACTTCACCTGTCTCCCAGCAACGGATATGCATACAATCAGGATGTTCTACAAAATAATTGGAGAAATAGGATCAGAATATTGGCATAAGTGAAAGTCCTGCCCCATGCCAATATCCCCAAAATATCTTCTTATGTTGCTTTGTAGCACAGTCCTGTCCAATAGAACACTCCATTTGTTTTGTATTCACTTTCTTCCTAATTTTTTCAGTCAGGGTTTCATGATGTAGCCCTGGATGGTCTTAGATTCATAATCCTCCTGCCTCAGTCTTCTCAGTTCAGGGCCGGCATTGCAGACATGCCTCATCAAGGTGTAAAAAGTAAGACCCATAAAAGTAAAAAATTAATACATCCAAACTACATTAAAATGATACATGTCTATTGTTAAAAGATTAAAAGGCGACCTACGAAGTCTGAGAAGTTATTTCTAATTTATACATCCCAACAAAAGACTTCTACCCAGAATACACCTTAAAACTTGTATAAATGATTACATATAAGAGCAAGGTTAATAAGTGGGGATCTCCATCGGGTCCTTCCACTTGGAGCTCGGGAAACCCTGCAGACAAGGGGGAAAGAGAATTGTACAGGCCAGGGGGTGTCGAGGACACCAGGAGAACTAGCAGAATCAACTAAGCAGGGCTCATGGGGGTTTCCAGAGACTGAAGCGGCAGTCAAGAAGCCTGCATGGGTCTGCACCAGGTCCTCTGCATGGATGTTATGGTTCTTAGCGCAGATGGTTTCTCTGGGACTCTGAGCTGTGGGAGATGAGGATGTCTCTGGACCTTTTGCGTGCTCTTGGAACCCTTTTCCTTCTACTAAGTTGCCTCGCTCATCCCTGATATGAGGGTTTGGACCTAGTCTTAGTGTATCTTACTATGCTGTGTTTGGTTGCTATCCCTGAGAGGCCTGCTCTTTTCTGAAGGAAAAAGAAGGAGGGGTGGATCTGGGGAAGAGGGGAGGGGAAGGTGGGGGGGAAGGGAAATGGGGTCAGAATGAATTATATGAGAGAAGAATAAATTTAAAAATAAAGGGGAATGTTAAATAATATATATTGTATATTATCTAATAATACAATATATATTATTTCAAACTGCAAATCCTCTGATATAATTCCCCTTCTAAAGATTTAACCTGTGGGACTGGAGAGATGACTCAGTGGTTAAGAGCACTGACTGCTCTTCCAGAGGTCCTGAGTTCAATTCCCAGCTCACCACCATCTGTACTGGGTGGGATCTGATGCCCTCTTCTGGTGTGTCTGAAGACTGCAACAGTGTACTCACGTACATAAAATAAATAAATCTTAAAAAAAAAAAGGTTTGGCCTGTGAACTACTACAGTTGTACACAAAGTTCTATCCTAAGGATATAATTGAAGTTACTTATAATCAGAAATGTGACCCTTCCGGCTGTCCATTAATGAGATAGAATACTTTACAGCCAATGTCATACACTTCTATTAAAACATAAATAAATTTAGAGCAGTGGTTCTCAACCTGTGGGTCGTGACCCCTTTGGGAGTCTAGTGGGGTCACCTAAGACCATTGAAAAATACAGATATTTGCATTATGATTCATAACAGTGGCAAGACTATAGTTATGGCGTAGAAACAAAATAATGTTATGGTTGGCGGTCAGCACATGAGGAACTGTTTTTCAAGGGTTGCAGCATTAGGAAGGTTGAGAACCACTGGTTTGGAAACCTATTCATTAGAGCAGTTTAAAATGGCATGGGTAACGTGACCCCATATTGTTGAGATAGAGCTGTCATCCAGAATCCACGGGGGGGGGCTGGCTGCCTTCAGGTGCAGACAGCTGTGGAAAGATGCTAAGGTTCCTTATATTATGCGGCACATTCTTTGCATATAACCTATGCAAGTCCCTAGTGTCACTAAGTCATCTCCGGGTTACCTATAATATATACAGCACAATGGAAATGCTATGGAAATAGTTGTTACGTTACATTACAGAATGATGCCAAGAAAAAAGGCACCCTTTTTCCTTATGCAGGACCCATATATGACTATGTATTAATTGCTGCTGTATACAAAAAGATTGAATATTAAATTATTCTCAGATGACTATCCATAAATAGTAGAATATAAACATCTTTATTCTCGCTTACTTATAATGAAATTTTTAATTATTTTATTAATTAACCTAGGATGATATGGGGGATGGGAATAAACACCAAAATACCCCAAAATATTTCATTTTATTTTATGTATATGAATGTATTTTTGCCTGCATGTATATCTTTGTACTGCTTGCACGCCTGGTGCTCGCAGAGATCAGAAAAGGGCCTTGGATTCCTGAAGTTACAAGGGATTATGAACTGACATTTGGATGCTGAGAATCAAACCCAGGTTCTCTAGAAAGTTCTTAATCACTAACCCATCTTTCTAGCCCCAAACTATCCAATTTTAACATCTTACCATATTAGGTCCTGTTTTCTGTCTCCAATTCCACTTTCCTCTCCCAGAGGAAAAGCTACACTCCCAAATTTAGTTCTCATCCACACACATAGTATTTTGTTATAGCTACTAATGCATGCAATCCAGAAAAAATAATCCAAATTTTATATCAATTAGTTGTGCAATATTCTAAGTCTCTCTAAAAGAAGCATTTGTTCCCCAATACACACATAATTATATAGTCATGTTTAAAGCAATAATAATAAGGGCTTCCCTGCAGAGTCAGTGGAGACTGGCATTGTAATGGTCAATTCAGGAAAGGACAGCGGACACTGGACATTCACAGTCCAAATGGAAAACACCAGTAAAAGGTCATGGGCCTGCCGTACGCCTTCCTTTGTTTAAATGAAATCTGGACTCAAATTAAAATCCAAACAGGGATTCACAAAACAAATAAGAAATACTTTGAGAGTCAAAGCATCCTGACAAGTCTGGAGATTCAGCTTATTCCCAAGAATTCTCAACCAGCAGGAAGGGTTTTCCATCTGAACTAGTCATACTGTGTAGCAGAAAACAAATCCATGTTCTGCAGACATCCTTCCGGTCTTCCTCCTGCAAAGTCTTCACAGTTCAAAGGAAAACTAAACAGCTTACTTTCTCAGTCAGTGGGCCAGCCATGCTTGCCCTGATATTTTCCTGAGAGGGTATGGGATACTCAGTCCCACAGAAATTCCTGGGATCCCAGGGACTACTTTCCTTATCTTCTGTTTTTGTTTTGTCTGTGAGAGGGGGGTGGTTTGAATGCTTGGCCAGGGAGTAGCACTATTAGGAGGCGTGGCCTTATTGGAGGAGGTGTGGCCTTGTTAGAGGCAGTATGTCACTGTGGGGGTCCTATGCCCAAGCTCTGCTAGTGTGGAAAACAGCCTCCTTCTGGCTGCCTGCAGAAGCCAAGCCCTCCTGCTACCTGTGGATCAAGATGTAGAACTCTCCGCTCCTCCAGCATCATGTCTGCCTGGATGCTACCATGGTTCTTACCATGATGATACTGGACTGAACCTCTGAAACTGTCAGACAGCCCCAATTAAATGTTGTCCTTAGAAGAGTTGCCTTGGTCATGGTGTCTCTTCACAGCAATGAAACTAAGACAAACAGGGTCTTACTCTGCAATCCAGTCTGACCTGAAACTCACTTAGAAGCTCAGGCAAACCTTGAACTCCCAGCAACCTTCCTGCTGTGGCCTTCCAAAGCTGAGATTACAAGAGCGCTCCACCATACCTGGCTGCTTGTCTTCCTTTGAGGGGCCAGATGCATCAGTCTTTGGTATCAGGGAGACACTGTGTCAGTCCACAGTGCCAAAAGAACGGAGTGGGGACAAATGAAGAAGAAAGTGTAAGAGAAAAACCAAGGCTTTCCTGAACAATGCAGTGAAGTAGAGTAAGTCACCTTCTAAGGACTCCACACCCAAAACTCAAGAGGGAAGGAGAGAGCTCAGAAGGAACTGCCAGGAAAACCGCAGGCCTGCTTAGTCAAAGTTTCACCTTCTCAACCTTCAAAGCCAGCACTTAGGAGACGAAAGCAGGTGATTTCTGTGAGTTTGGGCCGCCTGATCTACATAGAGAGTTCCAGGCTAGCCAGGACTACACAATGAAATCCTGTCATTAAAACAAATAAAATTATGTGTATGGATGTACATAAATATGTATGACATATATATATATAATATGTATACCTAACATATGTACACATATATAATATATAATATATATTATATATATATAATATATATATTACACACACATATTAGAAAAGCAGTCTTTGCCATATGTTCTCTACCTGTTGGAGATTCCGAGTCCTGTTTACAGAAGCAGCTTGGGAGTGAGTGAGCCGCATGTCACCCTGCGTCTCTCGTGCATTAGACTAGTAATAGTCCTGTCACCAAAATACTTACATGAAAGTGCAGTATGATGGTCCAAATCAGGCCAAGGATAATGGACGGGTTTCCTTCTACGATGTCAGCAACATGGATATTTATTAGCTTGATCTGCAAACAGAGAAAAACAGGTTAAAGGGAGCCAGCCTCCCACTGAGCCCGTCCCTCCTGTGAATCTGCAGGTGTGATTCAGACTTACAGATCTGTTTTTCAGGAATGTCAGGGCATGTTCTATGTTGATTCTACACTGGAATGTGTTAGATCCTTTATCCCGAGGCTAAAAATTCAAGCACATCATTACTCAGAAACAGGAAGTACATTTAAAAAAAAACAAAACCAGCCAAGTATCTTGTTGCCATTTGGCAATCTTACCAACTGCTGTCCGGAGAGGACTTCTAACAGGTCCAGGAGGACATGCCCCTTCTTAATGTCTGCGAATAGGTCGGATATAACTGAGGGAGGCGTGTGCTGCCAAAGGAAACAAGAACAGTAATCTGCCAAGGGTCCGAAAACACCGTTAAGCATCTCCTAAGTGAGCTCTGTGTCTTCAAAACCAGCCAAGACTCAGTGGGTGTTATCTTAAGAAAATGATACAGTCCTCATGAGTTACATTCCAAAGCATGGCAAGATGCACAGCGAGCCTGTTTTATCTCGTGGCTTATTCCCAGTCACACAATGCTTTTTCTGACTGGCACTTTCATGGCCCTAAACCTTGTGCATAGAGAGGGCAGTCACAGACACTCGGAATCAGACCATAGTGACCCCCTGGGAGAGCAGGCTTCGTTACTGAGGCTATGCCTCTCTCTGGTCAGAATGCCATCCATTGTGTGGAACGGGCAGAGAGGGAAGACGGAGGGTGAGAGTCACTAATCAGACATCCAGGTTGTTTGAGGTTCTCAGAGTCACGGAGACAGAGGATGGAGTGGCATTTGGATTGAGATCTCTGGGTCCAGACTGAGTTTGTGGCCCAGCACTGTCCTTTGCCACATGTTTGACCAGGGGCAAGTCACAGGCATTCTCTATAGAAATCATAATTTCTCTCACATAGCAACACATAGTAAAAAATCATTTAGAAACCACAAGGAAGGCTGGCAAAGTGGAATGAGCCTGAAATCCTACCACTAGAAGGGAGAGGCAGGAGGATGGCCAGAAGTTCAAGGCCTATTGGAGCTACATAGTAACTTTCAGGCCAATCAGAGTTATACAGTAAGACCTTGTCTCAAACAAAGAAAGGAAGTGTGGCTGGAGAGATAGCTTAGCCCTTAAGAGCAAGTATGGCTCCTGAAGAGGACCCAAGTTCAGTTCCTGGCACTGATGTTTGCCTGCTCAAAATTGCAGCTCCAGGGCATCTCTGGACCTCTTCTGGGCTCCATGGGCACCTGTTTGCATGGGTGAGCGTGCATACAAATAAATAAACCTTTTAAAGAAAATAATCACAGGGAATTCGAGGATATAGTTCAATGGCAAGACAACTGCCTAGCACAGTAGCCTTGAACTCGATGCCCAGCAAAAGAACAGAAAGAACATGTGAGCTAGGCGGTAGCCCTTCTATAGTCTCAGCTACTCGGAAACTAAGGCAGGTGAACCACTTAAATCTAGGAGTTCAAGACCCACCTGGTTAACAGAGGAAAAAAAAACACTCACCTCAAAAACTAAAGTGTAAAACAATAGTGAAAAGAAACGTTGCTCTAGAGTGTGCTGTTTAGTAAGCTATGATTTTAAAACAACAGATGTCATAAGCAGTCTTCATCGTCACACGGAACAAGTTTAGGGTGGTGCCTGACACCCATCACTCAATACAAACATCACATTGTTATTATGTCATTCAATGAAAGAAGTGTTATCACCCTAAATATTTTTACAGCACTGTCCAGTTCCTTCTCAGGTACATTTTTCTTGTTCCAGAAAAAAAAGTAACAGATACACCAGGACACCAATGTGAGAGCATTCTCTTATGAAAAGACATTTATGACCTTCTCAGTGACCTTCTCCGTGACCTTCTCCAGGTCATCACAACCTCTCGTTTTGCTCTGGTGTTTATCTATTTGTTATCAACAGGGTCTCACATAGACCAAGGCTGGCCTTGAACCCCTAATCCTCCTGCCTCACGCTCCCCCGGTGCTGGAATTCCAGGCATTGACCACCCTTGGGGTGAGAGCTTTGCATCAGCTCACCTTTGCCAACTGTGAGTTTATCCAGCAGGTGAAGGTTTTCTTCTGAGTGTCCTCCTGTTCAGCTAGGGAAAAAGAGACAACAGTGGTCACAACATGAGAAGCTGCAGACTCCTGAAGCCATGGAGGCGCCTAAAGTCCGTAACCCAGGAAGCGTGTCCGCAGGCTCAGTCAGATTTAGACTAACTTTCAGATGTCCAACCAAAGACTTTTTCAGAAGTAGTCGACAATGTGATAGAACTTTTCTTAAAGTCACAGCTCAACTGACAATAAAGGATGGTTTTTAATATTTTCAAGTAAGAAAAGAACTGAGATCTTTTTTTTTTTAAAGATCTGGTTTTTTTTTTTTTAAGTACTGTTTAAAAGACTTAAGAATGAGAAGTCCCCCTAGCCCCCAGCTCTGAATCACCCTGGGACATTTGAAGATGTTTTAAAAAATTCACTGAGGTCCTCACAGTTTGGCGTTGACACTGTATCAAGAAATTTATTATATAAAATGCCCCAATACTGAGTAAACCACGGAGACCTGAGTTCGAATCCTGATCCCATGTCTGAGTGGCTATGTGACCCTGAGCAGTAACAAGGCAGTGACAAGCACTCTCCTCTGGAGGTTGATTTGAGAGGCAAATGATTCACCTAGTATGCCTGGCACAGACTGGCACAGACCGACACAGACCGGCACATAGCAAACATATAGCCATGTTCTCATTGAGCAGGCAGGACTTGGGACTGGGGACAGAGTGGGCACTGAAATCTGCCTCCCCGGCACTATGGGCAGGTGACCCTGTTAGGCTTCCTTCAGCATCTCACCCACCTCAGGGTCAAGCAGAAACCTTCCATTCTATGGGCTGAGTACACAAACACTGAGTCTCAATTCCCCAATCTCTTCACCTGATTGGGGGGGGTTTATAAACAGGAGCCAGGACACCCATTTCCCACTCCTCCAGAGGCTCACTTGGTCACCATGTTTTGACATAGCAGTAGAAAAGTAACTAAGACACCAGTGATGACCAGGGTCACCAGCACCCATTGGTACCCTCAATGCTGCCCAAAAATGACAATGGATACTTCTCTCCCACTAATGGACAGATGCATAGTAACTTCACATTTCCTTCTTCAAACATCCAATGCCTCCTCCCCAACTCTTTGGTAAGACCTTTCTTTGTTGTTGTGTGTGTTGGTTAGTGTTAACTGCCACAGCTTAACACAATCTAGAATCACATGGGAGGAAAAATCTTTCTGAGGAATTGTCTACATCAGGTTAGCATGTCCATGGGGCATTATACTGGTTGTTCACTGATGCAGAAAGACCCAGCCCACTCTGGGCAGCAACATTCCTTATGAAGGGGATCTGAACAACATGAGACAGGAGAAAGAAGCAAGCAAGGATGTATTTACTCTCTCTGTGGTTCACTGTGGATGTGGTGTGACTAGCTGCTTGAACTCCAGACTTAATTTTCCTCACATAATGAACACTAGGCCAAATAAACCCTTTCTTCTCTAAGTTGCTTTTTTTTGGCCAGGATATTTTATCACAGCAACAGAAATTGAACTAGAACACTGTTGGGTTGTTTTGTTTGGGGGGGGTGGTGGTTACTTTTGTTTGTTTTTTTGTTTTCAAGACAGTGTCTCAAGGAGCCCAGACTAGCCTAAAATTCTCTGTGTAGCTGGAAATAACACTGGACTCCTGATCTCCTACCTCTGCCTCGCAAGCTGGGATTGTAGTCATGCTTCCCGTGGATATCTGGTTTACACAGTACTGAGGACTTAACAGAGGACTTCATGCAGGCTAGGCAAACATTCTGTCAACTAAGCTACAGCCCCAGCCCATGAGCTCTTTCTTCCCAAGACACCCAGCAATCTCATCTAGCAACCCACAGAGTACTCTACTCTGACCTACTGGTGCACATCAACCGGATGTGCTCAGATCATCGTCCCCGCTCACCAGTTCCTATCTCTGTTACCTAGTGGAGGACATTTTCCTCTCTTCTATTCCCTATCACCTTCTTCCCTAGGTCTTGAGCCATTCCCATCAGCATAAACACACATTGTTAATTCTCCCTCCGGGAAAGAAGGACTAACCTCCCTTAGTACCCACTCCGCAATCAGCACTGCTTCATTTGTCTGCTGTCCCCAGGTCCTCTCCTCCCTCACTCTGAGGTGGCCCCACACCAGTCATGTCCTCACCATTCCACTGCGACTACTCTTTGTCAGGTCACCATGAGGCAAGGCTCTCAGTGCTCCCTTCTCAGTGCTCCCTTCTCACTAAAACCAATGGCTGATACTCAGCCTGCACTTCCCAGGGTCACCCAGCATCGTCCAACACAGAGAATGGCTACCTCCTACTCTCAGGACTCACACTCTCATTTTCTTCCTACACCACTGGCTGGCTCACCTCTTTATCTCTCAGTTCCTACTTGGGAAATCCTCTCAGGTCCAACTTCATATCCTCCCCTGAGGCTGGACAGAAAGCTGAGTAGTCAGTAAGGTGTTTGCCTTACAAGTGTAAGAATCCAGACTTTGCTCCGTAGAATTTACCAAGAAAAAGCAGGCATGGTGCTCCATGCCTAGAGATGAAGAGACAGGGACAGGTGGACTCCCTGAAACTAACTGACAGTCAGTAAGAGACTCTGCAACAAGAACAACAACACATACTACCTACATACATACATACACATACACACACACACACACACATACACACACATACACACACACACACACACACACACACACGAACATGTATGGACAAAACACTCTAGATATCGCTACTTTTCACTATCTCCATTACACTACTCTGGGCCAAGTCACCTCCACTGAGTCTAACTGTAAGATATTCTTACAAGTGTGATACCATATTTAGGACCTTAGAATGTTTTAAATTGATAACCCCCAATTAGCAGCATAAAAAAAAAAAAAAAAAAAAAAAACTACAAGCGTCATGACCGATTACGGATACTCTTAGCTTTACTGTATTTCTTTCTTTCTTTCTTTTTTTCCCATCAAATCCATTGTATCCGCCTTACAGGTTTAAGTCAGCTACAGTTCAATGACTGACACCTCATAGGGTGCTCAATGATTGTTAAACTAAACTGGGTTCTGACAAGCCAACTGGATTCTTCAGGGATTTGGGAGTTCATGCTTCTTATTTTAATTTTAATTTTAATTTTATTTTACAGAAGAGTTACAAGGGCCACAGCCCCCTTACCTAGTCTCCTGAGACCCCCTACAATGTGCTCTCAGCACTTTTCATCTCCAGTTAGTAGACGATAAATAACTTTAAACAAGTGCTGCAAAACGCACAGAGAGCTAATTTTATTTCTCAATGGGAGAAAAAAAAATACCAGAGAATAAGTTTTAATGATTCCAAGATCAAATTACATGTACACAATGTACATTTACCAAGCAAGAAAAGATCTGTCCTCCATAACTATAAAATAGTTCAAAATTAAAAAAAAAAAAAAAATAACAACAACAGCAACAACAAAAATCGACCTTCTTGCTTATCTCCAAGAGACCAACAGTCTCCCATTCAGGAGATAATGTACAGAAAAGGTATCAACACGCAGGAATATCACCACATCCAGAAAGATGCTGCGTAAGTCTGGGGAAGTTGCAAGAATGGAGAAAGACAGGAATGCACATTAAATAACCTTGTTGGAAGAATGCAGCACAAAACCATGGAGGTTCAGCAAGTGCAGCCCCGGCCTCCTGAGTTTTAGTGCTCTGGGTTCATCTGTAAATCTCAGTCATTTGATCTCCACTCCAAAAAGAGGAGCTTTTATTTCATGTTCATTTAACACTAGACAAAACAAGCCTTGAGGCTGAGTATCCTGGGGTCTCTGAGCTTCCCCAGGGTGGGAAAACAGACACCAAAATTGGGGTTTTTATTAGATGGTTGAAACTGGAGCAGCTTGTCTAATCGAAGGTTCAGCAAGGAATAACCCTTGACCGAGACGCACAAACATGAATTAAAACAGTCAAACTGTTACAAAGAAACCTGGTTATCGCTGGCCTGATTTGTTTCAACTCTAAGGCCTGCGGGGGAGGGGGCGCTGGGGGCTGGTAGAAAAAGGAGCAGCCAGCAGCACCCCACAGGTGCACCCCCCTCCACAGAAAAGCAAGTACAAAGGAGCCTCCAGAGACGGGCTTGGAAAGCCCTCTGAGGCTTTGTAAAACTTACTGTCCAAAAAAGAGAACAACTCTCTCTTCAACAGGGAAACCAGAGTCACTTTACAAGGACACTTTACTCAATGGCAAAGCCGTCACAGGAACACAAAACACCTCTGCAGATGCTCCAAGCTGGATCCCTTACCCCAGATTGCACAGGTTTTCATCCTGCCTGCGCCACCCCCCTCCTCAATAGTAGTTAATTCTGCAGGAACTAGAGCCAAGCAGCTCACCCTGAGCCAGGAGACTTAGTAACCTTTTGTTCTTTTAAAGGCTGACCCATGGGGGTGGGGGGAGGACCAATAATTAAGAGCCACATGCTTACCGCAACTTAATAAAAACCTTCTTAGAACAGCATCTAGAGAATAGGACCTTTTAAACAGCAGATGGCAGGGGTGGGGGGAGGGGAGAAGAAATGAAAGGACTATCAGAATGACGTAATACAATGGTGAGTTTCTGTGAAAATGCTAAGAAATGGAACTTGATTTTGGAGACAAATAAGGGACATATGTGACCCACGTCAACATTAATGTAAGCATCCGTTGTTATCATTCTTCAAAACTACTTGTCTAGATGAAAAGGGTGGGAAAGATTTTTCTCTTGGTAGCATTACCATGAAAATACATGTCACCCCATGGATTGCTCCAATTCAGTCTGCCTTTTGTGAGCTGGCAACAGCATCCCCTTAGCTGGGAGGGAATTGAACCGAAAACAAATTAGGGAAAACTTCAGGTCATAGATTTTAAGTTCGTTATAAATTAGCTCATTACAGAGCTTCCTGGGTCTCAGAAAGATCCCAGAGTCGCGTAAGTTCACCTGAGATGCTAACATGAGGTGTCCTCTCACAGAAGGTTCAAAAGCAGTGCCCCAAGGTCAAGGCACCACACAACTGTCCTCTTCAAAGCCATGAGGACAAAAGTGCCACGTCTCCTGGAGCAATCGATCGATTCCATTGAAAGGACTGCCGCAGCCAGCCCCAAGACTCAGGACATAGATTTTTCAATCCCCTCATTAAAATCTGTCCATCATTTTGAAATTCCTTGCTGAATAAATTATAAGTTCCTAGGCTAACATTCTCCATTAGTAATATTCCTCTAAGCTGCTTTCTGTATACACGCATATGTGTGTTGTGGGCTGGAATATGTGCATGTACATGTGCGTGTGCATGCCATTCAGAGTATTCCTCAATACCATTCTTGCAGAGGACCTGCGTTTGGTTCCCAGCACCTACAATGAGATTGCTCACAACTGCCTGAAATTCTAGCTCCCAGGAAATCCAACACCTCTGGCCTTCATAGGCACCTGAACTGATTAATACACACACACACACACACACACACACACACACACACACACACACACACCCCAGAGAGAGAGAGAGAGAGAGAGAGAGAGAGAGAGAGAGAGAGAGAGAGAGAGAGAGAGAGAGAGAGATCTATGTCTCAGTCAGGGTCTCTATTGCTGTGATGAAACACCATAACCAAAGCAAGTTGGGGAGGAAAGGGTTTATTCAGCTTCTGCTTCTGCATCACAATTCATCAGCAAAGAAAGTCAGGACTGCAACTCAAGCAGGCCTGGAACCTAGAGGCAGTAGCTGATGCAGAGGCCATGGAGGGATGCTGCTTACTGGCTTGCTCATGGCTTATTCAGCCTGCTTTCTTATAAAATCCAGAACACCAGTCCAGGGATGGCACCGCCCACAATGGGCTGCGCCCCCCCCCCCCATTAATCACAATTGAGAAAATGCCCTAAAGTGGATCTCACGGAGGCATTTCCTCAACTAAGCCTCCTTTTCTCTGATGACTCTGGTTTAAATGTTTAAAAGCAAAAAAAATAGAAATTAGAAATGTAAAAAATTAAAAACTAACTTTACTCTTCAAAAATCCCACCCACTTTTGAGACAAGGTCTTTCTGTTTATGAAGTCATGGCTGTCCTGGAATTCACTAGGTAGAGGCTGACCTTCAACTTACAGAGATCCACCTACCTCTGCTTCTGATGTGGGGATTAAAGACTGCAAGCATGCCTGGCCAAAGTTCTTTTCTTTTCTCAATGATAACAGTGACCCTTCCTCTGGGTCCTCTAGACTGACATGGAGGCAACAGGAACTGCCTATGGAAGAGTTCATCTGAGCCATTTACTGGGTTTACTCCTACAGTAGCGCTGAGTGGGCAGGAGGTCCTGTATTCACGGAATCAATGAGGGTTGATTAAATCAATGCAAAGGAGGTGGCTTCGTTTTCTTACACTGATAATTAGAAAGGCAAAGACGTAGGCACTGTGCTAGTTTAGTTCTTGTCTTCTGTAACAGTGATAAACACCATGATCAAAAGCAACCTGGGAAGAAAGCAACATTTCTTATCTCATCTTCTATGTCCAGGTCATAGTCTGTCTCTGAGAGAAGTCAAGGCAGGAACGTAAGGCAAGAGCAAAGACAAAAATCTACCGAAGGTGGCTGCTTCTTGGCTTTCTCCATGGTGTCGGCTCAGCTTTCTTAAACAAGCCAAGATCCCCTGACTAGGTATGGTTCCGCCCACAGTGGGCTGGGTCCTCCTACGTCAATCTACAGTCAGGAAAATGCCTCACAAAACTGCTCACAGGCCAATCTGTTCTGGGCAAGCCCACAACTGAGACACACTCCAGGCTGTGTCAGCGTGACAGCTCAAGCCAACAAAGTAGGAAAGTCACACTCCTCAAAGTAAAAAGGTAGCTGCTGGCCGGGCGGTGGTGGCTGACGCCTTTGATCCCAGCACTTAGGAGGCAGGGGCAGGCGGATTTCTGAGTTCGAGGCCAGCCTGGTCTACAGAGTGAGTTCCAGGACAGCCAGGGCTACGCAGAGAAACCCTGTCTCGAAAAACCAAAAAGAAAAAAGAAAAAGGTAACTGCTACATTATTAAAAAAATTCAAATTATAACCTTCCAAATACAGAAAGGATGGAAAACACATATACCCAATAGAACGACTAGCACTGACGTGTAGGTGCTACTGAAGAGGTTTGCTTCAGGGAAAAAGAACAAATTGGTCTGAGGCTGTAGTTGGTTGAATGCTCGTCTAGTATGCTCAAAGACCCAGCACTACATAAACAAGATGTGGTACCGAACACTTAAAAATCCCAGCACTGGGGAGGAAGGCAAGATGATCAGAAGTTCAAGGTTATCCTCAGCTATCTATGAAGTTTGATGCCAGCCTGGGATGCATGAGATTCTGTTTCAAAAATAAATAAATAAGATATATTTTACAATATAAATATACATTTAAAAAACAAGCTATAAAACAGTGTGCTTATTATGATTATATATATATATGTGTGTGTGTGTGTGTGTGTGTGTGTGTGTGTGTGTGTGTATTTTAAAGGATACATCCAAACACTGTTTCTAGCTATTCAAATTCCCCACTGCTGATCATTTACTGCAGTTACAAGCCTTAGCTTTGTGGTTTCTCTCCTGCTCTGTGTAAAACCCACAACACTAAAGTAAACTTTTCGCTGTTTATGTTTCCCTTTCCAGAGCTCTACATGCTGAAGACATGCTCAAATGACAGACATGGTCACTAGTACAATGATCAAGGAGCAGACTTGTCATTGTACAGGGTCTTTTTTGTCAAGTTATCCTAGCCCTGTGTGTTTCCTAATTCTTTTTTAAAGATGAGCCCTGGGGTATGTTCCCTTCCCATGTCCAAATGTACGCCCAGGCCAGAAGAGCTCCAAACCTCCTCCCTAGGGATTTTTATGTCAAATTCATGACATGGACATAAAGTGATAACACACCCCCCCCCAAACAACCTGAGCTATCAAAAATCACTTCATTAAAACAAAAGATGCAGGCTAGAGAGACGCTTCCTCAAGCCACCACCAAGTCTGATGACCTGAGCTGGACCCTTGGGTCTCATGTGGTGCAAAGAGAGAACAAACTGGAGCAAGTTATTTTCTGACATTTGCATGTGCGCGCATACACACACACACACACAAAATTTTTTAAAATGTTTTTGTTATCCAGGAAATCCCAAAGGCTTTGAAAGCTCTGTATCAGAAACAAGGCCAAGAAACCAAACAGTAAAGCACAAATACCCCTGATATACTTAGAAAACTGCAAGGGCCTTAGAAGCTCTGAGCCAAGAACCATGGCAGAGAGCAAGTATGTATTTCTTGTGAAGGCATGGGCATGGGTTAATGAGGCCCAGTTGTGTCACTTTAAAATAATATTCCCAGCTTACCCTTAGCTGGACCTTAGTTTATCCTTAGCTCTCGCAGTTAGGATAATCAAGTTTGAACAACACATTTCAGCCATGTGTTCCAACAGACATCCAGAAGAATCATAACCTGTTATCCAACGCAGAGGGCATTAACAGGCCAAGGCTGCCTTGCCTGCTGTTTCTCATGGAGATGATAACAAACAGAAATAAATAGAGAAGCAAGCTGAGGGAAATCAAAGCATAGCACATATGCTCAGAGAAGAGAACTCGAAAGCATTGGAAGGATAAAGAGGGAAAGGCCTGATGCTTAGCTACAAAGTAGAAAAATAACACACTCTCTATATGCAACCAGCTATATGCAAGCAACTGAGGAAGGCAAAGGGAAGCTTCTGGGGCTGAGACCTGCCTTACTAACCCAGTAAGGTGAGACCCAGAAGTAATGCTGACAAACAGATTTCCCATGTGCCTGTGCAGACAACATCTCCACATCAAACTTCTGCTTCACACCGCCCTCCCCCAACTCCCCACTGCAGAATCTAATTCATCCCTGTAGAATCTAATTCATCCCTGTAGGCTTTGTCTCCATGGCACCTCAGGATATGGTATCCTCCAGCCTCCATCAGCCTCAGGTCCAGCCACATTTGCCTCCTTCCAGATCTTCCTCTGCACTGTCCCTCAGCACTCCAGCTCCCCAGCTCGGTGTCCCATAAGCTCAGGCAGGATGTCCCTATGATCAGACAGGTCTGCTCAGCGTCCCTCCATGCTATTCTCCACTCCAGCCAGGAAATCATAACCACACTTCCCTTTTTACCCTTAGGAGGTAGGGTTAGGAGATCTGAGACATCGTACCCCAGAGTACCACTGGAGCCTCAGCCCAGACACTTCTGGCGTCTTTCCTTCAGGACCCTTCACAAGCCTTAAGGCAGTCCTGCTCTTGACTCTGTCTCCAAGACCAGCCACATTCAGGTCTTGGTCCTATGGCTCTACCTCATAGGAAAGCAAAGGTAACCAAGTTTTTATTTCCTGTCAGAGAGTCAGGGGACGTTTCACATTTGCTCACAAGTTACTGTTCATCTCAATTCATAATTATCGTTGAGGCTAAATCACCAATTTTAGAGACAGGCTACTTCCATGTGACCCTATATCTGTTATGATCCCATAGCTATGCACTTGGGGAGACAGAGGCACACGGGTCTCCAGATGTCTTCCCATCAGTAAAATGGGTCAGTGATACCTACTTCAGTCATTAGGAGCATTAGGAGGATTTACTCTCCTGACCTAGATTAGAGTCAGGAAATTAGAATAAATTGGCCTTATAGACTCTGATGCCGAGCTTTATAAATAAAGCCTTATTTGATCACAGACACACTCACATTTTTCCACGTTGTCTGAAGCTGCTTTCATGCTAAAACAACACCATAGATAGCTATCAGAGACTCTGTAGTACCTAAAGATTAAAATATTAACACCTGGTCCTTTGCAGAGCAGTTTATTAGTTCTTGGTCTGAACAATGCCTAATCTATGCAAGTAAATATTATTGATTATATAGAAAATCGAATGCTAAGTGAAAGAAACCAGCCATGGGAATATCACAAATTGTACGACTCACTTATATGACATGCCCAAACAGGAAGTTTCTGAGGGGTACAGTGAAGGGGGTGAGGTAGCTAAAAGTCAATGCTGTTTTCCAGGTAACGGAACATGATCTAAAATCAGAAGTGATGGTGGTCTGCCCAACTCTGTGAATATCTAGTTCATCATTTCAAGCAAATACCGTAAATAATATGTCAATTTCTATTTTTAACTCTTTTCTTTTGTTTGGGGTAGTGAGACCAGGGTCTCCATGTATAGTTCTGACTGGCCTAGAACTCCATATGTAGACAAGGCTGGCCTTGAACTGACCTAGAGACCTGCCTGTCTCTGTCTCCCCAGTGCGGGGATTAAAGACATTGAAGCCGAACTCAGCTGTCTTGAACTTTTTCTGCAATGCTGGGGAACCAACCCAGGGCCTGGGGTATGCCACGTAAGTGCCACTACAGACCATAAGTATCATGGATATTAGATCTTAATAAAGTTTTAAGTCCTGGGGTTATCTGATGAGACACTTGTTCTTCCTCACTAGCTACAGGAGCCAATGTCTACGGCCAGGTCTAATTTTGCTTCCTGGTTTGGTTTGGGGGTTTTTGCTTTTTATTTTTCTATTCTGGTGTTTTGTGTGCCCGTTACTGCTGCGTATCATGTGTATGCCTAGTGTCCCAGAAGCCAGAACTGGGCATCAGAGCTCCTGGAACTGAAGGTACAGATAATTGTGAGGTGACAAGTAGCTTCTAGGAATCAAAGTCAGGTCCTCTGGAGGAGTAGCCAGTGTTCTTAACCACGGAGTCGTCTCTTCTGCCCGGGGGTTTCCCATCCTGGATGGCACAGTGCTTTCAATGCTTTAGGTATTTAGTGTGTTACAGGAGCAGTAAAATGGCTGGGTAAAGGGCAGGGGGGCCATGTTGCAATTTCTACAACCAATATAAAGGTTTGAGCACCTAGTTTGTTAGGAAATTAAACAATCTGTGATTTCAACATTGGGCCTTTGTATGTGACACTCAAATGTTTGTGCTGACATAGAAGTGAGCCACACCCTTGTGTAAACACCTGAGATTTTTACACTAAGCCCTTTCCACCCTCCCTGGAATATAGCTCCTGGCTGTCTGGGTGAGCAACCGAGCCCACAACATGAACACAACACCCAGAGTCTGACAAACCCCAGGCTGCTCAATAAATATCAACGGAATAACTGAGCCAAAATATTACTAGATTTTTGAGACAGATATACAACCCTCTACCACCACCTCTTATCTCCATCTTATGATCAAATAAAACTGGAACCAGCTGCTCTGAAAGCCAAGGTGAATGAGCCTGAACTCCTCCTGGGGCCCATGCCCGGTATGACTGAGCAGACTTCAGAGATCCAGACTCCCAGGCTGCCCAGAAAACTGGCGTATCATTTGGGGTTCAAGAGCAACTTTCTGGGTTTTGTCTCGCAGAGATTCTGATACATAGGTTCATACACCTCACTTTGGAGAATATCTCCCTAAACCTATTCAGACAACTTTACACATGATTCATTATTGAGACAACAGACAGGAACAGGAAAAGCCATTCAAAATAGTGTGGTAATGATCCACCAGGTTATTAATCTAACTTCTATCAACATGCATCTGTCATCCGCGTGGATGTCCTAACACACACCTAGAGGGCCTACAAACGCTTGCCAGAACCAGTCAAGGCCGAGAGTAAGGGGAGAGCTCACAGTGAGAACCAGGAACCACGACAGCATTCACCAAAAGCCTGCATGTTTGGGGAGGAGACAGCCACGGGAATTGGGGTCCTGAGAAGCCCCAGTCCACTGAAGCACTTGGCCAAAGCCTCCATGCCTCCGACAGCCCAGCCAAGATGTCACTTCTCTTAGAGAACTTGAAATCCAGATGTGTCTGGTTTTAAAAATTCATGCTCATGTCTTTATCGTTTAGTCAGCTGAAATGTCAAGCCCATGCCTGCCCCAACTACCATCTTCCTCTCTCTCCAACAAGTCCAAAATTAGTTATCTTTGCTTTTTTGTTTTGTTTATTTATCTATCTATTTATTTATTTGGTTTTTCGAGACAGGGTTTCTCTGTATAGCCCTGGCTGTCCTGGAACTCACTCTGTAGACCAGGCTGGCCTCGAACTCAGAAATCTGCCTGCCTCTGCCTCCCAAATGCTGGGATTAAAGGCATGCGCCACCACCACCCTGCATTTTTTTGTTCTGGGTTTGTTTGTTTGTTTGTAAGTTTGTTTGTTTTGAGATAGAGTCTCACATACCCAGGCTGGCCTTGAACTTGCTATGGAACTGAGGAATTCCTCATCCCCCTGATTTTACCTTCGAGGCTCGAGGATTCCTAGGATTGTCATTTCTGCAGTGCTGGGGATGGAACCTGGAACTTCACTCACAGTAAGTGGGCATCTACCAACTGACACTAGCTTTTCTGCTCTCTAAGCTGGTGAGCCACCGCGCTTCCATGTAGTGATCAGCTAGCAGGCCACCTGTAACATCCCTGATGCTGGTGACAAATCCTTCTCAGTACTCCTTAGACATCTGAAGGCATCAGACCCTCTTTTCCACCCTCTCCCTTCTTGGACGGCTCTTTTCCATTGTGACCCTGGGATCCACACTCGCCTGGGTGTCGGCCTTCTCAGGACACCCTTCTCTGACCAGCTCTAGGCTCGGTTTATTTCTTCCTCTGTCACAGTCTACCTGACCCCGTCTCTTTTTCTAAATAGTCTCATCTACTCCAATGGTAGAGGTTGCTACCTCTAATGACCCCCGAGTCAGTAAATACCCTCAGTTAAGTGGCCTCCTGTCTGAGCCTCCTGCCTGTCTAGGTGACTGTTCTCTGGGTAGTTCTAGTTAGCTGTTCCATAGACACTTCAACTCAACATCCCCAATACCGAGTCATCTCTAACCAACTCCCCCCGTCCCTCCGCCTCCCCCCACCTCCTGCATTGTTGACAATGAACAGTTTCATCATCCACTCCACGGCCCAAGAAGAAACCTGAAAGGCTTAGATAGCTTCCTTCTTCCTAACTCTCTCCTCCCTCCTCAGTCAATCAAAAAGCCCGGATGCCCGCTCGGCACTTCTTGAATACCCCTTTGTCTCCATTGTGACTGTCACCTCCAGATCAGGCCACCACTGAGTCTCAGCTGAATCATCATGGCTGCCTTCAGGCAGTCTTCCTCTCTGCCTCCACACTGGTTCCCTTGAAGACGCCCCCACCATGTAGCCTGAGGGGTTTACAAAGCTAGGTGTGTACCTGAGTCTACGCAAGCATTCAATTGTTCCCTTTAGACTTAGAAAAAGCCCCACCTCTATGTTGCTTCAAGGCAGTGAGAGCTTCATCCCTCCACGACTCTTTCCACACTCTGGTCCATCCACCCGTTTCCATGACAACGCATTCAGCCTCCCCTCCGATCCTCCTTATGCTGTTGCCACCACCCTGTCCACTCCTCTCATCCTCACCCTCCTCACATTCTAACAGGGTCTCCAGAGTAGGAATCCCTCCCTCTCGGAACCCTCCCCTGACTTTTAGTTGGGGTGAGGTAGCCCCCAGCTTTACTCTTCCATAGTACACCTCTTGCCTCTCTCAGTACTTATCACTTTATACTGATTCTGTCTACATACCTGTGGGGATCCCTGTAATCAATCAGACCAGAAAAATATGTGCCATATATGACTACACATGTTTAGCAAGTGCCTTACATACAACGCATACACAAAAATCTGTGCTCCGAGCTAGGCATGGTGGCTCGTGCCCGTACCATAGCACTCAACTGGAGCAGGAGGATTGTCCTAACATTGAAGCCACCATGGGCGAACACCAGGCAGGTCAGGGCTACAGAGAAGACCTTGTCTACAAATTAATTATTAATTGATTTTAAAACGTTGAACATGAATAAGCGAGTAAATAAATCAAACCCTATGAGTAAATTAACCTATAATTAGAAGCAGTAGAATGAAGCGCTGAGATGGCTTAGTGGTAAAGGCGCTGTTGCCAAGCCTGACAACTTGAGTTTGATCCCAGGTCCCACAAAGTAGAAGCAGAAAACTAGCTCTACATATAATTTCCTTTTCATTCACCCCACACATCCCCTGATCCAGACCATGGTACCTCCCCTAAAGTACCACAAAAGCTCTCCTAACGGGCTTGCTCTCTCTCCTCATCCTCCCAGGGCCTTCTCCGTGCAGCAAATGAAGTGGCCTTTTGCAAAATATAAATCGGATTATGTTACTCCCCTAGCTAAGGGCTTCCAACCCAGGCACAGGAGTGGGCACATATAATCTTAGCAGTTGGGAAACTGAGGCAGGAATACCACTGAAGCCCAAGTGTTCTAGGCTAGCCTGGACAATATAGTGAGAACCTATCTCAAAAACAAAACTAAGGCCTAGGGTGGTTTCCATCCACACACTTTACCTCAGAACTGTCAAATCTCTTCCAGATGCATCTCTGCCTTGCCTGGCTTTCCAATGCACTCAGACAAACCTCTACCCATCACAGGAGATTTACGCCTGTATGTGTGCATGCGCGCACGTGCAGGTCAGAGGATAACTTGAAGAACTGGTTTTCTCCTCCCACTATGTTGATCCTGGGAATCAAACTCAGTTCTTCAGGTGCTTGATGACAAGCACTTTTAGTCAGTGATCTATCTGTGTTACTTCATCAGTCCTAAACTCTCCATCTTGAAGAAGCCTACTCCAAGACAAAGAAGTCATCTGTGCTGGCTAGTTTTATCTCAACTTGAAACAAGCTAGAGTCTTCTGAAAGGAGGAAGCCTCGGTTGAGAAAATGCCTCCAGAAGATCTGGCAATAGGGCCTTTTCTTGATCAGTGATTGACGCAGGAGGGCCCAGCCTACTGAATGTGGTGCCATCCCTGGGATGGTGGTCCTGGATTTTATAAAAAGCAGGTTGAGTGAGCCGTAATGAGCAAGCCAGTAAACAACACCCCTCCACGGCTCTTACATCAGCTCCTGCCTCCCAGTTCCTGTCCTGCTTGAGTTCCTGTCCTGACTTCCTTTGGTGATGAACAGTGCCATGGAAGCCGAATAAACCCTTTCCTCCCCAGGTTGCTTTTGGTCCTGATGTTTCAGCACAGCAACAATAACCCTGAGTAGAACATCATCCAAGCACTATCACGAACTCCAGCTAATTGGCTTAGCATTTGCCAGGTGCTCACATGTTTCCTGCTTGGTATCTAGCCTTGACTACAGTGTGACCCTTTCATGTCCATTCCTCATAATATAACAAATGAGTCCCCCAGTGTTCACCTGGGAATGTGACTCTGAGAAAACCCATCCTTTTTTTTTTTTTTAAACTTTGTAGGGGAAGGGTTAGGGCTAGGATCCTTCAGTCCTTTCTCTAACTCCTCCATTGGGAACACCATGCTCAGTTCAATGGTTGGCTATGAGCATCTGCCTCTGTATTTTGTCAGGCTCTGGCAGAGCCTCTCAGGAGACAGCCATATCAGGCTCCTGTCAGCAAGCACTCCTTGGCATCCACAATGGTGTCTAGGTTTGGTATCTGTATATGGGATGGATCCCCAGGTGGAGCAGTCTCTGGATGGCCTTTCCTTCAGTCTCTGCTCCACACTTTGTCCCCATATTTCCTTTAGACAGGAGCCATTCTGGGTTAAAAATTTGGAGATGGGTGGGTGGCCCCATACCCCAACCGAGAGCCTTGCATAACCTCTGGATATGGTCTATACAGGTTGTCCTTCCCAAAGGACATTTCAGCTGATCTCACCCCCGTTGGGTCGGGGGAGCCTCTTGCTTTCCTGGCACCTGGGACTTGCTGGTAGCTACCCCCAGTTAACCACCAACCAAAGAGTACACATAGAGGGACCCATGGCTCCAGCCACATATATAGCAGAGAATTGCCTTGTCTGGCATCAGTGGGAGGGGAGGCTCTTGGTCCTGTGATGGCTTGATGCCCCAGTGTAGGGGGATGCTATGGTGCTGGGGTGGGAGTGGGTGGGTGGGTGGAAGAGCCCCATTAGAGGCAGGGGAGAGAGGGGATAGGATGTGGGGGAGGTTCATAAGAAAGTCATTTGAAATGTAAACAAACAAAATAACCAATAATTTTTTTTTTTACTTTCTCTCCCCCCACCCCCAGGGCCCACCAATAAAAATTTTTTTAAAAAATACAAAATAAAACAAAAATCCTACTCATGGGGCCAGAGAGAGAATTCAGTGGTTAAGCACTGGTTCCTCTTCCAGAGGACCCCAGCACCCACATAGTAGCTCATGGTCATCTAGAACTCCAGTTCCAAGGGATACAACATCCTCTTCCGGCCTTTGCAGGCCAGGCACATATGTGGTGTATAGACACCCATGCAGGCAAACCATCCATATACATAAAATAAATACACTTTTTTAAAAATCCCACTCAGCTGAATGAAAGATTAACATCCAATGTTTTGGAAAGACATTGAATACTTCTCAAACTTGAAAAGGGCCGTTTGTGTTCTGCCTTTGAGACAGGCAGCCTACACCTTGTAATTCAGCACTGTGATCCAGCTAACAATGCCCTGCATTGTAAAGGTTGGGGGTGGGGGTGGGGGGCATGACCAGCGAGGTGTGCAGTAGGATTCCTCCCAGCGCCTTCTCTGGTTTTCATTTAACACAAATCCAGAAGATACTATTCCTCCAAAAGAAGAGACTGTCCTCCAAAGAGACACATAGAGAGCTTCAAACTATTCTGTTTGTCTGACAACTCACAATTTATTCTACCACGCTCAAATGACTATAAACATACTGGGTGAGGGGTATGGAGATGGCTCAGTGATAAGGTATTCACCACGAAGCCTGAAGACATTTGAAACCCAGGACCTACATGGTAGGCGAGAAGCAACTCCCTCAACTTGTCCTCTGACTTTCATATGACATCATTGTTGTATGTGCACATGCACGTGAAAGCACACACACATGTACACACACACTCAAACACACACACAAAATAAATGTAAAAAAAATCTAAAAAAAATAAATAAGATTATTTTAATTAAAGAAAATAAAGGTGGAGAATGGTCAAAGAAAGAGACCTGAATCAGTCTCTGGCGTGCAATGCATGCGCCCACACTAACAAGTGCATACACCATTCACAAGCACGAGCACACTCTAAACTCCAGCTGTCCCGCACAATGTAAGCACATGTGGTTTACTTTTACCAAAATTCTCCTAAATGATTTAGAAAAACAGAGTCATTCAGAGAAACTACAATCACCAGTGTTAGAAGGAGATATGGAAAAGAATGTTGAAAAGACACATTTTTTTTTTCAAATCCCCACATTTCATTAAATCACAGACCCAACCTATCAAACACATACAAATTCATGTAGTATATCAGTCCCTCATTTCTCATTTCCATGATGAAAGCCTGTGTTTTCCTACTCCAAGTCCAACCCTATACACACACACACACACACACACACACACACACACACGCTCACACACGATCACACACGATCACACACACGCGCGCACGCACACGCACACACGCACACACGCGCACACGCACACACGCTCAGAAAACTTTGCATCTCTCCTGGGGCTAATTAAAAGGAATTTTTACTTCTATAAGCACTGAATGAGATCTTTCTAACCCACTTTAACAAGATTCTAAATGACCCTTGATTTGTCTTGCCCTAGTTTTCAAAATGTAGCTGACCCAGAATAATGCAATCTTTAAATTCCTTCAGAAAACAGAACCAACATTCCCAGAAGCCAAAGCTATACATGCAACCCAAGGGGCAGAAATATTTTTCTTAAAAACACTATTACACAAATATTACTAGAGTTCTTTTTTTTTTAATTTTCCATTTAGTCAGAATTTTGTTTTGTTTTGTTTTTTTTATTTTTTGAGACAAGGTCTCTCTGGGTAGCCCTGGCTGCCCTGGAACTCACTTTGTAGACCAGGCTGGCCTTAAACTCACGTGGATCCATGCCTGCCTCTGGGATTAAAGGTGTGCACCATCCCTGCCCAGCAAGTCAAAATATTTTTAAGAGTACAGAACTTTGTAATACCAAAGAAAACAACATTCCAAGAAAATGTTTTTGAAAAGCTAATATTATGATTATCAGGAACTTTCTGGCTATCTATTGTTACAGTTCAACACTAACAGTCAGTAAAGAGCATAATTTAATTATTCTCCCTGGGTAGAATAATGATCCAGCTAACCAAAAAAAAAAAAAAAAAAAAAAAAAAAAAAAAAAAAAAAAAAAAAAAAAAAAAAAAATCCATGTGATTTCTACAGAGTAAGCCAGCAGTATGAGCCAGCTAGGAAAGTAAACTTATTACTTGAAGAACACATATCTTCCTTTGCTACTCTGTTCATCATGTCTCCCAATCCTACCTACTAGTCTCTGTTACAAAGGAACAGAAATTCTCCCCAGAAGCCTTCCACCCAATCCCGTTTTTCTTTCTCAGACATCAGGAGTGGGTTCTCACAGTCCTGAGGTAGAACAGATTTTCTCCCAGAAACACAACACTACCACAGCCCTGTCCCTGCCTCACATGTCACCCACGCAGCCTGTCCGGTTTGGCACCACGCACACAGAACTACTCTGCTCTTGAGGACCTTATAGACCTTCATTTTTGTTTGTGTGTGTGAGTTTAGATTTTTTTAAATTACATTTATTTACTTGTGTGTATGTTATACACACATGACAGTGTGGACATGTGAGGGTGAGACCACTTGTGGGAGTCGGTGCTCTCCTTCTCCCAGGGATCAGAATCAGATCATCAGGCTTGGTGATGAGCACCCTTACATGAGCCATCTTGACAGCCTTAGACCTTGGTTTTATACACCAGAGTGGCCACTGTGTTATTCATTATACAACCGCTTACTGCAGGCTTAAATAATTCAGGAACTTCACCGGAGTAATGTCACTTTGAGAACAACGCAGGCAGGGTGTCTGTCGGACACTTGCAAGACTCAGAGATTATGGAAGCAAGTGACATCTGAAGCCAAGAATGAGCTTAGATTTCTGCCTCCACTTTCCAAGTAATAAAACTACAGGTGCGCCTCTGGGATAGATACAGGCTCACAGCGCAGCCACGCTCAGCTTATGTGGGACCAGGACTTGAGCCTAAGGCTTCATTCATGATTGTATTTTACCTACTGAACTGCATCCCAGACCCAATCCGACATTTTTGTTTTGTTTTGTTTTGTTTTGTTTTGTTTTGTTTTGTTTGAGACAGGGTTTCTCTGTATAGTCCTGGCTGTCCTGGAACTCACTTTATAGACCAGGCTGGCCTCGAACGCAGAAATCCACCTGCCTCTGCCTCCCAAGTGCTGGGATTAAAGGCATACACCGCCACTGCCCAGCTCTGACTTTTTTTTTTTTTAATAATGAGAGGACCACATAACTCAATCTGCAATATACTGTATAACCGAGATTTTTATCTCTTATTGAAACATCAAAAAATAATGTCTGGACATTTCTAGTCCTACTCTGAATTTACATGATAGACATCAAAATTAAGATGGTGACCCTGTACAGTTAAACACTGAACGTACCATAAGGATGATTACCTCAGAGTATCAGTCTCTTCTGCCTGACATCTGCAGGCAGAAGCACACCAGATGCCACGATTCACAAAGGTGCTCAGCCCATTTCCGTATCCGTCCTCAGTGCCTAACCTCTGCACACAGCTGGCTCTTCACATCTACCAAGTAAAACTTAGATACTACAGGGCTGGTGAGGTAGCTCAGGGGATAATGGCTCTGGAGTACTGATCCAGCAGCAGGGATCAGATTTCTGTACCTAGCCCTAGAGCTACCTGGGAGCAGAAGACGTTTTTTAATCTTTTATAATATGTCACCTAAATGATAACAGTGCTAAACAAAACATTC
Source organism: Arvicanthis niloticus (assembly GCF_011762505.2). Lineage (NCBI taxonomy): Eukaryota > Metazoa > Chordata > Mammalia > Rodentia > Muridae > Arvicanthis > Arvicanthis niloticus. Next base: position 40,266,697 of record NC_133430.1, read on the forward strand.
AAACATTGTCTGAGATGGCAAAGTAACCGAGCTGAACTTGTGTTCACACAGGCCCATAATGTCAGCTAAGCACTCAGCAGCACCTGGGCCAGGCCACAGGAAAGTGACGCCCTCTCATGGTGGTTTGTGTAACAAAATACGGCTCCTTCCTAGTTCTCTGGCTAATTAAGAAGATCCTGTAGCTGGACTCTGTTTTTCTAAAGCATTAACCTACCCTATTTGTAAAAACAAAATGATTATATAGTGTCCTTTGGCAGTCCACGTGTTCTATCTGCTAGTTCAACATGAAATAATTAAATGATCTGGGGAAACGTTCAAAAGGGTTCAGTCTTGGCCACAACTCCCTTTGGAATTTCTCAAAGGCAGCTGGGCGAGCAACACAGTGGCAGAGCCAGGGCTTTGCCTGAGCAAGGGCTTAGGTTCAACCTCTAGTAAAAAGTATTTAATCAGAAGAATTCTCATGATTGAGCCAGCCTAGGCAGCCAGCATCCCTCACAGTGGAGTCAGTGAACAGCATCCACACACACCACTCCTTCCTACCCCTAGACATCTCTTCCCCTTGCAAGACAGAAACAGCAAAACGCATCTCAAGCTGAGCACGATGGCACATGCCTTTCGAGCCAGCGCTGGGAGGCAGAGGGGCGTGAACCTCGGTGAACTCAAGGTATGTTCTACACAGCAAGTTCTAGGCTAGCCAGGCCTGCATAACGAGACCTCGTCAAAAAACAAAATCAAAGAAAAAAAAAAAAAAACAGAAAATGTCTTCAAAAATTAAGCCAACTCCTGTTATCCCAGCACTCCCAAACCTGTCAGGAGAAGCCAGCTTGCTCTATACAGTGAGCTCTAGGACAGACACAGGGAGCCACATGGGGTGGGGGGTGGGGGGAGATAAAGAGGATGGAAGGGAAGGAAGAAGAGGGGAGGGAAGGAAGAAAGAAAGGAGAAAGCAAGGAAGAAAGGAAGGAAGGAAGGAAGGAAGGAAGGAAGGAAGGAGATGAAAGGAAGAAAGGAAGGGAGAGAAGGGAGGGAAGGGAAGGAGGGAAGAAAAGGAGGGAGGGTGGCAGGCAGGCAGGTGCTCACTCCTTACCACCCTTCTATGAGTCACCGCACTTCTGCATGGATATTTAATTTTTCTTAAGTGCACTACTCCATCAGGACATGACCACAATCTCCTTGCCTTAAAGAAGGGCTTGTGTGTCTTCCAATAAGATGATGTAGCCTCATCGTAACCTAATCAGGCCATTCTACTGGTTATCCTGTCTCTATCTGCCTGACACAGGTTATAAATGAAGAGGGGGAAAAAAACACACATCCTTGTAAACGGCACCTAGCACCCCCATGTTACACAGAATCCCTTCCGTCTTCCCTGTAAAGTGCCAGCAAACACAAAAATACTAGGCTGTTTACATCATGATTAAAACCAAATACTTACTTTAAAAAGCTTTAAATATTACTATTACTGTACGTGTGTACATGTGCCATGACACACGTGTGGAGGATTCAACGGACAACTTAATGGAGTCAGTCCTCTCCTGGCAGAGATCACTGACGCTCAGGTCACTGGGCTTGCTCTGCAATTGCCTGTAACCACTGAGACCTCTTATCATCCCCTCAAATGCTTTCTAAGACTTGGACCGCTCCTGCTCTCTTGTTCTCTTGCTCTTGCCTTCCGCTCCCGTTCTCTCCCGTTCCCTTCTTCCCCCTCTCCACATGCTCATGGCCGGCCTCTACTTCTCTACTTCCTCTCCCTCTCCCTCTCCCTCTCCCTCTCCCTCTCCCTCTCCCTCTCCCTCTCCCTCTCCCTCTCCCTCTCCCTCTCCCTCTCCCTCTCCCTCTCCCTCTCCCTCTCCCTCTCCCTCTCCTCCCCCTCCCCCCTGCCTTTCTCTATCTCTACTACTCTCTTAACTCCCCTCCCCATGCCCTGAATAAACTCTATTCTATACTAAAAAAAGTAAGACTTGGACCAATAGCCTTCAGCTGTGTTGTACTTTATAAAAATAATTCTGTCTACCATTTTTCCCCCAAGCATGCAATAATTCTTCTGTGATACCGAAACTGTCTTCACAGGTATATACAAGCTCTTCCTTCTTTGACCTGCCTTCCCCTCTTCCTTTATCAGTTTGGCGAGAAGAGCCATCTCAAACCTGCAAACAACATGGAGTCTAGCCTCGGGATAGAATTCATTCCATTGCATGGCTTTCATTCTGCGTGGGCCGTCTAGGCACAGAGCACATGTTTTGAGTGTCCCTGGTTAATGTGAGCAGATCTTGGCCAGTGTTAGGTTGATGATACTATGCTGTCACCCCACCTTGTCCTACCCATGGAGCAAAGCATGCACACCTTCTACATACATCACACAAGTGCATCATTCAGAGAACATGGGCATTGCTTCCCCTTGCTAAATGGCCCATTCTAGAAAACATATACCATAGAGTTTCTGAGGAATTTGATAATTATTTTAAGCACCTTAGGAACCTGAAATCCCCTTCCACAACCTAGTGTAAATTTTGCTATGGAACAGAGTAAGTCTCCAATTTAAAAGCAGCTATGAAACAACCTTGAGCAGAATCCCCTCTGGTGGTTTGTTCTTTAGCACAGCAGAGGGGTGAAGTACAAAAGCCAGGGGTAAATCACAACTCAGCTGCTCGACAGCTTGGGGACTCTGGTGAAGTCTTTCCAAGCTCAGCACTCGAGTTAGGGCAAAATGTAACACTGTGCAAAGCACGGGGAAGCTGCGGCCTCTATCTAACCCCCAGGAAGCTCTTCTGTGGCAAGGAAATGCTATGAAGTGTAATAAACACAAATCTGCAAGGTCCCGGAGAGATAAAAGGGGATGGAAGAGGAGGAAGGGCCTATGTCAGGCTAGCAGAGCGGCTATATATTATATTATGAATATATAAAAAGAAATAGTATTTACTGAGCTGCTACTATGTGGCAAGCAACTATGATAATCCCTTTGTGTAACCGGATTGTCAATCTCCAGCACAGCTGCAGCTGGAATCTGTTGCAGCTGTGCTAGAGACAAATTTGGAATCTGGAAATGAGGACACAAAGGGCAAATGATAAAACCCCTCAACTAGATCCAGAGACTCACGAAGCCACAGGGCCAGCATGAGACATGAGATGGCAGACCCTATCTCACAGCCTAAGACTACCTCCTAGCAAATAAATATCTCTTATTATCTCTATACTAATCTCTATACTAATTAAAATCGTTATTTTTTTGTCTTGGGTTTTATTTGGAACAGGGTCTGGCTAAATAGTCCATGCTAACCTATAATCTTCCAGCTTCTGCCTCCTTCTGTCAGCTTTACTTATGTGTACCGCTGTGCCCAGCATACAATTTTATTTTTAAAAATCCGCGCCACAGAGATACAGTCTATTCCAATAGCTATAAATCTATATCTGGATGAAGCTAATTATTAAAAACAGTTTCAAAGAGAGAACATTTGAACCAGGCACAGTAGGACATGCCTCCCAGCACTCAATGGGGAAAGGCTGGGAGAGCAAGAATTTGAGGCTAGCCTGGCCTACATAGTTCTTGTCTCAAAAAATAAAATAAATTTAAAAGGAAGGTTATCAGAAAGTCATTTTAGAATCTTTACCAAAAATAAACTCAAAACCTGTAGTTTCTATACAGTGTCTTAATTGTTGACTTCATAGCCAGGCAGTAGTAATGCATGCCTTTAAATCCCAGCACTCAGCAGGCAGAAGCAGGTGGATCTGAGTCTGAGGCCACCCTGGTCTATAGAATAAGTTCCAGGACAATCAGAGCTACACATAGAATCCCTGTTTTGGGGGGAATATATATATATCAATCATAAAGAGCCTCACTTCTATACTAGCTAGCTACAACACCAAGACTTATCAATAAAGATGGATAGTTCACTAGCTAATGAATTCTCAAATGAATAACAGCTATACAGCTAAGTGCGACAGGAAGCCCTCCCTTTTGAAAAGACTAATTGTGGATTACATATGGGATTCACATGACTGAAACGTCACCCATCCACGGTATCACTGCTGTTCCCACCTATGAAGATAAAATAAAGATGCGAGTCTCAAAGCTGCTGTGAAAAAAAAAAAATCACAAAATAAGTGGAAATAATGCCAAGCAAACCATGGCCTGCTTTTATATTTAGATCACAAATAAAATACACACACACACATACACACACACACACACACACACAAAACCAAAGATGACCAGTTCTTTCCAGGAATCCTTAGAAGCAGAGAACTGCACTAAGACACTCTAATACTGCTTCTTCTCCAGATGGAAAAAACAGACAGGTTTTCAAAACCACAGGAGGCAGAGAAACCCATGAGGCTCAGAGAGGATTCCCATTTCCTTTCAAGTGTGAATTTACCTTGCAGTGAAAAGTGCAGGTCATCAATGCCCAAGAAACCCTGTCCATCTTCCGTGGGAGGCACAGGACTAGCGGCCATTCTTTGCCTCAGTGGAGATTAGACCACGTCCATCTCAATTGAAGTGAACTGAAAGCAGAAAGAGATAAAATGTTCGTTAATAAGTCTGCAGCTCAGCAAGTCTGGTAAACATGCAGGAAACGGCACAAGCCAAATCTACCCTCTCAAAGAGCAGAGGCTCTCAAGGAGGGCTTCCTTCGTCCATGAAGAACAAAGTGACCACACTTCTTTGAATCATCATCTGAACTGCCCTGTGACCAATCCAGGCTCTTTGGAGCTGCTGGCAGAACTCCAAAAGAACTGGCCTCATGGGTGACATGCAAGTTATAAAAAAGAAAGCTACACACTTCAAATCCAGAATGAGGCATCTAGTAATGTAGCTAAAGAAAGTCAACATTCACTGCTGTCTTTGGCCTTCAGCTCACAAGAGTTCTCTTTTTAAAAAATTGTTAATTCCCTCTGTTCTTTCTCGGTTCCATAAATGGCCACTTACTGCAAACAATTAAGACCGGAGTCTGCACAGCCTGCAAAGCGAAACTAAAAACACAAACACATCAGAGTGACTATTTTGATGACTGGAATAATATTATTTTCCTAAGGATTTCTTCTTCTATATGTCTCTTTTAGCTCCACCTTGAGTCATTCTTTCTGAGATTTGAAATAGGGCCTGATATATCGTCTAAGTAGGTATTCTATCACCGAGCTTCTTCCCCTACTGAAGGAATTCTCCCAATAAAAGTAACTCATAACCCATAACCCTTTAAAAAGAAAAAACAAACAAACGGTTGTTTCATATGCATGGGAGTCACGGTCAACTTCTGCAGGCTGACAATGAAAGATAGGCTCTCTCACAGAGATCACTAAATAACCAAAATCAAACTGACCAAACAGAAAACATAAATATGCTTCTGTGAGAAAGGAAGTGATGTGAAAGCTTCCATTAGAATCTGCATAGTGGAGCCCAGGAGCAGAGTTTGTACCTACCATAGAGATGTCCTGGGCGCAACCCCCAAGACTATAAAGAAAGGAAGACTCTGTGTTCTAAATATATGCAAAATCCTCTAACTTTGATACATGTTAGCATTTCATTTTTTTATGAGAAAATGCTGGAGGAAGAACTAAAAAAAGAAAAATAGTGAGTCCGAGGCTAGCAGCTCATCGGTCATATTAACTATTAAGCAGCCTAAAATATGCAAAGGGCAGGAATCGTCACACGGTTCCAAACCCTCTTTCCGTCCTTTCTTTGCCAGTGTTTGTTATCCTGCTGTAATATTCTCTCTCTCTCTCTCTCTCTCTCTCTCTCTCTCTCTCTCTCTCTCTCTCTCTCTCTCTCTCTCACTGTGTTAAAGATTTTACCTAACAAATACACTGTTAATAATTGATCTGTTTTTTTTTCTTGGTTGATATCAGTCAGGAACAACCTGTGGTTACCACGATGCTCTACTGAGTTGGTCCAGATTAACAAAAGGAAACACTGTTCATTAGTTCTCAAGGACCTGGACCCTGATAGCCACAGTGGCGCAGGTATCCCGAGCCCTGTCACACAGCAAGGCCCTACCTCCACTACTCCTTCTCACATCCTAGGGCCCCTAAGGCCCAAGTGCTATTTTATTTTAACAATAAAAAAAGTAAATTCTAAATGAATTTCCTGTGGTGACCACTGTTTCATGTCAGGTCTATTTTGTTTTAAAAGGAAGAAGGAATAACAGTGGTGCATGCCTTTAATCCCAGCACTCAGGAGGCAGAGCCAGGTGGATGTCTGTGAGTTCGAGGCCAGACTGGTCTACAGAGCTAGTTCTAGGACGGCCAAGGCTACACAGAGAAACCCCTGTCTCGAAAACAAAAAAGAATACAATAGCACCCACGTTTTATCTGACACAGACATAGGCATTGCTTGCACCCACATTTTGGCAGTTATTATCTGACACAGAAATAGGCATTGCTTAAAGCAGTTTGCATATAACATTCTTTCCTTTCCTACTGACCAGTACCACAGGTGTGAGGCAGAGATTTAAATCCCCGAGACTATTCATAAAAGAGAATAATGAGCCTTCTTCGGGGGCATTACAAAAACTTGGGTTAAAAAATTAACATGGTGGCATTAAAGCTTCTACAGAGCAGTGTGGAATGCCTTTAAGAGTCACACAGACTTACAGGACAATGGCGGTGCACACCTTTAATCCCAGCACCCGGAAGGCAGAGGCTGGCAGACCTCTGTGAGTTCAAGGCCAACAGGATCTAAAAATCGAATTCTAGGACAGCAAGAGCTGTTGCACAGAGAAGCCCCGTCTCGAAACACCAAAACCAAACCAAACCAAAACAAAACAAAACAAAAAGCCACGTAAGCCGGTAGCCACACTGTTATAAGTAACACAAGTTATTTTTAAATGACTGTGATCAGCTTGTGCAATATATTTCCGAATGCCTGTGGTCGTTCTAAAACCTCAAAACATGAATAAAGTTCCCCTTTTAAAGGAAATCTTGGCCTTTACTCTGGATTACAAAGGCTAGAATGTCTTCAACTAAAGAAATGAGATGTTCAAAGAATCATACACGTGGGTTATATGTTTTTCATTGTTGCTTAGATTGTTAGGTTATCAAGTGATAAGTGTTTATTTCTACTACAATAAAGATGATTTTTAATTTCATGAAACTGAACTGTTGTATAGTTCATTGTCCATTCTGATGTCCACACGGGATCAACCCTGTCCATATGCATGTAATGAGAATATGCATATAAGAGAAATAACATTGAGAAAATCACAAGGTGGGGTGGTGGCTGTCAGCAGAAACAGACAGATCCCTGGAGCTCGGATACTGGCCATTTTGGTTGGTGAACTCCAGATTCAAAGACAGATCTGTCTCAAAAATAAATTCGAAAAAAAGATAGAAGACGTTTGTATCAACGTCTGGTGTACACACACACACACACACACACACACACACACACACACACCCTCAAAGCTTGTCAAATTTTTCTAGAAAATATTGCCCAAAACCTTTCTATTATCTAAGGGACTTTTATTTTCTCATTATTAGATAACTTCCTAACAATTGTGTCAGAGTAACAGAAATGGAGAAGTCTGAATGTCCACTGTGAGGCTGAGGCAGCTAGCCCATCTTCATGGATGTCTTAGCTCAGGATGGGGGGTGGGGGGGTCGGGGGGTGGAGGCAGGTTTCCAGATGAATGGTGACTGAGATGCTAAGGCTCCTATTTCCCCAAGGCTCCTATTCCCATTCTCCAGGTATCTGTGATCCTCCCAGGAACTGGCTACTCTCAGCTACTGACCTTTATTAAATTAGCTATGGCCAAACATTGCTGACACAATAGTAGTAAGTTTCTTCATTTTTTTTCTATTAACTTTTGGGTTGGTCAGTTGGTTTTGAGACAGGGTCTCATGATATAGCCCCGTCTGGCTTGGAACTTAATTTGTTGACCAGGCTGACCTTGAAGTTGCAGCAATCCTCCCGCCTCTGCCTGTGAAGTGCTGGGATTACAGGCACACGCAATTGTAGCCGGCCATTTTCTTTCCTGTTAATGCTCCTAGTTACTTTAAACTGTAGTCATCATTCGACCAGAAGGAGCCAGTCCAAGTTTCCAGAGCAAATATTATCTCCTCCCAGGGACTTTATTGTCATGACAACCAAAGGAGACTAGAGGATCAACCCTAGCCATGCGCTAGATTCTCAAAAAATAGGTCATGGTGCCCAGGTTAGGGTCTGCTGGACTAGGATTTCACAACAAAGTGTCAGTTGCCACCCATGCCAACAATGTTCCTGCACCAACAGTGCCCCTGCTCCAATAGTGCCAACTGTCCCTGCACCAACAATGGCCCCGCTTCAACAGTGGCCCTGACCCAACAGTGGCCCTGACCCAACTGTGCTCCTGAACACCCACTTATCCAAGATTAGAGCATGCCAGGGAGTGCCACCACTTCCCTAACTGCCTCCCATTGGCCTTGACCATGGCCCAGATCTCTGAAATGCAGTAACGCTGCAAAAATGATAAAGTGTTCTGTACACTTGGTGACCGCAATTCTAAAAAATGCTTGAAACCAACAACTTATAAAATAAGGAGAATTTACTAAGGACTATTAGACACTGGGCAGTATACAAACTATTACAAACTGTGATTTTTGTCCTTAGGCTTGATATTAGGGATTAAACCCAGGGCCCTGTTTGCAGCACTTCTTAAGTTAGCAGTAAAGATTACAAACTAGTCACAACAGTGAAAGTAAAGAGAAAAATAAGAACTTAAGGACTCGATGTAGGGAATCAGCACTGATGGCAAAAGCTCCCACAAATGCTGGGTAATTCCACTCCCTAAGTCACCTAAAGCAGTCAAAATCCAGACTCAGAGAGCTAAATATCGGCTACTAAGGGCTGGGGGGGGGGCGGGGGGGTGGAGGGGTCAGAAGTGAGCGATTCCAATGCCTTGAAATCGGTTCAGTGGTAGAGAGAGTCGGTTTTGTAAGACAGGTTCTAGAGCTGAGTATGGTGGGTGATGGTCACACACAAACAGGTATGTGCTTCACGCCACTGGAGTGTGTTCATTTAGAAACTTATGATGGAGGCCAGGCGTGGTGACACAAGTCCTTAACCTCAGTACTCAGAGGCAGCACTGGTGGAGCTCTGAGTTCAAGGCCAACCCAATCTACAGAGTGGGTTCCAGGACAGCCAGGGCTACACAGAGAAACCATGTCTCAAAAACAAAACGAAACAAAATAACAACCAAAAGAATGTTATGATAAACTTGGTTACTAAATTTCTAAGCGAAACTTTCCCAGTCTATATCATACTGTAATATAAATCAGGTGCTGGGTAAGGAAACACCATTTCTGGATGGGAAACACTACAGTAAAAATATATGTCCTGTGCATTCGCTCTCAGGAGCAAAATGTGAAAGCAAAACATGGAGAAGGGCTGGGAGTATGACCAAACAGAACCCTGAGGAGAGAAACAGGCTGGGGCTCAAACACAGGAGAAAGAAAAGAAAACTCCCAGGATGCACAGGGAGTGCTCTGAAGAAAAGTGTGCAGTGGGGGTTAGGGGAGCAGGGGGGATTAGGAAGGAGGGAAGAATAACTACACAGAATGAAGTCGGACACTCCTGATTGGCTGAAGAACTTCAGAGACTAGAAGGACTGCAGGAGAGAGTTAGCGACCTCAACAAGCAGGCTCAGAGCAGTTCCGCCACAGGCCCTCAGAAACTTCGCTTTAAAATTCTTAAATTATTTTTAATTGTGTCTGTGTGTGTAAGCACACGCACGCAAACAAGCGCGGGTGCCCTCGCAGAGGCCAGAGACATGGGACGGATCTAGAGATGAAATACAGGTGGCTGAAAACCATACAAAGTGAGCGCTGGAAACCAGACTCTGGTCCTCTGGAGGAGCAGCACGTGATCTTAACTGCTGAGCCATCTCTCCACCAGATCTCCAGCCTCTCCCTTCAGCCCTTTCTGTAGCCTCCTCTTTCCAGCTTTCTCTCAGAAACCTTTAAGAAGGGTACTCCCCCATCCCCCATCCATTCCAGGAAGACTTTACCACTTGCAAACCTATTCACAGAGGTCAGAGTAGTTCTAAAGGAGAGCTGGGTGAAGGGGCCTGGCATGAGATGGCCTTATTTATCTCAGAAAAAAATAAGCAGCAGGAGGGAAGTCATCTCTGGGGAGCAGGGGCTACATGGGTAGCGGACAGTGCCTGAGAAACCAACGGTGGGGAACAGGAACCAACAAGCCAGAGATGTAGACAGGGCTGGGAAAGCAGCTACAGGCCAGAGCAGCACTGGCTGCATGTGGTTTCCCCCAGCACCTTGAAGCCACGGTATGCGCTGGTACCCTCAGTCCCAAAAAAAGTGCTAGCCCAGACCCAGAGCTGAAATATGAATAGCAGCTGTTCTTGACCTGATAAGACTCCGCGCCAGCCAAAAAGATTCCTCTGAAATCCTACATAGATGTGAGGGCCTCAGTGTTCATGACAGAACTGTTCAGAGCAGCAAAAGTGGATACAATCAATCCTGTTGCCAGAAGAATGAGTACCCTGACTCATACAGGGAAGCCTATTCCACAGCTCAACTGAGCAACCAATGGCAGCAGAGAAATACAGCATATGAAAATCATCCCAGGGCACTGAGGAGAAAGTCATTTTTACATTTATTCATTTTTTTTTTTACAGGGAGGAATACATGTGGAGGTCAGAAGACAACTACGGGAATGGGCGGTTGGTGCCCACCCCCCCCCCCCATCACATAGCCCTCTGGGGTAAAACCCAGGTTATCAAACCTGGAGGTAAGCTCCTTCGCCTGCTGAGGCATTTCATTTATCAGCCCTGGAGATAAAGTCTCAGCACACATATACAGTAAAGGAACAGGGAAGCGAAGCCCATCAGAGTGGAGGGTGAGAGAGAGAACAATCTCACAGCAGCTACAGAGTTAATTTTGCTAACATCTAGACAGTTCCTTACGGGCATTAAAAAGCACTTGTAATTTTTCTTTAACATTGGAATTAAAACAGAATTAACCATCATTTACACCTTTTCTTTTTTTCTTTCCTTTTTCTTTCTCTTTGGTTTTCAACATAGGGTTTTCCTGTGTAGCCCTGGCTATCCTAGAACTCACTACGTAGACCAGGCTGACCTCAAACTCAGAGATCTGCCTACCTCTGCCTCGCGAGTGCTGGAATTAAAGGTGTGTGTGGCCACCACCAGCCATTCCCACTTTTTCATAGCATAGAAGGCATCTGAGGTGAGAGTGGGAAGCCACGGTTGAGAGCACTTGAGCAAGAGCTGGAAGGTTTGGCTTTCATTCCACCTTCACTGCTGACCAGGGGCCCTATGCCAGCCTCGACTCTCAGATCCCGGTTCTTCAACTGTGACAAGAGAATAATGATTCTGTCTGGGCCAGCACACAGACTTTCAGGTTCCTGCCAAAGAGTCCAACTCAAAGTTCACCCCTGCACACTTGGAAACACTGGTGTATAAGCAGCCCCATTTGCGGAGGAGTGGCTGGAACACTCAGTCTGGCCACTCCTAACCGCTGTTCTCCCAGCCGCCCAGGAGCACAATTAAAGGGCTTTGCAACAAGATAAAGAGGGAGGGATGGAGGGAGGGATGTGGAAAGGGTTGGGGGAAGAAAGAGAGAAAGGAAAAGAGGGAGAGGGTGCTGGATAGTGCACAAACATCTTCCTGGGTGTTTTTTAGGCAAGATGTCTAGTTCTACTTGTAGTGATACCTCCTTAGAGTCTGGTGATTTTAAAGGGGAACCTTGGACCCAAGCGATTCTGGGTGGAAGAAAGAAAGAAACCAAGGGAGGAAGTGGGAGTCATCCTTCTGGTTTGTGGTCCGAGTTTCCTAGGGCCAGCAGCATGCTTCAGCACAGACTAAGTGTGCACGCTGCCAAGCCTGATGACCTACGTTTGATCCCCAGAACCCACAAGGTGGAAGAGAACTGACTCCCACAAGTGCTTCTGGCCCTCACCTGGGCACCACGGCACGTGTTCAGGCATACCCAGATAAATAAAAATGTTAATGTAAAATGGCTGCATGTACAACTGGCCCGGTTCTAGAGAAAAGAGAGAAGTATAGGAAAATATAGAGCCTTTTACTGTGATTAAAACAATATTTTCCCCAAATGGCCAAGTAACACACTACACCAGCACAGGGAAACACAGCTTTTTGTTTGTGGGTGTCTGTGTGGGTGTGAGCGAGTGAGCGTGGCTAATATTGGGGGTCTTCCACAATTACAATCCAACATACTTTTAAAAATATATTTATTCTTTGAAAACTCTCTATGTGTACATAATTATTTTGATTACATTTTCCCCATTCCACTCTTACCCCTCTTAGATGCCCACTAAACTTTTTTCAGGTAAGGTATATATATGTATTATGTTCATGTGTATCATGTGTATATGTGTGAAAAAGAGAGAAAGAGAGAATGGTGCTGATTTGGCCAGACTGACTGACTAGCAAGCCCCGGGACCGCCCTACCTCTGCCTCCCAGCACTGGAATTAGAGGAGCATTCCCAGCCTTTTAGGTGGATGCTAGGGGTGGGACACAGGTCTTCAGGTTTGCAGGCCAAGCACTTTACCAGCTGAGTCCCCACCCCCACACAAGCATTTTTTACACACTTCTGTTGTATCGACTCTCCCTGCTGACGAGGATTCATTATCCTTAAAAAATTCCAGACACTAGTCTCTCCAAGACATTTAAAAGAAATATTTCTAAAATTGAAATGTTTGACATCAAATAGCAGCCAGAAATATGTTGGGTGTTAAAATGAGAAGCTCATTCCTGACATATACCATTTGGCTAGAAAAATATTTGCCCGTTTTAATGACAGCTGCAAGCATAGCCCTACACTCAGAAATTACTTCCTTATTACTCGGCAGAGGCAGAGTGTCGTGTGCCTTCCTTTTGGCCGGCACTACTGGAAGGGTCCCAAAGCCCATTGCTTTCTTTGACACAAACACTGGCGGCGACTACATGGGACCCACTCTTTCTGTCACCATGTCCCTTACACAGAAAAAAAAAAAAAAAAACTAGAAAAAGCAACCTTTTTCAGAGGAGGTTGTCTTATAATGACCACTTTGGCCCTAGATGGTATATACATGAGAGACAAGGGAACCAGAATATGGCACCCCAAAACTATCCTCTTTGGAATAAACCAAAGTGAACAACCAATACAGGAAAAAGCTTTAAAATCAGAACATGTTGCCCTTCTGCAAGGGCAGTTTGATTTACAAGGACCCTCCAGAGAGACGGCTCAGCAGTTCAGAGCACTGACTGGATCAGAGGGTCCAGCCCCAGTTCCTGGCACCCACAAGGTGGCTCACAACCATCTGTACCTCCAGTTCTAAAGACCTAACAGCCTCTTCTGACTTCCACTGGCACCGGGAACCCACTTGACGCGCGCACACACGTAACTCAGGTAAAACACTCATATACATAAGAACAATAAATCTTTGAAAAACTTTAAAAGTACATTTCTATGTCTAAAGGTGACTCTCTTCTCTGTTCCAGAAAGAGTATTCTGATTGGCTCTTGATGGTGGTTAGACTTTAACCACCTTGTATACAGAACACAGTCCCTTTACCATCCCTAACTGCCTCCCTTTCTCCTGTGCCTAGCTAGCCTCTTCCTGCATTTTGTCATCTTCTGGAGAGCAGGCCTTTGATCCTCACCTACTTTTGTACAGAACTTCTCTGCATATCTAAGAAATTCAATCAAACCCTTTTCTCTTGTTAATTCCCAGCCTAAAGGTGGGCCCAAAGTCACTGGATCCTGAGAGGGCAGATGGGAACTGGTTAATTTAAAAGTTTACTGAAGGGATGGAAAGATGGCTCAGTGGTTAAGTGTAGGAAGTTGGTCTAGCGCTGTTACATATTCAGATGTTAAATACTGGCCCCCAAGATCTGGTTGCCCCCCCCCCCCCAGTGAGGAGATCCTCATAGACACCAAATGATACTATGTAAACCTTGATCTGATTGGTTAATAGATGCCTGCCTGGGTTGAGCAGAAGAAAGGGGGGCAGGGCAAAAGTTCTTGTATAAATTATTATAATATTTATATAACATTTTCATTATTTATATAGATATGTGTGTGTGTGTGTGTGTGTGTGTGTGTGTGTGTGTGTGTGTACACATATATATCTCCCAGCCTTTAATCCCAGCTCTTGAGAGACAGGGAAGGGCAGATCTGAGTTCAAGGCCAGCCTGGTCTACAAACCAAGTTCCAGACCAGCCAGGAAGGTACAGTGAGTCTCCGACTCACAAAAAAGAAAAACAACCAACAACAACCAAAACTTTCGAACAGCGCTTCTTAACCTTCCTAAGGCTGTGGCCCTTTGATACAGTTCCTCATGTTGTGGTGACCCCCTCACTATAAAATTGTTGCTACTTCATAACTGTGATTTTGCTACTGTTATGAAACATAATGTAAATATATGATATGCAGAGTATCTAATACGAGACCCCCCCCCCAAAGGAGTCTCCACCCACAGATTGAGAACCGCTGCTTTAGAGGTTCGCCGGTATGGTGCTCCCCTGTAATCCCAGCATCTGACAAGCAGCAGGATCAATAGTTCAAGAGCAGCCTTGGCTACACAGGAAGTCTGATGACATCCTGGGCTACATGAGAACCTAAATACAAACAAAACCACTTAGAGTTAACCACTCTCGCACGCTTTTCATCCACTGAAATTAAAGAGCCAGGATGTGGTGGCGCACACCTTTAGTCCCAGAACTCAGGAGGCAAGGGCAGGAGATGGCTATGAGTTCAAAGCCAGCCTGGTCTACAGAGTGAGTTCCAGGACAGCCAAGGCTATACACAGAAAAACCCTGTCTCAAAAAAAAAAAAAAAAAAAAAAAAAAAAAGGGGCGGGGGGGGCGGGCGGAAACTAAACAAAGAAAATGTAGGAAGATGTTTACTTCTATTAAAAAAAAAATCAGAGGTGGGCCCCAAGCCTGACAATCTTTATTCCATACCCAGTACATTAGTGAAACAAAATATTTTAAATAAAATAAAGAGAAGAAAATACTTCCTAAAAAATGGGGTTTATGGTTAACAGAACAAAATTGTACTGGCAAGATGACACAAAATAAATACATGTAATTCTTTTTATTTTTATTTTGTATGAGTGTATGAAAAGTCCATTCAGCTAGAGACTTAACTTGCTGGGAACTAGGACGCCCTTAATGACGGCCACAAATGCAGCAATCCTTTGCTCAGTGCTGAACTCTTGTGTGGCTGCTTCGTTCTAACCAAAGAACAGATAGTTCTCTTTCAGTGTGTGTGAAATGCATGCTGGTAGAGGAAGGGCAGAGAAGTGCCTGTCCTTTCTTTCTTGTTCATATGGATAAACTAAAGTTCCCTCGTTTGGCTCCAGCCTTGGAAGGTGACCTCTGGGAGCCCACTTCCTGCTCAGCAGAGTTACCCATGTTACTGTCTATATCAAATAGGCTTTCCACCTTCCCAGTTCCATCCCGGGACCAGCCAGTCTAGGTTAATTCTTAGAGGAGATGAGTCTCCTTCCCCAGTCTGAGAGTGGAACACATGGATAAGGGGGGGAAAAAAGACATGCCTTAATCTGAACTGGGGGCATGGTTACACATGCAAAGGCAGGTGGATCTCTGAGAGTTCTAGGCCAGCCTGGTCTAAGTATCAAGTATCAGAATCATCATCGTCGTCGTCATCACCACCACCACCTTCACACTACCTGTACCCTCTTCTGGCCTGCAGATGTACTTGCAGGCAGAATGCTGTATAAATAATAAATACATAAATCTTTAAATAATAATAATAATTTCACTTGACGGGGGTTTCTCAACATCTTTTGCTATTGAGACAAATTAACTCCAGCTCAAGGTTGGAGGGATAACTGCTGGCTCTTGCTTTCCCACAGTACCCAGAATTCCTGGGGCAGCAACCTGACTATAAATTCCTCTGTATCTTTCAGGTACAAACCAGACTCTCTTATGTGTCCAGAGTGTCGGGCTTGCAGGGCATCATCCTATTAGACCTCATGCAGCCAAGGATAACTAGGAATATATGCCCAAGACAAAATCCCGTGTGTGCTTAAAACATTATGAGATTTGTTTGTGTTTTCCCCGCCGACATACACCCCCATAATGCAGTCGGATATCTCTCAGAGCTTGCACTTCATAGAGGACAATGTCACGCTGCAATGACAAAGGGTGACAGGCCTGCCACTGAGCACCTCCCCATCAGACTGTGCTGTGCTCTCCCACCCTACTTCTGTCATTCCAATGAACAAGGAACCATACTTCTCTGAGCTGTCTGTCACTTCTCAGTATGACGTCAGAACTCGCATTCCTCCTAGAAGGAAGATCATCACTAAAGCCCTGTGGCGTGCAGTTGTAGGCAAACACGGCTTTTTTTTTTTTTTTTTTTTTTTTTTAAAGTTTGTCATCCTACAATGCTCTTATCTTTACTTATCTTATCTTATCTTTACTGCTTCACAAAGGGTCTTCAAGAGCAGGAAGCAAAACCCAGGGAGAGTGGCATCAGAAGATGCTAGCCCACATTTCTATATAATCAGCCAATCCCTGTTCCCAACACAATCTCCTACCCTAGTGAGCAGACCAGTCAGAAGGCTGCAGGACCCTCGGGTTATATGGGTGTATCAAGTACAGGCCAAGGAGACCCAGACTCACCAGAGCAGAGTCACAGTCTTGTTACCACATTTCATCCCACCCACTCATTACTCAAAGAACACCACCCATGCTAGCAGCCCAAGAAGAAGTCACACCTGAGGCAGAGTCACGAAACACCAGACACAAAGGTGGGTGAGATACACAGGTAGATACAGACACTCCTTACAGAAGAATTAAGATGTCCCTGTCTCCCACCCTCCAAAACTAAACAAACTCTACACAGTGCCTTTTCTTTTTAAAGCTCTTGCTTGCTGCTGGGGTTTTTCTTTTTCTTTTTCTTTTTCTTTTTACATTTATGTGTATGAGTATTTTGCCTGCATGTGTCTGTGTGTACCACATGTGTGCCTGGTACCCTCAGAGGTCAAAAAAGTACATCAGATTCTGGGGAAATGGAGTTACAGCCAGCTGTGAGCCACCATGTGAATGCTTTGAACCCAAACCAGGTCCCCTGCAAGAGCAACATATGTTCTAGCCTCCCAGCCTGCTCTCCAACCCCACATACTGGCTTTGTTGTGAGACAGGGTCTCAAGCTGACTTTGAGAACCTGCTATGTAGCAGAGGTTGACCGTAAACGAACTCCCAACCAGCCGGCCTCCAGGAATCACAAGCACCCACACAATGCTTGATCTCCCTCAGTAACTTTTTGGGTTTTGTTTTATGAGACAGGGTCTCACTCCTGGAGACAGGGCTGGTCTAGAACTTGCTGCGCTGTGCTCACCAGGCTGACTTCCACTTTAAGTCAGTCTCCTTCCTGAGTGATAGAATCAGCCTCCTGCATCTGGCCTTTTTGACTATTTTTATCGGGGGGGGGGGGGGGGGTCAGAGGCAGTGAGACAGGGTTTCTTTGTGTACCGTTGGCTATCCTAGAACTAGCTAGCTCTGTAGACCAGGCTATCCTCGAACTCACAGAGATCCACCTGCCTCTGCCTCCCGAGTGCCAGGGTTAAAGGTGTGCGCCACCACCACACCTGGCCTTCTTTGATTTATAATAACAGCATAAGCACAGAAATTCTGGCCAGGACACTTAGCATGCATCTGGTGATCTACCTCAGTGGAAACCTACATAGGTGGCATCCGCTCTCCACTGGCATGATTCCATTAATCAGCACCAGGGCAGGCACCAGATGGAAGTAATGAACTAAGCACATCTCAGCAGAAAATCAAAGATGCTCAGAATCCTTATTTACTTACACACATCATGCTCAAGACATCCTCTCCTCAAACTCCCGACCTAGTCTGGCACTGAGCAGTGAGCAACCCTGAAAGCGAAGGTTCAGATAGGAATCGTGGTTTTTGGACTAAGAACCAGGGCTTCACTCTTCCCACCAAGTCCTCCAGCCCGTTATTTCTGCGTGTAGAAACAATCATGTGTACCTTTGTTCTCTCCCAGAAGACTTCCCATAACCTATTAATAGAGCTGGAAGTTGTCCAAGTCAGAATATAATTCATTAACACAAGTGGCAGTTCAGTGACTGACAACTTGGTGTTCTCATCCTCAGAGAAAAATCAATTGCCCGACAAATTAATAGTTCCCTCTTTCCATCCCCAGAGACCAACAATTAAAACTGAGTTAGGTCTCAGTGTGTCTGCTTCTAGATGGGAGGAGATGTTACTCTTCAAATAGCAAGCCCTCTGGACCCAAGGAGATGGCTTCTGAGCCGTGTCACTGTGTCAAGCACTCACTGGGAAGCTTTAATCAAGTCTTTATTATCTTAGTTTTCCCTAACCAGAGAAGGTGACTGCCAACACAGTCAACAAGAACGTACCCTGTGGACTAAAGGTGTAGCGCAGTTGGTAGAGTGTTTGCTTAACATCATTGAATCCACCACATAAAACACCTGTAACCCCAGCATCTCAGTGGTAAAAGAAAGAAGGTCAGAGATTCAAGGTCATCCTCAGCTACATAATGAGTTCCAGGATAGCCTGGGCTACATAAAACTTTATCTGGGAAAAAACAAAAAAAAACAAACAAAAAAAAAACAAACAAAAAAAAAACAAAAACAAAAAAAAACAAAAAAAACAAAAACAAAAACAAAAAACAAAACAAAACAAAACAAAAAAAAAAAAACTTTGTTCAATGTTTTTTGTGTGGTTGGTTTTTAATTAGAAAAATACAATGCTATCCACTACCGCAATTAGATAAATTTTCAACATACAATTCTATCCAGAGGCACCAGACCCACACTGTATCTGCACAAACACGGCCCATTTTCACTGGAGTCAAGAACCAGAGGAAAAACAGGCTATTGTTGAATAAAGATGTAATTCCCTAGGTCCTGAAAACAGTACAGAAGCCATATTTATGTGAAGCAGAGTTCTCAACACTGATGATCACAAGATCAAGTTAGTGATCAACTCTAGAAAACACTGAAGGTATACCACACACTGCCCTAGCAAAAACTCAGCAAAGACCCAATTCCTTATGCAAGAATAAACAGGTGTGTTTATCGCTTTTGTGTACAAGTTAGTCTTTCATAAGTCCAACATTATATGTATAACAAATAATTAACTTAATATCAATTTTATTATGACTTATGATCAGTAAACGTTTGATATACACGTCAATTTTATATAACTATATAGCCAGAGTCACATAAAAACGACTTGATGTTCTAGTTTTTTGCTTTCTATTGCTGTGATAAAGCACAGACTAAAAACAATGTGGGGTGAGGGAAGGGTTTATTTCACCTCGCAGATTATATAGTCCATCATCCAGATCGTCCTGGGAAGTCAGGGCAGGAAGTCCAGCCGGACTCTGGAGGCAAGAACTGGAGCAGAGGCAATAGAAGAATGCTATCGACCGGCTTGCCTCTCAGGCCTTCCTCGGCCTGCTTTCTTAAACACACCAGGGCTCCTGCCCACGAGTGACACTGCATGCCCCAAAGATCTGCCTACAGGTCAGTGTAATAGAGGTATGTCCTCGATAAAGATTTGTTCTTCCTGCATGACCCTTTCATCAAGCTGACTTAAAAAGAAAAACAAAAACAAACAAACAAAAAAACCTAACCAGCCTAGATAAAGGGGGGTTAAAAGTAGAAAAACTGTAAAGGCCTCTTCTCGCTCTGTAAGCATAAAGGGTCAGAGTTCCTCCCACCCACCCCTCCGACTCCACAGAAGCAGCTGAGACCACTGTCCCAGGAAACCAGGAAAACCACCTTTCTTCCCACCCAAACTCCATGTCCGGTAGGAGGGAGTAGCAGGACAAGAAGAGTCCCTAAGCCGCCAACACTGGCACTGCAATAGAAGGGGCTCCCCCAGTATCTTTGCTCTGCTCATAGAGCCTCTGTGGAAAGTAGGGTTTATTACATTAACCAAGGTCTTTGGGTCTAGGTGGTTTTGTGGTTTTGTGGGTTGGTGGCTTTGGTTTTGAGTTTGGTGTTTGGGCTCATCCCACCACCACCACCACCACCACCACCACCACCCCCAGTGGAATCACACTCACAAGCTTTAAGCATCCTGGGCTCCACCAAGGGGAATGAAGATATATAATGTTATTGTTAAAATAGGGGACTCAAAAAGGGAAACCCCACCTCAATTAAGTCTGGATCCTTTAGGAGTCGAAGATTTGAGACGGTTTTTTATTCATGATCAGGGATGCTAACCTGCAGGAAAGGCCTGGGAGACCTGCTGGCTTCCTCCCTTAACGCCATCACCTCTGCACCAGCAAATGTTTCTTTTCTCCTCCTTGAAAAACTGTATTACTCTATGCAGATGCTTATTTACTAGGGGAAGGGGCCGCACACTCACCATGCGCTCACCACGTGCTCACCACGGTGCACTTACACAGAAGTCGAAGGTCAGCACTGTGAATCTGTTCTCCCCCTACCTTCACATCGATTCCAGAGACTGACCTCAGGTTGTCAGGTTTTACCAGTCATTTCATCGGCTGAGCCATTTCACTGTGTCCCCTGCTGGCCTCCAGTATACTATGTAGCCAAGAGTGACCTCGAACTCCTGCCCTTCCTCCCTCCATCTCAGAGTGCTGGGATTGAAGGTACGCACCACCATGCCTGGCTTAACAAAATTTCTTTAAATCCTCTATGAAATGTTTTTAGTTCTTATATCATGAATCCATCCTATGGCAAGAAATGAAATGGAAAGAATTTCCAAACAACTAGGATGATACTAATTTTGATAAATAAACATGAAAAGCTAAAAATACAAAGTGTGGCTTGTTTTCAAAATATTGTCTTGGCGACACGCTTGCTCTCCTCTGAAATTACCCATTTACAAAGTCTGCCGGGTTTTGTTCCTCACAAATAGCAGTTTCAGCAAATAAGCTCAAATTCTTTTCTGCTTCTGTAGATAAATTTCTTTCAAGCAACATTCTCAACGCTAACATTCCTGCCAGTCCCGAGACAGAAGAGACTAGTTTAGATGGCATTTTTAAAGATAAGAGCACTCAGGCAGGTGACAGGTGACAATCCCCTGGCCTATTTCCTACCCATGGTATCCAGGAAAAAAAATCACAGTAATCTTTCAGCTCCTGGGAGGCCAGTGCTTCACGAAACACAACCTCAACTGTGAAAAGCATTTCCAGTGTTTCTGGTGCTCCTGCACAACTCCGAGGAGGGTAAACAAAATTAAAACAAGCAAGTGTCAAATGCTTTAAAGGATAGCTACATCATAGCTAGCTACTGCAAGTCAAAGATACAGCAACAGACACGAGGGGCCCTGGAAGCCAGGACAATGGAACAGGAAGATTACATCTGCCAAGCTGACAGCAGATTTGACTGTCTTAATCCTGGCGCTTAAGATCCCAGAGAACTGCCTTCCAGAAATCGGGTGTGAGTGGCCAACAAGAAAAGGTCACGCACATCTGTTAGTCAATGTTAGTCCACATTGACTGAGGAAAAGAGCCACCTATGACAAGAACTAAACTAGAGACAGTGGGAAGGCCTGGACAGAGGTGAGCCTCTGTTTACTTTCTACCTCCCGTCATGTTCTGTGGCCCATCCAGGAGTCAGTGAGGTACCCACACAAACCTCCTGAGCCTCCACTGACCTCCCAAGCGCCAGGATAACAAGCACGTGCCACCTCCCTAGTTCATGCAGTGCTGAGACTCAAACCCAGTCTACAGACTGACTGAGGTACATCACTTATGTAATGGTTTCCGTGTTAGCAGCTCAAAGGAACAGTTGTAGTGTATTTTATTTTTAATTCATTTCTCCCTCAGATTAACCTTCCTTTCCTTTTCAAGGGTATACTTCTCCTTCGCTCTGCCTCTGAAGAAGAGCCCGTTTCTTTTGAAGTCACTTTGACAACTGGAAGTTCTAAGTAAACATTGGACGCTGAGCTTCAGCTGCCGACCAGACCACCATCTGATGAACTGGTTAACAAGAAAGCAGAGGGGGAAATCAGCTAGAAACTTGACTGTGATCCGTATAAAGTAGAAACTGTCTTTCTGTGCTTGGCACGGTGGCACACCCTTAATGCCAGGGCTTGGGAAGCAGAGGCAGAAGGATCTCTGAGTTCGAGGCCAGGCTGACTCGTATAGTGTTCTAGGACAGCCAGGGCTGCATAGAGAGACTCTGTTTCAGACAGACAGACAGACAGACAGACAGACAGACAGACACTATTTTTTTCTAGCAATATAGCCAGCAATTCTGCACTTTAACTGTAACAGAAAATCTTTTGTTGAAAAGGAGTATCAATCTGGTCTTGGTAGCGCATGCAGGCAGGACATGCTGAAGGAAGACTGTGCCTTTGAGGCCAGCCTGGGATATGCTTAGGTGACTAGAGACATGTCTCAGTGGTTAGGAATGTACACGACTCTTGCAGAGGAGCGTGAATTCAATCCCAGCACCCATCTCAGAAAGCTCACAACTGCCTGTAACCCCAGAAGATCTGAGGCTGTCTCCTGGACTCTGAAGGTGGTGTGCACACATGAACATACTCCACGCAGACACACACACATATTCAGATCATTAAAAATAAAAAAAAATTTAAAAATATATTTTAAAGGAATTGAACTGAATGGAGGCAGAAGAAATGGCCCATGCCTTTAACTTCAGCACTCCAAGAGGCAGAGGCAGGAGCTCTGTGAGTTGGAGGTCAGTCTGTGATCTACATAGTGAGTTCTGGGATAGCCAGAGCTATTTATTGAGATCCTGTGCTCCAGCAGAGAATTCTGCGGTCAGGGCCACTCCCCCGTGGAATCCTGGGGCGACGGAACACTTGCAAATGAGTTTTCACTTTATTCTCCAACAAAGCTGACCTTTTTCACCTGAAGAGAAACAACCAGAGCTTTTTGGAGTTTCCCAGGAGGATACAAATTTGCCAGCTCTCAGTCCCGTTTCCAGATCTGATCTATCCTCCCAACTCCCTGAAAGAACAGAAGGTGCCGGCACACAGCTTCCTCTTTGTCGTTTTCTCGTGGTGGGCAGTGACTCCATCAGTAATGTATCTGGCCTGAATAAACAGTAACAAACTTAATCTGTTTCTATTTCTGAGATCACAACTCTTCAACTTTTCTGATTTTTTTTAAAAAAAAAAAAGTGTTTAGAGTCCACGCACTTTTCCCATAATGCATATCTTTCTTCTGACTCCTTAGGTTCAAGGACTAAGGGAACAGGGTCTTCAGTTTCCTTTATGACATTTCAAAATGAGTTTTGAGTTTCTGGGGATTATTCTTCTCTTCTCAAAGCTCTCTTCATGAAAGTAGCTTGGCCTCACTCCAGCCCACCCCCACACACTGCACACACAGCCTTCAACAAGAAACACAGCCCCTCAGGATGGGAATAGAGTTCAACGGTGAAGTACATGCCTAGTATGTGTGGGGCCCTGGATTCCACCTCCAGCTCAGAAAAACGAAGAGAGTGAGAGAAATGAGATAAGGAAGCCAATCTAGGTAGTTTCTCTCCATTGCTGAACAATTCCATCAGACCTCAAAAGGTCTCTCACATAGGCTACAGAATGCTCCTGAGTAGACATAAAACTAAATGCTTAATGATGTGGAGAAACAGAAGGATTTCCGAGATGCAAGGAAATCCTTGTGACACTTAGAACGGGCCACGGAGAGAAACCCTGAGATCTGCATCAGCCTCCCAACGCTGCCAGTAACCATACATTCCTTCTGATGACTGACTAACAGGGCAAGTAAAAGTGAACCGTCCGCTGTGCAAGTACAGGGGAATCCCCTCTTCACGGTGATCAAGCTGGAGGCTGTCTACTTGAAACCAGCAAAACAGTAAAGGAAAAGCTAATATTTATTCAGTATTTAATTCATGCCACACACTATCCATGAACCGTGACTTTGGCAAGTCTATAAAATATGTCCCATCTACCCGCTTTAGGGAAACGGGGAGATTAAGTAACTTATCCAAAGCCACACAGCAAGCGATTAGCAGAACTAACTTGAACCCAAATACTTTTAGATTCAAAGGCCACGTCCTTAACCACTACAGAAAGAAACCTAATAGGTAACATATGTCCAATCCTCTCAGTCACTGCAGATTCTGTAGAGAAATTTAATACCACATGTCTACAGCCATACCATCCCGAATGTTTGGTTTATGCCGTATAGAGAGAATCAGACCAGGGCCCTGCGCACACAAGTCAAGCAAGCCTCTGACTGAGCTACATCCCCAGCCTCTCTGCCAAAAGACACAGAGACGCAGAGAGATACACAGAGACAGAAAGACAAACAGAAAGAGAGAGAGAGAGAGAGAGCGAGAGAGAGAGAGAGAGAGAGAGAGAATATAGGAAAAAGAAAAATGCTTTTGCCCACCACTGCATTTGGCTGTCAAACTGCTGTGATCAATTAACTAAAAGAACTGGTTTCGCAGCAAGTGAGAAGCTCAAGATCTGAAATTCTTACCCTGGTTCCGTCCAGCCAAGCCGAGAATATTTAAAGTGGGTTAGAGTTGATGTGTGCCGGGCTTTCGAAATGGAAGACTAAAATAAGAGCCAGTGTTTATGACACCTCAGGAACAAACCAGACACCAAGTTTCTAGGTGAAAAGGAAGAAGAGCAAAGTCTAGAGAGAGCAGTGAATTACTGCAAGGCTCCCGGGGTTCCGGAATATGCAAACGAGCCACAGCAGCCATGAACTCTAGGGAAGGGCTGAGTGCAGGACGAGTGGAAAATAAAAAACAGGACCGTGTGTGTGTGTGTGTGTGTGTGTGTGTGTGTGTGTGTGTGTGTGTGTGTGCGCGCGTGTGCGTGTGTTTCGCACATGGGCGCATGTGTGTATGTGTAGTGTGTGTGTGTGTGTGTAGTGTGTGTGTACATCTGTAGTATGGGTGTGTGTGTGTAGTGTGTGTGTGTGTGTGTAGTGTGGGTACATGTGTGTAGTCTGTGGGTGCGTGTGCATATAGCATGTGTACAGTGTGTGCACGTGTGCTTGTGTATGTACATATAGGGTGTGTGTGTGTGTGTGTGTGTGTGTGTGTGTGTGTATGAAAACAAAATCTTTTTTTTTTCTTTGGTTTTTCGAGACAGGGTTTCTCTGTGTAGCCCTGGCTATCCTGGAACTCACTCTGTAGACCAGGCTGGCCTTGAACTCAGAAATCCGCCTGCCTCTGCCTCCCAAGTGCTGGGATTAAAGGTGTGAGCCACCACCACCTGGCGAAAACAAAATCTTAAAAGACACTTAAGTTCTAAATTTGAATTTTTAAAGATACAACAGGTATTTAAATTTTTATAGTTATTTTTATTACTTTTTATGTATTGTGTTTAGGGGTCATCTGGAGGGCAGAGGAAAATCTGGGGTGGGGGAGTCAGTTCTCTTCTATCATGTGGGTCTCTGAGGTCATACTCAGAGTGTCAGGCTTGACCACAGAAGCCTCTACCTGCTGAGCCATCTCGCTGGCCCCACAGATGTGATTTTTATCTGCAACCACAATGTGACCCCAGGATCATATGTTTCTTCCTCTACTAAGGGAGACACCAAGATGGGGGAAGTGGCAAATGCCTGTGATCCAGCTACTCAGGAGGCTGAAGCAATAAGATTCAAGTCCAAAGCCAGCCTGGGCAACTTAACAGTGCCTCCTCCTCACCACCACCACCACCACCACCACCATCATCACCACCACCACCACCACCACCACCATCATCATCATCACCACCACCACCATCATCACCACCACCACCACCACCACCACCACCATCATCATCATCACCACCACCACCACCACCATCATCACCACCACCACCACCACCATCATTATCACCAACATCATCATCATCACCACCATCATCATTATTTGGAGGGGTGTTTATTTGTTTGGGGTATGTTGTTGTTGTTGTTGTTGTTTTATGAGACAGGGTTTCTCTGTACCAGCAGCTGGCCCTGGCCTGTAGACCAGACTGGCCTCAGAAGTCAGAGATCCTTCACCTCTGCCTCCTGAGTGCTGAGATTAAAGGTGCGGGCCACTGTTACCTGGTTACCTGGCTGACAATGCCCTGTTTTAAAATAAAGACAATAAAAAGAGCCTGTGCTGTAGCTTGCAGGCAGAGCGCTTGCCTAGCGTGCTTAGGGCCCTGGGCTCAGGCTCCAGAGCTGCCAAAAATAACAAGCCAAATAAAGGAGAGAAGACTGAAGACAAAAAGCACCACGCTCAGGCTAAGGATGGGGCTCAGCCGGAGGAGTGCCAGCCCAGCAGGCAGGAAGCCCCAGGTTCCACCCCAAGCACGGTCAGAACTCAGAGCTTGTCTGTAATCCCTTCAGGTGGAGTCGGGCAGATCAGAAGTTCAAGGGCGTCACAGGGAGTGTTTGAGATTAGCCTTGGCAGACATGAGACTCTGGCTCCCCCCAAAATAAAATAATCAACAATAATAATTCTCTTATTCTACCCCAATTTCCTCTCCGATTTAAGTAAAATGGGGTTCATCGAATTAGGTTTTTACCCAAATGATTTCATTTGACCAGAATTAAGACAAGGGAGCCTTAAAGCACTTAAAAGCCCAGACCGTTTAAAGGGAAAGAAGAGTAGAACAAGAGGCATACAATGCAGAAGGAAGCGCCCTTTTAGCTTTGTCTCCATTCAGCTGACAAAGGGGGCACTCAGTAGAGGGATGGTGCCTGTCTCAAAACAGAGACTCCACAGTGGAGGCTGAATCTGTGAAGAGGCCCAGGAGCAGTCTCCTGCCGCCTACCACCTTGGTGTGCGCTCCATCTTCCAGCTGGAAGAAGACAGCCAACGTTGAGAAAGTTTGGGAAATATCAAGGTGGTTCTTTTCTCCTTAACGTTTATTTTATTTTACCTGTACGGGTGTTTTGTCTGCATATATGTCTGTGCACCACGTGTGTGGAGTGGGTGAAGCAGCCAGAAGCAAGCCTGGGTCCCCTGGGACTTGGGCTACGGAGGGTCGTGAGCCACTCCGCACTTGTTACCACTGAGCCACGCCTCTGCCCCCCCCCCCCCCCAGATCAATGTTTTATCGGGCTATGAAGATACGCATTTGGAGTCCCGATTACAAGAGAAGCTGAGGCAGGATTGCTTAGAGGTAGGCACCATAGTGAGATTTTTGTCTCATGAGTGATGACCCGGGCTGAAGAGGTGACTCGGCCGTTAAGAGCACTTACCGCTTCTTGCAGAGGAACAGAGTTTGGTTCCTAGGCACCTACATCAGTCAGCGGACCAGCACCTGT
Organism: Arvicanthis niloticus; assembly: GCF_011762505.2. Classification (NCBI taxonomy): domain Eukaryota; kingdom Metazoa; phylum Chordata; class Mammalia; order Rodentia; family Muridae; genus Arvicanthis; species Arvicanthis niloticus. The sequence goes on from NC_133430.1 coordinate 40,293,889, forward strand.
AACTGCACCACAGGGAATCAGAGGCCCTCTTGTGGTCGCTACAAACACTGCACTCACGGGAACAAACCCTCACATAGACGCATCATTAAAAAATAAAAATAAATTAAACATAATGATAAGCAAAAGAGTGGCAAGAAGGAGGAAAAAAGATGAAGAGAAGGAGGAAATTTTGCTTTCAATTAATTTGTGAAAAGTCAGGTTGGGGTGGCACACGAGTTTAATCCCAGCACTCGGGGCGGCAGAGGCAGACAGGTTTCTTGAGTTTGAATCCAGCCTGGTCTACAGAGTGAGTTCCAGGATAGCCAGAGGTTCAATCTTGAACCCTGCCTTTAAAAACCATTATCTGTCTTTAAAAACCATTGTTGTTGTTGTTGTTGTTGTTGTTGTTGTTGTTATTATTATTATTATTATTATTATTATTATTTGGAGATTGGTGCTAATGCTTTGAATCTGCATGTCCAGACGCTGAAAGTCCTTGTCCCCAGTTGGTTTGTGATCTATCAATAAAGAAGCCAAAAACCAATAGCTTGGCACACCTCCCCATTGGGCCTGGGGTATTGGGGGAAGGTTTAGGAGTGCCCAGCCTTTGAGGTAGCCAAGGCATTTTAAAATTAACTGGAGGGTGTATGTTTTCCATTCTCAAAGATAGCTCCTGGAAGCCGCTCGCGTTCGACCCGCTGGGAACACAAAGCGGAGTGGGGAAAACTCACTTCTACAATTAGTATATAAGGTTTATGAACATGCTTAGCTTAAAATCGAAAGAGTTTGTGCTTCCTCCTTTCAAAACTGAATTTGCAACTGCTAGCTAGATGTAAGGTTGACAACAAGCATCTGACCCCCCCACACTGCCAATCTTCCTCTCCCTCCTCCTCTCCCTCTCCCTCTCCCTCTCCCTCTCCCTCTCCCTCTCCCCTCTCCCTCTCCCTCCCTTTCTCCCTCTCCCTCTCCCTCTCCCACTTCCCCCCTTTCTCCCTTCTTCTCCCTCTCCCTCCTCACTTCCCTCTCCCTCCCTTTCTCCCTTCCTCCCTTCCTCTCCCTTTCTCCCTGTCCCTCTCCTTTTCTTCCAACATTATCTGTGGTGTCTACTTTACAATCCTCCCTCTCCACTCTTCTTTCACGTTGTTCTGCAACGTTGTTGTTCTCACTCACCTGACTTCCTGTATTTGGGCTGCCTGCCTCTAGTATAACCATGTGTGTGCACATATACATGATAGTCTCATGTAACCCTGTGTGTGTGTGTGTGTGTGTGTGTGTGTGTGTGTGTGAGAGAGAGAGAGAGAGAGAGAGAGAGAGAGAGAGAGAGAGAGAGAGTCAATCTCATGTGACCCAGGATCTCTTGTAGCCCATGCTAGCCTTAAAATCTCCATGTATCGGAGGATGAGCCTGAACTTGGAGCTCTGCTCTTCTTCCCTCTGCTTCCCGAGTGCTTGGATTGCAGGCGTTCACCACCATAGCCACTTGCTGCGGTACTGGGGACTGAGGCATACACCACCATAGCCACTTGCTGCAGTACTGGGGACCGAGGCGTTCACCACCATAGCCACTTGATGTGGTACTGGGGACTGAGCTAGCGCTTTCAGCGTCCTGGGCAAACATTCTAGCAACTGAGCAACAACCCCAGCTTATAAAAGATATATCTTTTTAGAACATTTTTTCATGAAACACCTCACACTGATCAGCCATTTTGGTTCCCCTCTGGCTATCTGGATATAATCCAAACACTCGTGCAAGCCAAACCCATCCAAATTAACCAAAACAACCACCACTTACACCTCCCGTGTTCTCCCTCACCAAATTCTGCCCTGAACCTGTGCCTTCCCTTCAGCATGAAATTTATCCTCTTCCATTCCCTGTGCATAAACCCTCACGGGCCACTATAGGCCAATTGCATACAAAGCTCAACCATGCTATTAAAATTAGCTCCGGCCTCTCCAGGGCTGGCATTAATCACCGCTGGCTGGGTACACCCACAGCACTCTGCTTTTCTGCGCCAGCACTTCCTCAATTCCAGAGACTATATGGAGACTTGTTCACTGGCCACCTTCCCCAGCAACCAGGTATTCAGAGCCACGTCCGCTTTGTTTCTGATTGCCCACGAACACCTGTCACTTGTGCGTGGTACCCTCGAATTCAACATAATGGAATGGCTATTGTTTTTAAATGTGATTGGGTTATGGGCCCCCCAGAGAATTAGTGGGGCACAACTTTGAGTTGCTGTCTGTGAGGGCGTTTCCAGAGAGGGCTAACCTGGGAAGAAAGATCCATCCTGAATGTGGTTGGTGCCAGCTCTTAGATGGAGCTCTGGACCAAATAAAAGGGAAGAAGTGCCAGGTGTAGGTGGGGAAGAAGAAGGAAAGAGAGAAAGAAGGTGGGAGATGCAGGGAGGCAGAGGAAGGAAGAAAGGAAGGAAGGAAGGAAGGAAGGAAGGAAGGAAGGAAGGAAGGAAGGAAAGGGAAAGGAAGAAAGAAATGTAAAAAAGAGTTCACAGGGAAGTCAGGAGTCAATGCATCTGAAATCTTACCTGAGCTACAAGAGACTGTCTTTAAAAGGGGCGGGTGGGAGGAGAAGGCTACTGATCACCAGCGGTGTTCTTCTGTCTCTGCTCCCTGGCTGCACAGTCAATATGACCAGTGTCATCCATGCCTCCCCACCATGGCCGATTGTATTACCTCAAACCACAAACCCTCTCTCCTTTGGTCAGGTGTTTGCCACAACAGTAATGCCCACAGCAACGAGTATTTATGACCATGCTCTGTGGGTGTCGTGCTACCACCTGCCTTACACAGGAATACTCAGAACCCCTATAAAGATGAAGTTCCTTAACTTTTCCTCCGCTCCAGGTGACACAGCTCCTATGGGCTGGAGCCAGGACTTGAGCCAATGTCGAACTGACTTAGAAACCACGTTCTCAACTCCACTGCACCAGAGTTCCTAAATGTCACAGTTCCAAGACTGATAGTGACACATGGGAGCAGAGTTGAGCATGTGTTAAAGACCCCAGTCAATCATGCCTGACCTGGGGCACCTAATAGATAGACTGACAGTGTCCAAAACTCATTTCTCCCCTTCTGCTCTGACTCCTGCCTACCCAGTTGCCCCCACATACAACTCATAACAGAAATCGCTTAAGAAATAGGGGCGGGGAAAATGTTCACTCTCCCATTCTTTGTAGTATAGTCAGTACAAGTTTACAAGGCTTCACGGGCATGCATGGAGAGCCTGAAAGAATACACCAGGTCATTTCAAAACATGCTTTCTCTGCTCAGACCTGAAATCTGCAGCAGTTGCTAGGAAAACACGGAGCCAAGCTGAGACAACAAGGTGACTCACAGACAAAGCCGGCTCACCCTCTGACTCCCAGGAACAGCACCCACAAAGAACCTTCCGAAGTCAATTGTTGGCTGGCGGGGAGTGAACAGCCAAGAGTGTCTTTTCATACAGAAGGGGAAACACTCCATCCTTGAGGAAACAAATCATAATATTAATTATTACCCAACAGAGTTGAAGTTTTCCCGCAATGAGAAAACAAGCACAAAGGCCTTAAAGGTGGCAGCCTTTCTTTTAAAACCCTTGGTTATGCCCTTTTAACAGGGGAAACTCGGTATCACCAAACGGGCGACTAAGAAGGATGTTTTGATGAGAGTATGCCAAGAACCCTTGTCGGTTGCCAACATGGAAGTGCAGATAATAAACACGAATTTCACTTTTAACGAACAGAATTTATAGTCATGGCCCCCTTTCAGCCTTTCCTTTCCTTTCTGAACCTGCAGCTCAAACTTGTTAACCAACAGCTTTGCCATGTGTTAGCGAGCCCAGCAATCCCTTCCCATGTTGCTGACAACAGAATTGTCACAGCTTCTAGACTTCTGGGTCAAGGGTTTCTGTCTCCGTCTGAGGGGCCCGGGGGGGGGGGGGGATGCTCCGTGATCAGCATCGGATGTAAGTAAATCCCACACACCACACCATTTCCCCCGCAGATAACTGGATTGGACATTGTTTGAGGCTTTAGAGACAGACCTGAAGGTGGTCATCTGAGCTGTAGCCGGCCCTGTTCCTGGGCGAGCAGCGTTTTAAAGTGAGAATTAGTTAACTCCTGTGGTATGAGCACTTAATTCATGACTCACACCGAAGCAGCTAAGCATGGAGATCTTAGTCATAGGTGATAACATCAGCCTTGCCCTCCTGGTACCACACTGGATTCCTGAGCCTGAGAAAAACAGGTAGTCCCTGTGCAAATGAGTTCTGCCCTCTCTCTCTCTCTCTCCATAAAACTAAACACCCCAGAGGCTGGTCTCTGCCAAACCATGTTATTATAACCTTGAAGAAAACACTGCACACAGGGACACTAAGACCAGTGTGGTTTGTTTGTTTTGATTTGGGTTTTTTTCTTTCGGTTCTGGGGCTAGAACCCAGGCCTCCCACATGGCAATCACGGGTCAAGCACTGAGCCTCAGCCCAAATGACGTAACTGAACTGCTGGAAGGAGCCATGAGAAGTCTTAACTGACATGTAAAACGCTGCCTTCCAAACCTTCTAAACCGTCTCATACCCAGCCTTTCCCCATAACCTGCCTTTCAAATTAGAAGTGTCCCTGCAAGCACAATTCAGTTCTAGTGGAATGGCGGTATTATACATTGTATTATTCTGAAATATGATCTGCAAATAGAATGTGCTAGATGTTAACACAATACCGCTGTACATAAAATTTTAATAACACTCATAGTAATAACAAGCCTTCTTACTTGCAATAACTTCATGTTAATCATATATATATATATGATTATATATATATATATAGATAGATAGATAGATAGATAGATAGATAGATATATCTCCACACTGGTTTTTTTTTATTCATCTTTGTACAAGTAAGCTCTAAAGAAATGTATCCATACTTCGTGCAAGTCAGCTTCAAATTTGTCTCAAGCATCCTAAAACCCAAACAATGTAAAGCCCAGTTTCTTACGGGTGAAATGACACGATACATAGCGTGTATCTCCAAACTCTCCAGCATCTGGGGAAAGGTGGCGATGGTAAGTTTGGTCATCACGGCTTCATCAGAAATCTTTCTAATTAAATGTTTCAAAAATCAATTTACTACCGTTCTAGGACCAGACACAATTTTTGAACATTTTTGAATTTTCATTTCACCTATATCATGGTTCATTTGGGGAGTTGAGAGTTCAGTTGCCATCTTTGTTATTTATTTACTATGGGCATGTGTGGAACTTGGAGCATAACTTTCAGGAGTCCATTCTCGGGTCCATGCAAGCTCCAGAGCTCAAAGTCAGAGAATGAGACTTGATGCCAGGTGCCCTTACTCTCCCGGCCTCTAATTATTTACAGTTTACTTGTTTGTCTGTCTGTCTGTTTTTGAGCTAGTGTCTCCTGTAACCCGGGTTGACTCCAAACTCACTTTGCAGCAGAGATGAATTGAAACTTGCCACCGTCCTTACTTCCACTCTCTGAGCACTAGAGTTACAGGTGTGTGCCCACACTTGCTCTATGCAGTGATGAGGGCCGAACCAAGGGCTTTGGCACTGCATGTTAGGCAAGAATGCCCCCACCTGAGTCATATCCCCATCCCTGTGTCTTCCTGTGTGCTGGAATTACACACAGGAGTCACCATGACCATACTACAATTAGGGTATTCTATATGAAACCGTCTCCCTTCCACCTGATGTTCCCACATACTCTGGGGAAAATGCCACATTTCTATATCAAAACTCAGTCTTTAAGAGCTGGAGGAATTCTCCACTATCCTCTTCTCCTCCACCCCAGTGGCTCAATCTGGAACATGCAACAGAGAGCCTTTCCAGGCTTATTTACAGACAGACCACTGGTCCTATCTGTGGACTGAAAACTGGTCATCCAAACCACACTTTTGTTTCTTTTGTTTTGTCTAGAGGAAAGCTGAGATGGGTGTCTTACTTTGTAGCCCTGACAGGTATGGGCCACACTATACTATAGAGGAAGTTGCCTTTGAACTTTTGTCAGTCTTTCTGCCTCTGCTTGCGAGTACAGGCCCAAACCACCATGCCCAGCATCCCAGGCTGCACTTGGAGAAGCAGTTGCTATGTGCTCTCCAGTGATGACCAGTGACAGACCTCACTACAATGGTGTGCAGGCCTTTCTCCCATTAGACAACTAGCTAAAAGCAACAGGACACTGATTTTCATCTTGGTACCAGAACTCGTATCCAACAGATACTGACAAAATGACTAGTCACATGATCTGAATACAGAGAGAAGCTCCTCATCCGCTGACATAAACCATAAACTCTGGTGGTACCCAAAAGGAGGAGAAAAGTCAGCCAGAGCCAAAGAGTATGGCTCACTCCAAAGGGATTGGAACCCACATCTCGCCTTGAAGTCCCATCATCAACAGAAAACAAGAGCTGAGGCTGACTTCAGCGAGATGAGCAAGTGCTGGGCATGGTGAGATGGCCTGAGGACTAGAAGCAGCTGCTTTCCAAGCTACACCAGTGGGGAGAAGCACTTTCAAATGCATCTTTCAGAGCTCCTCAGGGCCTGGTAAATGTCAGCAGGGATAAATTCCTTCTCTCCGTTCCCCTCCCTCCTCCTGATGCTGTCAGGGGGAGGAAAATCTAGTGTACCAGGCAGACTTGACTATATGCACCCCAAGTCCAACGGTCGTGCGTATCTGATGTTCTAGAGCTCCCTAGATGCTGCGTTTGCTACAACCGTCTGATACATCAGTCAGCCCAGCTTAAGACTGATCTACAGACTGGGTGTGGGAGTGCACATTTGAAAATCTGGCCCTTGGGAAGCAGAGGTAGGAGGATAAGGTCAAGGTCAGCCTAGTTTACATAGTAAGGTCCAGGCCAAGCAGGACTGTAAATAGACCCTCTAGTCCAAAAATAGGGGAAGGCTAGACATTTGTTTGCTTTGCTGAATATGATGGCCAATGTTTGACTTTAATCTCATCACTCAGGAGGTGAAGGAAAAGCAACGGGGAGTTCAAGGTCATCTTTGGCTACATAGCTAATTGGAGCTAGCCTGGGCTACATGAAACCTGTCTCTAACTTCTTCCTTAAAAATTCTATCCCTTTCTTCCTGTTTCACTTCTTCCTTCAAATTTATTTAACTTTATCATTTAGACTGTATTTAAGAATCTAATCACTAACAAAAATCTTTCTTCATTTTTTTTCATATAGTAAAGAAATAAAATAAAGTTCACAAGCACCCAGGGCTACTGTGTGAGTGAATGCATAGTGTTCTTCCAAATTATCATATACGTACGAACTTTAGAACAAACAAGAAGTAAAAGCATAAGGATAGTACCAAGGTCAAAAAGCAGAAGATGCTGGCGTGGCGAATCATGCCCATAATCCCAGCATTCAAGAGGCAGAAGCAGGAGTATGTTACAAGTTCAAGGCCAACCTAGTCAAAGTTATCAAGACACTGTAGTGAGTGGGTGGCGGAGGGAGAGGAGAGGAAAAGGGGGAGGAAGGGAGGAGAGGTTTCACACCCCACAGGAAGTGGTATAAGGCCACTTTTAGAGAAACCGTGCTATGATGCAATCATCACTGAGAGCATAAGAAATGGTGCCCAACAATCACAAACAGATAAAAATAGGATTTTTACAATTCTTGGGCCAGTGAGAGAGCTCGCAAGTAAAGTCACTTGCCACCAACTCTGACCCCCTAAGTGCAATCCCTGGGAGCCTCATGTTGGAGGAGAGACCCAATTCCCACAAGTTATCCTCTGGTGTCTGCATGTATGCACACATGGGTGTACATGTACTCATACAGTCATTAAATTTTTAATGAAAGAAAAATTAAAAAGGAGAAAAATGGAATCAAGAAGAAAAGAGGGAAAGATTAGAGAGCAGCCTCAGTGAGATCCCATATCTTCGATGCTCCATGAGGAGGTCTCTCCAACCGCAGGACATCTCAAGGTTCTTTGACTTCTATGTCCTAGATGCTGGTAACAAACACCCCTAAACGCTGTCTCCAGATACTGCTTCCAAGCAGTCAACAATGCTGGCAGGGGTGGAGTGGACTTCCCCGTGGGCCTAAATGTACAAGCATTAAATCCTTTTAGAACAACAACAAAAAAAAAAAAAAAAAAAATCAGAAAATCTCTATGAGAATTTTCTAGAGATACCAGAAGTACAGTCTATGATGAGCAAACCGATAAATCAGAACTGGAACCCAGAAAAGTAACTGTTAAAGCAATGCAAGACACTGTTCTGGTTGAAACTGCTCCTCCAAACTGATGAAATTTAATCAACATCCCAATAGCACTAGGAGGTGGGACCTTTAAGAGGCCACAGAGGACTTGACCTACAGAAGTGGATTACCCATGTCGTGATGGTGGCATCTGCCCTTCCTGGGTTCGACCTTCACTTAAAGGACAATGCAGCAAGAAGATCTTCTAAGGTCTTAGCCTTCTGGTAAAGTCTGTATACTATAAATTGTCCTTCGGACAAAACTGGCTATCTGATAAAGGACTTAAGACAATTACACAAAGAATCCCGAGAACACAAGAAAAAAATGCTCGAAAGATACAAACTTGTCTAATTAAAAAAAATAATAATAAAGTTATAAATAATTAGTTATAAGGGGCTAAAGAGATGACTCAGGGGACAAAGGTACCTGCCACCAAGCCTAACAACTTAAATTTGATCCCCCGAACCCACGAAAAGGTTAAGAGAGAGAACCAATTACTCGATGTCTTCCTCTGACCTCCACACATGCTGTGACACTAAGGAACCAACACACACATCATCCATAACAACAATGATAAATGTAAAAATAAGAAAAACTTTTTTAAAAGTTAGACATCAAGTTTCAAAACTTTTTATTTTTAATTTGTTTTTTAAGGAGCTGAGATGTAGCTCAGCAGGTAAAAACCACTCACCTCAACAAGCAAAGACCTGCCAGGCGGTGGTAGCGCAGCCTTTAATCCCAGCACTTGGGAGGCAGAGGCAGGTGGATTTCTGAGTTCGAGGCCAGCCTGGTCTACAGAGTGAGTTCCAGGACAGCCCTGGCTATACAGAGAAACTTTGACTTGAAAAACCAAAAAAAAAGCAAGGACCTGAGTTCAATCCCCAGAGCCCTGATCTAAAAAGCTGGAGACTGAGCTCTTCCTGTAATCCCAGCACTCCCATAGTGAGGTGTAGGTAGAGCCAGAACTTCCCAGAAGCACTCCTACCAAATAGGCAGCTGTACTTAGCACAGCAGAAGCTAGAAACATCCTATCTCAACAGAGGCAGAGGCACATGGCTTCATAAAGCTGTCCTCTGAGCTTCACACATTGCACACATGTTGCCTGCACTCACACACACATCACACACATACACACACACTCCATAATCAATAAAATGAAAATTTTTAATAAATTCTGAGAAGGGAGGCTCTCCTGATGGAACGACATGAGTGACTCTTTTGAGACAGTTACGCACACTGTTAAGCGAAAAAGCAGAGATGATACAGAAGCCCATTTCAGAAATTCAGATCCATCAGTCAAACTCCAGTGGCTGGGTGGGAAGGAGGCTTGGAGAACTGGAGGAGGCCAGAGGAGAGATACTTTCACATATCTATTATTTGAGTCAAAACATTAGAAAGCCAACCATGGTGATACAGGGCTGTAGTCCTAGTTACTCAGGAAACCGAGGCAGCAAGATGGCTTGAGCCTAGGACTTTGAGACCAACCTGAGCAACATAATGAGATCTCTATGGCAGCCCCTCCAACATGATTAAAATACTGCCGCCATGGGAAAGATGATGACTCAGCATTTAGAACACTTGCTGTTCTTTAGGAAGGGAGGAAGAACAGGATCCAAGCTCAGTTCCCAGCACAACCATCTGTAAGGATGGTTCCAGAGAGCCAATGCCTAGTCTGGTATCAGAATTCACATCTGCATACACACATGTACGCTCATGCACATGTGCAAATGCACACGCATCTGTAACTAAAGTTAAAAATTAAATTCTTCAAAAAAAAAAATAAAATTTAAATATTGATATTCCGGGAAAGCAAGGACAGCTTAAAGTAAGAATCAAGAAAGAATATTACCCATAACATACAAGTTCATGAAGATTTACAGGTACTAATCAAAGGTGATTTTATCCTACCTCAGATATAATCTTTTATTTCATGAAAGCACAAAAAAGGACATTTGACACAAACCATTGTGAGAATAAAAGCATGTGTCTCTGTCTCCCCTCTCCCAGACCCAGCTGTGTGTGTGTGTGTGTTTGTGGGGTGTGTACAGTGTATATATGTGTGTATGCATGCGCATGTGTATGTAGTGTACAGTATATATATACATATATATAGTGTTTGTGTGTATATATGATATGTGTGTGTAGTATCTGTGTGAATGCATGTGTATACAGTGTATATGTATGTACATGTGTAGTATACTGTGTGTATAATGTTTGTGTGTATATACATGTGTATACAGTGTCTGTGTATGTATATAGTGTATATATGTGTGCAGGTGTATATACAGTATCTACATGTATATATAATAATGTGTGTATGTAGTATCTGTATGAATACATGTGTATACAGTATATATTGTGTGTATGTACATTTGTAGTATAGTGTGTGTGTGTGTGTGTGTGTGTGTGTGTGTGTGTGTGTGTGTGTTTGTTACTGGGGAGCTCACATACTTTCGACATGGTCTTTAACATTGAGCTACACTCTCAAGCCTAGGTGGGATTTTTTGGTTTGGGGATTTGGCGGGGCAGTGTTTGCTTTATTCTGGATTTGATTTTCTGAGACAAGGTCTCATGTGCTTTTGGTTTTCTGCAACCAGGTCTCATATAGACTGACTACGTAGCCTTGAACTATCTATCCTCTGGCCTCCACCCCAAGTGCTAGGATTACAGATGTGACTACCACACCTGGTTCTTGTTTGCTTTTAAACTTCCCACCGTTGAAGCCTTGAAGAATAAGCCCTATTTCCTATCAGCACCACTTCTTAACAATGTATCAGTGCACTGACTTTTCTCATAACAATTGCAGCAGGGAAAACTGTTCTCCTGTTTTCCCAGTTGGCCTGACCTACTCCTGGACAGACTCAGGCGCTTCCCCTCCCCCACTGCACCCCACAGCCCCGGGAAGCTACAGACTTCGGTCACTGCCACTGTGGAGTGAGCATTGCAACGGGCCTCTTCCCACTGCACGAGCAGATCCATCAGCACAGGGATGACGCCTTTGACTTTGGTACAGTAGTGAAACCTAGAAGCTTCAGGTCAGAGGTCTCTTACCCCAGGCTCTCCCATACCTCATCTCCCCCAATTCCAGGGTTTCTGAACCATAAAATGGGACAAATAAAGAGTACAGACAGGACATCCACGAGACTTCCAAGAAGGCCCTGCATGATCTGCACCTGATTTCCATGTGCATGCCTCTCCTCCCTTTTGTTTTTTTTCTTTTCACCTTTTGAGATAGGGTCTTACTCTTGCTCAGCCAGACCTCTTACCTCTGCTTCGACCATGCTGGGATTATAGTTGTTCACACCACACAACCTCCATCATTTCTTTCCACACTCCTTTAGTAGTAGTGTTGCCTAATAACAGTGACCCATAAATCCCCAGCAGCCAGGTTATTTGCTGCCTCAAGGCCTCTGCACACACTGGTCCTCTGCAGCATCCGCCTCCAGGCCGGTCTCCACTCCACAACCTCTCATCCACCCACTGCGAAGCTCTTTCCTCCCTCTTTCAAGTCTCCATATCACTGTCACCTTCCAGGACCCGTTGGCCAGTCCGCCTCAACTCCCATCACTCCCTTCCTTCTCTGTGACCGTAAGAAGGACCTACTGCACACCAGGCACTCTTCTGGATTCTGAGCACACAGACATGAGGCAGGCTTCTATGGCTCACGCCTGTCATTAGCACTTGGAAGGTAAACGTAGGAAGATGGGTTCAAGATCGTCCACAACTCTATAGTAAACTCAAGGTCAGCCTGGGCTACCTGACTCTGTCTCAAAAATGAAAGAAGATACAGCAGTGGGTAAGATGGTTCAGAGAGAACTTGGGGGTGGAGGGTGTTAGTATGGGAAGATAAATTATAAACTCGTGAGTGATGCGTTCATTATACACTAGGTAGCCATAGGTGCTGTGAAGACAAAAGGTATGAAGAAAGAATGGAAGTCGCTAGGGTGTGATTTTAAACCTGGGAGTTACTGAGACGATCGCATTGAGCTATGGGGAAAGGCTACAAGGAAGAAAGCAGGGAAGGGACCACATCTCAGGCAGAGCAAGGACCCTTAGCAACAAGAAAGCTGCGGTGACTAAGATTACTTGAACAAGGCAACAAGACAGCGGAGGTGAGATGGGAATGGGTAAAAGAATGAAGAAGGAGAAACCGGAAGGGGCGTGGCTCCAGGACAACCCCCACACACACGCCCGCCCGCCCGCACAGGTCTGTGCCCATCAGAGGGAACCATTTAGAGGGTTTAGAACAAGAGTAGGAGGCGATCTACCTTACACTTCAAAAGCTGTGATTAAACTGGACTTGGTGAAGCACCCTCCCGGCTACTGAGACAGGAAGATCCCAAACAAGTTCAAAGCCAGCCTGGGGCCACTTAACAAGTCCTGGTCTCGAAAAGAAACAAAAAAAGGCTGGGTACATCTTAGTGGGAGAACATAAATGAAGCCACGAGTTTAATCCTTAGTAAATAAGCAAAGAAAGTGCAAAGCCTGTTGTTACTTTAGTAACGTATTTTATTTCCCACCTACTTTCTCCAGTATATAAAGGAAGTGACCCCAGCTGCCCTGTCCACTCTACAGTCCCCACACCTAGCACAATGCAACCTGCATACACTCAATAACCGCTTACAGATGAACAAGATAATCACCGGCTATATGTGCGTTCAAAATAAGCACCTCGCAAATGTCCCTTGTATTATTTGAGTCTCCCAGAGTCCAGCCCAGTGATTGGCACCTCGCAAGAGCCTATTTGCATATATGAATGTTTGTGAAGTTACTGAAAATCTCCACTTAAAACACATGATGAGTCACAACCAGTGAATGCTAAGTAGCCTTTTGTCCCTGGCAGTTGCTAGAATGTGACCCATTCTGCTTTGACTCTCCCACTAAACTTTCACTGGTGCTACTGAGGGAACACCAGACTCAAGCCACTGTGACTCAGTCCTGTAAACACACCGCGGTATTCAGCAACACCATTAGCCCGAGTCCACTGAAACGCTAATAAAATTTCTAAGTGGGTAAACTTACACTTTTTTTAGAGAGAGAGACTCTTACTGTATTGGATAAGCTGATCCAAAGTGGTTTAATTTTGGATTTTTAAAAATTCAAATAGAAGCTTGTTAAATCATGAAGGGTGGCTCAAAGTTGTAATTGCAATTGCGGCACCTGGCCTGGAATAAGGCACTCAAAGCCAGCTTCAATTACATAACAAGTTCAAGGCTATCCTTGACTACCAGAGACCCTGGGTCCAAACAAAACGAAATGGAAGAAGCTTCTTAACTCAACCAGGTAGGCAAAGACCCAAAACCCTTCCACGGTTTACTTATATTTTTTACTTCGCCAGTGTCTTCACCAATAAAACTTTATGAGTATTACACCTGTTCCCACCGCCCAGGGTGGGAGGGGAGTTGCGGGGGAGAAGACCACTGACAGGCACACAGTAACCACACAGTAGCCACCGCAGGAAGTCTTGAAGAATTGCCTTTGGAAGTCTTGAGAAATTTCCAGAAAGAAAACTGGAACCCCAGTCATGCGTTGAAGCGTGTAAACACGCCAAAAATCCTAGGCCATAAAAACCGAATGCTCCTTCTCCCATGATGGCGTTTACTGGTACGGGAGCTGCGAGGAGGCCAGGTATGTTTAACTGTGTCCCCACCCGAACAAGCGATGGGATCATTCGAGCACAACCACAGAGTTACCTCCAGCAAGAGCTTTGGAGCGAGGGAAACTTTGGGGGAAGCAGGTGGAGTTGCTTCAAATAAAACTTTTCAAACATTTGTTAAGCCCCACTGTCACAGAGACCCTCCACGGTTTAGCTCAGGCTATGCGGTGCCTGTGCACAACCGCGCCTGCTGCCAATCGGTCCCGACGCTCCCTTCCACTAGGGGAGGGCAAAACAACTTTCGGAAATAAGGCGCGTCCACAAAGGCAAGTGTTACCACCTCCCTAATGCAGCGGCTCCTGTGACAAACAGCCTTGGATGCAATCCACGGGCCCCCCTCCCACACTGGGCATCTTTTCAGACCTCAAGAGAGAGATCCTAAGGAGGACCAGGTGCTACCGTCAGACCCTAAAGGCAATTGTACAGACAACAAAGACCGCAAGCGATCAAAATGGAATTATAATCCCCGCGGTCCCAATGCCCCGTCTCCGCCCTGCCGAGGTTCAGGGCCGCTGCACCCGCCCCTTCTCTTCCAATGAGAGGGTCCCGCGTCCTGTCCAACGGTGGTGCGCCCCGGCCGCAGGTTCTCCGTCCCCGGGGCTAGCCTCCCGCCGCCCGTGGTTTTGCAATCTCTGCGCCTCAGCTTCAGTGTTCTAACACCCGGTTCAAAATCTTTCCCGCCCAGGCGTGACGCGAGGAATGCAAACAATCAGCCGAGCGCGCCCGCCTGGGCCGGGCTGGGGGGGACGGAGGGGAGACCCGGGGCCGAGCCGGGTGCACCCGTGAGCCGGGCCCGGAGGTGACACAAAGAAGCCGAGGACACCAACGCCAACCGCTGGCCCTCGCCGCGATCCCTAGGGTGCCCCGCCCGCCGCTAAGTTTACAGCGCCCCGAGCGCCCCGCTGTCCCCTCCCGGGTGAAGTTTCCCGCGGCCGGCTGGGAGCCCCGCATCAGGAGACTCCAGTGAGCCCCCCCCCCCGGGTTTCCCGCCCGGCTCCAGGGACTCCGCAGAGCTCGTGCCCGCCTCTTCCCCTCCCTCTGGCTCTCGCAGGGCGCTGTAGGGCGCGGGGGGCCCCCGCGGCCGCGCTCACCGATGTCTGCCCGGCCGGGGGGCAAGGGCCGAAGCTCGACCCGCCTTGCTCCGCGCCCTTCTCGCCTCGCTACCTCGATGGCGCCCCTCGATCGCTCTCCCACTCGCTCTTCCGTGCGGCCGAAAGCTTGAAGCGCAGCCGAGCGCGGTCCGCTCCGGACTGGAGGCTGCAGACCACGCCCCGAGCCTCCCGGCCCGCCCAGTCCCGCGCTCGCCGCCGCCCGGAGCAGCGCACTGGGGGCGGAGCCGACTCCCCGCGGCCACCGCAACTTTCCCTCCGCCCTCCAGACCCTTGCAGGTGGCGGGAGCGACAAACTAACTCCGAATGCAGGTTCACCAGCTTCTGCCTCTGGGCCTACCCAGCTGGAGACAAAGGGGAGGCCGACTCTCCTAGAACACTTTTCAGGCAGGTTTCACTTCTTCACTGTGGGTGGATGCCTAGATTTACAAATCAGCGATCGGACCGCGATCCGGTCCTAGAATCCAGGTGGAGCCTTAGAGGAACATGGATTTTTCATCTGCTTTTTAAGAGTGTCGGGGAGCCCAAACCTCGACGTCACCTATGAAGGTGAGATAAGGAGGCGCTTATTTAACAATGCAGATTAGTGACACCCAGTTCTCCCCCGCCCTCCGCCCCGGGGCGCAAGCCTGCAGGATAGAATGAGGAGAACCCCCTCAAACAACGACATTCAGGAGAAAGTGGGTCCTTGGGAATCTGTCCTGTAGGTGTTTCCAGCAAATTACTCGATCCTGTGAACTCAGGATGACATCACCCTGACTCCCACTCTCGTCCCGAGCGCTATTACAGTATTATAAGACTCTTGAAGTCAGACACAAACGCATCACTTCACTGTTAATACACAAAGAACCAGGGCAGTGGCCTGAAAGAACTCCTCTACTGAGTTTCTACTGAGTTTCTAACACAATCAAATTTAACTTCATGCAAGTCCCACCTCGTGCACGTTGTGTAACTGCAAAATCTCACCTGGATTGCTTAGTGCGTTGCTGATGGCCAAAATTAAATGGTAAGGGTCGAAGAGGAAAAGTTTGACAGCGGGCTCAGCTAATCCATGTTTCTGGGAAACGTAGTTTGTAATTATATCCACACTTTCTTCTCTGAGAGTATTGAGGTGACACAAGTATTGTCTTTCCTCACCGTACTATATCTGCATGGCATTTCTTGTAGTCTAGGTTCACTCTGACCTTCCAAGTTCTTGGACGATTTGCTAAGCATCCTGTAACGGCTTTGTGGGTGGAGCTGGAGGTGTGGTTCAGTTGGTAGCAGGCTTGCCTAGCACCCTGGAAGCCTCTGGCTTTGATCTGCAGCCCTTCATACAAACTTGAAGTGATGGTGCACACTTGTTATCCCAGCACTCAGGAGGCAGGGAAGGAGGATTGGGAAGTCAAGGCTAGCTAGCTTCAGCCACATACAAATCTGAGACCAGGGTGGGGTACAAAAGACTATTGTAAAATATATTTTTTCAAATATATGTATATTTCAAAATAAATATATAGAATTATATGTGTGAATGATATATTATACATATGTATATATGATCTATATATCATATACGTAACATAGTGTATATAATATATTATGTATTATGTATACATATACACATATATATGCATATATGTGTGCATGTGTATATTATATATATATGGATATATATACATATATATATATGGATACAACAATGTTCCATAAAACAAGAAGATTCTTTCCTTTTTAATCCAGAATTCTTTCCCTGAAATCACAGAGCCAGTGTCTAGAAGACTTCAGGTTTATAGAACCACCTACAAACCTCTAATTGCTTTCTAGTCATTCTGTATTTGTTGCTTTCTTCACATCAAATGTTACAGATCATCATGGCAGCCACCTCAGGAGAAATTGCAATAGTAATTTCCTCGTTACTGCTCCCTTCTGGGCATCCACGCTCTAGACTGAGAGCGTCGCTGGGCCAAATCCTGCTACGGAGCCTAGAATGTAGCGTTTCAGAATGTTTTTCAGTGTTTCCAATTAGATCCTTCTAATTACCCGTGGTTTCTCTTGGCATGCCAATTTGGACGTGAAATTAATAGCTACTTTAAATCTGAAAGTAAGATTGGTGGTGGGATTGCTAGAGTAGATCCTCTTCCCTTTGAAGTGGAAATTAAAGCTGTAATGCTAAGCCGACCAAACAACCACACCTACACCATTTATGCACAACAAGGAGCCTGTAAACAGACGACTCCTTTCCTTCCCTCTCTGGGAAAAATGATCAGCGAACCTGCCAGGCCTACTTCCTCCCAAGAAACCTACACCTCTGGAGTGCTGAGATTACAGGCATGAGCCACCACACCCAATTTTATATAGCACTAGGGACAGAACCCAGGGCTTAGTTCTTGCCAGGCAAGTCATATCTTCCAACCGAGCTGCATCCCTGGCTCTCTATTAGCTTTTGTTTACATCGAAGTTCTGCATTTATTGGAAATGACTCACTGGTCTCAAGAACCTACCTGGAAGACTACAGTTGGAGCCAGGGCTATAGCTCAGTGGTAGAGCACTTGCCTAAGATATATGAAGCCGTAGGTTCAATTGCCAGTTCAGAAAGGGGACCAAACTGAAAGTACCTGTGCAATCTGACACACAAGCACGTTATGGTTTGCAGTGAGAACAGCTGAAGACATTCCATTAGCACTAACACACTGAGAAGTAGGCAAACGGAGACCTCTGATAAAGACCGTAGTGAGTTGGCCGTCTTCATATCATTAGAGTTGAAGTCACCACCGTAAGTTCAGCAGACGGCTCTCTATCCCAACATTGATCACTCTCTCAGCCACAACAGTCTGCATCCCTGCATCTCCCAGCAGAGATGTGACTCTTTATCTTTATATCTCAAGCCCCTAAACAAGAACTCAGTAGCTTTTGTCCTCAGGAGCTGGTTTGGGTCTGGTACATGGAGGCTGTGTAGGAGTGTGAGGCTGCATCTGGCTCTACCAAGAAAGGAGACTGGATGGCTAGTGACCATTTCTGTTCGGAGGGCATAGAAGAGAGTGCTATCAACATTAGAATCAAGTATTTATCAACCTTTTTAGTAATAAGGCATTATAATGTTATAGTTGACCAGTGATGAGGATAAAAGTGGATTTAACATCATTACAAATTATTAAATCATATCTGAAGAGGCAGGTAGTGGTTCATTCAGGTGAAACATTGTTTCCCGCTCTATTGTTAACGTTGTTACCAGTAATGTCAAAAGCAAACTGGCCCCTGCTCCTCCTGCTCCTTGTTGATGTCTCTTCTCTGCCAACAGTCCACCTCAAGGTTTCTCAGCACTTTGAGTGTACTCTCTAAGCCAGAGATGAAAATAGCTGGACAGGAAAAAAAAATCGCTGCTCCCCCTTTGTCCAGGAGTCTAGTCACACCCTGAAAAAACCCAAACTTCTTATCTCATTCTGGACTGGTTTCCTGCCACCCTGGAAACGCACAGGAATAAACCGTGGCTAATTGCTCCCTTGTCCAGTATGCTTTTGCTGAGTATTGTTTTAGTAAAAGTAGATAATTGTGTACCAAAAAAATATACAAGTGTGCACAGCCAACTGGATCAGAGTCCAACATTCTAGAATTTGAAGAAAACATTGAAAGAATTTATTGAGCGCCCCTGAAGCAGTGTGCATAAAGTTCCGAGCATACAGGCAGGCTGTGATTGGCCCGCAGCAACTCTCAGGTCTGTTTTCTTTGCAATAGTGGGGCTTAGAAGATTATTAGCTTCAAAAATCACTTTGAACTGGTGTTGGATTGAACTTTTTTAAATTTAAGATTTATTTATTTTATGTTTATGAATGTTTGCCTGAGTGTATGAACTACATGCATGCCTGGTGCCTACAGAGGTCAGAAGAAGGCATTTGATCTCCTGGAATTGGAAGTCTGGATGATCGTGAGCCAACTTGTAGGTGCTGGGAATCGAACTAGGTCCTCAGAAGGAACAGCAGGTGCTCTTCCACCTTGATTTTGTAAAAAAATAAAATAAAAATTGTAAAAAAAAATTTTTAGAAAAGTTTTTAAAATTCAACAACTAATTTCAGTTTTGCACAGAAGATTTAGGCCTTGAAATAAAATTGGGCTAAGGTCAATATGGTGACTCATACCTGTAAATCAGCACTAGGGAAGCCAAGGCAGGCAGATCACTATGGACTGAAGGCCAGTCTGGAATGCATAATGAATTCTAAAACAGCCTGGGCTACACAGTGAGATCCTGTATGAAAACAACAATAAGAGCCTGAGCAAGCTGAGCAAGGCAGCACCCCACTGAATCCTAGCACTCAGGAGCTGAGGCAGGAGGATCAAGAATTTAAAGCCAGCTTGGGCCATACAGCAAGACTTTGTCTCAAAGTAAACATTCAAGAGGTTAGAAAGATGGCTCAGTGGTTAAGAGCATGTATTGCTCTTACAGAGGGATCAGGTTCAGTTTCCAGCACCCATGGGGTATCTCACAACTATCCATAGCTCCAGCTCCAAGAAAATCTAATGCTCTCCTCAGACCTCTGAAGGTACCAGACACGTGCTTAGTAAAGAGACATACAGGCAGATAAAACACACATACTAAATAAAATTAATAAGCCTAAAATATATAATAATAAACTTTTTTTGGTTGGTTGCTTGGTTTTCAAGACAAGGTTTCTCTGTGTAGCCCTAGGTATCTTAGAACTCACTCTCTAGACCAGGCTAGCCTTGAACTCACAGAGATCTACCTGCCTCTGCCTCCCCAATGCCTAGATTAAAGGTGTGTGTCACTACTGCCCAACTAATAAAAATAAAGATTTTTAAAAGGGGTCAGTGAGAGAGGCCCTTACGGCACCAGCATGACACCCAAGTTTGATCCCCAGAAAGCGAGTAAAGGCAGAAAACCATCTCCACAAAGTTGTGTGCTGACCACCACACGTGCTCCGAGGCATGAACAATAATTTTAAAGCAAGATTATTAAAAGTATGAGGGTGTTGGCTCATCGGGTGAAATGACTGCTCTACAACCCGGGCACACACATGCCTGAGGACACACACAATTTAAAAAAAAAAAATTAAAGTTGGACAAGATTTGTCAAAAATAAATGCAACATTTTAAGAAATTCTGTGGTAAATCATCTTTTTCTTTTTTTTATTGCATCCTCAAGTAAAATGACGTAAAATAACTATTCTGCTCAGCGCTCAACAAAGTAATAATGTAAGTAACCAAGTGTAGTGGCCAGCTCCTATAATGCCTGCACTGGAGAGCTAAGGCAGAAGACTTGACTCAAGTTAAGACCAGCCTGGGATATATAGTGAGTTCTAAATCAGTCTGGACTACAGAGTAAGTAAGATACTGTCTCAAATAGTAGAAGAAGAAACGGGATGGCCCAGTGGCTGGGGATGTAGCTTGGTTGGCAGACCTCCCATCAGCATACGCAAAGCCCTGGGTTGTATCCTGAGGACCACACAAAGCAGGCATTTGACTCATGCCTGCAATCCATGCAGTCAGCAGGCAGAGGCAGAGGCATCATTACAAGTTCTACACCAACCTGGCCTAAGAGAAGAAAACCAGGCCAACCAGGGCCATATAAGGAGATTGTTTCAACCACCCCCAAAAAGGGAAAAATCTTTTTCTCCGAGACATTTTAGAGATGCTGAATGAAATGGGAAACATCATGCAGATTAAGCTCAAATAAAGTCTTTAAAATCATGACAACAGAAGTAATAAATATCAGTTTATAAAAAGCTGAGTGATTGGAGATGATATTATAGGTTTAAATATTTATATCAACCAAATAACCAATGCAATATCTCCACGGCTGAGAACTTTCCTGCTTTGCAATGTGGTCTTGGGTTTTACTGACTAAGAAGCAAAAGAGAAAAAGACAGAAAATGCTCCAGGCTATGGGTTACATGAGACTGTGTCTTTTAAAAAAGAAGAAAAAATCCATAGATGATAACAAAAACAATAACTCTTATGTGTAAGATCCCTGGAGAGGGAAGGAAGGAAAGGTACATCCCCAAACCAGAGTTTGAATGACGCCATAGTCACTTATTAGGAATGTGTCTATTGGTAGTTTTGTTTTTGTTTGTATAAAAAGCTTAATCTGATTTACAGTAACACTGTGGACATGTAGCCCATTTCACAGATTGTTAACTAGATTCAGCTGACCTTGGTTAGATACATATTCCAGGCAGGCCTGAGATCATGTTTCAAAAATAAAAAATAAAGAGTTCAATATGAACATCAAAATGTTAAACACTTTCAGAAGAAACTATTTTTTTAATTATTATTACCTAATGGTATGGAATGTTTTCTCAGAGAATAATACATAAAAAAAAACTCTAAAGAAAAAAATACATTAAAAGTAGGAATCTCTGTTTTTTGAAAATCACTAGGAGGGGCCGACAAGATGGTTCACTGGGTAAAGGAGCTTGCTCCAGAGCTTGATGACCAGAGTTCAAGCCCCCGACTACACAAGGAAGAAAACTGACTTCAACATTGTTGTGCTAAATCCCTACAAATATACTAACCAAAATCAAATCAAGTAGTACCTGATTAATTAAAAATCAGACCTATCTATCATTATGATATAATAAATCATATCAATTATATCAGAGCTAGACCAAACAATCAGACTGAAAAGTCGCCCCACAGAGGAATGCTCAGGACCAGGTGAATTCCCTGCTGCACTCCATCAGACCTTTGGCATCTGTCATCAGTGCCCCTTGACCTATCATCACACAAAACGACCTATCACACACAGTGACCTATCACACACAGTGACACACAGGCGACTGGAGAATAACCAAGCACTCTGTGATGGTTTGTATATGCTTGGCCTAGGAAATGGCCCTATTAGGAGGTGTGACCTTGTTGGAGTAGGTGTGTCACTGTGGGCATGGGCTTTAAGACCCTCACCCTAGCTGCCTGGAAGTCAGTATTCAGATGAAGATGTAGAACTCCCAGCTCTGCCTGCACAATGCCTGCCTGGATGCTGCCATGTTCTTGCCTTGACAATAATGAACTGAACCTCTGAACCTATAAGCACCCCCAATTAAATGTTGTCCTTTATAAGACTTGCCATGGTCATGGTGTCTTTTCACAGCAGTAGAACTCTAACTAAGACACGCTTTCTGTAAGTTCAACGAATAAAAGAAATAAGAAGGAAAAGAAACACAGCTGCTCATAGGTATGGTGGAAGAGAAAGTTTATTATAGACACGTGGAAGAGGCACCAGAAACAGGGACCTTTGGGAGAATCAAGAGTGTTCAAGACCCTGAGCTGGGCCATGTGGAGAAGGCAAGTGGGTGGAGAGGAGAACCAGGTGCAGCAGCCAGGAGGCCCAAAGGTGCAAACAGAGCAGGTAAGGAAGAGAAGCCCAGCCCCCTAGGCTGGGGAGTTCAGGGTAGGGGGCGGGGTATGCCAGCCTGCAGGGCCCTGTAATAAATAGGTACTAAGAGATGCAGAGAGAACTTGGTGTCCAGGTCTGCTTTGATAATTAAATAGGTACCTCAGCCTTTTGTCCTGGGTTTGAAACCTAAGTCAGTATCACTCTGATGCCAAAACCAGCAGATTCAGTTAGAACAAAAGAAAGAGAAAAAAAAAAGAGGGCGGAGGGAGAAAAGAAAAGTTGATAACTCTTTTCCTGATAAACACAGAAACACAGATTCTCAGTAACCACTTGAAAAGTCAATTCAGTAGCACTTGTCAGATAACATGCGAGAGTTGGCTTCATTCCTGGAATGCAAACACGGTTCAACATATGGATATCAGTAAATGGAACACATAGCCAGGCGTGTGACTCCGACGGAAGGGCCACATCTAACATACACAAAACTCTGGGTTTGATCCCAAGCACCCCATAAACGAAACATGGTAATATGTATCTACAATCCCAGAACTCAGGAGGTGGAGGCAGGAAGAGCACAAGTTCAAGGTCATGATGGGCTTATATAGCAAGTTCAAGGTTAGCCTGGATATTTACAACCCTGTCTCAAAGGGGGAAAAAGGAATAACAATACACAAACAGACTTAGGGCAGAACTCATTTCAATAACTGCAGGAACCTAGATGCCAAACTCCTGCTGAGACCAATGACAGAACAGTGCTTTCTGGCTTGCTCAGTTACTTTTCTTTCACAGTTCAGGCACATGTGGCTAGGGATGGCACCGCCCACAGTAGACTGGGGCCTCCTACATCAATGAATAATTTTAAAACATGCCCACAGGCCAACCTGATGGAGGCGGCTCCTCACTTGAGGTTCTTGCCTTGGCTTCCCTTGGTGATGGACTGGAGTCAGTTAGCCAAAGAAACCTTTTTCTCCTTGAGTTGCTTTTGGCCAGTGCTTTATAACAGCAACATAAAACAAACCAGAACAGGAATATGAAGAGGGTTAAAAGGATATAAGCAGAAAGGGCAAAATCAAAGTATACCCATTTACAGATAACTTAAAAGATATACTTAAAAGATCCCACAGGACAGAGAACATAGCTCAGTTGTAGAAGACTTACCTAGCATGCATAAGGTCCTAAAGTCAATTCCCAGCACCACAAAAACAAAACAAAATAACTTTAAGAACTCATCTGGAATCACTTTGAGCTGTTAAAGTCTTTCAGCAAAGTAGCAGGGTGTAAAATAAACATACAACAAAAAAAGTAGTTTTTCTATATACCAATAATGAACTTTCTAGGAAATAAATTGGAGCATGATGTGTGTGTGTGTGTGTGTGTGTGTGTGTGTGTGTGTGTGTGTGTTGGGGATCCTATTCACAATAGCCTTTAAAAATAAATAAATGAACCAACCTAGTAGACTGGGGCTGCCGTGGCTGCCTCTTCTCCCAAGCTGTGAACTTGACCATGACACCAGGGACAAAAAGATGAACAAAGAAGCAAATAGTCAGATAAGAAAGAAAGTAAGCAGGTCAGGGGACAAGGCCAGAAGGAAATGGCCCAAAGATAAAGGGCCAGCCAAACTCAACCCTCCAGTCCTGTTTGACAAAACTGCACCTGACAAATTCTGCAAGGAAGTTTCCAAGTGTAAGTTCATTTTCCCAGGCGTGATCTCTGGGAGACTGAAGCACTTCAGGAATAATTTAGTAAAGGACTTACCAGTTGGTAAGCATACCAGTTTCAAAGCATAGAACCCTTGTAATTTACATCAGGAACACAAAGTGTCGAAATACATCAGCTTCTGGAGAAAACCTGTTCAGGTTCAGACAAATATATATTTGGAAAAAATAAAATGTTATTAAATAAAGAAGCTAATAATACACCCAGCCAAGGAGGTAAAAGAACATTACAATGAAAACTTTGAAACACTTAAGAACTTGAAGAAGGCACTAGAAGATGGAAAGAGGTCTGGTTCGTGCTTATAGATTGACAGAATATTGTGGAAATGGCTATACTACCTAAACCAATACACATCAAAATACACTAATATTCTTGATCAAACTAGAAAAGCAATACTAAAACTCACAGAAGCACAAAAGACCCCAAATAGCCAATGCAATCCAGCACTTTGTCTCAAATTATACTACAGAGCCGTAGTAACAAAACCAGTATGGTATAGGGTACACACGTACAAACAGAAATGTAGACTAACAAAATAATAGAAGACTCAAAAATAAAGAATCCAGAGCTGTAGCTCAGTTGGGAGCGGGTTTGCCTAGTGTGTGCGAGTCAATGGGTTCAATCCCCAGCACCATGTAAAGTGGGTATAGATACCTGCACCTGTAGTATCAGCACTGAAGTGAAAGAGCTAAAAGCTCAAGACCTTTCAGTGACTTAGAAGCCAACTGGACTACATAAGACCCTGTCTCAACAACAACAAAAGATGCCAGAAATAAACCTATGCAACTGCAAACCAACAGCCACCAGATATTTAAAATTTTTATTGATTGTGTGTGTGTGTGTGTGTGTGTGTGTGCGTGTGCATGTGCGTGTGCCATAGTGCTTGTGTGGAGGTCAGAGAACAACTGGAAAGAGTTGGTTTTCTTACCATATGCACTCTGGGGATCTAACTCGGGTTGTCTGTCTGTCTGTCTGTCTGTCTGTTTTTATTTTGGTTTGTTGTTGTAGGAGGGCGAGGCAGAGTCTCTCTATGTCTCCCTGGCTGTTCTAGAACTCATGTAGATCAGGCTAATCTCAAACTCACAGAGATCCTTTTGCCTCAGCTTCTCCAGTGGTAGGATTAAAGGCAAAACTATGTCGAACCTCGGTTGTTTGGTTTTATAGGGAGCACTTTTATCCATTTTGCATCCCTGTGGCCCTAAAAAAAAATTTGTTTTTCTGGAGTCCAAGCTGAAGCAGAACTTGGCTATGTAACAAAGGATGACCTTGGACTTCTGATCTGCAGTGTGCTAGGATTTTTTTTTTTTTGTTTGTTTGTTTTGTTTTTTTGTTTTTTTGAGACAGGGTTTCTCTGTATAGCCTTGGCTGACCTGGAACTCACTCTGTAGACCAGGCTGGCCTCGAACTCAGAAATCCGCCTGCCTCTGCCTCCCAAGTGCTGGGATTAAAGGCGTGGGCCACCACCACCCGGCTTAAACTTTTTTTTTTTCAGTGTGCTAAGATTACAGGCTTGTACCAGCAACTCTGTTTTTTGTTGTTAGTTGTTTTCTTGTTTGACACAGGGAATTACTCTGTAGCATAGGCTGGCTTGGAACTTGTCATTTAGACCAGGCTAGCCTCAATTTTTTGGTGGTCCTCCTGCCTCCACCTCTTGGGTTTGGTTTTTGAGACAAGGTCTGATGGTTACTTGTAGGGCGAGAGGGAAGAATAGAAGAATTAAAGCAACCATCACACCTTGAAGAGAACAGACAGACAGACAGACAGACAGACAGACAGATTCTCATAGCAGAGGAAGCAATACAAATGAAGCTAACAGAGAGAGAGTAGGAAAAGCCTTGCCAGGTAGACTCTAAGAGGACATTGGTATTTAAAAATTGAACACCCAAGGGTTTCCAAATGAACAAATAAATAAAACAAATGTCTCAAAGGAAGAAATACAAATGGCCAGTTAGTATATGAAAAAAAAAAAAAAGTTTGGATCCTTAGCCACCAAGAGAAATGCTAATTAAAACCACATCAAGATTCCGTAGCAACTCGATCACAGTGACCACGATCAAGAAAGGCATGAAGCTGGGACACAGATGGTGGAGTGCTGACCTAGGGCACAAAGCCTGGGACTCTCTTTAGAACATCTTTTCTTTAAGCCAAAGCTTCAGCGTGAGACTGTGGCTACCTCTTGAGAATAGCCAGTTTGGGTATTGTTGTTTAATATTCTTTAGACTGATTCATTCATACATCCAAAATCACTATAATACTAATGACCCAAATATATCAGCCTCTAGTTTGCTTTGTTTTTTGAGACAATATCTCTCACTGCGTATTCATGATTGACCTGAAATTCATCATTTATAATGGCGTGACTTTGAACTCACAGAGTTCCACCTGCCTCTGCCAAGTACTGGATTAAAAGCGTGTGCTATCAAGCCCAGACAGACATTAGTTCTTACTATATAGAAGAAATTAAGTCAAACCCTGTTGCTGTAAATATTATTTGGAGGTTTCTCCCCCACCTTAGATCATTTAGTTCCCAAATAAAGGACATAAACTTTTATATTTATAATAAGCCTTAAAAAGCAGTAGAGTTGCCGAGCAGTGGTGGCGTACACCTTTAGTCCCAGCACTTGGGAGGCAGAGGCAGGCAGATTTCTGAGTTCGAGGCCAGCCCGGTCTATAGAGTGACTTTCAAGACAGCCCGAGGTATACTGAGAAACCCTGGCTGGGGGGGGGGGGGCGGGGGAGCAGTAGAGCTGGGTAGATCTCAACCCTCTTATGCTATGTTGTCTAGTTCCCTGTCGATAACCCTGAGATATCACTTGCCATGTTCCACCTGGGCTGCTCCTGCTCCAACAAGCTGGCCCTCATGGCCATACGCTCATGATCCACCTACCTCGTGGCTCCTTCTTTCCCTGGGTCCTTTCTTTCTCCTTAGTGTTCCTGCCTTAGACTACAAGTCCAGGAACTAAAGTCCCACCTACCTCTCATCTGCTCAGCTACTGGCTGTAGACGGCTTTATTAACCAATCACAAATAACCTGGGAGGCAAGGTTTACACAACAAAAGCTGGTCCGCTTGAGGATCTGCTCATCTTGGAACAACCAGATCTTGAGGTACAAAACTTAGCATTTGAATATAAGCAGCACCAGACCAATCCACTATAAAGTCCCAGCATCTGTGGGGTTCAGATAGTAAGAAACCGGAAGATCTGAATAGAATCAGGTTTCTATTGTTCATTCATTCATTCAATAAATATCTATGGTATACTCATTATGTGCCCACTGCCTTTCCTAGGTGCTAAATAGGCACAAGTTAAAAAAAGCACTTTTAAAGGACTAGAGAGGTGGCTCAGGAATAAAGAGCACTGGTTGCTCCTCCAGAGGTCCTGAGTTCAATTCCCAGCACCCACATGGCTGTTTCTCCAGTCCAGGGGGATCCGATGCCCTCTGGCCTTTCAGGCACTGAGCACCCAAGTCCTACACAGCAGGCCAGATACTCACGTACATAAAATAAACTTTAAAACAGATTTTAAAAAACACGAAACCACAACCATCATGGACATATAATTATTATTATTATAATGTAAAACTTCATGAAAAAGTTAAAGTACATTTAACAGACATGTATAGACATGTACAATGTTATATGCCTTTAATCCCCAGTGTTGAGCAGGCTAAGTCAGGAGGATTGCCATGAGTTTGAGGTCAACCTGGGCTACATAGTAGTTTCCAGGTCATTCTTGGCAAACAGTAAGACATGTTTCAAATCTTGACTCAGCTTTCCAAAAGATAAGGCTTATCTTTCCAAAAAGAAATCAGTAGCCTGGGTCTAGTGGTCCAGAACTGCCGTCTCAGCCCTTGAGGAACAGTCAAGGATGACTGGGAGTTCGAGGACAGCCTCGAACTACATAAAATGTTTGAGGCTAGCCTGAGCTGTATGGGGCCCCACGTCAAACAGAAACAGAAAGCACAATGAGGACTGGAGAGATGTTCTAGTGAGCGAAGAAACTTCCTCCAAGCCTGAGCAGGGCCACGGGGCTGGAGAAAAGCTGACTCCCACAAAATATCACACACACACACACACACACACAGACGCACACAGACGCACACAGACACACACACACACAGACACAGACACACACACAGAGAGACACACACACAGACACACACATACAGAGACACACACAGACAGACACACACAGACACACACACACAGACACACAGACACACACAGAGGCACACACACACAGACACACAGACATACAGACACACACAGACACACACACACACACACAGACACACACACAAATCGCAGACTGTCCCATTCTGCAATCCAAAGCCATTTCGGTCCTCTGATCCTAGATTCCAACAGACATCTAAGGGAAGAACCTCCTCTGACTATAACGTAACTTGTTAGCCTGACCTTGACATGCTGTTCCTCCTCCTTCCTCCTCCAGATGCTGGGCTCACAGGCCTGCTCCTCCATGTCCCCGGCACATTCGTTAGCCTGCGCTGTGTGTGTATGCAGATGTTTCCAGGAATAACTTTAGATGAAGACACAAAAGCACATTTAAAAAAATCTGATTCCATGAATATCAATGCTCGGAACTAGAATAAAGAAGAAAAACATAATACTATAGCGAGAAGACTATGCACCGAGTTAAAGTTATTTTTAAATAGGGCTGGAGAGATGGTTCTGTGGTAAAGAGCAGTTACTGTTTATCAAGAGGACCTGAGTTCGATTCCCAGCATCCATATCTGGTGGTTCACAACCACCTGTGACTCTAGCTCCAAAGGGGATCTGTCTGCACACACAGCTCACACACACATAATTAAAACAACCAAAAATTATTTAATATTTTAAACAAATATTTAATATTTATAATAATAAAATAATATTTAATTTAAATATTTTCAAATAACACTAGAATAAATACATTAAATAATGGCACCTAGAGATAGCACATAGTAATTGATGAAATAACAGCTCAGTGGAAGAGCACATGTTTAGAAAAAGGAAAGCCCTGGGTTTATCCTAAGCACCAGAACAACAACCCCTACAAAAGCACAGTTTAACTATAATGATGTTGAAAGAAATTATGAAGATTATAAATACTGGGTTCAAGGCATGGGGTGTAGCTCAGCAACAGTGGGCTTACCTCACCTGAGCCTTGAGGTTGATCCTTAGCACTGAAAAAGACACAACAACCAAACTGCATTTAAAAATGTAAAGAACTTATAAATCCTTTGATTAACATTTTTAAAAAATTGTATAAAAGCAAAAAGGACAGGGGGGGCATGGGACAGGGGTTTTCTAGGGAGGGGAAATGGAGAAAGGGGATGGATGGCATCTTAAATGTAAATAAATATTAAATAAAAAAATGAAAAAAAAAAAAAGAATACAAGCCCCATTCCATGTGACTTGTGGGAGCTGCTCTCTTGAGAGATTTGGGGAGGGACATTGAGGGTTAGGACATCGGTGAAACAATACAGGACAGTGATTGCAGGAGTGCGAGAGGGCAGGGGCAAAGCCTGGTGACCTGAAGGAGCCAGGCTGGGCTGTGGTTTTATCGCAAACAAAGACAGGCAGCACTTGAGCTAATCAGTTGTCAGCTCGTGCGAGCCTCTGGCCTGGTATGTATCCATCCTCCATTCTGCTATCTTCGTGAGAAAGAAATGTACAACAATTCTGGGAGCTGCCTCTGTCTTTCATCTCCTTTGGTATTGGGTACACAGGGGTGTGTCTATGGCTAGTTAGTAAATACTTTAATACTAGTGAAGAAGTACACCTAAACTTTTTTTTCTTAAAGAATAGTATTCATATGGAATAAAACGTACATCATGTGTGCTTGGTGGATTGTCACAAACTCAGTGACCACCCACCCCAGGCCTGTTGGCACAGGTTTGTAACCCCCACTGGTCAGAATGCCAAAGCACAGAGATGGGAAATTCAGAACCTGGCAGGCACATAGAGTGAGTTCAACGACAGCCTGGGCACTTCAGAGAGAGTCTCTCTCTCAAAATAAAAACATAAGGAAGGGCTGGGGGTGGAGGTTGGGGGTAGGAGGTGCAGCTTGGTGCTGAGGGCTTATCTATTCTGTGAGAGGCCCTAAATTCAAAAACCCAGTGCAGCAAAGCCAAAAAACAACAAAGAGCCCAGAAAGCAGTCTTAATCCTTTGGATTTTTGTTTTGTTCTTGCTGTTTAGACACATCACTAGGCTATTGTTGCATTCCCAACCCTTCAGCTACAACTCAATCTTTCCTCTGTTGAACTAGTATGGTGTTTCAACATAGAAGAGAATTTCTCAAACTTCACAGAAGAAATCAAAAACTTAAGATTATTGGCCCATATTTTATTATATTTCTTTTTGAAAGATTTGTTTTTGTTGTTTTTTTAGCTCTGCACTGCAGGAGGAGCTAAGGTGGGAGGAGTAAGGAGAGGAAGAGGAGGAGTGAGGAGGGGGAGAGAGATGTAGGAGGATGAAGAGCCAGGCAGGCATGGAGAGCAGTCCTGGGTAACAACTTACATTTAGGTTAGATAATTGGGAAACACATCTAATTGTATGGGCATACTGTTATTGAGCATTACCAAATATATAAAGACTTTGATTAATATTTAAGCTTTAGAGTCTCATTTCTACCAGGCCGCATGGTTGGCGGGATGGTCTGGGCTGTAGAGACAGCATGGAAGATTGGCAGAGCCATCTCCCATGCTGGCGTCTTGTGGGTGGCAGGGTCAGTGTCTCTGGCTGCCTGAGCCTACGGTCTGAGCAGGAGCCGTGGAGAACACACCTAGCCTAGGCTAGTCGGGAACATGGCAGCTGATTAAGAACAAGCCAGATTGAATGCCTATGATTTAAAATATTACCACAACACTGCATGTTTGTGTGTGTGTGTCTGTGTGTGTCTGTGTCAGTGTGTGTCTGTGTCAGTGTGTGTCTGTGTGTCTGTCTATCTGTCTATCTGTTCATATTGTAGACATGTAGGATGATGTGCTGGAAGCCAGATGCATCAGATCCCCAGTAGAACTGGGTTTGCAGAGTGTCATGAGACATCTGACATACAAGCTAGGAATCAAACTTGGTTCTTCTCAAATAGCTGAGCAGTCTCTCCAGCCCTCAGCTAGTATTTTCAATTAAATACTCTCAGCTAGTATTTTCAATTAAAATTTCAAATAGTCTTGATAATAAGCAATTACCTATTTTGAATTTCATTGCCCAAGACAAAGAAAACAAAAATCAATTTATGTACTTTTTTTTTTTTTTTTAAGAACTGGCTTTCGGGCTGGAGAGATGGCTCATCGGATAAGAGCACTGACTGCTCTTCCAGAGGTCCTGAGTTCAATTCCCAGCAACCACATGGTGGCTCATAACCATCTGTTTGTGGCTTACATACAATGGGTGGCTTACATCCCATTGTAATGGGATACAATGCCCTCTTCTGGTGTGTCTGAAGACAGCTACAGTGTACTCACATATATAAAATAAATAAAGACATCAATAAAAAAAAAAAAGAACTGGCTTTTGGTTTCTGTTATTCATTTTTTTATTTTTCTTTCTACTATTTTTGTCCGGTTCTTGTTTAGTGTCTGATTTCATTGTATCTTCTTCCACTGTTGAATTTTTCTTGGAACCCTTAGAGCATGTGTGTGCATGGGTGTACATGAATGTGTGTGTGTTCTGCTTTGATTACTGCTTTTACCCATGTGTCTTCCTTCTCTCTCTCTTCCTCCCTCCTTCCCTCTCCCTCTTTCTTTCTTTCTTTCTTTCTTTCTTTCTTTCTTTCTTTCTTTCTTTCCCTTCTTTCCTTCTTTCTTTTTAGATAGGCTTGAAGCAGTTGGTAGAGACCATCACTTGTCCCACAGATTCTTTTTTTTTTTTTTTTTTTTCGAGACAGGGTTTCTCTGTTTAGTCCTGGCTGTCCTGGAACTCACTCTGTAGACCAGGCTGGCCTCGAACTCAGAAATCCGCCTGCCTCTGCCTCCCAAGTGCTGGGATTAAAGGCGTGCGCCACCACCGCCCGGTTGTCCCACAGATTCTTAACCATCCTCCTCAAAGAACAGAATGGGCAGACAGTGAAGAGTACAGAGGGGAAGTAGTTGCGAATTAGCAACTTTAAATAGGATAAAACTACATAAAACTGTTAGGAGCCGCGTGACCGTGACAACATTCGCCATTACAAGATGGCGCGGGCATCCTGTCCTCCCACTAGTAAACAACTGACTGCGCAGGTATAAAAGGCAAAAAGCTCGCCAAAGTCACTGCCCATCCCGGGGTGTAATATGGGGTGATGAGTGAACAGCCAATCAGAAGTGAACAAGCCACTCTAGGGTACACATAGCAGGGCTTTGGGTCTTTCTGCTTCTGCTTATACAAGAATAAAGCCTTCGCTGTGGTAACCACCGGAACACTGCCTCACGTGTCTCTTTCGCAGGCGAAGGGGACTCGAAAAGGGGCGCAGAACATAAAACGGACTGAGACTCAGGGTTACACGGAACAGGTTTGAACTCTAGGTAGCAGCTACTGCGGGCTGAGTGCCATTGCAAGTCTAAGAATTCTCGGACCCCTTGAGGGTACCAAAAAAAACATAGTAGTCTCTTCTGAAGCAAGTCGGCAGGTCACCCACTGGAGTCGCAGGTCAGTCAAGCAGGAAACAAGTTCAAGAATAAATTCCTCTCCGCATCCAAAACTCAACATCTCAGAAGCTAAGGTAGGAATGGAGGCTTCTTCCATCCCACCCGACTCCTGCCTGCAGTGACTACTTGGATCCTGGAAGCTCCCTGTCCAGGGCAGGCACATAAAGTCTCTGGTGAGTCTGTCCCCAGTCAAATCTCGAAGGCAGCCTATTTTCCCCAATGAACAAGCAGGTTTGAAGCTGAGGTCTCTCGGCTTCTTCCCTGTAACCGACCAGGAGCCTTTAGGGCAGGCTCTTGTGTGTGGCCCATCTTCTTCTTCCTTTGTTTATCGTTTTTCTGAATCTTTGAGACTTGAGTCTCATATCCCACACCTGGAATTAAAACAAAAGCATATTCACATAATATTTCTGTGGGTTTTTTTTTTTTTTTTTTTTTTTTTTTTTTTTTTTTTTTTTTATTTTTTTTTTTTTTTTTTGGTTTTTCGAGACAGGGTTTCTCTGTTTAGTCCTGGCTGTCCTGGAACTCCCTCTGTAGACCAGGCTGGCCTCGAACTCAGAAATCCGCCTGCCTCTGCCTCCCAGGTGCTGGGATTAAAGGCGTGTGCCACCACCGCCCAGCCATACTTAATGTTTTGAGCAACTGTACAACACTGGTCAACAAATAAAGGAGAGGAGATTAGGAGGTTGGGCCTGGGCTGTAAACCAAACAGGCCGCAGAGTCAAATTGTCAGTAGTGTGTGTGCATGGTGGTGGGAGGGGTGGGAGACACCGCACACTGCTTCCTGCCCTTACACACAGCAAGCAGCGTTAGGAATTCCTTTAAGCCTTCAGGGACTTCCACTCAGGTAAAACTGGATCCTTGGATTCACCACAGAAAGGAATTTCAGGAAAAGCCAGTCTGAAGAAACATGGGAAGTTTATTTAAAGACATTTTTAAAGGTTGGAGAAATGGCACCCGGTGGGTAATGTGCTTGCTGCATAATGTGAGAGCTGAGCCTGGATCACTAGACCCCCTGTAAAGCCAGATACAGTAGGATGTTTGTAATCCCAGAGCTCCTTCAGTAAGGTGGGAGGCAGACAGGCCAGCTAGCTTGGATGCCCAGCAATGAACAAGAAACCTTGTCCCAAACAAGGTAGAAGGTTAAGACTGACACCCGAGGTTGTCCTCTGACCTCCACACTTGCCCCATAAGATTATGGCCATAAGCATGCACACACGTGCAGGAACACGCACACACACACATGCACACAGAGGGGCAGGAGGAAGAGAAAAGAGATTTAAAGACATTAATAACTTAAGATTTCTGGTGACTCATGGAGTTACTAGAAAAAGACAGGCCCAGGAAAAGGGTAGAGCTCTTCTGTCAGTGTGGACTCAGCTCCACAAAGGAACTCCTAACCTCTCTTAACTGTTTTCTTTAGCCACAGATAGGACTTGGGTGCATTCTGGAGTTACGGTTCAAAGGATTGCTAAGGCGTTTAAATGAGAACCCAGGCTAGCCCCTGAGGGCTAACAGGATAACAAAGACATAAGGCAAACCCGTAGTTGTGGAGGCAGGAAGTTAGAGTGTCCTCACTGTAAGCTAAGTGAATAGTCCTGCTGTGAGCATCTGAGAGAAGGGTGGGGTGCTACCCAGGGTCACACATTCTAACTGTGTTATTGTTCCTTTAACATTCTTTCCTGACTTGTTTCTGTATAAAAGAAATCGGGTTTTTTTTTCTGGCAACCTTCACAGCCAAGGTTAGTTGGGGCTGGAAACCTTGATTCTCAAGTGGGAAGCTTCACCCAGACTCTAGAGTTTGGGGTCTCCCTGCCCTCTTCATGGCCTTTCTTTCCCTGCCATTCTGCCTCACCTCAAAAACGACTCACCAGCTAGGCAGTGGTGGCGCATGTCTTTAATCCCAGCATTTCGGAGGCAGAGGCAGGCAGATTTCTGAGTTTGAGGCCAGCCTGGTCTACAGAGTGAGTTCCAGGACAACCAGGGCTACACAGAGAAACCTCCCTACCCCGTCTCGAAAAAAAAACAAACAAACAAACCAACCAACCAAACAAACAAACAAAAAAACCCCGACTCACCAAAAAGGAACTTCTGCGTTGAGATTGAGTCCTAGAACCTAAGTAATTAAAAAGAAGAAGACGGGGACGAGGAGGAGAAAATAAAGGCCCAACATGAAAATCGACTGCTTTAGTAGACAGACCGGCCGCTTCCCAGTCATTTAGGTCTATAGGCCTCTATTTTACAGTCTCTGTATTTTAAAAAGAAATTGAGAACCACTAAAAGAAAGTGGGCTTATTTGTAGTTTAGGTGGCTCTGGAGAGCTAAACCTTCACACTCTTAGTCTTTCTAGAAGAAACAAAATGAACCAGAGGCCCAAGGCAGCCAGGGACTGTGGGCATGCTGGGGACTGTGGGCATGCTGGGGACTGTGGATATGGTGACTTGGCTGTGAGAGGGGCTGTCTCAGTCTCTTCCTGGAGGCAGAGCTCAGCCTACTCTCTGCTCTGGCATGGGATTCCCAGGCAATTCTAATTCTCTAGGGTCCATTGTTTGTTCCCGTTTCAGCCCTTCCTCAATAGACTTTGGATTTTTCTTTATCTTCTGGACACACAAAACTGCAGCAAAATCCTACCCAGTCTTTTTGAATACTTGCCTTCTGATAAGAACCGATGGTGAGGTTTCTTTCCTTTTTTTGAGATTGAGTCTCACCATGGCTAGCTTTGAACTTACAGAGATGCCCTTGTCTCTGCCACCTGAGTGCTGAGTTATGTCTTGGTCTTAGTAGTGTTCATACCTCTCTCCTTTTTTCCCTCCCTCCTCTCCTCTTTCTTCTCCTCCTCCTCCCCTCTTCTTCCTCCTCCTCCCCTCTTCTTCCTCCTCCTCCCCTCTTCTTCCTCCTCCTCCCCTCTTCTTCCTCCTCCTCCTCCTCTTCCAATTTCCTTTTCCCCCTCATCTTTTTCCTCCTCCTGCCCTCTCTTTCCTATTTTTCCATCTTGGTGTTTTCTGGTTTGGTTGGTTTGGTTCCCCCCCCCCCGCCCCCCAAACAGTATCTCATATGATGCAGCCTGGCCTCAAACTCTAAATCTTTCTATTTCCTCCTTGGGTGATGAAACTCAGGCAAACACCACCATGTCCTGCTGATGAGGTGCTTTCTGTCAGGAGGGAGGGAGAGTGGGACTGAGGGAGGACAGGGGGCCCTATCCCTGGGCTAAATAATGTTACTTTCTTAGTGCAAGTGTAGCATGTTTATTTTTAACAGTGCAACAGTGACATCTAGTGGAGAAGATAGTTCAGTATGCCACCAAATGATGATGCCAACGCTTTCTATTTGTCAATTAGGGGGAAAAAGTGCCCCTTAATAAATTTGTGTTTTTCCTAAATACCAGCCAGTGATACCATAGGAAAGGTATCTAAACTTACACTAGAAATGCTTCCAGCTACTGTGTATGCTACAAATCTTGGGCTGTGGGCAGAGTTGTTCAGCTGGCTTCGAGGTGAAACCTGGCATCCACTTAAGACAAGTAATGAAACTTGTTCTCAGTCTTCTTTCTTCCCTCTCCTAAGCCTCTGGTGAAGTGTGAGTAAGTTTGGGGTGGTTTTTTATTATCATATTTTGCTTTTTATTGTAGAGACTGGTCTCATACCATAGCTATGTCTGATCTGGCACTTACTATGTAGCCTGGTATAGCCTTGACTTCATGGCAGCCGTCCCTCAGCCTCCTGAACTCTGGGATTACCGTCAATATTGAGAAAGGGCTTGCCGGACGGTGGTGGCGCACACCTTTAATCCCAGCACTTGGGAGGCAGAGGCAGGTGGATTTCTGAGTTCGAGGACAGCCTGGTCTACAGAGTGAGTTCTAGGACAGCCAGGGCTACACAGAGAAACCCTGTCTCGAAGAGAGAGAGAGAGAGAGAGAGAGAGAGAGAGAGAGAGAGAGAGAGAGAGAGAGAGAGAGAGAGGGGTTTGTTGGCAACAGTTCACACAATGGATGCGCTCTAGTCAGACTCCTGAAACATTCTTACCATAATAGTAAAATAATATCTGCCAGAGCCCTGGGATGAGTTCCCGATGGGAGGAGACTAAAGCAGAGTCCTGGGTAAATATAAGCCAGAAGGAGAAGAGTTCAATGTACTTATGTAGATTAAACAAATAAACAAATAACACCCCTGAGTGAATTCTAAATGGTTCTTTGTTCTCATTCAAGCTTAGTCTTGCTCAGAAGTCTTAGGAAATTAATCTGCCCTTCCATAGACGGATGGCTGGTTCTAGTATCTGAAAGAACCTGAATAATGAAGACTCCTGTCCAGAAATGCTGGGGCTGGAACCCTCGGGGCCTTGTGCACCCTGGGCAAACACTTCATCAATGGAGCCACACACCAGCCCTGGTTTGTCATTCTTCAGACAGGTTCTCATGTGGCACACGCTGCTCTCAACCTCTTGCTCTCCTGCTGTGTCCTGTTGAGTGCTGGGATTACAGGAAGGCATTTCATGTTGGAGAGGAAGGACAGAGAGACAGAGAATCCCAAGGCGGGAGAGTATTACTTTCATAGTGTAGAGGGTCAAAGCCAGAATTATTTTTCAAGTTTGACACTGAATAACACCTAGCATAGGTGTCCAGTCTACAGCCCATTAGCCATATACATCCCAGAATAACTGTGAATTTGCCCCCAACACATTTGTCAATGATAGACAACACCATATTGCTATGTAGAAAGTTGAACGCCCCAATTGTAAAACATTGGTCATCTCCAATTGTACAGAGGATGCTTCACTAAAATGTATGTTTTAAGAATTGTCCCTTGAGACTAGAGAGATAGCTCAGCAGTTAAAAGCGCTTGCTGCTCTTGTAAAGGACCCAGGTTCGATTCCAAGCATCCATTCGGTAGCTCACTGCCAGCCATAGCTCCAGTTCTAAGGGAGTCAAAGACATGCTTCTGACCTCTGTGGGCCTCAGGCACACACATAACATACATACATACAAATAGGCAAAACATCTGTTCCCATAAAAACAGAAATACAAATAAATAATTAAAAATAATTTTAAATATCCCTTAATAAATATTTTTACTACATACTGTAACAGGGTCCCAGACCTTAGTAGGCCCCCAGTTAGCCCCATGGACTCCATGATGAAAGAGCCGTTCAGGCTGTAAAACTCAGCATGTGGACAGCACCACCTGCCAAAAATTAAAAGATTAGACCTAATCCATCAAAGTTCATAGTTGTGGGAAAGTTTCTAAATGTACTAACCTTGCTTTTTGGCTTCTGTAGTTCTGCTTCTGGCTAACTGTTCTTATTGTCCACCCAGGACATGTTTTATTTGTTTGTTTGTTGTCTGGTTTTTGTTTTGTTTTGGTTTGGTTTTGGTTTTTTGCTTAAAAGCTGATCCCTTGAATATTCAGTGCAGTTGCCAGCCAGTTAATAACTTTCTGTTGTCTTACGCCCAGGACTGAGCAGTTGTCTCTGGTGAACACCCAACACTGGCAACTCCGTGTGTGCCACAGACTTCAGGTTCCAGGGTCAGTCCATGAGCTTGTGGATTATGCTGGCATCCACTGAACTCATTTGGGCAACGGACAATATCTTGCTCTCAGCTGCCTTTCTCTCCCACTAAATTTCAGGTTAAAACGTGAGTGGGTTGTTGTTGTTGTTGTTGTGTTTTATCTAAGGGGTTTGTTTGCTTGTTTTGGTTACATTATATAGTTACACTATAACCCAGTTCTACATGGGAACTCACGATGCAGGCCATTTTTAATAATCCTTCTGCCTCAGCCTTCCGGCTCCATACGGTGTTTTGACAGGAATGATACAGGCAGTGTCTGGGGCTAATCAAACTCTTAACTGAGATAATAGTGAAATAATATTCAGCAGGGCTGAGTCTGGAATGGGGGCGAGGATCAAAGTAAGATTCCTAGATAAAGCTGATAAATGAGGAAGATCTCAACAACTCGTGTAGAGAAACAAAATAGATTAAGAAGCACAGACACCGGTGAGTAACTTCTAGATTGCTGCTAGCCTTGTCTAGAAGTTCTAAGGAATTGCACCAGCCTTCTGTGGTCGGGCTGATTCTAATATTTGAAAGAAGTCTGGTGCCTGAAAGAGGCTTCCATTTGCTCGGTGTCTGCTGTGAGCAAGGTTATTAAGGTTTTATACACACTAATTCACACCGTGTTTTCTATAGTAGTTCTTTGTATTTGCTTGTTTGGGTTTCTTATTTCTTGTCATTTTGTGGAAAGACAAAGTCTCAATATCTACACTTATCTCAAACTTAGCAATTCTCTGGGCTCCGTGCCCTTCGTGCTAAGACTACAGGTTTATGTCACCATACTGAGCTATATGCAAATTTTTGATGTGTACACTTTTCTTTCCTTTCATTTCATTTCCTCTTTCTTTTTTCTATCTTCTTTCTTTCTTTCTTTCTTTCTTTCTTTCTTTCTTTCTTTCTTTCTTTCTCTTTCTTGTTTTGTTTGAGACAGGGTTCCGGCCCTGATAGGTATGATCAAACAGGAGTCTGTGGGGACCATACCTAGCCATAGCATAATGTAAAATATATTTTGTCCAACTTCGAAAGTCCTATAGCCTATAATAGTCTCAACAATATTTTAAAAGTCCAAAATCCAAAGATTCTTCCAAGATTCATGCAATCTCCTAACTGTAATCCCCTATGTAATCAAAATTTTTAAAAGCAGATTATGTACCTCTAAAATCACAGGACATACATTATTATTCCAAAACATCATAGTGAGGAAATACTGGATTAAAGCAAGACCAAAAACCAGCTGGTCAAATTTTAAATTTAGCATGTCCATATTTATGTCAAAGCACTCTTAAGATCTACAACTCCCTTCATCTTTATTGACAGCAACAAACTTTCCTCTCTTGGGCTGGTTCCACTCTCTGTTAGTCGCTTTCCTCAGCAGGTATCCCGTGGCTCTGGCATCTTGAACATCTTGGGGTCTCCAAGGCAACTTCAACTTTACAGCTTCTTGTTCCAGTGTCTGGAATCCACACGAGATCTTCTGGGCTCCTCCAAAGGGCTTGGGTTATTTCTCCAGCTGACCATGCCAGCCCAGTCAGTCAACAGGTTCTCCAGCACAGGAATGAGGATTAAAAAGAAAAAAAGACAATTAGACAACATTATAGCATGACCCCAGCCAGTTCTGAGGCTGAGGCAGGTTTATTTTTTCTCAATCTGCTTTTATATCATTTTAATTACATGCAAGTATTTAGGTCAGTTCTAGGTTGAGGAACTAGCAATACAATAAATGCAAATAGTCAAGGAACAAGCAAGGCAATAAGCAAAGTCCCGTGATCACCCCCATAATCACTCCCGTGATCACTGTTTCTAAGGTCTTGTCAGGATGACCAAA
Source organism: Arvicanthis niloticus (assembly GCF_011762505.2). Taxonomy (NCBI): domain Eukaryota; kingdom Metazoa; phylum Chordata; class Mammalia; order Rodentia; family Muridae; genus Arvicanthis; species Arvicanthis niloticus. Next base: position 40,333,883 of record NC_133430.1, read on the forward strand.
ATATCTGAGCCTCTTTCCCTGTTCTAGCCTAAGATTTAGATTCCTGACTGAAATTGCTTCCCTATTTTAGCCTAAAATTAGATTCCTGCCTGAACTTACTTCCTTGTCATGGCCCAATGTCAGATTCCTGCCAAGCATCCCCAAAAGCTCTCCACATCCAGCTCTGCCCTCTGTAGCATTCTAGGCTCTGGTTGACTCCACTCCACTGCTGCTGCTGTTCTTGATGGTTATCCCATGATACTGGCATCTCAAATACACTGGGGTTTTCTGCTGCAAACCAATCGCCTCTCATAGGTTCTCTTCATGATGCCAAACCTCAACTTCTTTGCAATACCCCTTTAGTCCTGGGCCATTAACTGCAACTGAGGCTGGACCTTCACCAGTGACCTTCCCTGGCCTCTCACAGTGCCAAGCCTCAGCTGCTCTCTAGGACCCGTTCATGCCTTCAAAACCAGTGCCATCCTGGTGACTCATACACCTTACCAATTCCAGCTGCAGCACAAGGTACAATTGTGTCTATCTTTGGAACACAGCTGCTTCATTGTGCTCTCAGAAAACACTTCCCAGATTTCACCTCTGTGATGCTGGTTTCTTCTTAATCACCGCTAATTTCTTAGCTCCAGCTAACCAGCATCAAATGTCCCAGTAGTTCCTACTATTCTTCACTCTAAAGCCAGAGCCACATGGCTGAAGCTGCTGACCTCTGCTGCTTGCTGGAGCTTGAATATGGCCCCCTTGCTCTACTACATCATCACCAGCTTAGTATTTTCCAACTCCTTCACTGCCTAAGCTTGGCTGTCCTGGAACTTGCTCTGCAGATTGAACTTAAACTCAGAGATCTCCATGCTTCTGTCTCCTGGGTTCAGAGATCAAAAACATGTAACACTACTCCTAGACATAAGCTTTTCTTTACCTGGAACTCTCTCTGTACCAGGCTGGCCTTGAACTCAGAGATCTCCTTGCCAGTCTCCTGGGATTAACGATATGTACCACCATGACTGGGTCTAAACGCTTCATGGCCATTATTCCTCAAGATCCATATCAAAAGGGTGTGTCATTCCACATCAAGATCCTAATCAAAAGCCAGTGTCTTCCAGCCTCAAGATCTGGATCACAGGTATGCCCTTCATTTCTGGATTATAGTTCATTTCAAATTAAAAATCCAATAGACTTTTAATAGGCTCCTAAAGCCCCACTTAAAGCATCCCACTGCTTTCCAAATCCAAAGTCCCCAAATCCACATTCTTCCAAACAAAAGCATGGTCAAGCTTATCATAGCAATACCCCTGGTATCAATTTCTGTCTTAGGGTTTTCATTGTTGTAAAGAGACACCATGACCAAGGCAACTCTTATAAAGGACAACATTTAATTGAGGATGGCTTACAGGTTCAGAGGTTCAGTCCTTTATCATCATGACAGGAAGCATGGCAGTGTCCAAGCAGACGGGATGCTGGAGAAGGAGCTGAGAGTCCTGTAACTTGATCTTAGGGCAGCCAGGAGAAAGATCTCAAGAAGGATCTTCCAGGCAGCTAGGAGATGGATTTCAAAGCCTAACCCACAGAGACACACGTCTTCCAACAAAGCCACACCAATTCCAAGAAGGCCATACTTCCTGGCCACTCTCTGGGCCAAGTGTATTCAAACTATCACATACCTTTTTGTTGCTGTTATTTTGAAAGACAATGTTCAATGTAGCACTGTAGGAATTTCAGGTCTCAGTTTAAACTTAAAATTGAAAGAATCTCAGGTTAAACTTAAAAATTAACCGCCCCAGGACACATCCCAGGAGGAGCACATTCCTTAGTCAGAGGATACCTGCTGGAGTAACATCAGAGTAAGAAGGGAGAGGCTGATTAACATTCCTCAGATCACAGGGGAGGGAACCCACCTTCGGGTGGGGAAGGCCCAGAACATGTAGACACATTCTGCAGGATGGACCAACCCTTGCCACTTACAGACAAGGGAGGTCTTTACCATATCTATCATTCCCCCAAAGACCAATCAGTTTAAAAGTCACACTGTTCTGCCAATCATATTGTGCCTAGTCACTGTTTCTCTAGTCCAACCCTTAAACTGTATAAAAACTGCTCTTAGCTTTGGCTCAGGGTTCCTCCTGCCTCCATGTGAGGGAACCCCAGTGCACTAGTTATCAATAAACCTCTTGTTATTGCATCAAATCCGCTGTCCATGAGTGCTTTTGTGGGAGCACGTCCCCTGGTTTGGATCTTAGAGTCCAACAGCACAGGCTTCCCTAGAGCTTTCTATGTAGTCCAGGCCAGCCTTTAACTCTTAATTTGTAGAGTGAAAAATTATAAAGGCCATTTTATGAAATATGTGTAGATTTTTTGCCTTACAGAACACGGAACTGAAAATAAGATTTCAGGCCTTCACATTCCAGGTGAAGGACACTTGCTGGATTACATTCCTCGAGCCTCTCCCACCTATGGGTGGGAGAGGCCCAAGGCAGGAAGACACATTCCTGACCACAGATAAAAGATGCTGCCACCTAGGTGGGGCTATAGCCGGAAGATAGTTAATCTGAAATAGTTGGTAAATGGCAGGATAGGACACAATAGCATGGTAAAAACCACATTTTTGAGAAGAATGAGTGTGCAGAGTGATTTTCACATGACTCTAGATCATTTGGGCTAGATTCTCTGAAATGTTCCACTGTTCTTGGTTACCCCTCCCTTGGTCTTCCCAGTGCTCTGTTCAAAATTTGTAAAACAACCAATCATGTGTAAGTGTGCGAAAATGCAACCATTCATGTGTAAGTGCTCGAAAATGCCTTCCTTCCCCCACCTCATGCTATAAAAGACCCTTTAACCCACCACTCTGGGCCAAAACCTTGCTCTTGGAGGTAAAGAGCTTGTAGTTTTGACCGCCGGCTATTTTCCCTAATAAAGCCTCTGCTGATTACATCCAGGTATGGTTTTTGTGATCTTTGGGTGGTCGCGACTTCCAGAGACTTGAGGAAGGGTCTCCCACTCCTGTCTCAGCCTCAAAAGTATTGGAATTATAGGCTTCTCAGGATTATAAAGATGATTCCACTTCCTCTTTAAATTTTTAAAATTTATTTATTTTATGTATATGAGTACACTGTTGTTGGCTCCTTTGCCAGCAAGTCTAGGTGAGAGGAGAGTGGTCTGGTCCCGCTGGGTCTCTTGGGGGCTGAGGGGTCTGGGGCTGAGTGGGATGGTGAGTGTCAATGGCCCAAAAGAAATACTGGGCCGGGAATCTTGTCGAAGCAGGAACTCAACTTTATTGCATCAGCCTCTCACTTATATAAACTGAGAGCATAGGGAGAGGGATTTTTGGTGGGGTGGGATGACCTAGGAGGTGAGGAAGGGTGACTGACAGGGCCAATGGCAAAGCTCTACATTAGCAACAGCAGGGCAGAAGCAGGGCCAAACAGGTCTTGCTGAGTCACCCCAAAACAGAAGTGACTGAGACAGGTCTCAAAACTCGAGCCAGGCTTAGGCTCTCCCACAAGGCCACAGAAACACAAACCAGGCTTGGGTTTGTCCACAAGGCCCAAACCAGGGCCGAAATGGGGCCCAACACACTATAACTGTCTTCAGGCACACCAGAAGAGGGCATCGGTTCCCATTACAGATAGTTGTGAGCCACCATGTGGTTGTTGGGAATTGAACCAGGGTCTTCTGGAGGAGCAGTCAGTGCTCTTATCCCTGAGCCATCTCTTCAGCTCCCGACGCTACTTCCTTTTAAAAAAAATTTTTTTTCCCCATATTTGTTTTTTTGAGACAAGGTCTCTATATCTAGTCTTGGCTGTCCTGGAGTTCACTATCTAGACCAAGCTGTTCTTAAAGTCACAAATATCTACCTGCTTCTGCCTCCCTAGTTCTGGGGTTACAAGTGTATGTCTCCATGCCTGGCATATTTTTATTATTTTAAAAAATTATATATGGGCCTGAAGAGATGGCTCAGCCATTAAGTGCACTAGCTGCTTCCAGAGGACCTGAGTTCAATTCCCAGTGCTAGCATGGCAGCTCACAGCTGTCTGTAAGTCCAGTTCCAGAAGATTTAGCACCTTTGCATGGGCATGCAGAATACTGACGCACATAAAGTTAAATAAACCTTTAAAAGGGGGGTACCATTGGGCTAGAAAGATGGCTCAGTGGTTAAGAGCACTGTCTGCTCTTCCAGAAGTCCTGAGTTTAAGTCCCAGCAACTATATTGTGGCCCACAACTGTCTATAATGGGATCTGATGCTCTCTTCTGACATGCGGGTGTATATGCAGATAGAGTGCTCATGTATAAAATAAATTCTTTTTTAAAAAAAAATTAACATTTTAAAAAAGATATCATTAAGTAGTAAAACAATGGTGTCACTTCTAAAAAGAAATTGTGTGTGTGTGTGTGTGTGTGTGTGTGTGTGTGTGTGTGCATGCAAGTGCAATTGCCTCTGCTGTCCCCCTGGAGTTGGTATTCTAGGCAGTTGTGATGTGGTGGTTTGAATAAGAATGACCCCTATAGGCTTATACATTTGCATGTTTGGCCCCAGTTAGTGGAATTGCTTGGCAAGGAAGGGAAGCATGGTCTTGTTAGAGTGGGTGTGGTCTTATTGGAGTGGTTGAAGTAAACCACTGGGAGTGGTTTCAAAAGCCCATGCCAGACCCAGTCTTTCTGTTTGTCTGTTGCTTGTATATTAGGATACAAAGATCTCAGCTACTCTCCAGCAACATGCCTGTCTGCTTCCCACCATGATGATAATGGACTAACTCTGAAACTGTAAGCAAGCCCCCAATTAAATGCTTTCTTTAATAAGAGTTTCCTTGGTCCTGGTGTCTCTTCACAGCAATAGAACAGTAACTACTGGTATGCGGAAACTTAAGTAGGATCCTCTGCAAGAGCAGTATGTGCTCTTAATCACAGAGACAACTCTCCAGACCCATTACATCTTTCTTTTTGTGTGTATGTGTTCATGTGGGTGCACATGTGCAGCAGGTTTACAAGTATACACACTGGTGTGAAAGACAAACAATAACCTCGTCGTGTGTCATTCCTTGGGCATGGAACCTCTCTCTCGCTCTCTCTCTCTCTCTCTCTCTCTCTCTCTCTCTTTCTCTGTCTTTCTCCCTCTCTCTCTTTCTTTTCTCTTTATGAGACAGTCCCTATCTGACCTGAAACCCAACATATAGACTAAGCTGGCTGTCCAGAGAGCCCCAGGTACCAATCTGTCTCCGCCTCCATAGCATTGGGATTACAAGCATATACTGTTGTGTTATGTAAGAAGCTTAAGGATAATTATATTAGAGTTTGAGAGGAAACAACAGAGCAGACAAGCTGTAAATCTCTGGAGCCTTGGGGTTTGTGGGCAAGATAGGAATATGGAGAAGAGGAAGAGAGAAAGCCATGTGTATTAGTCATGGATAAGGAACAAAGCCTAATAGACTATCTATCTACCTACCTACCTACCTACCTACCTACCTACCTACCTACAGGCATTTATTAGAATGGCTTACAGGCTATCTTTCTATGTATCTATCTATAGATCTATCTATGTATCTATCCAGGCTATCTATGTATCTATCTATCTATCTATCTATCTATCTATCTATCTATCTATCTACAGAGTATTTATTAGAATGGCTTACAGACTGTGGTCCAGCTAGTTCAACAATGGCTGGCTGTCTACCAACAGAAGTTCCAAGAATCCAGTAGTTGTTCAGTCCACAAGGCTGGATGTTTCTCTTGGTCTTTGGTATACAGCAGAATTCAGAAGAAGTAGGCTTTAATACTGGTGAAGAAATGGCAGGCATGCTTCTTTCTTCCATGTTCTTTCTATAGGCTACCAGTAGAAGGTGTGGTCAAAAGATATGTATTAAGCCAGGCATGCCTTTAATCCCAGCACTCAGACAGAGGCAGGTGGATATCTAAATTCAAGGCCAGCCTGGTCTACAAAGCAAGTTCTGGGACAGCTAAGGCTATACAGAGAAACCCTATCTCCAAAAAAAAAATAAAATAAAATAAAATAAAATAAAATAAATAAATAAAAAAAAAAGGGATAGATATACCCAGTGACTTGGGTTTTAGTTAATTTTTATTCCAAATGTAGTAACATTGACAACTAAGAATAGCCATCACACCATGACTTTTGAGTAAGGCCAATGTTATGGTTTGAATCAGAATGGCCCTCACTCGGGGCAGTGGTGGTACATGCCTTTAATTCCAGCACTTGGGAGGCAGAGGCAGGTGGATTTCTGAGTTGGAGGCCAGCCTGGTCTACAGAGTTTCAGGACATCCAGGGCTACACAGAGAAACCCTGTCTCGAAATACAAAACAAAACAAAACAAAACAAAACAAAACAAAACAAAACAAAACAACAGAAAAAAAGAAAGCAGGCTGAGCAAGACATGGAGAGCAAGCCAGTAAGCAGCGTCCTCCAAGGCCTCTGCATCAGCTCCTGCCTCCAGGTTCCTGCCCTGCCTGAGTTCCTGTCCTCACGGCTTTTGATGATGAACTTGAAGGGTTTTAGCAGGCCTGAGCATGGCAAACATGGTGCCACAGGCTCTGGCTTTTACCTTTCTTTCCCTTGTAGCCACCAAAGTCTGTTCCCTTATTTGCCCACTGATTTATTCCAAAGACTGATCACCAAGGGCCAACTATCAAAACACTGAAGTTTGGCATTCAAAATTTGTTATTTTAACTTACCTAATTAACACTCCCAATCAGAACTACCCCACACTTCCTAGCTCATTCCAACACAGACCTCCCCTTTTTCCCTCTTAAAATTAACACCTACAAAAAAAATGTGTCTGTCTGATTCAGATTCAGACACCATGTCTCTTTGCCTTGCTTAAAAAAGCAATCTCTTTGCATTTGGTTTGTGCTTGGAAATTGATGTTTGGGTATGGTCTGTGCCTAATCTGGGGTCCAAAGGGGAGTACCCTGAGGTACTTGGGTCCCTTCAAAATTGTTATATGGAACTGTGAGTGAAATAAACCCTTTCCTCCCTGTAATGTGACTTTCACAGACCAGCCAGAGGTTTAAATAAAGACACAGAGACTCACATATTTTAAAGCTTAGGCCTTTAGCTCGTGCTCCCTCCCAGCCACTCTGACTAATTCTGGCTTACTTCTTGCCAGGTGGCCAGGTCTACCTTGCTTGCTCTGAGTTGTTCATCCACCAATGCACCTGCTTGCTGAATCTCCTGCTTCTGATTTCTTCTCCCAGGAACTTTCTCTCTGTACAGAAGTTTACCGTTCATTTCCTGCTCAGCCATCAGATCTTTATTAAGTCCAACCAGCAATTAAGGATGAATGAATATTTACAAAATATGAGGCTGGTGATGGGCCATAGGAATAACAATGCCGAGGCCAGGCCAGTACCCTATGCCTGGTTTGGCCATCAGAAGCCGACTATACAGAGACAACCTCCACACAGTGTGCAAAAGGTGACCCCAACATTTCCATGTGCTTTGAGTCATGGTGCTTTATCGCAGCAACAGAAATCTAACTAATCCAAGTTGCCTTGGTCATAATGTCTCTTCGTAGTAATAGAACACGACCTAAGATGCCCAGCCTGTACAGCAATGGAATTCAACACCAATCTATGTGATTAAAAAAAAAAAAGGAGGGAGGAGGGGTAGTTTCAAGTAAAAGTTGACAAGACCCACAGAAACTTTCTTAGGCTTTGACCAGGATCCAAAAGAAAAGCGGTAATTCTTAAGGTGGCCCATGGTCCTGGCTTTTCAGATGGCTGCCTCGACTTTTTTGTTTGTTTTAACATGGATTCTGGCACTAGAATCCAGGTCTTTCTTTTTCATTTTTTTTTTTTTTCGAGACAGGGTTTCTCTGTGTAGCCCTGGTTATCCTGGAACTCACTCTGTAGACCAGGCTGGCCTCGAACTCAGAAATCCGAGTCTTGGGAATCTCTGCCTCCCAAGTGCTGGGATTAAAGGCGTGCACCACCACTGCCTGGCTCCCTCACTGCCTTCTTAATCTGTTTGGATTCTTAGATTGTTTTCTGTATATAAATAACTATCTCTCGTTTCTAACACTGGACAATTCTCCTGCCTCAGACTCCCTAATTATTGGAATTATAGAGTAAGCCGTCATGCCCTGATACACATTTCATCTCATTAAATTAATTTGATCCTCAAGTCTGATAAATAAGTTGGCTGAATCACTTATTCAAGGAAAGACTACCTTGTATTCCTACCTCCAAGATGCATCAGTTCTGTCAGTATTTGGAATAATCTTTCTATCCACCATTCACTATTTCTGCATCCATGAATTTCATTTCAAATAATCCTTCATGGGGTTGGAGAGATGGCTCAGTGGTTACGGGCTCTTTTTGCTTTTGCAGAGGACCCAGGTTTGATTCCCAGCATCCACTGGTGACTCATGATCCCCTAAACTCCAGTTTCATCTGAAGTAAGTGTCTTCCTTTTTTTAAAAGTGTATTATTAATTAAAATTAATATATTATAGGAGTTTTGAATGTTGATAAGAGTTTTTGTTGTTCTTTTTGAAGCAATTTTTAAAATTTTATTTATCATTTTTATTTCCCTGCTAGTCTATTTGTGCACCAAATGTATGCAGTACCTCTGGAGTCCAGAAGAGGGCACAAGATCCTCTTGAAACTGGAGTTACAGATGCTTGTTAGCTGGCACGTGGGAGGTGGGTTGCTGGAATTTGAACATGAGATTTCTGCAAGAGCAGTAAGCACTTCGAACTACCGAGCTATCTCTCCAGCCTACTTGCTGTTCTTAAAGGTGACCAGAGTTCAGATCCCAGCACCTCTATCTAATGGCTCACGGCTGCATGTAATGCCAACTCCAGTGGATTCCATGTCCTCTTCTGACCTCCTTGGGTACCTGCATGCATTTGTATATACCCATTCAGAAACATGGTCTTAATTTTAAAATAAATCAGGACAGATGTTGTGCCCCACACCTTAAAACATTCAACAGCTTCCTTATTAGCAGCCGAGTGGCATTACATCATAAGCCTGTAATTCCAGCTCTCAGGAGGCAGAGGTAGGATTGTTCAAAGTTTCAGAACAGGATACATAACAGAACCCTGGGGGGTGGGGGGTGGGGACGGGGGAAGATATCTCATAATGAAAAAGTGGTTGATTCATTTGGAAGGTCTAACAATATACATATATACAAGTAACAAATGTGTACGAAGCAAAAAAAAAAAAAAAAAAGCAAAGCAGAATTGAGTAAGTGTAATCCTACAATAATCACGAATGTGTTTTGTTTTTCACAGTCTTGCACGTGACAGAGAGACTACTTAAGAATGTTGCTGATCACGTCTCTGACTTTTGGCTAAGACCAAGTACTTTATTCTGAGCTAAATGAGTGACGTCAGCCCTGACGCACAGACTCAAGTGTTCGTGGATAACATGGCCCATTATTAACGAGGTTCTCCACACTCATAGAGCCAAACAAAGTCCTAAACTGAAATCCTTGACGAACACCTTCCTGGGAGCTCAGACGGCAGAGCTCTGCAGAGCAGGAGGCTCAACCTCTTCCTCTAGCTCTTATCTCAGACCATTCAGAGACCCGATTAGCAATGCAAGCCAGAGGTGTTTGCCTACTAGCAAGAGGGAGTGTTAAGTGACATCCAGAGCTTGAAAGCAAGTAGATATGCCTCGCCTGCAATCCGAGACTTAGGAGGCGGGGCTGGAAATCTGCAACCACCCTAGGCTGCCAGAAGCCCCACTCAAAAAAACCAAAACAAACAAAAAATTGTTTTCTTAGTAAGAAACAACTTTGCTTCACACTGGCTCTTCCTAAAAATTCTTTTCTCAGCTTCTCCTGTGAAATACTCTCCAGGAGGCTGCAGCTCTGCCCTGGGCTCCCTCTCCCGCTGCCTGGGGACAAATGAAGGATGTTGAAGGACCTGGGTGCCTTTTGTGTGTGATCGATCTGTTTGCGGTTATACACAATTTGACTATTTATTAATTGGAAAAGCACATTTGCATACTGATGAGATTCGTGTGCTTGTAGCACAATATTCAAAGACATTGATTTTTTTAGTGTGCTTTTTGTTTGGTTTGGTTTTGGTGTTTTGTTTCTTTTTTGAGACATAGTTTCACCGTACGGCCCTGATTGGCCTGGAATTTGCTACCGAAAATAAACTGACCTTGAATTATATAGAGTTCCTCCTGCATTTGCCTCCTGGTGCAGGGATTAAAGACTCGGTCCATCCACCAAGACCAGCAAGTTAACTTGATACTTACATGACAAGAGATGACAATGGTAGAAGTTGTTAGCATTCTGTCTAAACTCCACCTCCACAGTTACCTGGCAACCGCCAGGAAGGCCTGGCCCATTATAAAAGGGGCTGCTTGCCCCCCTCCTCTCTCTTGATCTCTTGCCTCTTGCCTCTAGCTTCTCTGTCCCCCTCAACCCTCCCCACTTCCCTTCCCCCTCTCTCCACGTGGTCATGGCCGGCCTCTACTCTCTCTCTTTCTCTCTCTCTCTCTCTCTCTCTCTCTCTCTCTCTCTCTCTCTCTCTCTCTCTGCCTCTGGTCCCTGAGGGGGAAGAGATGCCTCTGCATGGACCCACTGAGACATCCCCTTCTCCCATACCTCTCCACACACCCTCAGAACATACTCTCTTTATCTCTTTATCTTTTTATAAACACATCAGAAGTCATTATAATTAAACCATTACATTTTTATAACAATAGAAAAATTTTTATATACACCGCAATCCATAACAGACAATAGTCTTGAATTTGAGCTAAGGTGTCTCAGGCTAGGTTCAGTTGTGTTGTATGATGTGATGGCTCATGCAGCCTGGAGTCTAAATGCTGTGTGTTTAAAAGCCAGGCTGTAGAGAAACCACACAATGCAACATAGTGGGTATTTGTAGTGGGGGCTTGCCAAAAACATCTTAAATCCATTACTCATTCTCCTTGAAATTAATTTTAGTCAGCACACATTCAGAAGTCTTTTTACTCTTACTCAATCTTTTTTTGTTGTTGTTGTTGTTGTTATTATTTTGATTTGTTTTGTTTAAGACAGGGTTTCTCTGTGTAGCCCTGGCTGTCCTGGAACTCACTTTGTAGACCAGGCTGGCCTGGAACTCACCTGCCTCTGCTTCTCAAATGGTGGGATTTAAAGGCATGCATTACCACTGCCCAACATCTTGCCCACTCCTTACAGAGCCCCCATGGGATCCCCACTTTCTGCCTCTGCTTCCTGAATGTTGGGATCAAAGGCATGCATGGCCATGCCGGCTCAGTGAAGGAAGCTTTTCTTCCTTGGTGAAAATCTGGGCTTCAATTTCTTCTTAGATTGAACCATTGAGATGGCTCAGCAGGTTAAGATACCTAATGGTTTATCATTTGGACCCACATGGTGGAGGAGGGAGAGAATCAGTTTCTGCAAGTTGTCCTCTGACTTCCACAAGTGCAGGCATGTGTATCTATGTCAACACACACAGATACACACATACACACAAGGTAAAAAAATTGTGTCTCTAAAGGATTTTTCTCTTTTTAAAATTAAGTTTACTTTTAACTAAGATATAGTTACATTATCTCCCCAATCACTTTTATTCGTATTCCCCTGGTACCCTCTGAAATTCATGGCCTCTTTTTTTCTTTAATTATTATTGTTTTACAAACACACACACACACACACACACACACACGCACATATGAATAAATACGTAAATAAAACCCACTGAGTCCATTCAGTATTATCTGAATGTTTGTGTGTTGTTAGGGTTGACCACTTGATATGGTCTTAGCTAATCAGTTAGGGGGCCCATCCCCGAGGAGTATGAATTCTCCCTCTCTCGGCAGTAAACTGCCTGTACCTCTTCACTGAGGAGTGGTTACATCCCCTGTCTTCTGTTCATGCTGGTATGTCAACTGGTGTTATTATTCAGGTCTTATTTAGGCAGCCATATTGTTGAGATTTCATGGGTATAGTAGTTCCCTGAAGACAAACCTAGAAGCTAATTTCCTAGTCCTCTCTGGCTTTTGCAATCTTTCCTCCCTCTCTTCCTTTATGTTCTATGAGCCTCGGGGTTTGGGGTTGTGTTGTAGATATATCCATTGGGGCTGGGTATCACATGATCCATGGTTCTCTGCATTCTGAGAAGCTGTGGCTTTCTGCAATGGTCTCATCTGTTGCAAAAAGGATGACTAGCCATGGGTGGTTGACTACAAAATAAATTTAATTTTTTTTTTCTAAGTTGTGTTGCTGTTATTTAGCTATTGTGAATTTTTTTCTTTTTTTTTAATGAAATATTTGTAAACTTTTATTCTTTGAAATTTTTATACATGCATACAACATATGATCATATCCATCGGCACCCTAGTTCCCCTAGAATTCCTATCACATATGTGATGGTTTGAATATGCTTGGCCCAGGGAATGGCACTATTAGGAGGTGTGGCCTTGCTGGAGGAAGTGTGTCACTGTGGGGGTGGGCTCTGAGACCCTCCTCTCCCAAGAACTCACATGATAGAAGAGAACTGACTCTTGCAAACTGTTCTCCGATACATACATGTGCTGTGCCTCATACCTCTTTCACACACACAATTGCACAAAACACAAACAAAAACAAGGCCTAAAGAAGGCTAGATGTACATTCTATCACAAAAAAACAGAAGGAGGTGGTAGGTGTGAGTGTTTGTAGGACTTCCTCACCGGCACCATGCTTTCAGTTGGTCCTCAATGCAGCAATACGAAGAAGCAGGAGTTTTCAAAGAAAGAGAGAGATTTCTCAATTTTTTTTGGGGGGGGTATGTGTTTGTGGGTGCTTGCATATTTCTATGTGCTCCATGTACGTGTCTACTCGTGGAGGTCAGAGAGAGGTGTTTGGTCCCCTGGAACTAAAGTTGTAGGCAGCTGTGTAGCAACCAGGAGTACTGAGAACTGAACCCAGTTCCTCTTCCAGAGCAGCCAGCGCTTGAAACCTTTGAGCTGTCTCTCCAGGCTCTAAAAGATAAGAAGTTTGAGACATGAGTCATGAAGGTGGAGCTCTCATGATTTAAGATTAATGGCTTTATTAATGTCTGTGGTGCTGGGGATCAACCCATGGACAGGAGCAAGCTAGGCAAGCCAGTATCGCTGAACTAATCCCCCTGTCCCAGGTTAGTATCCTTGTAAAAGAGGCCCAGGAGAGTGCATGTGTCCCTTCCAGCACATGAGGACACAGATGACACTTTCAATGAAGTAAAGACTCCTCGTGAAGACATCGAATTTGTTGATACCTTGATCTTAAACTTCTTGCTCTGAAAAACTATGAGAAATAAACTTCAACTTGTAGGTTATCTAAATTGATAAAACTTTTAAATTGTTTCATCTCGTTTATTTATTTGTTTATTGAGGGATCACACATGGGATACTTGTGGACAACTTGCAGGGGTTGATTCTCTCCTATCATCTGTTACTGAACGAAGTAGAATGTCTTCTTTTTGTTTGTTTGTTTTTTGTTTTGTTTGTTTGTTTGTTTGTTTTTCAAGACAGGGTTTCTCTGTGTAGCCCTGGCTGTCCTGGAACTCACTCACTCTGTAGACAGGCTGGCCTCGAACTCAGAAATCCACCTGCCTTTTTTTTTTTTTTTTTAAATATTTATTTCATATACACGAGTAACACTGTAGTTATCTTCAGACACACCAGAAGAGGGCATCAGATCCCATTACAGATGGCTGTGAGCCACCATGTGGTTGCTAGGAATTGGACTCAGGACCTCTGGAAGAGCAGCCAGTGCTCTTAACCACTGAGCCATCTCTCCAACTCTGTGTGTTCTTACTATGCATGATGCCTGGGTTTGAGCCCTAACACTGAGAAGTAAAATGCATATGAGCACTGTGCCAATTAGAACGTGTGTAGGGGGGTTCGAGGCCAGCCTGGTCTACAGAGTGAGTTCCAGGACAGCCCGGCTGTACAGAGAAACCCTGTCTCCAAAAACAAAACAAAACAAAACAAACAAAACAAGTGTGCAGGGGCTGAAGAGCTGGCTCAGGGGATGAGTACTTACTGCCCTGTCAGAGGCCCAGATCCAGGAGCTCCAGTGCCTTCTTCTGACCTCTGAGGAATCTTGCATGCATGTGGTGCACAAAAATTCAGACAGACACAGACATAGCCATAATTTTTTTAACACAAAAATTTAACACACACACACACACAAAGTTTAACACAAGTGCAGGAGCAACAAGGGTGATTTTCTCATGCTTCTCAGAGATGGCTTCTGGGTAGTGCTCTCACTGAAGGAACAGGACAGCACAAACCAATCTGTACTTTTAAGGTTGGGAAGGAAGCCAAGGGATTTAAAACCATCAAAACAGAGCACCTGTGCACCAGTTAGATGGCTCAACACGTAAGGTGCCTGCTGCCAAGCCTGATGACCTGAGTTTATACACACACACACACACACACACACACACACACACACACACACACACACACACACACACACGGCAGGTTTATTGGGAAGGTACTCTGGAAAAGCAGAAAATGCTCTTAACTACTGACCCTTCTCTCTAGTCTCCTGAATTAACTCTTTTCAAATGTTTTCCTTTTTAGCTTTGTGAATTAACTCTTAAGGGAGGAAACTATGATATGCAATGTTCTAACTCAAACCCACAGATCCAGATGTGAGTCACCACACGCGATGACTCCATTGTTTTGACCAGGAGGAAACAACTTTCTTTTAATGGTTTCAACAGAGCTCCAGTAGCTGTCCTCATTTCCCTCCCAGAGTACCTTAACATTTCCTTTCCCTTCAAGACCTAAAATCCTCTAGGAGACGAGTTGAATTGAGGAGTAAATATAACCCATTGCTACCATGAAAATCCAGAAATCCAACTCCAAAGTTGCTCACTAGAAAGACAGAACAGGACTTTTGGTCACTTCCTCATGCAAAGCCTGCTGGCAGCTCTTTTAGGAAGAGATAAGAAACCAGAGCTTCCTTCTGTCTGTCCTTCCTGCCTGGAAAACCAGGGCTCTTTCCTGCTTCTGGCCAAAAATGGGCCTGTTCACCTTAGGAGTCCCTGACCTTAAACCGCCTAGTCGATTCTAATTGCCTGTCCTTATCACTAGTGATAATGAACCAACAGGCCTGTTACTTACTGAAGGTTTATGCATACCAAGCTCTAGTCTAAATTCTTTGCATGAATTAATTCATTGTATCCTCAAAATAATCCTAGAGAAAAAAGGAAAGGAACAATTTATTTGCCAGAGTAAGACAAAAAGAGGCAGATCTCAGGCTGGGACTAAGTCTCAAATGGTGGATCACTAGTCTCCGGGGTCATTCCCACAAAACAGGCAGATTTGAATCCATGAAGTCTGACTCTTAAGCCTGAATTGTAAGTATTGTTACCATTAATTTGTTTCAAAAAATTTTTCTTTGCATAATGCTTGATCGAACTCAAAGTCTCATGCATGCTACCTACATCAGCCCCTAAGCTTCTGTGCTCAGTAGAGATTTGTGATTGATGGCAGAGGTGAGCAGGGTGAAAGATGTCTTTGGGGAGTTACACACCGACTAGGATGAGGAATTTGCATGAGACTCGTGTCTACATTTATTACCCATTGGGTGTTCGGGTGCATGTGCTGGATTAAAGATTTCATTCAGGTTGACAACTCGTTGCTCTTGCAGAGGGTTCAGTTCCCAGCACCACGTAGTGGCCTGTCGCTTCTCTATCTGACCAGCAGACAGGAACGACCAACTCGGAGTTCTTCGCAACGCAGTTTGTTCAGGACCCCTTTATAATCTTCTCTCTGGAAGCCCCCATCCCCTTAATGGCAGTCCTTTTATCCCCATGCCTGTCCCATTCAGAACCTGCCATATGGGCATGCCTCATTGGTGCACGCCAAATGGCCCTAGTCTTCGTGGCAGCGAGTCTGCGCAGTAGTTCTGCAGACCCGGCTCTGTCAGGGAAAGGAGGCCGCAAACCGCCAAGAAGCGGAGCTCGAAACTATGCAGGCACCATTTTAGCTGGCTGTGCCACCGCACCGCTCCTCATAGTGGCCCACAACTGTCTATAACTCCATGAATACCAGGCACATACTTGGTGTATTTGCACACATGAAAGCAAAACACTCATATACATTAAATAGCTGGCTGCAAGGCAGTAGTGGTACATGCCTTTAATCCAGCACTTGAGAAGCAGAGGCAGACAAATCTCTCTCTTGTGAGTTCGAGGCCAGCCTGGTCTACAGAGTGAATTCCAGGATGCCAGGATGGTCGGGGCAATGCAAAGAAACTCTGTTGAGAGAGAGAGAGAGAGACAGACAGACAGACAGACAGACAGTCTCTTGCTCTCTTTTCTTTCTTTCTTTCTTTCTTTCTTTTCTTTTTTTTTTTTTTCTTTTTCTTTTTTTTTTTGGTTTTTCGAGACAGGGTTTCTCTGTGTAGCCCTGGCTACACTCACTCTGTAGACCAGGCTGGCCTCAAACTCAGAAATCCGCCTGCCTTTGCCTGCCAAGTGCTGGGATTAAAGGTGTGCGCCACCACGGCCCGGCTACCTTGCTCTCTTCTCTCTTATCTTCTTCTCTTGTTCTTGCCCCTTACTCTCTTCCCCTCTCTCTCCACATGTTCATGGCTGGCCTCAACTCCTCTTCTCAATATCCCTCTCTCTCTTCCTCTCTCTGTCTGTCTTTTTCTCAACTCCCTTCTCCATGCCCTGAATAAACTCTATTCCATACTAAAAAATAAAAAGAAAGAGTATGTATGTATGTATATAATTCTTTTAGGAATACTTGGTGACACATGCTTTTAATCCTAGCACTTTGGAGGCAGAATGTCTTACTTGGGGTTTTCATTGCTGTGAAGAGACACCATGTCCAAGGCAACTCTTTTTTTTTTTTTTTTTTTTTTTTTTTTTTTTTTTTTTTTTTTTAATTTTGAGCTTGTTTGTTTTTTAGATTCATTTATTTATTTAATGCTTTATCTGCATGTACACTCCCATGCCAGAAGAGGGCAACAGATCCCGTTGCAGATGGTTGTGAGCCACCATGTGGTTGCTAGGAATTGAACTCAGGACCTCTGGAAGAGCAGACAGTGCTCTTAAACTGCGAGCCATCTCTCCAGCCCCCCAAGGCAACTCTTATAAGGGCAACATTTAATAGGGGTTGGCTTATAGGTTCAGAGGTTCAGTCCTTTATCATCAAGGTGAGAGCATGGCAACGTCCAGTAAGATGTGGGGCTGGAGGAGTTGAGAGTTTCTACGTCTTGATCCAAAGGCAGACAGAATACTGGCTTCCAGACAGCTAGGAGAAGGGTCTCAAAGTACACCCCCACAGTGACTTCTTCCAACAAGGCCACACCTACTCCAACAAAGCCACACCTCCTAAAAGTGCCACTTCCTTATCGGTCAAGCATTCAAACACATGAGTCTATGGGGGCTGTTTATACCTGTTTAAACTACCACAGATGCAGTAGATAGAAGGATAGATAGATAGATAGATAGATAGATAGATACATAGATACATAGATACATAGATAGATACATAGATAGAGATATATGATATAATGGAGGAGAGGAGAGACTCCCCACACTTAGATAAATCTAAAAAATTAGCAAACCATTAGCTGCTTCCTTCCTTTTTCCATTTGCTTGTTTGTTTGTCGGGAGAAGCGGGGCTCTCCCACACCACAACACACATGCAGAGATCAGAAGGCAATTTCTCTTCTTCTACCATGTGGGTTCTGGGAGGGAAACTCAGATCATCAGTCTTGGCTGTAATCTCCTTTGTTCTCCGATCCATCTTGCCAGCTCTACATTAGCTATTTGAACTTAACTCTGTCTGTCTTACTCTCTGTCTCTCTCCGACTCTGTGTGTGTACAGCATACATGTGCTCTACTCTACATGCAGAAGTCAAAGGTGGTTGTTGAATGCTGAATGTCTTCCTTAGTCAGTCTTTACACTAAAACGTATTTATTTTGTTTTATGCATATGAGTATTTTGCCTGCATGTATGTCTACATCATATTTTTGCAGTATCTGAGGAAGTCACAGAAGGTGTGGAATCTCCTAGGACTGCAGTTTACAGAGGATTGATGACCTATAAAAATCTGAGATGTGGCTGGGCAGTGGTGGTGCACGCCTTTAATTCCAGCACTTGGGAGGCAGAGGCAGGTGGATTTCTGAGTTTGAGGCCAGCCTGGTCTACAGAGTGAGTTCCAGGACAGCCAAGGCTATACAGAGAAACCCTGTCTTAAAAAAGAAAAAAAAAATCTGAGATGTGAAAAGATGATATTTGAACAGATATATTCTAATATATATATACTAATATATTCTAATAACACACATACATACAAGCAAAATGTACATATATACATACATGTACATGCATATGTATAGGTGCATGTATATGTGCAGATAGAAATGCATATAGTTGTTGAGTGGTGGTGGTGCATGCCAGTGATCCCAGCACTAGAGAGGCAGAGGCATGTAGATCTCTGAGTTCAAGGCCAACGTGGTCTACAGAGTAATTTCTAGGACAGCCAAATGTCTCAAAGAACCAGTATGTATAATGGTGTCATGTGTGCATATACCTGAGTACACATGTGTTTTAGTTTGGTTTTTGGTTCTGTGATAAACACCACGACCCAAACTAACATAGGGGGGAAAAGGGGTTTATTTCATCTTAGAACTCCAGACTACAATCTGTCATTGAGAGAAGTCAGGGCAGGAGCTTGGAGCAGAGGCCGTGGAGGAACGATGCTTACTGACTTGCTAAGCCTGTTTCTTATACAACCCAGGACCACATGCCCAGGGGTGGCATTGCCCACATTGTACTCCCCCACATCAATTATTAATAAAGACATGTCAATAGCCAATCTGCTGGAGGCAACCTCAATTGAGATTCTTCAATTGTGTCAAATTAACAAAAACTAACCAGCCCAATAAGTAGAGACACACATATATGTATTGTGGAGAGCTCTTGGGGCCGCTTCTAGGGATTTGACAGGAGTTTGACATTGAGCTAGGACAAGGAAGTCGGTAAGTGAATACAGCTAAGGAGTGTGTTCTTTGTGTCTTGATAGGTATTGTGAAGACCTTGAATGCAGTAATCAGTGGACCTTGTCTTTTCCTTAACTACTCTATTTATGCCTTAGGACTGACCACATTCTTTGTAGGTACTTAGAATGGTATAAAAGCAGACTGGAAAAAATAAACCCACTTCCGCCTCAACACTGGCTGCAGTCATGCTACAGTGTTGTCTAACTGTCTTTTTCTTTTCAATCCTTGAGCCCTTCTTTGAGACCTTGTTGAATGACTGAGCTGGCTTGGTCAATGTATAAATATGAGTGCAATACACATACATACTTACTTTTTATCAAAAAAGAAATATGCATTTAATTCAAGAGGCAGGAGGATTTCTATGAATTTGAGGCCAACCTGGTCTACAAAGCAAGCTCCATGACAGCCAGGACTACATAGAGAGATCTTATCTTTAAAAAAATTAAAAAAGACAAAGAAACATTAAAATTTGCTAACATTTTGTGTATGGATTAATGTCATCACACACACTTGGCATGTATGTTACAAACATGTTTCTATGACTAACTAAATGCCTGACAAGTCACTTAAGAGAGGTGGCTCATGCTTTGAACTCATGGTCCCTTATGGAGGTGAAGACAGATGGTGGCAGAAGTAGCTTGTGCCTTTGGCATCAGGAGCACTAGTCTGCCTGCTCACATCTCAATAGACCAGGAAACAGAAAGAGAACAGGAAGTGAGGTTGGGCTAAATACCTCATAGGTTGCCCTTCTACTCCACCCTCAACCTAATTCCCCCGGAGAGGCTCCACCTCCTAAGTGTTCCCCAAACAGCACCACTATCAGGGGACCAAGTGAAACACATGATTTTGTCGTTGCCTAGGTTCATGGTCATCTCACAATGCAGAATGCATTCAGTGCAACGTCAACGTTCCCATAAAGTACAGCCTTCTGGGGCTGGGGAGGCGGCTCAGTTGATAAAGCGTTCTACCATGCAAGCAGGAGGACCTGAGTTTGATCCCCCAACTGGGGCTGATGGCTTAGGCTTCTAATCCAAGTGCTGGGAGGCAGAGATGAGGATGTCTGAGGCTTCCTGGCCAACAGCCTCGCCCAATTGGCGACCTTCAGATTTAGTGAGAGATACTGTCTCAATAAACAAAGTAGGGGCTGCAGAGATGGTTCAGCAGTTAAGAGCACCAGGTACTATTCCAGAGGACCTTGGTTCCATTCCAAGGACACACATGGACACACAGGACCACAACCATCTGCAAACACATTTCCAACAGATTTGACAATGCTTCTGACCTCCTCAGCCATACACAAATGTAGTACAGAGACATAATGTATTATACATACATACATACATACATACATACATACATACATACAACATTCAAGGTTGACTTCTGGTCTCCATATGCAATGACACATGCTAAAAATGAAAGAAACTTTAAAATACAGTCCTTTCTGGGACTATATGGAATTTATTATCTATAAAGGAAGAAAGAAAAACAAAAACATTTTGTGTTGAAAACATATTTTCAACACAAAATGGTATAGAATAAGTATTCCAATTCCAAAAAGAAGAATCATGAGGTTTGCAAAGCAAGATCAGACAGAACCCACTGGGGCACACACCAAACCCTAAAGCTCCATGGTCAGCATTTGGATCTTAGTGGCATCCTCGGGGCTCCACTGAGCTTGAGCAAGCCTGCCTTCATCTCTGTTGACTGTAACACATGTTGAGTGGCCTCTCTCATAGGCTGGCTCCCCACAGTGCTTGTGGCTTTTCTTGGCAAATGTTCCATGTTTCTGACATTTCCAAAATTCTGGAGTATTCACTACCATTAGGCATTCACTGCCATTATGTTCCTGGTTCACAGCTTCCTGCACACACGGCCCACTCAGGAATCTTCCTCCTCCGTGTTGCTGGCTTCAGTAGTTTTCTGAAACTTCAGTGTAAGACCCTCTCACTCTTGTATGCCTCCAGAACCAGGACCATGTGTGTGACATCTGGTTGTCATCTGGAGATGAAGCCTTGTTCCCCTGGACTATAGCTATGGTGGACTCTGAATGCCTAGCTTCTGGGTGCTCAGCTGAACCTTGAGAGGTGGCAGGGATTTTACCAGAAGGCCTTACTCTGTGCCCTGGAGTTTGTCTTTGTTCAAGCATCTTTATAGTTGACTTTTAGCTCAGGCTGATCTAGAACTCACCACAAAGGATAACCTTAAACTCCTGTTTCTTTGGCCTCCTTTCACCTTTTGAGGTAACAGTAGTTGTCACTGTCACATCCCTAAGCATTGTTTTTTAAATGAATTTGAATCAAGTACTGCAGTTATCTTCTGACCTCCAGACATGCAGGCTGTGGTGTGTGTGTCCTCTCATGCTCAAACTTACACAGACACACACAGACACACACAGACACACACAGACACACACACACACACACAGAGTGAGGGAGGGAGAGGGAGAAAGAGAGACGAGGAGGGGGTGGTTTAAATCAGTATGGTGGTCTCTAGTTGGTGGAATGGCTTGTCCCAGATTACAGTATATGACTTTGTTGGAGCTAGTGTGTCACCGTGGGTGGGCTTTGGGGTTTCAAATGCCAAAGCCATTCCCAGGTTCCCAGACAGCTCTCTGCCTCCCTCTGTTTCCTGCTCCAGTGCCATGCCTACCTGCCTGCCTGCCTGCCTGCCTGCCTGCCTGCCTGGTGCTATGTGCCATGCTCCTCACCATAGACTAATTTTTAAAATTGTCAGCCCCAACATATTCTTGGTTCTATAAGTTGCCTTAGTCATGGTGTCTCTTCACAGCAACAGAAAGGTAGCTAACACACACACACACACACACACACACACACACACACACACAAATACACTAAAAAAGAGATTAGAGCTAGATAGAGCTAGATGTAGTGTTGTGTTTGTGACCCTAGCACTTGGGAGGCTGAGCTCAAAAACAGCCTTAGTGAGTTCTGTAGCCTAAACTACAGAAGACACTCACTCAAAAACAAACAATAAACAAATAAACAAACAAACTAGCAAACAACTGAGAAGGGGGTAGGGGAGAAACCTGGAGAGATGTTTCAGTGGTTAAGAGCATGCAGAAGACTCAGGTTCACTTTCCAGCAATGACATGGAAGTTCACAACTCCAGTACCAGGGCATTGGACAGCCTCTTTTGGCCTTCCTTGGGGACTTTCATCCACACAATGCACATGCTACATGTATGCCAGCATGCATATACATAAATACAAATCTTTAAGAACAGAAGGAAGTCTGCAGAAGCCAGAAGCAGCTTCGTTGGCAGAGTGTTTGCACAAAGCCCTAGGTGCCCTCTGTTTTCAGCACCACACAGAACCAAAAGTGGTAACCCACACCTTTAGAACCAGCACTAGGAAAATGGAGGCAAGAAGGTAAGGCTACTAGCTACATATCAAGTTTGAGGCCAGCCTGAGCTATATGGTACCCTGCCTCAGAAAATGACAGAGATATCAAAATGTCTTTTCAAAGATGACCTAGTATTTTATATATGGAGAAAAACTAACTTTATGATAGAAAATTCTGGTGGCCTCCACTGTCAGCCAATAATTATCTTGAACATTACCCACACCAGGACAATCAGACAAGGCGTTCCTTCTGTCATAATACTCTAGAAATGGTCTGGGGTTGCTTAACACATAAAACAACTCTAATTATGATGAAATGTCAGCTAAACCCAAGTTGAATGTCGTTCTACAAAATCCCTGACCATGTTTTCAGTTCTGAGAAACTTTGCCAGGTACAAGGCGGCTGCTGAGCTATCAAGGCCACACACGACATTCAATTCTAAGTTGGTTCCTGGTCAAGGATAAAGGAAGAAGTGTGAAGGATACTGCTTGACAGCTTATGAAACTTGAATAGACTTTGGATTAGATATTAAAGAATTAATATCAAGAATTTTTAATTTAGATCACTGTACAGACTGTGTAAGAGAATGTCCTGGTTTTGGCCATATGCACGAAAGTGCCTGGTAGCAAAAGGAATAGTTGCCTTCTAAGCCTCCTAAGAACTCAGTTTAAAAGTTTTAGAAAAAAAAAAAAAAAGTATGTGCACACGGAAAGAACAAATAAGCGGCTCTACCAGGGAGAAATTATGCTTGGATAAGTGGGAATTTCTCAGACTAATCAGCAAGGGATTGTAAATTTTAATAGGTCAAAATAATTCCTCAAAAGGCTGATCATGATATATGTGTTCATGTGCCAGGGCATGTGTGCACATATGTGCATTTATGTATGTATGTGTAAGATATATGTGCATTCACTAACTGCATAGGAGTTTATTTCATTTGTGAATGCAGAAAAAGACAACAAGCTTTAACACTAAGTTTGGAATGTTGTGGTGGCATCTATACTCCCAAGGCTTGGGAGCCTGAGGCAGGAGGTCAAGAATTTGAGCCTGGCCTAATCTACATAATGAATTCTAGGCTAGCCAGAACCACAGCCAGGATCATTATTTTAAAAACAATGTTACAAGATATTTGATTATTGTACATAGAAAACCTAAATGATAGCAAAATATACAAGCTTAAATAGATATTGCATTTGTCAGACGCAGTTGGATGTGTCCGGTAGAGAAGCCGTTGGGTGTGGCTCTAAAAGCCTCCTTAGATAAGAATGCAAAAGAATGGAAAGTTCCTGCATGTTTTAAGGTAAATTGCTTGGGAGTGGTTTTGTAGTCTTTTCTCTATGACTCCTTCCCCCCTCCCCCACCCCCCCAAAAAAGTCAGCTGGATGACCTTGAGCTACCCGCCTGTAAAGGTGGAATGGTTCAGGTCCAATGTGGCTTGGACCCCCGAACCTCCAAGATGGAGACATGGTTCAGCCTGCCAGAGTATAGAGGAGGAACTAGAGACTTCTTTTATAGCAGCTGGACCTTTGACAGAGCCCTCTCTCTTGGCTTGGGAGATCCTTTATGAAAGTGGCTCTGGGTAAGAGATAGGGGTTTTTCTCTTTGAGCTTGCAGGAACGACAGAGAAGCAACTGGCGGGACACAGGTAAAACAATATTCTAGGGAAAAGAGCTAAGGAGCCCTCGTGGGTTTGGGAGAGCTCAGGAGAAAGGCAGGCTAGCTCAGTAGTGTGATACGGAAAGAGGTTTCTAAAGAGCTGGCAGTTTAGCTGTAGGATCAGGCTTGTAAATAGATACTTTGCATAAAAATAAAGTTACCTCGCTGACCCAGCAGGTTTTTTGCCTTAGTTTATGCCATCCTCCCATATTTTTATAGGTATAAGTTAAACAAAACTACACAAACAAATCAAACAAAAAGACACTTCTGTCTCACTTAGGGTTTCTATTGCTGTAAGAGACACCATGACCTCAGCAATTTTTATAAAGAAAAGCATTCAATTAGGGCTGGCTTACGCTACGGAGGTTTAGTTCATTATTGGTCATGGCAGGAAGCTTGGCAGCGTGCAGGCCGGCATGGTACTGGAGAGGCAGCTGAGAGTTCTACATTCCAATCCATAGATGGTAGGAAGCAACCGAGAGACACAGACCCTGGCTTGAGGGTCTCAAACCTCAAGGCCCACCCAGTGACACACTTCCCCCAACAAGGCCACACCCACCACAACAAGGCCACACCCACCACAACAAAGCCACACCCACCGCAAGGCCACACCTCCTAATAGTGCTGCTCCCTATGAAGCCATGAGGGCTATTTTTTATTCAAACCACCAATTTCCAAAAAAAGTAGAGAAAAGTTTGAAATTGCATCAGATTGGTTGTTTGTTTGAGACAGGATTTCACTGTAGAGCTTAGTCTACCCTTGAATTTCTTTAAACTAAGTGCTGGGATTGCAGGCAAGCGTCAAGCTACACAGCGGAGACATGGTCTGTTGATGTATATACCCAGGGTGCCTCCACCTCATGGTAATTCTCCTGCCTCAGCCTTTCAGGTGCTGAGATTTCATGCTTGCAACATCCTGCCCTGTTTGGTTATCTGTGTATTCTGGAGTGAATAGTGTCATGGTTTTTTGTTTTTTTTGTTTTTTCCAATTGCCTTATATTTCATTTAATTCCAAACCTTTTGACAACTGCTTAAATCTCCTGTCAGAAGCTTTGTGCCTAGGTACAGTGTGGCTACAGTCCTGTCCTCTGGGAGGTGAAAGCGACACCTGGTCATAAATTCAAGACCAGCTCTACATGAGAACTTGTCCAAGAAAAACAATAAACAAATGAGCGATTGAGGGCTGGAGCTCAGTGGTCTTGCCTAGCACATACAACCGAGGGGAAGAAAGAAAGGAAGAAAGGGGGAAGAGGAGAGGAAGGAAGAAGGGAAAGTTTTGGAGTCATGAGAAACTGCCTGTCTCATAAACAGCAGCTCTGCCAGAGAGCTCCGAGCCCTAGCGAACGCCGTTTGACAGTTTGCAGAGGCGGCTGGCTCTGTGCAAGAAGAATTGCCACAATTTTCCAAGCTCCGCAGAGAACATAATAACTTTATTGTACCTCTTGTTTACCTCCTAATGGGAACTTCATTCTCACTGGGCCCTCTTCAAACCCTGGTGTCTAGACAGAGAAGAAAATTCCATCTAGAGAGATAGAACGGAGAGAGAAGGAACGCCTTAATAGCTACCTCAGACCTGATGTCTGGGGACCATAATCACTGGAAAGAAAGGATGTATTTCTTTCGTCACTCAGCTGTGTTTTTCCTCTCTGCTTCCTCCCTCCCACTCTTACTCTCTCTCCCCACCACTTTTGCGTGGGTTTCTGGAGATCAAACCCAGGTAACCAGCTCCACAGCCTTCGCCTGACCTCTGTTGAAACAGTCTTACCCAGACTGGAAAGAGTGAACTCAGGTCTTCACTTCTCCCGCACCGGGATCCACCACACCCAGTCTTATCATGGGCTGGGAATCGAAACCGGGGCCTCGGGTAGATAGGCAACATTCTACCAACAGGGCTACAACCCCAGCCCTTGGTTCTCATTAATTACTGTGGGAATTCTGTGGGTTCTGATTCGTGAAGGGCACCACAGGCTCCTTTCCAGCTTAGCTCTGTTAGGGCCCTTTGGGTTTAATTGGGTCGGCCTTATTTTGGGTTGGGGTTCTGCACTGGCACCTGCTTCTCCCCCCCCCCCCCCCCCACTTCAATAGCTCTCTTTCCATCTTTGGCCAAACTGATCTCCTAGTTTCCAAAGTATCTCCATAAACGTATCTGCGGGCCTTTTCCCTCAGGGCTTTGCCGCCAGGGCCGCTTTCCTGCTGAGACTGGAAAAGGGAAAAGTCCTCTCAGACCCTTTCTTCTCTTAGGATCCTTGAGAGCCATTGGACTTTAATTCACAAGCATTTCACAGACTTCGTGTTTCTCTTCAGTTATTGGCACCTGGGAGTTTTCTGGTGGAATTTGTAAAGAGCCAAGAAAGCTATCTTTAGCTGGTAGACAAGTAGGCTTTTAGAGACAAAATAAATTCAATTTTACTGCCACGTTTTATTATTTAAGATTTTTTTTACACTTTTTTTTTTTTTGAGGGGGAAGGGGACACATGCCATGGCACACCTGTGGAAAGCAAAGGACAGACTTGCACTTTCAGGAATAGACTCTTTTCCTTCTACCACATGGGTCCCAGGGATCAAACTCAGGTTGTCAGGCTTGGCAGCAACCATTTTTACCTGCTATTCCAGTGGGTTTCAACCTTCTTAAAGCTACAACCCTTTAATACAGTTTCTCATGTTGTGGTGACCCCTACCATAAAATTATTTGGATTGCTACTTTATAACTGTAATTTTGTTACTGTTATGAATCATAATGTGAATACCTGGTATTTCTGATGGTCTTAGGGGACCCCTGTGAAAGGGTTGTTTGACCCCTGAAGAGGTAGAGACCCAGAGATTGATAATCACCTGGGTGGTGGTGTTGCATGCCCTTAATCCCAACACCCGGGAGGCAGAAGCAGGTGGATCTCTGAGTTCAAGGCCAGCCTGGGCTACAAAGTGACTGTCAGGGCTATGAAGCAAATTCCCGTTTTGAAAAAACAAAAACAACAGGAAAGAAAGAGCGATTTAACTTCCGGGCTTGGGAGACAGTTCAGTGTGGGTAAAGTGCTTGCTATGCAAGCACGAAGAACTAAGTTCGAATCCCCAGCATCCATGTAAGAGCCAGGCTCTCAGATATGCAACTGTAACTCTAGCACCCAGAGAGGGGCAGTTAGATCCTTGGTAGGGCTTGTTGCCAGCCAGTCTAGCCCAAAACAGGCAGCTCCAGATTCAGTGAGAAACCCTATCTTTAGAAAGATGTGTGGCAAGAGACAAAAAAAAAAAAAAAAAAAAAAAGAATAAATAGATGTGGAGAAGACTGGAAAGATGGCTCAGCTTTGGAGTTCCCTGTGCCACAGGATCTCCTGCTGAGAGATGTGCACTCTGCTGGAGGAGCAGGACATGACAAAGGCTGACCCAGATCCAGGGTTGGAAAAGGGCAGTAGTGAAGAGAGGTTGACCACAGCTTGAGAGTTGGGTAGCTATTGGGGTAATCCTTCAGTGAAGGCTCTTTGTATGCAAATCAATGAGGCCCAGGGTTTCCAGGTTAAGTATGCTGCAATCTTGCAGCCCTACCTGGCAAGAACACCTTTACCTTGCATAACCACATCTCAGCACTGTGCTAAGGGTGCTAGTTCATACCAGTGTAATTGGAATTATGTATACAGGTTATATAGCAATTTGCATGCAACCCATGAATGCATACTACTGCCCTTAGCCAACCATAGTGGCGCATGCCTTTAGTCTCAGCACTTGAGAGGCTGAGGCAGGTGAGTCTCTGTGAGTTCGAAGTCAGCCAGGTCTACAAAGTGAGTTCCAGGATGGCCAAGGCTCCTCAGAGGAACCCTGTCTCAAAAACCAAACCAAAACAAAAAAGTTTACTTCATTAAATGAGAAACAAAGAACAAATAAAAAAAAAAGGGGGGGGATTAATATGAATGCAGATGCAACCATTACAGGCACCAGCATGGTTTTTATTTGTTTGTTTGGTTTGGGGTTTGGGTTTTTTTTGGGGGTGGGGTGGGGTGGGGGTAGGGGTGGGAAGTGGGGATGAAAAAGGACCTCTTGTCCTAGATCTTAGGGAAGGAAACTCAGTATTGCACTAATAATGGGAGGTTATCTCCAGCCATTTATAACAACTCTTCTTTCTCCAGCTTCTTAATGCAGCAGAAATTTAGATCGCTAACATATATTCATTATATTTTTTAGACAGGGCTCACTTTGAAACCCTGGCTGACTAGGAACTTCCTATGTAGACCAGGCTGGCCTTAAGTGCACAGAGATCCACCTGCCAATGCCTTCTGAGTGCTGAGACTAAAGGTATACACTACCATGTTTAACCTGACTTTTTCCTTCCGTCCTTCTTTCTTTCTTTCTCTCTTTCTTTCTTTCTTTCTGTCTGTCTGAGAGAGAACGGGTTGGTGGGGACAGGCTTGGTGGCAAACACCTTTAATTACATACAGCACTTGGAAGCTTGGGAAGCAGAGGCAGGCAGATCTCTGTAAACTCAGGACCAGGTTTGTCTGCATAGTAAGACTCTGTCTCTATAAGAAAGAAAGAAAGAAAGAAAGAAAGAAAGAAAGAAAGAAAGAAAGCGTTTAAATTAACCTGTGTGGCAAGTATAAATAAATGTAAGTACATGATACTAACTAGATCTGGACAAGTTTCTACCAATACTGGTTTCTTTTTCTTGAATAAGAGAGAAAATATGATTTTGCTGTTCTTGTTTGAGTTGTGAGTCAGAAATGGTAAGCTATAAATTCTCTAAGCCATGTGCCTTCTTGGGTATTAAAGCCTCAAGTATGGGCTCTTGGATTTTCTACAGCCTTTTAAAAGATGTATTTATTTTATTTTACATATTTGAGTGTTGACTGGGCCGTTAGTCTTTAGTCCCAGCACCCAGGGGACAGAGGCAGGTGGATGTCTTAGTTCCAGGACAGCCAGGGCTACACAGACACCAAACATAAAATACACATATGAGTGTTTTGCCTGCATGCATGTGCACTACACATGTACAGGGCCCACAGAGGTTAAAAGATGATGTTAGATCCCCTGGAACTGGAGTTACAGAGGGCTATGAGCCATTCAGCCACCAAGTTCATCTTTCCAGTCCTGTTTTCTCAAGTTTTAGACAAAGGGGAATGTCCTACCTCCTTCCAAATAGGTATATTTTATTAGTTTTACATGCATAAGATTTTACTTAAAGATTTATTTTTATTTATGGGTAAGAGAAAAACTGCGAACTTACTTCACATCCTTTGGAAGCATAGCAAGCATTCTTAACTGTGGAGGCATCTCTCCAGCACCATAGAGTTCTCCTTGAAGAAACTATGACATTGTTTACTTTTTAAAAGTGACTTTTCATGGGCGTGGAGGGATGACTCGAGGTTAAGAACACTTGCTGTTCTTGCAGAGGACCCGAGTTAGGTGCCAAGCACCCACATGGTATCTCAGGACTATCCATAAGTCCAGGGCATCTGATACCTTCTTTTGACCTCTGAGAGCATGTGACGCATAAATGAGGCACATGCAAACATGCATACATGCAGGCAAAACACTCGTACAAATAAACTAAACATATCTAAATTTTTTAATTAAA
The DNA here is from genome assembly GCF_011762505.2 of Arvicanthis niloticus. Taxonomy (NCBI): domain Eukaryota; kingdom Metazoa; phylum Chordata; class Mammalia; order Rodentia; family Muridae; genus Arvicanthis; species Arvicanthis niloticus. The sequence goes on from NC_133430.1 coordinate 40,363,434, forward strand.
AAAGTTCAAACGGCTTATCAACTGTATCAGCTTAGTTGCTTGTTCTCTAGAATTAAATGACCTAGTAGGACATTTTAGTTTGGCTAATTGCAAAAGAATGCTAGATGTATATATATAAAGTAATCTCTGGCAAAGAGATCTCAGGGGTCTTTGAAATGTGCTGCCTGTGCTATAGCAGTGGGCAGAATTCCCTGTTAGTAATAAACTCCTGAGATCTCTACTGAACGTGTCCAAAAATCCAAACCTATAACTTTCTCTATTACTACTGATTTTGCAATCAGCATTACTAGTCTACATGATTTGACATCTTCAAGGTTTTCTGTTATTTGCTCGTCTTTGAGACAGCATCTCAGTAAATAGCCCTGCCTAGCCTGGAACCCACAGAGACCACCTGCTTCTACTGCCACATCTTGAGAGCTATGGTTAACCATGCATACTTCCCCACCTGGTGATGTTTTCAGAATGACAAAATACTACAGAGGCCAGGCATGGTGGCCCATGTCTTTAATCCCAGCATTCAAGAAGGCAGAGGCAGGAGGGTCTCTGTGAGTTCAAGACCAGCATGGTCTACATAGGTGGGTTACAGGATCACCAGGCTTGCATGGAGACACCTTGTGTGTCAAAATAAACCAACTAAACCATAACAAAACTGTAAGAGAAAAAGAAAAAAAGGGGGAGACAGAACTATGGAAGAACAAGAAGATTCGGGGCTGGGGTGTATGTAGTTCAGTGGTAGAGCACTTATGCCTAGAACATTCAAGGCCCTGTGTTTGATCCCCAATATGAAAAGAAGAAAAGAAAAAAAAGGAGGATTTTTACTGAGAAATTAACATGGTTTACAAGGCATGTGTGCAGATACATAGAAGGAAAGGCAGGTGCAGTCTCAGGAGAGTTTCAGTGCTGTGCAGCCAGTTCTCTGATTTATTGCAAGCTTCAAGGTGAGCAACTGGATTTTCCTGTTTATCAAGGAAGAGGGGATCATCATTATCTCTGTGACCTGGAACTCGCAGATCTTCTGTTATCAGCTCAATCAAATCAATGACTATTGAGACAGATAGTTACTGCTAACCTCCCATGAACCAAGGCCTCTGGTAAATGCAAAATAATGCTTGGCATATAGGTCAGTGTGTTCCCTTTGACTTGGTGTGCATAATTTAACCCACACACTCTGAATGCTTTGATGGTAAAGGAAAAGTACTAGGTGTTCTTTTTAGTGTGGTTTAGTTCTTTTTAGTCGAGAAGATTGTGTCTCCTGTCTTAGACCATAAACAAAGCTATTAGGAGGCCAGATCTTAAACTCTGGCAGATTACTTCTCCTATATGGTCACCTTACTACTCTTTGTAATTTCCTCAGTGCTCACCATGCATATATTTACTTAGATGTGTTTAATCAGATTGTCAGTAAAGATTTATTAGATAAACCATCAGAAAAGTTGTTGTTTTATTATTTTAGTTTGTGGTGCTGTGGATTAAACCCATAGTCTTGTGTATGCTAGGCAAATGTTCTATCACTGCTTCACATGCCCCAACCTCCCCAGATTAAGTTCTTTGGATGACAGGAATACATCAGGACCTGATAGCTTGTGTGTGTATGTGTGTGTGCACTTCCTGGGTAGAGGAAGCTTGAACCTAAGGCCTTGCACATGCTAAGCCTGTCTACCACTACCACCATTCATCTCCAGATTTATCTTTTAGGTTTAATTTTGAAATGATCTTATTAAATTGTTCCAGCTGTTCTTGAACTTGCTCTATTACCAGGCAGGCCTTGAACTTGCCATTCTCCTGCCTCTACCTCTTGAGTAGCTAGGATTACAAGCCTGTACCACAAGGCCTGGACCTGATAACTGATTTATGCTCAAAATACAGTCATCTTTTAGTATATGAAAGGGATTATTAACTCCAGGTCCCCTTTGGAGATGGAAATCTGAGGCTGTTCAAATCTCTTATGTCAAATGTTCTAATATTTGCATATAGCATATACATATAGCATGCTTAAATTATCTCTCAATTATTTATAATACTTTTACATTGCATCATCCTTAGGAAAGAATAGCAAATGTGTGTTGGGGGAGTCCATACTGTTCAGTATAGAAACAATGTTGTTTTGTTTTTTAGAGGCAGGGAGGACAAGAGAGAAGAAAAGAGGAAGAGGAGGAGGAGGAAAAAGAGGAGGAGAAAGAGGAGGAGGAGAAAGAAGAGGAGGAGAAAGAAGAGGAGGAGGAAGAGGAAGAGGAGGAGGAAAAAGAAGAGGAAGAGGAGGAGGAGGAGAAAGAAGAGAAAGAGGAGGAGGAGGAAAAAGAGGAGGAGAAAGAGGAGGAGAAAGAGGAGGAAAAGAAAGAAGAGGAGGAGGAAGAGGAAGAGGAGGAGGAAGAGGAGGAGGAAGAGGAAGAGGAGGAGGAAGAGGAGGAGGAAGAGGAGAAAGAAGAGGAAGAGGAGGAGGAGGAAAAAGAGGAGGAGAAAGAGGAGGAGAAAGAGGAGGAAAAGAAAGAAGAGGAGGAGGAAGAGGAAGAGGAGGAGGAAGAGGAGGAGGAAGAGAAGAAAGAAGAGGAAGAGGAGGAGGAGGAAAAAGAGGAGGAGAAAGAGGAGGAGAAAGAGGAGGAAAAGAAAGAAGAGGAGGGGGAAGAGGAAGAGGAGGAGGAAGAGGAGGAGGAAGAGGAGGAGGAGGAGAAAGAAGAGGAAGAGGAGGAGGAGGAGGAGGTCTTTCTTTTTGTCCATTCTCTTCCATGCAAGGGCTCAGCAAGGAGACAGCTATGCACAACCCAGGCCGGTGTCATCTTAGAATTTGGCCATGACCTGCTCTTGACTTTCAAAACTACAGAATTGTGAGAGATTTAAGTCTCTATGTAAGCCACTCAGTTGGGGTGCTGGAGAGATGGCTCAGTGTTTAGGAGCACTGAATGTTCTCCCAGCAGACCTGGGTTCAATTCCCAGCACCCACAGGGCAGCTCACAAACTGCCTCCAGTTCCTCCAGTTCCGGGGAATCTGACACCCTCACACAGACATATATGTATGCAAAACACCAATGCATATAACATAAGGATAATTTAGTACAAAAGAAAAGAAAAAGTCACTTGCAACATTTTGTTACTGTAGCCAAAAAGCTGGCTGGCTGAGACAGCTATCATAGTAATTAAAACTCCTTATGTAATTAGAGCTATTTTGCTGATAAGGACACCCCCCCCCCCTTATCTTAGCCTCCCAACCAGTGAAAGAGGAAAATATCTCCAAGTGACTGTTGATAACCTAAAGAATGCCACACAGACAAAGCATTGATGTATTGTAGTTGTGAAAGTCCTCTGAGGGTCAGGATTACAAAATCTGTAATGATATTGCAAAATCAAGATACGTTCAGCTGAGACAAAGGTTTATCTGTCAGAAAGATAATAGCAAGTACTCAGAGACAAACGCAGGGTGCCTGCGCCCTTCATTTTAAACTTAAGTCTAATGCTTCAGGCACAGCAATCCTAATATTTATAACCACATTTTAATAGGCACTCTAGAATAGCTTTTAAAATAGGCTCTCATGACATGCTTCATTAACTCTGGGGGAGGGCGATGGAGGTTGAGAGGAGGTATCCGATGGCCCAGGCTGTCTTTTAGCTCACTCTGTAGCTCAAGTTGGTTGTGTTCTCTTCATCCTTCTGCCTTTACCTCTGGAGTGTTAAGATTACAGTGTGTGCTGCCACACCCAGCTGCCTTATTAAGTTTTAAAATAGCTTTTGGGACTGGAGAAATGGCTGCTAGGAGTACTTGTTCTCACAGAGGACCTGGATTCAATACCCAGTACCCACATAGAACATACAAAGCTAACTGTAACTCCAGTTCCAGGGGCTCTAACAGCCTCCTCCTCTGACCTCTGTGGGCATCAGGCACATGTGTGGTGTGCATGTATGTATGTGAGCAAAACAGGCACACAAATGAAATAAAAATATTAAAATCCAAAATAAGGTAGTTTTTATTTTCTTTCCCCTCCTCCTCCTCTTCTTCCTCCTCTTCCTCCTCCTCCTTCTATTCTTCTTCCTCCCCCTCCCCTCCTCCTCTTCCTCCTCCTCCTTCTTCTCCTCCTCCTCCTTCTATTCTTCTTCCTCCCCCTCCCCCTCCCCCTCCTCCTCTTCCCCCTCCCCCTCCTCCTCTTCCCCCTCCCCCTCCTCCTCTTCCCCCTCCCCCTCCTCCTCTTCCTCCTCCCCCTCCTCCTCTTCCTCCTCCTCCTCCTTCTATTCTTCTTCCTCCCCCTCCTCCTCTTCCTCCTCCTCCTCCTTCTTCTTCTCCTTCTCCTCCTTCTATTCTTCTTCCTCCCCCTCCTCCTCTTCCTCCTCCTCCTCCTCCTTCTTCTTCTCCTCCTCCTTCTATTCTTCTTCCTCCCCCTCCCCCACCTCCTCTTCCTCCTCCTCCTTCTTTTCCTTATTCTTCTCCTTATCCTTATCCTTCTTCTTTCTCTTCTTCTTCATCCTCTTTCCTCCTCCTCTTCTTCCTTCTCTTCGTCCTCCTCTTCCTCTTCTCCTTTTTGAGACAGGGTCTTACTAGGTGGTCCTGAAAACTCACTATGTTGACCAGGCTTGTCTCAAACTCATAGAGATCCACCTGCCTCCTCTGCCTCCTAAGTACTAGGGTTAAAATCATGTGCCACTACCCCAGCTATAACAGCTAATATACAAAAAGGAAAAAAAATCATTTACATAAAAATGCTGCTACTAATTACTAAATAGTAAGAAAATTACTAATATTTAAGTCTACTATCGATAAATAAAATGGAGTTAAAAAAATAAAATGTGTTATGTTAGGCCAAGCATAGTGGCACATACTTTTAATTCCAGCACTTGAGAGGCAAAGACATACATGATTTACCTAGCAAATTCCAGGCCAAACAGAGCTACATAGTGAGATCCTGTCTCAAAAAAAAAAAATGTTATATTAGGTTTGGGACTACAGCTCAGTTGGTAGAGAACACTTAGCTAGCGTGCACAAAGGCCTGGGCTCAGTCCCCAACACTGCTTAAACCAGAGAAGAAGGTACATGCATGTAACCTGGTATTCCAGGTGAAAGCAGAATCACCAGGGTTCTTTAGCTACAGTGAGCTCTAGGTGTGCCCAACGCTCAGTCTTTGTTGCCCACTTCATTGCACTGAGAATCGCCTGGAAGACACACGTTTGGATGTCTGAGTTTTCAGAAAGGGTTAACTGAAGAGGAATGGCTCAGTCTGAAGTGAGTAAGTGTCACCACCCTCGGGCTAGAAGCCTCGTCTGAGTAAAAGGGGAAAGAAGGGAGGTTGGGTGTGGTGGCGTATGCCTTTATTCCCAGCATTTGGAAGGCAGAGGCGCAGGCCGATCTCTGAGACTTCTAGGACAGCTGGTATTAGTGGTTTTTTAATAAGTGTTTGCTGCAGTTAACTCAGCTAGCTCCCAAATAATTGAGATTGGACTCTCATATTTATCAGGCTTTAAAGGCACACAATTGATCAGTTTTACTCTATTGTAATCCTTTAAGCTAATCTCACTATCCCGGAACCAAAATCCCTATGATACTTACATGTTAGTACCGATCTGATATTTTCTCATCGTGTCTCCTGGACTCTGTCCCTGTGGCAATGAGTGCCAGGATCAAAGCTGTGTGCCGCCACTGGTGGCTCTCAGTTGTGTTTTCAAAACAAGTGGACTCTAAGCATTGTAAAAGTCAGTTAGATGGGAAAAGGACAGAATGTGAGGTCTCTAGTGCAAACCCTTAGCTGTCTGAAAATGGTGAGGACAGATGGAGGAGCGTGCGTGCGTGCGTGCGTGCCTTTGAAGCTATTGTCGTCCATCTTGAATGTCTTCCAAATGCCCATGTCTTAAAGATTATTTGGTCCTCAGGCTGGTGCTCCGGCCAGATGGTGCAACTATTAGGAAAAAGGGCTGTATGGGAAGATTTTAGGTTACTGGGAGCACGCCATTAAAGGGAATTCTGGGGGCTAGAGAGGTAACTCAGCCAGTATAAGTAGTAGTCACATAAGCCTGACAAGCTGAGTTTGATTCCCAGAACCCAGATAATCAGCTAGATATATTGGTAACCCCAGCACCATTGTGGTGAGGTGTGAGACTATGGTGGAGAACTGGCCAGAGGCTTGGACTGGCGTACAGCATGCAGTAGACCGAGAGCTCTTGCCTAGACCAGGTAGAAGGTGAGAACTGGCTTTGGAAAGCTTTTCTCTGGCCGGGCAGTGGTGGCGCACGCCTTTAATCCCAGCACTTGGGAGGCAGAGGCAGGCGGATTTCTGAGTTCGAGGCCAGCCTGGTCTACCTGGAGTGAGTTCCAGGACAGCCAAGGCTACACAGAGAAACCCTGTCTCGAAAAACCAAAAAAAAAAAAAAAAAAAAAAAAAGAAAGAAAGTTTTTCTCTGACCTCCAAACTTGTGCTCCCTCTTTCACCAGCACCCAAGACAAACGTGTTAAATTAAAAACAAACATGAAAGGGAGGGTTGTGGGACTGTGACCCCTTCTCTTGTTTCCTCCTCATGAGGAAAGCATTTTGCCCTGTTTTCTACCGTAACCATCTGGTATGCCTAGCAACGCCCCAAAGCCATGAGTCTCCCCGGTCATTCCTGGACTAGAACCTCCAAAATTATGGACCAATAAATCTTTCTCTGTCCCTAACTTTTCAGCTGTTTCAGCTGATGAGTAACTGATGAGCGCACACACCTGCCGGGGCCGGACTTGCAGAGGCTAGTGAAAGCTGGGAGTAGGAGATTGAGACAGTGGCTTCTGTGTGGACTGGGGGAGGAGAGGAAAGGCTGCCATTTGCAAAGCAAGGAATTCTACTGAGAAAGTAAGAGCCCACATGCCACACATCCAACAGAACCAGCGGCTCATACTTCCAAGAACTGAAGGGCATGAAAGAGGTCTTTGAAACCCGGTGATTTCCGCCAAGCTAATCTTTTAAGTCCTGGATTCCTTTCTTTGGTTACTTGACTTAAATTGCTCAAAGCACAAAACTGTACTCGCCAAGAGACAGCTGAAGTGAATTAGTCCTTCAGCTTCTAGCTGCCGGAGTGAAGCTGGCACCTTTGATGGCATTTGAGGTTACACTTTCAGTTGAGATCACACACACACACACACACACACACACACACACACACACACACACACACACACAGAGTGGAAGGGAAGATGGGGAGGATGATCCCAGCACTCAGAAGGCAGAAGCAGGCAGATCTTTGAGTTCAAGGCCAAGCTGGTTTACAGAGTGAGTTCCAGGATAGTCAGGGCTACACAAAGAAACCCTGTCTCAAAATATAAAACAAACAAAAACTTACTGTGGATAACATCGTAGGGTATTCACCAGAGAAGACTGCTCAGACATGGGTTTAAGTCAATAGAAAGTCTTTATTAGCCCACTAGCAACTACACTGAGTGTTCAGAATCTTGGTGTAGCCCTTAGCCTTTCTCAGGGTAATTTTTTTTTTCTGGTTTTTTTCGAGACAGGGTTTCTCTGTGTAGCCCTGGCTGTCCTGGAACTCACTCTGTAGACCAGGCTGGCCTCGAACTCAGAAATCCGCTTGCCTCTGCCTCCCAAGTGCTGGGATTAAAGGCGTTTGCCACCACTGCCTGGCTCAGGGTAAATTTTTAAGCACAAAAACCATGTTCTGAGTTGACATACTTCAGTTAACAAGAACAGTTAACCAGAAGTGGAACTACAGAAACCTAAAAGCAAGGTTAGTACACTTTGAGATTTTCCCAGAACTGTATGGACCTTGATGGATTAGGTCTATTTTAGTTTTGGCAGATGGTATCATCTGTGTGCTGAGTTTTACAGCTTGAATGGCTGTTCCATCATGGAGGCAGTTGTGTTGAGGCCTGGGCCCTGTTACAGATAAATATTTTAATAGGCTGGGGTTTGATTAATGTCTCATCCTGATTTTTGTTTTATGTTAGACAAGAGTCTCACTCTGTATCTCTGGCTGTCCTCAAACTCATGGCAATCCTACACAGCTTAGTGGGGTCATTTATAAAACAGCTGATGACTTAGAAGTAGCTGTGCTTCTGAAACACCACACCCCCCCCCAGGTATTTTTTGTTTTGTTTTTTTAAATCTCCAACTTATCACAAATAGTCAGAAAAGGGAATGGTGACTGGAGTTCGGAGGAAGAATGGGTCTTGTGACCCATCTCCAAGAAGCACGGGTCTAGCTGGTTAGTTGCAGTGTACACAGGTCTAGCTAGTTAGTTGTTCTGTACTTCTCTTGTCTTTACCAGTGATATGAGACTATCTCATGTACAGGTTGATCCAGAACCCCCTGTGTAAGTGGGGCTAGCCTTGAACTCCAGGACCTTCTGCTTACCACCCAAGCAGTGGGACTACATTGTGAACCAACACACTTGGCTCAAAGCTAATCATTCCCCTTTAATTTTTTTCCTGTTTTGGGTACTAGGTACCTAGTTATAATGAAATGTTTCTGGGTGCTGAGGTAGGTAGGCAATAAGAAGGGTTTTTGTTGTTGTTACTGTTGACTTTTTTTTTTCTTTTAGAGACAGGGTTTCTCTGTGTAGCTCCTGCTGTCCTAGAACTTACTATGTAGACCAGGCTGGCCTTGAACTCAAAGAGATCCACCTGCCTCTTCCACCCAAGTGCTGGGATCAGAGGTGTGTGTCACCACTGTTGGGAATTGGTTCCAATGCTTTGTTTTACTTCGGTTCCCAAAAGCCACGCTTCCAGATGCTGAGGGTCCCCGCCCCCAGCTGGCTTTGATTGGTAATAAAGAATTGCTGTACAGCCAATGGCTGGGCAGGGACTTTTAGATTGTGTGAGCAAGGGACTGAGGGGAGAAGAACAAATGGAATTACCATGATGGGGGAGCAGAGAAATGAGAGTTAAAGACCCACTGATGTGTAAGAATCCAGGAAAGTGGCCCTAGGGGACACTCCCTGTTGTTTTTTGGGTAGCAGAAATGAAATATAATTTTTAAAAGATGTTAACTCAGGAATACCTGAGAGGAGTGTGTGCTAGCTGTGGGGAGGTTTAGAAGTGCCCAGCCATTGAGCTAGTCAAAGCATATCAAAATTAGCTGGTGTGTGTGTGTGTGTTGTGTGTGTGTTGTATATGTGTGTGTGTTGTGTGTGTGTGTGTTTCATTTTGGAATCCAGAGCTCTTGAGTGGGTGCGGAGATGTGCTTGCCCCAACAGAACCTAAAGCAGGTTAAATATTCACTGCTACACCACTGCCTGGCTAAGATTTTTTTTTTTTTTTTTTTTTTAAGATTGATTTATTTGGCCGGGCAGTGGTGGCGCACGCCTTTAATCCCAGCACTTGGGAGGCAGAGGCAGGCGGATTTCTGAGTTCGAGGCCAGCCTGGTCTACAGAGTGAGTTCCAGGATAGCCAGGGCTACACAGAGAAACCCTGTCTCGAAAAAAAAAAAAAAAAAAAAAAAAAGTAAAAAAAGATTGATTTATTTGGAATGTGCAATATTCCTGCCCCAGGTTCCTGAGAGCTGAGCTTAGAGGTGTAGGTCACCATGACTAGCTTGTCCTTTCTAATGAGCATTTCACATGCTTTTAGGCTGCTAATGCTCAAAATTTACATCAGTGAATTAAAGGAAATAAATTTAGATAATTGCAATGTGGGCCGGAGGGGCTGGTGGTATAGCCCAGTGGTAGAGGCTCTCCCCCACCTCACTCTGGTTTCTCAGGTAGTCCTGTGTCATGTGGCTCCAGCCTCAAACTCATTATGTAGCTGAGAATGGCCTTGAACTCCTGACTGACCCCAGGCCCTGGGTTACAAGTGTGAGCTACTACACTTCCATAAGACCCTCATCCTAAAAAATAAAATAGTCTGGGAAGATGGCTCAGCCAATTTGATATTAACTCACTAATAGTGTGTGTGTAGACAATACACATTTAATTCCCAAATGATGCTGTTAAAAACAAGCCTACCCTATGGAAGTATTCAAGGTCATGCCCCCAAACACACTGGCTCTGCACGTTATTTTGAAACTCACTGGGTGCAGAAAGGGAAATTTGCCCTGTCTGTTTCTTCCTAAAGTTGACAGTGAAGCCTCCCTTGAGATTATGTCCTCTCTGCCAGGAAGGAAGAAATCCCTTATCAGAGGCCACTGCAAATCCATGCTAGGAAGCAAACAGAATTTCTACAATAACTCTTATCCCGCCCCATAGTGCCCAGTGGCTTCTGTACACGTTACCATTTCCTAGCTCAAATCTCTTTGTCTTGTCATTTCTTCACTGTTTAGAGTTTCTCTAAAAGATATGGATGCTTTCTGTCCTGGTCACTTAGCTGTCTGTTTATACTAATAACAGACAACTAAGATCCTTTGTAGATCCTAATAGACGTGCAAAATTGATAGAATGTGGACGCTATTCTTCCGTTCCACTGACATTTTATTTCTTGAGCACAGTCAAGAGCGCAAGCACAAGAGGGGTATTTTTTTTTCCTCTCCCCCAACACTTCCCATAGAATTGGGCCATATAATAATGGTCTCTTGTGTGTGCTTGAACTTTCCAACTGAACCATGCTTCTTAGATAATCAGATAAATAGTCAACCACTATGAATGACTTGAAGGCCAGATTACACTGAGAATTGAGTTTGACTTTAAGACTTTAAATGAGATAATCTGTGTATTTTCCTTCTGTGGTGCTAGGTATCGAACTCAGGGTCCTGCACATGGTAGAGAAGTAGTTACCACTGAGCTTCCCAGCCCCAGAGAAGTAGCTCTTTAAGAAAAAAAAAAGTTATGTTTTTGTTTTAATTTGTGTGTATGCCACAAATGAAGATGTTCCCAGAAGCCATAGCATCAGTTACCCTAGTGGCGGAGTTACAGGCAGATATGAACGTCCAGATGTTAGTGCTGGGAGCCAAACTTGGACCCTGAGCAAAAGCGGTACTTGGATCTTAACTACTGGGCCATCTCTCCAGTCCAAAAAAAAAATCCTAGTTCTTTTAAAACACATTTATTATTTCATTAACTTATTCTGGTAACCACAGTGGCCTTATGCTAGAAAGGATGGGCAGAAATGATTGATTAAGAGTAGCTACATATCTCAGATTTCAGATCAGCTTTTATTTCCTAGTGACCAGACATACTCTGAGAATTAGTTTGCAGCTCTACAGATTAAAAAAAAAAATCATGCTAAATGATTCCATATAATTTGAACTCAGGGTATGCACGTAGATTTTATGTCAAAGTGCTTATCTTTCTAATATGGGTGTTTATCAGTCATGTTCTTTGCATTTATAGAGTCGTCATATAGAATTATTCATACACAAATGCAGCCATTACTGCAGAGACTCCTAACTGGGAAAAGTGCTGAGCAGAGATAACTGGCGAATGCTGGGCACCAGATAAGACATTTATCCACTAAGGCTCTTGGAACACTGCAGAAGAGGAGAGCGAGTGTAGGAGGGGGAGGAAAGAGTGGAACACGAGGAAGTCTGTCTGCCTGCATGGCACAGCCACTGCACTTATGAAATCACAGTAAAGCCATTTTAATTGAATTCTGGATAGTGCCACCAGCACGATATACAACTTCGAATTTTCCCACAAGTTCATTATTCGGTCCCTTGAGTCGTCTTCAGCTCAGATTTGATCATTTGGTCTCAGAGACTGCTCATCGGGGAAATCTTTGTGTGCGTCAGACTTTAAGATGAGCAATTTCCCATCCCAACGAGGATATTTGCACTGATGTCGTGACTTCACCTTCCAGTCCTGGGCGGCCGACAGTATCTCATGCCGGATATCCGGTGCTCTGCACTCATAGGTAGCCTCGGGTACCACAGCTTCTGCTCCTCTCGGCAGTATCGCTACTAATTAATTGCCTGTGCAGCTAAAGTCTTCTGGATACCATCTATATGTTTTCTATAATCCCCTATCTTTAATTGATATGTTACAGATGTTTAAACTCTCTCATTATTTTGATTTAGTAGTGTGTGGTTAGTACTTTTATAAATACCGTTTATTTTTTTATACTCGTAGTTTTGGGTACATGAGTCTCGAAAACTGTATAACCCTACATACTTATATCTAGCCAAATAATATCACACATTGTATAGCAATTACTTTTTACCTTTTTCTATTTCTATTTTTGTTGTTGTTGTTGCTTTTTCGAGACAGGGTTTTTCTGTGTAGTCCTGGCTATCCTGGAACTCACCCTGTAGACCAGGCTGGCCTTGAACTCAGAAATCCGCCTGCCTCTGCCTCCCAAGTGCTGGGATTAAAGGCGTGTGCCACCATCGCCCGGCCTATTTCTATTTTTATTTGTTTATTTATGTATTTTTGAGACAGGGGTTAACCTCGAACTCACAGTGATTGCCCTGTCCTACCTACTTAGTGCTGGGATTCTAAGCACAAGCCACTATACCTGTATGTGTCTACCTGATTGATATACTTTAGTTGGTAAGAATACTTAGCAAGAAATAGAACTGCATGTATGTATTCTACCACATACATGCCTGGTACCTGCAGAGGCCAGAGGAAGGTGTTAGAGTCCCTGGAACTGGAGCTAGTGACAGGTGGCACGGGCAGCCATGTTTGTGCTGAGAACCATGTTTGTGCTGAATAACCCTGGCTATTTATAAGAGCAATGGTGCTCTTAACCATTGAGAAATCTCTCCAGCCCCTCTCCCACAAGATCCTCCCCTGTTTTTTCTCTTGTGAGATGGGGGTCTTGTATAGTACAGACTAGACCTCATAATATAGTCAAGAAACATTTAACTCAGTCTGCCTGCTTTCCACTCCCAAGTGCTAATATTACATGTAAGCCCACCAGAACGGACACATGCATACTCTTAGAGTTGAATATAAAATCTCAACAACAGCAAATCATGCAGGGGTATTGTCTTTTATGCACAAAAATATCCTGGTTGACACGCTTTAGCTGGTAAGGATACTTACCAAGACACAGAACTACAAAAGCCAAAATCAAGGTTGGTACATTTAGGGACTTTCCTGGATCCTGCAACAATGGACGAGGTCTTTGATGGATTAGGTCTTTGTTCCCATTTTGACAGATGTTGGGGCCTATGTGCTGGGTTTAAAAGTCAGAATGGTGCCTCAACATGGTGTCACTTGTGCTAAGGTCTAGGATTATAGGCCAGTGTCATCGTAGACCAATAGCTTGCCTTACTAATTTTTGCTTATTTTTTGTGGTGTTAGGGATTAACCTAGCCTTGTGCTCTATCATTGAGAAATTTCTTTAGTCCCCACTCGCTCCTTCCCTCCCCCTCCCACTGTCCCTCTTTCCCTCCCTCCTTCCCTTCTTTCCTTCCTTCCTTCCTTCCTTCCTTCCTTCCTTCCTTCCTTCCTTCCTTCCTTTCTCTTTCATGCACTATGAGGTCCTTGTTGACCCATGGCCTCAAGCTTCCCCCTGCCTTAACCTCTTGAACACCCAGGAGTACAGGCACATACTGCCATGCATCATTTCCATACAATTTTGGTTTTAGATTTAAAAATAAATTGAATTCATCAACCAAAAATGTGTTTCAATCACAGTTTCAAGTCTCTGCATTTTCATGGCCTTAAAAGCAAAATTTATCCCCCATGCTCATAAGTGACATGAATAGTTCTGAAATTGTATTGAATACAAGTGACTGATTAATGAATTAAACATCACCCAGTGGATTGGTGCATCTGGAAACTTTATGAGATCCGCACAGGGTTCTCTTTGTCTTCTCTTTTCTCTCCTCCCCTCCTCCTCCCTCACTGCCTCACCCCTCAGGACTGACTGAACCTAGAGTCCCACACAGGCTAAGTTAGCTCATTTCCACTTCAGCCCCAGCCTTCCTTTTCCTTTTCAGTTGGTGTCTCAGGAAGTTACACTGGCTGGCCTTGAACTTTGTAGCCCAGAGGGGCCTTGAATTGGGGATCATTATGCCATGGCCTTCCAAGGCTTCCAAGCCTTGTGACACAAGGCCTAGTTTTAGCATTGAGTCTCTCTCTCTCTCTCTCTCTGTGTCTCTCTCTCTCTTTCTTTCTCTACCTACCTCCCTCCCTCCCTTGCCCCCCTCTCTTTCCCCTTCTCTAATTCTCTCCCTCCCTCTCTCCTCTCCCTCCTCCTCCTTTTGTAAAAGTCCTATCTGTATTGAAACTTGTTTTGTAGACCTGGCTAGCCTCAAACTCACAGAGATAGGACTACCTCTGCCTCCCAAATGTTGGGATTAAACAAGTGTGCCACCATCATCTGGTCTACCATTGAGTTTCTTCTTCTCCTTCTCCTTCTCCTTCTCCTTCTTCTTCTTCTTTTTTTTTTTTTTTTTGATTTTTCGAGACAGGGTTTCTCTGTATAGCCCTGGCTGTCCTGGAACTCACTCTGTAGACCAGGCTGGCCTCGAACTCAGAAATCTGCCTGTCTCTGCCTCCCAAGTGCTGGGATTAAAGGCGTGCACCACCACCACCTGGCTCCCATTGAGTTTCTTAGGGCAATAGGCTAGTAAGTTAAGTTATAGAATGTCAAAGGGAAAACTTACATTTAGTTCACTGAACTGGAAATGCTTTGTTACGCAGACAGAAGAGGTGTTCAGAGGAGTCACAGTGAGAAGGACCGTTTCATAGGCAAAGCTGAATCAAACCCAGCAAAATTCAGGGGAATTGCTCCAAAGTTACTTTCCTTATCCATCAGGAAGGGAGCAATGGGAAAATAACTGATCAGTTAGTGTCCAGGGGTATCAAAGGCTTACGTTTGTCTGTTTGGTTTGAGACAAGGTCTCATCGAGTAACTCTGGCTGCCTGGAATTTGCTATGTAGACCAGGCTTGTCTCAAACTCACAGAGCTCTACCTGCCTGAGACTCTTGAGTGCTAGGACTAAAGGCATGTGCTGCCAAGCCCAGCTTGGTAAAGAATTATGTAAGAACTAGGGCACAGGACAATTCATTATCATCCTTATTTTGATCCGTCTCCGGGTGAAATCCAGGCTATTAGTTATCTTTCTCTTTTGATTTCCTCAAAGGCCAGGTAACAACTTAGTTCCTCTTTGGATGTGGAACTTTGATATGGGTGACTGAATTTGGATTCTGAGCTTGCTCTATTAGGAACAAGTGGATCTAATAATATTATTAGATTGGTTGGTTAGTCTAAACCAACCACATGCAATAATATTATTTAATCAGTTTATATTCCTATTCATTCAACTCATTTATATTAATTTGTTTGCAAACTGTTTAGAAAGAAGGCTATGCTGGTATATCCCTGTAGTCTCAGGGCTCAGGAGGAGGCTGAAGTAGGATCACTGAGAGTCCCAGGACCGCCTGGACTACATAGACAGGCTTTGTCAGAAAAAATCAAAACCAAACAAAAGGTCAGGAGGTGGTGTCACATACCTTTAATCCCAGCACCAGGGAGGCACAGGCCAGCCTGGTCTACAGATGGAGTTCCAGGACGGCCAGAGCTATACAGAGAAACTATGTCTCAAACAAACAAACCAAAAAACTTTCAGAGGTTCAGTTTCTCCTTAGAGGAAGTACTTATTCATTTGTGCATATAAATTTGATTCCTCTCTTAACGGAGACTTCTGAAGTGTATAGTTAATGAATGCCTGTCAGGGGCTTGGAGATTTATCACACTAGTAGAACACTTCCTTGGCATGTGCAAAGTCTGAGTTAGAAGCCAGCATTTCGATATGAGACAGAGAAAAAATGCAGAGCTCAGACATATTCCAAGGAAAGGCTTTTAGCTACAGTGGCAGGCCTTGTGAATGCTCTGATTTTACAATCCTGCCTGGAACTTTGTTCTGCTTATCCAGCAGGAGTGAAAAAGGCAATCAAGACCCTACCAATACCTAGCAGACAATTGCCATTGCATCTCTACCACTTTCTGTTGTTTCAATAGCGCTGGTGAAGTGGCTTAGCTGGTAAGGGCTCCTGCAGCCCTAGGATGCCAGCCTAAGAAACCAAGCTCATAACCCTCAGGACCCACATAATGTGGAAGAGAAGAGACTCCACAAAATTATCCTTTCACGTTCTCACGGGTACCATAGCAATTGTACTAATAGGCTGTTGAGACAGCTCAGGGGTTAAGAGTGAAATCTATTCTTGCCAAGAACCTGAGTTTCATTCCCAGCACCCTCAGAGGGCTGCTCACAGTCACCTGTAACCAACACCCTTTTCATTCTCAACATTTTTGTTTTAAATTAAAAGGTTTCCAATTAAAAGACCTCAACAATCTTTTAATCTCCCTCACTTAGTAAAACAAATGTTTACACAAAGGTTGACGGCCTTGGGCAGCTGGACCCTTCCCCCCCTCCCCACTTTTTTTTAACTTCTGAATTCTGAATTCTGAATAAATTCAGATTCTTTTAAAACTAGCCAGTCTTGAAAGACTGGATTCAGACCCCAGCCAATGGGGAAAACAACATCACCACTTGCCTTGAAATAAAACAAACAAACAAACAAACAAACAAAAAAACCACCAAAAAACAAAACAACAACAAAACCAAGCAGAGATGTGTTTGTTGAAACCAGCCATTAGCCCCAGCACTGGGGAGAGTGGAATTATCTCTGAGTTTAGAGCAGCTACCTAGTGAGTTCTAGGCCAGAGAGAACTACTTAGTAAGACATTGTTTAAAAACAAAACAAAACAAATCAAAACAAAACCCAAAACAGAACAAAACCAAGTGAACTTCCTGCCTCTAAGTGTGTGTGTGTGTGTGTGTGTGAGAGAGAGAGAGAGAGAGAGAGAGAGAGAGAGAGAGAGAGAGAGAGAGAGAGATTCTTTGCGTGATACCAAGCATATTTGTTTCCAACACCTAGAAATTAAATTTTATTCTTTACCCCAGTGTGGTGGCACACGTCCTTAATCCCAGTACTCTGGAGGCAGAGCCAGGCGGATCTGAGTTCAAGGCCTGTTTGGTCTACTGCAAAGTAAGTTCCAGACAGCCAGGGCTACATAGAGAAACCCTGTTTCTAACAAAGTTCTTTATCAGAACTCTTAGGTCTCCTTACAGTGAGATTTCACATTACTCCTCCCTCCAGTGAACTCGTTGGGCTGCTTTAAAGCCCCACTACCATTCTGTAGATCATGACAATTTAAAGATTGTCAATGAAAAAGATTTAAATAATATTTAATCTGTATGCGTAGGTTCGAGGTCAGAGAACAAACCTGTAAGAAGTCAGTTCTCCCTGAGATTAAACTCAGGTTCTCAGGTTTGGTGTCAGGCTCTTGCTGCTCTGGACCCTTTTATCAACCATCAGAGTGTGCATTTATGGAGTTAAGTTCCTTCTAAATGGAATACACAGACATTCCCAATTTCCATTTAAATTTCACCAGAGTTCTGGAAGTGTTTTTCTTTTCCCTCCAGCAGAGGCTGCAGAGCACAGAGTTTTTACAATGTATACAAGACCTGATGACAAAAGTGGCCTTTGTTCAGTGGCTCTAATGGAGGTGGAAGCCACAGGGTCAGAAGAGTAACAACAAGAAGTGCTTGTTCCTGATAGACAACAAGTAGGATTTATGACAGAAATTCAGACAGAATTTAGGAGAACTGCATTTGAGACACAGAAAAGAATGTACAAGCATGATAGTAAATACAAGTTATAGAAGACCTTTAGTTTAGACAAGGCCTTTGCACTAGGTTCAAAACAAACACAAACAGAGACTAACCGAAAAACAGACATTCCTCCGGGCGGTGGTAGCACATGCCTTTAATCCCAGCACTTGGGAGGCAGAGGCAGGCGGATTTCTGAGTTCGAGGTCAGCCTGGTCTACAGAGTGAGTTCCAGGACAGCCAGGGCTACACAGAGAAACCCTGTCTGGAAAAACCAACCAACCAACCACCAAAAAAAAAAAAAAAAAAAAAAACAAAAACAAAAAAAACCCAAAAAAAAACAACAACAAAAAAAAACCTCAGACATTCTGTGCTTAAGGTCTGTGCCACAGAACCCAAACTGTCTCTATCTCCACTTCTACAGGGAAAGCATTTTTGAATGGCTGTTTCCCCACTTTTTATTGTTTGAAAATACTTTGAGCTTTCTGCCTTCGCTTCCCAAGTGCTGGGATTACAGGCAGGCAAAACCATACTCCGTTTGTAAGCATGATTTTTTTTTTTAATTCATGTATTTGTTTTTATTCCTTCAATTATACAATATTTGTGTTGGGTACTAAGGCTATAGAAATCGAGGGTAGTGTTCCTGAGGCAGAGGCAAGAGGATGCTACAAGTTTGAGATCAGCCTGGTTTACAGAGCTAAATTCCAGGGCATCCAGACTACGTAGTTAGACCCTAGGGGTGTGTGTGTAGGGGTGCATACAAAAAAATTATGTGTGATGGTTCATCCTGTAACCCTACAGTTTGGTGGTGTGGGGTTTCAAGACAAACAACATGTCCAGTTGTAGCAAACACCTGTTAGCTTGGTACTTGGATATCATACCCAGTAGAGTCTAGCTTGGTCTACACAGCAAGTTCCTGGCCAGCACAGCATGTCTTATTATAGACTATATTTGACAAATGCTGAAGTTTATAATAATGGTCTGCATTATTCAGAAACATCAACCAATCACATTTACTCTATGTGTATGTTCTGCTGGTATTAAACTCGGAGCTTCCGGAGAAGTAGTGACACCCAGAGCAAACCATGGTTACTTTGTATACCATCCTTCAGGCCCCGTATTTCTTTTCTTTTTCTTTCTTTTTTTTTTTTTTTTTTTTTTTTTTTTTTTTTTTTTTTTTTTTTTTTTTTTTTTTTGGTTTTTTCGAGACAGGGTTTCTCTGTGTAGCCCTGGCTGTCCTGGAACTCACTCTGTAGACCAGGCTGGCCTCGAACTCAGAAATCCGCCTGCCTCTGTCTCCCAAGTGCTGGGATTAAAGGCGTGCGCCACCACCGCCCGGCTCCGTATTTCTTTTCTCATAGTTGTCTCCTTTACTAGGCTGTAAATGCTTTTACTTATTTTGATACAGTATCTTGTTATGTAGCCCCAGCTGGCCTCAAATTTCAAGTCTTCGCATGTCAGCCTCCGAGCGATGGGATTAGTGTGCCTTCAGCCTTTCCCTCAGCAATTCAAGGGGCCGGGGAACCGAGGCAATCCTCTTGATGACTGCAGCAAGTGGAGTGGGAGGAGTTGGGAGCAATCTTTCTTGGGACATGAAGATATTTCTAATGACTTACCAGCATAGAACATTTTTCCAGCCTCTTTCTTGGAAGTAGTTCAGTCTTTAATTATAGACATTCGTTTGCCTTGCCTGAAATAACTTCCTGGAATTAAAAAATTTTGAAATCTTTTAATAAAAATCGGTTCCATGCCTGGCGGTGGTGGTGCACGCCTTTAATCCCAGCACTTGGGAGGCAGAGGCAGGCGGATTTCTGAGTTCGAGGCCAGCCTGGTCTACAGAGTGAGTTCCAGGACAGCCAGGGCTACACAGAGAAACCCTGTCTCGAAAAACCAAAAAAAAAAAAAAAAAAAAAAAAAAAAAAAAAAAAAAAAAATCAAGTTTATGATTTGCAAGACAATGATGTTAAGATTCTGGATCAGCCTATCAGATTCAAAGTTCACACCTGGCATGGTGCCGCAGTAACCTGAGTCTTGGGAAGCTGCACCAGAAGGATCAACAGTTCAGGGCCAGCCTTAACTACACAGCAAAGTTGAGGCCAATCTCAGCTAAATGATATACACTGGTTCAAAAACAAACAGAAAACAAAACCTGGAATGCACGGGGAAAAAAAACGATGAAAAACAAAACAAACAAAAAATGCTCTTAAAATTCTCCACTCTGCATTCTCCCACTAATTATGTGCTCCGAGTAATCTTGCTAGGAGCTAAAATTTATTAAGGAAATTATACACTTAAGATCGCTTAAGATATGCATGTGGTGAGTGACAGCCTGATTCGACTTGGTAGGCGACTGGCTTTTCTCTTGCAGACCACAGCCGTGTCAGCGATCACATACCCAGGCTCTGTCCTGGATTACCTACAGCTTTCTAATCTTGCCACCGCTGGTCAATTGGCACGTGGCTTTCCGGACTTCAACCATCCGCGACAGCTCTGAAATTAGTTGCTAATTAATGGCGTGAGTCGAACGATTCCGGTTTCAGAGTGGTTACTTTGCCTCCATTCATCACGCCCCAATTGATTCCAGGCTAATAAAACCCGCGGGCGGCTCCTAGGTCACCAAATGTGCCTAGACCCACACTGTTCTTTGCACAGCAGCCTGGAGCACCGGGGGGCGGGGCTTCGAGGACAACTCCGGGCTGCGCGCGCGCGGCGCGGGCCTCCGGGAGCGCGCGGGGCGGGGAGCGCGCCAGGGGAGGGGTGCGCGGGGCACAGGGCGCGCGCGGCGGCCGCTGCGGCCTGTTGGCGCGGTCGCCGGCAGCCTCGAGCGAGTCGAGCTAGGCACCGTGGCGGCTGTGGCTGGCGGGGAGCGCGTGGCCGGATCAATTCCCGAGTGGCCCGCGACCATGTCCCTGGGGCAGCGGCTGGCTCTGCTGGCCATCCGTCTGCAGGAGCCGCAGCGGGTGGCGAGCTTCCAGCGTCTGTGTGGGGTGGAGGTGCCGCTCGGCAGCCCGGCAGCGGGAGAGGATGCAGAAACCGAGGTTCGCGGAGCCCCGGGAGACCCCCGGCGACGGGCACGGCAGCCGGACTCTGAGGACAGCCCGGACCCCGCCAAGCCCGACTGTTGCGGTGCCCCGAACGGCGTGCGCAACGGGCTAGCGGCCGAGCCGGGCCCGACCGGGCCCCGTCGCGCGGGCTCGCTGCGCCGCAACTCGTTGACTGGCGAGGAGGGCGAGCTGGTCAAAGTGAGCAACTTGCCGCTCTACTACCTGTTCTGCTTCGGCACCGAACTGGGCAACGAGCTCTTCTACATCCTCTTCTTCCCCTTCTGGATCTGGAATCTCGACCCCTTTGTCGGCCGGAGGCTGGTGATCATCTGGGTGCTTGTCATGTACCTGGGCCAGTGCACCAAGGACATCATCCGCTGGCCGCGGCCGGCCTCGCCGCCCGTTATCAAGCTGGAGGTCTTCTACAACTCGGAATACAGCATGCCTTCCACGCATGCCATGTCCGGCACCGCCATCCCCATCGCCATGATCCTCCTCACCTATGGCCGCTGGCAGGTACGCTGCGCCCCTCAGCTCCACCGAGTTTCCAGTCCTCTCTGAACTTTTTAATTTTATTTTCTTTTTTCTTTTTTTTTTTTTTTTTAAATTTGGCTCTTTCAGTCCAAAACCCCTACCCACAGGTTCTCACAGTACCCATAAGCAGGCCCTGTTAAGAGTCCTAGAAAATTAACTAATGAAGGTGCTTAACCACTAAACTGTATTTTAATGCATTAAGTATAGTTTCTTAGACGCCCCCCCCCCCACTCGCCCGCTAAGGTAACACGTACCGTGCGTTTAATCCTTGAGCTTGGACTGAGTTTTAAAACTTAGTTCGCCTGATGCAAGGGTGATGTGGTTTCCTTAAAATGAAACACTTGGTAACTGAGACCGGGTTTCACTGCAATGCATGGTGTTTACGATGTAAAATTGATAGTGTTTTCAAAACACTAGTATGATTCCGACACAGGCACATTCCAAGCACTAAAGCGATGACAGTTAAGAAAAGCCGAAAGGTAAAGGAGCAGAATCTAGATGAGTTTGTCGTAAAGGATTGATTGCAGGTCCGTTGAGACACTTGCCTTCACTTTCCTCTCTGGTCTGGAGAACCAGTTGTTAGTTGCTATACTGTTACCATGGTGGTAACTGTCACCCTGCACTTGAGTTTTCGACTTAATTATTTTTCACATAGAAGCAAAATATATTTGTCTACTGGTCTTGCTTTATCTATCTTAAACTGTATGATTTGTTAGTCTTTCGGACCAGTCTCAAGAATAAAGTGCATAGTTTTGGAGAATCTAGGGACACTCATTGTCTCTTTTTAACTCCCTTTCATTGCACAAAATTGAGAACTGCCAACTGTGTTGTAAAACTCCGTTATAGGCTTACTTAACCCACGTCAAATTAAGTATGGGTAAATGTTGCCTGTATCAGCTCAGCCCCCTCTACTCTGCAGTTCATCTGTTTTACAGTAACAGAAATCAGGCATGCACCCAGGAAGAATGATGGAATTAGGAGGGGAGACTAACATAGAAGTTCTTTCCTATTTAACCCTTGGTGATACATGGTCACATTTGGATTGCAGGCAAAAAATGCCTGTTTGGGGTGAAAAACATATCTGAAAATTCCCATCTGATCTAACTGTCCATCTCCAGAAAGTGAGACTAGCAGTGTGTTGAGCATGTTGTTTGCTATGTGTGTACGCTGCTATTTGCCTTACTGAGGGGGGACTCTCTAGTGCCCCCTCCCTGATGGGCTGCTGCTAACAATGCCATCAGAGGGGTGGTGGGGAGGGAGAGGGAGAGAATGAGTTGGTTCTGCTCCTCAGTTATTCAGGACACATGCTAACAGGAAGTCTGAAAATAGTTCTGCTGAATTGTTTATGGGGTGTAGCTATCAATATTTTAACATTTCAAGGCTACTTGAATAATCAGGCTAAGCTAATGTTCGGCTTTTCGTCTGTTTTGTTTTGAGGCAGGATCTCCCTGTAGCTTTGGCTGGCCTGGAACTCACTATGTAGCTCAGGCTGGCCTCAAACTGGAATTATACACAACCTACTGTATTTAATTCAACATTCGAAAATCATACAGGCTTTGAGATTGCAGACAGGCAGGGTGATAGAAATCATGGAGTCTTAAACAGATCTCTAGGCAACCAGCAACCCACTCTGTGTATATAGATTTTCCTACTGTGCACACTCCATATTGGAGGAACCTTCACTATAAAGCCTGTTTAGCAGGATTTTTTTCACTTAGTTTTCTCTTTTTCTTTTTTTCTTTTTTGGTTTTTGTTTTTCAAGATAGGGTTTCTCTGTGTAGCCCTGGCTGTCCTGGAACTCTTTGCTCTGTTGACCAGGCTGGCCTCAGAATCTCTCAGAGATTCTTCTGCCTCTCAAGTGCTGGGATTAAAGGCATGTGCCAGTACCACCTGGCATTCACTTAGCATGTTAAAAATTCTTTTAACAGTTTCATACACGGGCATACATTTTTTGTACAGTTTACCTGCCCAGCAGGTATTAAAAATCATATTGTAGTATGTACCTAGGACTTGGTTCTTTTTTATTGGTGAATAGTGTTTCATTAGATTCATGTGTTACCTTTACGTATTTTTCCCATCATTTGGGTGTTTGTTTGTTTACTGATTAATTGGTTGATTGTGTAGCCTAGCTGGCCTGGAATTCAGTATAGAGGAGGCCACTCCTAAACCTAGAATCTCTTTATATTAGCCTCTCAAGTGCAGTGATTACGGCAGGTATGTGTCAGTATGCTTGGGTAGTTATATTTTTATTTTATTTCTTTTTTTTAAAGACTTACTTTATTTTATGTATATGGATACACTGTAGCTGTCTTCAGACACACCAGAAGAGGGAATGGGTATTTATGTTTATATGTGTTAGAATCTGTCTGTATATGAGTGTGTGTGTGTGTGTGTACATGTGTGTACTCAGGTACCCAATGGTGATCAGAAAGGAGCATCAATTTCCCTTGAGTTACATTTATCTGAACCCTGTGATTTGGGTGCAGGGATCCAAACTCTGGCCCTCTGCTAGAGCGGTAAGCTCTCTTAATTGCTGAGCTGTCTCTCCAGCCTTATTTTTGGATGCTCATGGCACCGACCCCCTCTAGATAAACATAATAAAAAAAAATATAAACAACTAAAATCATCATTATTTTTATTGTTGGTTCTAGGAATTAAACTATTTAATTGCAAAGAGAATGTGTATCTACAAATGGAAGCATTTATTCACCATTCATTAGTTTTATTTTTATTTGAGAAATAAATCTGGTATAATTTCTTCCACATAGATAATTAATTGCCCTCATATCAATTTTGAGTAGTTTGTCTTATTTTTTTCATGTATTTGTAATGCTACATCTGTTGTACATCAGGTTCCTTGATGTGTGTGGCTCTGCCTGGGTTCCAGTGTGTATCCCTGGTGCAGCTGTCTACTCTGTGATGGTCCTGTTCTTGTACTTACTAGTACAAGTAGTGTTCTAGACCAATCTTGATGCCTACTCAAGTATCTGCCTTTAAGGTTGTGATGGCTAATTTGAATCTTTGTTTTTAGTTTGTTTGTTCCATGATACTGAGTGCTGAAATCTAGGCTTTTGACTGTGTCCATTTAGTGGGGTGTGTGTGTGTGTGTGTGTGTGTGTGTGTGTGTGTGTTTTAGGTCTAACCATTTTTCATTTTGAGACAGGGTCTTCTAAGTTGCCCAGGTTAGCCTTGAACTCAGTCTGCAGCTTGGCTGGACTCCAACTTGGAATCCTTCTGTCTCATTACACGTCTGTGCCACCCTACCCAATGCTCAGTATACATTTTAAAGTCAGCTCTTTAATTGACTTGAAAAACTGTGAGCTTTAGTGAAGTTGCAATGAAACTGTAGGTTGATTTATAGAGAGAATTGACAGCTTTGCAGTGGTGAATCTTCCGAGCTATGAATATGACGGATACACTCATTGTTTTTCTAATCATTCCTAAATAAACTTCATAGTTTTCTTCATATAGGTTAAACACTGAGGTTGATTTCTACTCAGTTTACACTTTTGTTACTATCATGATATAAAAATGCAATAGATTATCTTATATATTGAGCTGACCTAAGATATCCTTGTTGAACTTTCTGTTAATATAATAATTTGTACAGCAATTCCTACGTGTTCCTTATACAGGAAATTGTATCAACTGGGAATAGCAGCAGTTATTTCTTTCATTACAATTATATAGTTTCATTCTCCCATTGAATAGAGAGCTTTAATCAAGATGACACATGTCTCAACAAATAGAAACTTGTCAATTTGTCAAAATTCCTATGCTGCATAGCACACGTGAATGTGAGAAAACAAATATGGTTGTTCGCTTGAGGGGAGTAGACGGATACTCTGGGAAGTCTTCTGTGTGTAGCCCAGGGAAAGTTCTAGATCACTGGGGACAGAGAGAGCAGTTGACAGGGAAGATGATTTTGCCAGCTCAAGGGAGAGGCAATAGGCATCTGTCTCCCTGTCAGCTCTCCCTGCTGCCTGCCTTTGTCCTGCTGTATTTTGTTTTTGAGTGGTATCTGAGACTGAACCCAGGGCCTTGTGTGCTAAGCATGGATTTTGCACTGTACCCCAGCTTGCTATCTATTTGTGAAGTATGGATGGAATTTACATGTTTAAAGAAATGAGAAAGAGCCAAAAGAATATTTTATGGCAGGAAAATTATGGGCATCTCAAATGTTTGTCTGTAGCTAAAACTTTAAAAAACTGATCACATCCTTTGTGTTTATTGTTGCTTTTTTGTTTCTATTTGTGCTGCTTCTAGATATGAAAGTTGACTAGTTTCAACAAAATGGACTGTGTGGTTTATGAAGCATAAATAGACTTTCCCCCACTTCTATATTTTTATTTTGTTTTTGACACAGGGTTTCTCTGTGTAGCCCTGGCTGTCCTGGAATGCACTCTGTAGACCAGGCTGGCCTCAAACTCGACCAGAGCCCCACCTGCCTCTGCCTGCTGAATACTGAGATTAAAGGTGTGTGACACTGGAGCCAGGCCTCACTAAACTTATCTTGAATTTGATAGATATATTTACTTTTGAGACAAGGTCTCATTGTTTGTCACAAACTGGACTTGGAATTCTTTCAGAGTTCTGCCTGCCTCTGTCTTTGCTGGGATTAAAGATGTATACTACCAAACCTAGTAAATTTCATAGTTTTAAAAATTGGCAAGTCTTGATGACTTATGGGATCTGTCATTAAGTAGGAAAAAAGAAGAAAGGATTATGTCTAAATTTCTGGTTTGGGAAGTATAATTTGTGAAGAAGTGTGTGTGTGTGTGTGTGTGTGTGTGTGTGTGTGTGTGTGTTTTAGAAGCATCTTGTATTGAGTGTGCAGGGTCACCAAGGAGCTGGTGCCTTTGGTATCCTTAAAACCACCTGAAGCAATGCGGGAGTCAGTTCTTTCCATGAAAAATGAGTACAGATTTGGTACCAGCACATATATATATACCAAATAAAATCATGAGACTGGAATATTGTCCTCAAAGAGGACACACAATGAGAATTTGAGGATCAACAAAATACCTCTTAAGATACCAACATTTAAGGACTCAGTAAAGTGTGTGTGAAAGCCAGGTGCGGAGGCTTGAAAAATGGCCCAGCAGTCAGGAGCCCATACTGCTCTTGCAGGGGACCCAAGCTCCTGCAATGGGTGGCTCACAACCACCTCCGACTCCAGCTCCTGGCTCTCAGGAGTACTGGTATTCTTGTATATCTTAAAAAACAAACACCAGCCGGGCAGTGGTGGCGCACGCCTTTAATCCCAGCACTTGGGAGGCAGACGCAGGCAGATTTCTGAGTTCAAGGCCAGCCTGGTCTACAGAGTAAGTTCTAGGACAGCCAGGGCTACACAGAGAAACCCTGTCTCGAAAAACAAAAAACAAACAAACAAAAAAAACCCAATAACAACAAAAAAACCCCACCATGCCAGGCATGATGGTGCAAGCTGTAATCCCAACACTGGGAAGACAGGCAAGTAGATCCCTGGGATTCCCTGGCCAGCCTGTAGTTCCCTTGGTGAGTGACAGGCCAGTAGTGTGGTTCTCTTGAAGAACAACATCCAAGGTTGTCCTTCCTCTGGCCTCCACATGTAGATGCATATCATATGCACACATAGGTGCAGAGAGAAACTGAGACACACATAGCAACATTTGAAGAGTATGAGAGGTAAGAGATATCTTAGGGAATCACAGAGACGGTTCAGCGTTTAGGAGCTTTTGCTGCATTAGCATGAAGACCACAGTTTGGATCCTAGCACTCATATAATGGGCTGGTGTCTGGAGCATACTTGTAACCCCAAACTCCTGGAGGGAGCAGAGACCAGATTGCTAAGGTTCACTGGCTTCCACCTTCACTGAGACCAACACAAGCCCCAGGTTCAGGGAGAGACCCTGCCTCAATAGGCAGAGGATAATGACACCCCTTCTGCTCTCCGCATGTCATATAGGCACAGGCACCCAGACAGACAAATGCTGCCTCGAATATACAAATAAGTAGAGTCTTTATTTTGTTTTGTTTTTTTCTTTTCTTTTTTTTCTCTATGTAGCCCTGGCTGTGTAGACCAGGCTAGTGGCCTTGAACTCAGAAATCCACCTGCCCCTGCCTCCCAAGTGCTGGGATTAAAGGCCTGCGCCCGGTTTAAGTAGTGTCTTTAAATAAGAAGATATCTTAGAAATATCTAAGGTGAGGTGGGCGTGTACTTCTTTAAACCTAGCACTCAAGAGGCAGAAGCCAGCTGACCTTTTGAATTTGATGCTAGCCTAGGCATGGGGCTGCATACAGGAGTCCCCTCTGAGGGAGAAGGGAGAAAGGGAGGGATGGAGAGAAGGAAGGGAGGAAGGACAGGCATCTGAGGTGTATGGAACTGAGTGTTTGTATGCAGGGTTCTCAAAAAATGCATCTTGACTAGGTTAAGCAAAAAGAGGAAGCTGACTTGCAGAATATCTAGAGTGTTTTGTAGAAACCAAGTGCTAGGAAGCCCTGGGAGTCTGGGGCCAGGCTGTGGAAGGAGACTTCCTCAGAGCTCACTGTAGGCCTCCACACACCCTCTCTCCTGTGCCGGACACGCATGGGCCCGCCTCATCCGGCTCTGCATTATTTACAGGCTCAGACAGCCGAGACTGTGTTGAGCTGCTAGATCTGCCTGGCCAGGGCCAAGTGTCCACACTAGACTCCAGAGGGTCAGAGGAGTGGTGTGCTTATCCTAGGGCCACACTGTAGGTCTGTCTGCCCAGCACAGTAAGATGAGACAATACCTTTAAAAAGAATATGCCTTGGACAAAGCCAGAAGTGAAAGTAAGAGAGTGTGTGTTCTGCAGACGCCAGAAGCATCAGTAAATTCAGCACAAGCATTGACGACTCAGACTTTGCAGAGGTTAAAAAATATTAATTGCTGACATGTATGTCTCCTTATCATTTAGAAATGATTAGGACCGTACTGTATATCAAGTTCATTATTTTGATCTAATCAAGACCACATCATATGTCATACTTACTGCTTTGCTTAATATCATGTGTGATGCTTCCTTTCATATGTGATTTTTGCTAGGCCGCCATGTGCAGATTTTTTAGGTAAGATTAGCATCTTTATTTCCAGTAAGCTTTTACTAAAGAAGATTAGACACTTACACACACACACACACACACACACACACACACACTTACTTTTTCAAGACAGCATTTCTCTGTGTAGCCCTGGCTGTCCTGGAACTTACTTTGTAGTAGACCAGGCTGGCCTTGAGCTCAGAGATCTGCCTGCCTCTGCCTCCTGAGTACTGGCATTGAAGAGTGCCACCATGCCCAACTAAAGAATCATGCTTAATTTCTAGGTGTTGGAAATAAATATTCTCGGTATCACACACAGAACCACACAAACAAAAGGAAAGTATGAGGCAGGAAGTTCGTTTGGTTTTGTTCAGTTTTGGTTTCTTTGAAACAGTGTCTTCAAGGCAGGTGGTGATGTTGTTTCCCTATTGGCTGGGTTCTCAACCCACAGTCTAAGGACTGGCTAGTTTTAAAAGACTCTGAATAAGGCAGTAAAGAGAAGGGGAAAGGGTCCAGCTGCCCAAGGCCACCACCATTTGTGAAAGCAAATGTTTTACAAGGTGGGGAAGACTTAGTTTCATATGTCATTTTTGCTAGGTCTCCATATGCCTATTATTAGAAATATTAGTCCTTGACGAAGCTACCCTTGAGATGAAAAAAGACATGTCTCACATAGACAAGTCAAAATGAAATGAAAAGAACGAAAAGGTAAGAAAACAGCAATTTAAGGTTGAAAGAATAAATTTCTTTAAAACAAACAAAACTTTTTTTGAGATAGGGTTTTTCTGTTTAGCCCTGATCTGTAGACAGGCCTTGAACTCAGATCCAACTGGATCTGCCTTTCAAGTGCTGGGATTAAAGGGGTCCACCCCTTTTAAGTATTTATTTATTTATTTGTTCATTTGGGGTATGTGTGTATGTGTGCACACATGCACATGTGCACGCTGCTGTCTGCCTGTGGGACTTAAAGGACAATGTCCATTCTCTTTATTTGTCCATGTAGTGAACTGGGGTAGACAGGCTTGTCCAAGGAGAGAATTTTGCCAACAGATTCCTTCAGACTTGAGCGACACCTATGTGCTCCTCTGGACCTTCAGCCTGAGAGTTTGGTTCCTGTGAGCCTCCACAGTGGCATGGGCTAGCTCGTCAACGTAAATTTCTCTCTATATAGAATGTACAGACATGTCCTATAGGTTATTTCTCTGGAGAACCATGGCTGAAATGTGTCATTACACTCTTTACTTCATACACAGAGCTGTAGACCAAGCAGTCCTCATGTGTGCTATGCAAGCGCTCCACCCCTTAGGTACCTGTGACCTCTTTTTTTTTTTTTTTTTTTTTTTTTCCTTTTTAAGACAAATTCTTGCTAATTTACTTACTGTGTGGACCACACTCACTTTGACTACCAGTCTTCCTGTCTCAGCTTCCCAAGTAGATGGTTTTTACACTGTAGGCTTATTACAGTCCTGAATATTAATTACCTCCTTTAGACAGAAGGAACCTGAGATGAAAGGATATTATGTGGCCACCCCAGGGTCCCACAGCTGAAGAAACAGAAACAGAATCAGCCTAGCTTACAACCCTGTAAACCCCCACCTCCACAATCAGGTGGATCTCTTCTCTGAGTCAGATAGGCAGGGTAAGGATGTATAAGCAAGTCTCCTGCATCTATGAAGAAGCAAATTCTGAAGTCATCATCTGCCATATGGCCTGGAGAGCCCAGAAAGAAGCCTGTTTCTGGAAGAAAGAGAAGGCAGTGTTTGTGTAGAAGGAAGAGCCTATCCTGGGATGAACAGCACACAGCTGGGGATTCTTCCACGCTGGGGTTCTCCGAGATGCCTGACAGTGCTGCAACTCTTCTTCCTCTTCCAAGACAATTTAAGCTGATTTTTTTTTGTGGTTCATGTTTGAGACTCCCAAGACATGGATTTTGTAAATGGCAGGTAGTATGTCTGTGTATGTGTATATGTGGCCGGTGAGTGCGGTAGGCCTCGTTCCTCTATAGAAAGATGCCAAGCCTCTCTGTCTGCCACTTCGAAGCATTGAGTGATGTAAACCATCTTCTGACAGTTTTGATATGTGAATCCTTACCCACATTTCTGTGCTTAGTACAGACTCCTAGAATTGCCTAGTCACTGTATAAGAATGTATATGTAAGTATATTGTGTATATATGTATATGAACATGTATATTATGTATGATCTCTCACTTACTGACATGCTTTCCACATGGACTACAACCTTTGTTTCATTAGCAAGAGAAATCTGTCTGTAATATGCCACCATTGACCTGTTGTGTGAGAGGCTATATGCGTACCGGAATTCAAAATGGATTTTTTTCCCTCTGCTGTCTGTGTTTGTCCCATATTACAGTTATTCTGAACAAATTAAATTGTACTTAAAAGGCCAGAGTGTCATTTGTCAATAGAGAGCTCCCTGGCATTCAGCCATTGGTTCAGTCCCTTAGTGTCTCAAAGACAGTTTTTGAAATTGCTTTAATTGCAAGTCATTTTATTGGCTATTTTTGTTCCTCCCCCGGCCCCTCCAAGCATGTGAGTGAAAGGCGCCACAGAGTACCAGACAGTTCTGATCATGTGTGATAAGCAGTCGGCAAAGCATATCAGGCTGAATAGAGCCATTTTGTAGAATAACTGAAGGAAATGTTGACTTGGGTTTCCTTCTTATCAAGGTGATGCAATGAAAAAAGTTAACAGTGCTATGAGATTAAAGGTACCTAAGCCAAGCCCTGACTCATGCCTATAATCCCAGTGTTTGTGAGGCAAAGGCAGGGGACCAAATTACACAGTGCTTTGCTTTATTTCCAAGGGCATATAAATATAGCCCAACAAATTATATGGTAGCTTAAATATTTTTTTTTCTTATGGTGCTTTGGATGAATGGAACCCAGGGCTTCCCCGTGTCAGGCACGCTTCCGATGCTGGGATCACAGGCAAGTGCCACCACACCTCCCTCTCCAGGATGCATCGGTGGTTGGTTGGTTGGTTGGTTGGTTTTGGTTTCACTCAGCCCAGGCTGGTCTCAAACTCACTTTATTACCAGCCCTCCTTTTAATTTAAGCACAGGATCTCATACTATGTAGCCCAAGCTGGCTTCTCACTGCAGCAGTCCCCCTGCCTCAGCCTTTTGATTAGTATTGAACTCTTTTCACTCCCCTTCTCCAACCACTGTCTGTCTGCAGTTTCATTTAGGACCTGGAAACCATAGGCACACACCACCTGAACATGCTCTTCCCGCATTAACCGTGCTCCCCAGCAGTCAGTCCTGTTTCTCTTCTCTCCAACCGCAGGACACAAAGCCAGCTCTGTTGATGATATTGCTGATTCCGAGAGCAGCCTATTTGTGCCTTTCCCCTTTTTATGTTTCTGCTAATCATATAGCCCTGGCTGTCCTGCAAGTCAACATGCAGGCTAGGCTGGCTTCAAACTCATAGTGATCCTCCTGCCTGTGTCTCCCTGTTGCTAAAGTTACAGGCATGTGCAATCACTGTGCTCCATTCCCACCAACATTTTCCTCAATGGGATTGCCATTTAAATTTAATGGAGAATACAGAAGTAGAAAACTAATTACAGCCGGGCAGTGTTGGCACACGCCTTTAATCCCAGCACTCAGGAGGCAGAGGCAGGTGGATCTTTGTGAGTTTGAGGCCAGCCTGGTCTACAGAGCAAGTTCCAGGACAGCCAGGGCTACACAGAGAGAGCCCATCTCAAAAAACAAACAAAAAAACCTAAGTT
The DNA here is from genome assembly GCF_011762505.2 of Arvicanthis niloticus. Taxonomy (NCBI): domain Eukaryota; kingdom Metazoa; phylum Chordata; class Mammalia; order Rodentia; family Muridae; genus Arvicanthis; species Arvicanthis niloticus. The sequence continues at coordinate 40,395,264 of NC_133430.1, forward strand.
TTTTTTTTGCAAAAGTATTTTGTTAACGTTTGCTGTGCATGATCTTGGTTAGGCACTGGGAAAGCAGTGGAGACGAGAAAGCATATAGTTCTTGGTAGGGTTTTATAGCATAGCGGTTTGTTTTCCTGTTTGCTTGTTTGTATCTGTCTAACTTATTTTTTTCTCTCTCTCTCTCCTTTAGTATCCTCTTATATACGGGCTGATTCTTATCCCCTGCTGGAGTTCTCTAGTTTGCCTAAGTAGAGTCTACATGGGAATGCATTCCATCCTGGTAAGAAAAACAGGGTGTCCGTGTGTGTGTGTGTGTGTGTGTGTGTGTGTGTGTGTGTGTGTGTGCGCATACCTATAAAATAGAAAAATATAAACTATAAAAAAAAAATTTTTTTTCCTAACACTGGCAGAAAATTTTAGAAACGTCGAATGTTGTCAATATAAAGGAACACATGAACAAAGCAAAAGTAGCCTGGCACGGCCGCTTCTTTTTGTAAAAAGGTGCGCCGAACCCAGGCCAGCCAGCAAGCTCACTTGGTTTTTACTTTGCTATAGGTGGTGTCTGTCTCTCTTCCCCGCCCCCAGCTGGCTGGGGCACAGCTTCAACCTTTCTGGATGGGCTAGTCTTCAAAGAACGAGAAGTCAGCCCTTCCAGGCCATCAAGTTCCAGGAATGGGGGAAGGGCTTTCTGTAAACAAGGATTTTACTAAGTGTGGGAGATTAAAAGATTGACGTAAGCCGGGCGGTGGTGACACACGCCTTTAATCCCAGCACTTGGGAGGCAGAGGCTAGCAGATTTCTGAGTTCAAGGCCAGCCTGGTCTACAGAGTGAGTTCCAGGACAGCCAGGGCTATACAGAGAAACCCTGTCTCGAAAACAAAACAACAACAACAACAAAACAAAACAAAACAACAAAAAAAGATTGACATAAAGGTTTTACAAGGTGAGGGAGATTTGATTGAGTATTAGCTCCTGATAAGCAAACTACCTTTGATAGATAGGGAGCCCTGAAAGAGAAAATCCAGTTGTGAGTTTTTCTCACTTTCCTTCCATTACTGAGTGCCCAGAAGCCTCAGGACCCTGTAGCCTGTGGTTGGATGCCTCTCTCCTCTTGCCTGCTTCCCTGTCTCTGCAGATGTTCCTCACAACCTTCCCACATTTTCCTTCTCCTTCTCCAGAGGCCGGGGGCCTCTTCCCCCATTTACCCTAAACTGGAATGGCCTCATACCTTTCTGTCATCCCACAATGGACATGGGTTTCTTAGATCAAATGTGCTTTTCTCTAGGTATTTATTGCCTGTTAGCTTGGAAATGAAGAATCAAAAAAAGAAAAAGAAAAAAAAAAAAACAGATGGTAAAATGTGAACTAATGTATGAAATCCTAATGATTTTCTCTGATGGGTCATACTGATTTGTTGTTGTTCTCGCCCTCCTCCTTATCCTCCTCTTCCTCTTCTTCTTCCTCTTGCTCCTCTTCCTCCCCCTCCCCCCCATGGTTTTAGTATGTCCTTTTTACCTACCGATCTAGTTGGGAACATGAATCTGGGTGAACTAAGCCTAAAAATGAGGCAGAATAAAGTCTCATATAATAGATAACTTTATTTGGAACATCAGTTGATACCCTGGGGGCTAAGAAAGGACACAGAAGTAACATTCTCAGGAGATCAAGCTGTATATAATCATGAGGAAACGTTTCACAAGGCAAAATCATGTTTTTCCACGGAGGCACAGGACTAGCAACAGCTCAAGTGAGCTCACTTCTGTACTATACCTGGGAGAAGCAGGAGAACACATTCCACAAACGGTTCTGTGTTCTGAAGAAACTGAGATCACAAGACTGTTTTCTTGGAGTTTTGGCACACTCAGGATTCTCACATGACTCCATTCCAGGATTGCGCTGACAGTTCTTTACGTGTGGAACGTCGCAGAAGCCGATTTCCTGTCTGTAGGAATATGGCATTGTTCTCACTGCTCTTCCTGTTGTATAATCAGACTACACATTTTTATGTGATATCTAACATTACCAAACTCTGCTACTTATCACACTCTGTGCCTTGTGATTCCTTTCTGCCTCCACAATTAATGGTGTCACTTCTAAAAGGCTAAGGTTACACTGTTTTCTTGTTGTTTGAGTGAGGTTTTGTTTGGTGTGGGTCTCACTATGGCTTCAAACTGGGAGAGACCCTGCCTCTGCTTACCTAACGCTGGGATTACGTGGTATCTAGACTAGTTTTAATCTTACTTTTTGTGTCCTGGACATGCAAGGCAAGTAGGCCAGCAGCTGAACATACATCTCCAGCCCTGGTTGTACAATTTTTTAGTGAAGAAAGAAGAACAGTGAATTGCTAATTTTTTTTTGTTTTTTAGGAAAAAGGTACTTTTATCTCTAAGTTTATTATCATTCCAAAAGGAATAAGAATCTGACTGTTGAATCTATGATTTCAAAAACACTGTTTTAGAAAGAAAGAGGTCGAGTACTTGCCTAGGAAGCACAAGGCCCTGGGTTCAGTCCTCAGCTCTGAAAAAAAAAAAAAAAGACAAAATTAGAAAGAAAGAGAGAAAGAAAGAGAGAGAGAGAGAGAGAGAGAGAGAGAGAGAGAGAGAGAAAAGGCCAAGTATATACCTTTGATTCCAGTACTCAAGAAGTAGAGACAGGAAGATCTCTGTGAATTTGAGGCCGTCGAGGTCTGTATCCTGAGTTGATTTATTTTATTTTCCTTATGAATATGTGGGGAGGTCGTGTGTGCGTATGACTGCAGGAGCCTGCAGAGACCAGAGAGATCAGATCCCTGGAACAGGAGTTGGTTATGAGCCACCTTACATGGGCTGGGAAACAAACCTGAGTCCTCTGCAAGAACGGTACGTTCTCACCTGCCGAGCCATCTCTCTAGCCCTGACATTCTGCTTTTCAATTCGTGAATGGGCAGGCCTAATTGTTTATGTATTTGGTTTTACTTTATTTTGCTTTTATTTATTTCAGTACCAAGGATTAAACCTAGGGACCTCGCATATATCCAGGCTACCTGTATTGCAAGACAAGGAGTTGGAATTAGTTTCCTGTATAACCATGCCAGGGAACCCTAATTGTTTATTTAATGATAAATCTGCTTCCAAAGAATATATGATTTGTCTTATTAAAAATAGCTACAAGGTAGGGCACGGTAGATGGCTCAGAGGTTAAGAGCATTTACTTCTCTTACAGAGGACCAGTGTTCAATTCCTAGCACCCATGTAACCACACATAGTTGTCTGGAACTCCAGTCCTACAAGGTCTTTGCCCTCTAGTGATATCCAAGGGTTCCTACATGAGTGCAGTATGCATGGACTGATTCTCTCTCTCTCTCTCTCTCTCTCTCTCTCTCTCTCTCTCTCTCTCACACACACACACACACACACACACACACACACACACACAAGAGCAGTTACAAGGGCCAGCAAGATGGCTCAGTAGGTGACGGCCCTAAAGTTGTGTGCTACTATGCCTGGCAATTTTCCTTTTCAAAGTAACACCTGGTACAACTTTCAAGTGTTACAAATAATAATTCTGTGCAATGACTAGACTATTATTACTAGTCAATAATATATTGTTTATTTGTATTTCAGCAGTTGATATTTTGTTTTTGACACAAGGTACCATGTACCTAGGCTGGTTTTGAGCCTGTGGAGCCTTCTGAGTGCTAGAATCATATTATGAGCATTATGAATCTGATAACATTCCCTCAGTTTGTGCTTTTCATATCTTTTAGTATTTAAATAATTACTTGTGGGCTAGAGAAATGGCTCAGCGGTTAAGAGCACTGACTCTTCTTCCTGAGGTCCTGAGTTCAATTCCTAGTAACCACATGGTGACTCACAACCATCTGTAATGGGATCCAATGCCCTCTTCTGTGTGCCTGAAAACAGCTGCAGTGTACTCATATACATAAAATAAATAAAATGTTTTTAAAAAAATAAAGTAATTGTGTTTTGGATTAGTTTTTAAAACATAACTGGTGTCCTCACTGTTAAGTATGAAACTAGCATGGGCTATAGGCAGAGTGTCCCCCATAGATGGCTCACAGATGGTCAGGTACAACACTGCCTAAGTTGTTATCTTCGTCAGTATTAAGAGCACTCTAATACTGTGCTAGAAATAATGTATCAGGAATACTTCGTTATCACTTGGGATACTTGGTTATTTGTGTTTAATATGTGCTTTCCGACTTGTTTTTCCTACTTCCCAGAAAAGTAAAGATTACTATTTCTGGTTTTTATTCAGTCATTACCAAACATAGCTTTCAAAATTCAGTTTTTTTTTTTTTTTTTTTTTTTTTTTTTCAAAAGAGAGTTTCTCTGTGTAGCCCTGGCTGTCCTTGAACTCACTCTGTAGACCAGGCTGGCCTTGAATCCACAGAGATCTGCCAGCTTCTGTTTCTGAGTGCTGGGACTAAAGGCATGAGCCACCACACTTCCCTGGCCAAAATTCAAATTTTTTTAATTTTAATTTTTTCAAAATTCAAATTCTTTTTTTAAAAAAATATTTATATACTCTTTTATTTTTTAATGTATATAAGTACACAGACTTACCAGAGAGGGCATCAGATCCCATTATAGATGGTTGTGAGCCACCATGTGGTTGCTGGGAATTGAATTCAGGACTTCTGGAAGAGCAGTCAGTGCTCTTAACCACTGAGCTATCTCTCCAGCCCCCAAAATTCAAATTGTTAAAACACATTTTTTTGTAAAGGATTATTTGTGTGTGAGGTGCTGAGAACCCAACCCAGATCCTCTGGAAGCTGCAAGGGTCCTTGACTTGACCACTGAACCACCTCTCCAGCCCTTTGTTTGATCAGTTGTTTTAAAGCTGCTTTTTTGGTATAGGGTCTTGCTGTGGTCCTCTGGTGGCCTAGAATTCTCCATGTGACCTAAACTAGCCCCCAACTCACAGTTTTTTTAAAAGAAGAAGCCATTAGAAGACAGAGACTTTAATTTTAATGCTAACATCACTTATAACTATGTAAAAATGGAATATTAGTTTTTTTTTTACTAATATTGTTATTATAATTCTTACAATATTATTAATATTGTAATATAGTAGAATCAGTATTCTACTAATATTGTTACAGTTTCCCCCCCAAAAACATAAACTTCATGATTGCAGACATCATTTCTTTGAGTAATAGTAAATACAATGTTTCTTTTGCATGTCAACATCACAGTAGCAAACATACTGTTCCGAACCTGACTAAATTCACATGTTATGTCTGTAGTTACTGAACGAGTAGAAAAAAATAAAAACATCCTTTTATTAATAAATTCTTTTTATTGGCCAGGCTATGGTGGCACACACTTTTAATCCCAACACTCACGAAGCAGAGGCCAGTGGATCTCTGAGTTTGAGACCTCTGAGATCTGAGACCAGAGACTCTGGTCTACAGAGTGAGTTCTAGGACAGCCAGGGCTACATAGTAAAACCCTATTTCAAAAAGCCAAATAAATAAATAGCCAAATAAATAAACAGAATCCTTTTTATCATTAAAACAAGTTTCAGTGCAATACATATTTTTTAACATTTTACTTTGTTTTGGTTTTTTTAGACGGTTTTGTGTAACCCTGGAACTTCTGACCTTTGTGCCTCTACTTCCCCAGTCCTGGGATTATGAGTGTGCAGCAATATGCCATGTGTTTCAGTGCAGGGATCAAACCCAGGCTTCATGCACGATAGGCAAGCACTCGACCCACCAGGCTACAGCCCCAGCTCAAGTTCCAGAACTATTGTATGGTCGGTTTATAAGGCTTAAATTTACTTACTGTCCTTTTATTCTTTCTAGGATGTCATTGCTGGATTTTTGTATACCATTTTAATCTTAATTATCTTCTACCCATTGGTGGACCTGATTGACAACTTCAACCAAACCTACAAATATGCCCCACTCGTCATCATCGGGCTGCACTTAATTCTGGGCATCTTCTCTTTCACCCTTGACACCTGGAGTACATCCCGAGGAGACACGGCTGAGATTCTGGGAAGTGGTGCTGGGATTGCATGTGGCTCACACACTGCTTATAACCTGGGTCTATCCTTAGACCCTTCTCTGCACACATTACCCTTAGCTATCCCTCCTCTTACTGTAACTCTGTTTGGAAAAGCCATATTACGGGTCGTCCTAGGAATGATGCTTGTACTGTTAGTAAGAGATATCATGAAGAAGATCACCATTCCTCTAGCCTGTAAACTCTTCAGTATTCCTTGTCATGACATTCGCCAGGCGAGGCAGCACATGGAAGTGGAGCTGCCCTACCGGTATATTACCTATGGGATGGTTGGTTTCTCCATCACGTTTTTGATCCCCTATGTATTTTCCTTTATCGGTATCTCTTGATGGAGAGACACTGTTGATTATAAGAAAGGAAGCTACCAGCTATATCTAAAGCTATTCTCTAGGTAAAAACTTGAGTCAGAGTAAGAATTTAACTTAAAGAAGTAAATTCTGCAGCCAGTGCGTTCTGTCACTGCATATCAGATGTTGTTTTTGGTGGGCCGAGCTTTCTCAGTACTGAGAAATGGCGTGCCCGTTTAGAATGTTCACAAAATGTTTGGAGAGTTCTTTGCTATTACAAATTGTAGTTATATATAATATATATTAAGGTACATGGTGTACAAATGTGTATCTAGTATATATTATGTATACAATTATTTACCTAAGAACAGCGGGGTGTATTGAAAAATCAAGGACAATATGCAGTTGTGCCCAGGTTTTTTGGAATTAATGCAGGCATGTTGTTATTAACAGATAAGCTTAATGTTTCTTTCCTAAGGGAGCCATTTCCTAGTTGAATTGATAATTACCAGACAGAAATCCATATACTACCACACACTGATTTACTGCCTCTTCCTACACTGCCGGCTCCCTTCATGTTATCCATGATGGTGAACATGAGAGGCATTTTTAATGGACCAAGTTTTTGGAGAAATTTGTTTTTTGGGATTCCTTCCTTCCTTCCTTCCTTCCTTCCTTCCTTCCTTCCTTTCTTCCTTCCTTCCTTCCTTCCTTTGTTTCTTTAAGTTCTATACACTGTGTTGAATGTACTTTTTTTTTTTCTCACCGTTTTGGTCACCAGTTTAATAATACAGGTACTGAATTTTATTGCTTGCTAACTGTGCCTTTCTTTTCCTGAATTAAGAGACGCCATGTATACTGTGATGTAAAAGTGACACTCAAATTCCATCTTAAGCCACATCATCAGGCAAATATTTTTAAAATATATATCAAACTAACAGAGTTAGAAGTAAAATGGCCCATAACTCTTCAGTCTTTTTTTTTTTTTTTAAAGAAAGAAATGTGGAATCCCTGAGTTTTCTCACTAATTTATTGGAAAGCTAAATGGATAAGTATTTCCATTTTTGTAAGTATTTTTCTATGTGTTGCAAGTTATAGGAACAGTATCTATCTATGTACATTGTCTTGACTGTATATAATACGAGTAAATATTTCCAGGGAGTGGAAATGTAACTGAAATTTATAGATGAAACAATGTACACCCTTACTACCTACACAAGCCATTTTTCTAAATTATTTGAAAAGGATTGGGTTTCCCACCATTAACTTTTAATATCCCACTCTTTAGCAACCTAAGATAGATTATAAAATCCAAACGTGAAGTATTGGTAGCTTAGATTTTATTATTTTCCCAACTAATTATTTTTACAGTGGAAAATTTGAGTGTAGTATTAAACTATTTTTTCCTGTCTGTGCCTTTATATTTTAAAGTGTGATTGCAATTAGGTCAACATTGCATTTATTTGTGGTGAGCTTTTTGTAAAGAAGAGAATTAATTTTCCATATGAATGAACACATCAGGGGTGGAGGTAACGATTTTAGTGCAATAATCTCTGATTGTTTAGAAGGAAAACATTTCTATTTTGGACAACGTGAGTTATTTGAACTCATACTTTTTATAATTCTGATCGAAAGCTTAGGGGCCTGGCAGTTTTTACCCAAACAGAATCTGATTAACTTTAAACAAGTAAATTTGGACCCTTAGGCCACTAGGAGAAGAAGGTGGGTGCTTCGAGAAGAATCGGTACACAGGGGGCTCCAAGGCTGCAGGAAGGGGCTTCCTCTCAACAGATGTGCTCCTTGAATTGAGCTACAGCAAGAGTTCCCTACCTTGGCTCTGTTATCCTATTAATTTTTGTGTGTCGCTTAAAAAGAATTAGAAAATATTCTATTTCTTTGTGTTTATGTTTTTGTTTGATGACAGTTCTATGCTAAATGTATTTTAAAATAAAAGCCAAGATCAATACCAAAAGGATCTTCTGTCTGCCTGTTGTGCACATGTCTGGGTTGGGTTTTTTTTTTTTTTTTTTTTTTTTTTTTTTTTGGAGCGGGGCCGGTGTTTGAGACAGGTTTTCTCTATGTAGTATCCTTGGCTGTTTTGGAACTCAGAGATCAGCCTGCCCCTCCCTCCCAAGTGCTAGGATTGAAGGTGTATACCACCAACTTGAGGTGCACTGAACAAATTCTTAAGAGTTAAACTTTCCCTTAAATTCATGATTCATTGTATTTTGAGGCAGGGTCTCACGTATCCCAGGCCGGCCTCCAGCTCCTGCTCCTTTCTTTCCTTCCCAAGCACTGGAAGCACAGGTCACACCACCACTCCTGACTTTGCTCTGTTAGTAAGCCTGCTGGAACTCTACAAATCTTATGTGGGAACAAGCAGAGGAGAAACTCAAAGAGAAATAAGAGATATTCAAAAAATGTTTGAGGAAATAAACATGAATTTCATAGTTCGTCTTCCGTTGGCCTTCCCCTGCCTCCTCCAAATACAGAATTCTGCATCCAGCAGCGTCAAGTTGAGAGCAGCATCATATGTCCTGGGTGTGACCTGTCTTATGTTCTGTGGCTTACACACCCCCAACAGCCTGAAGAACCAACCGTAGCTGTCTCTCACCATTTCATTTGCTGCATTTCGCACAGATGCTTAGAAAGCTGACTCCTGGTTACAGCTGGTGACAAACACGAGAGCAAATCTGATTGTTTCTTAAAAACCTCTACAGTTTTCTTTAAGAAAACGATTTAAGTCTTGTATAGCGTTGACATTTTATTTGTTTACTTGGAGACAAGGTTTCTCAGTCCTGGTTATCTTGGAACTCAGTATGTAGACCAGGCTGGCCTGACCTCACAGAAATCACTCTGCCGGCCCTACATCCTGAGCGCTGAGACTTAAGGCATGTGCCACCATGCCGGCCTTTGCTGTTTTTAAAAAACTTGTCTCAGTGGTTTGCCTGTGCACTTGCGTGTGCCTAGTGCTTACGGGCAGAAGGAGGTGTCAGGTGTCCTGCTGGAGTTATAGGTGACTGTGAGCTGCCATGGGGGTGCTAGGAATTGAACTTCAGTCTTCTGCCAAAACAAGCTCTTAGCTATTTATTAATTACTTTTAAAAAGGATTTTATTTAGCCGGGCAGTGGTGGCACACGCCTTTAATCCCAGCACTTGGGAGGCAGAGGCAGGTGGATTTCTGAGTTTGAGGCCAGCCTGGTCTACAGGGTGAGTTCCAGGATAGCCAGGCTTACACAGAGAAACTCTGTCATGAAAACAAAACAAACAAACAAACAAACAAACAAAAAATATATATATATATATATATATATGGAAAAGGCATAGAAAAATTTTAAAAAGCAACAAAAAAAGATTTTATTTATGTATTTTATGTATATGAGTACACTGTAACTGTCTTCAGATACATCAGAAGAGGACATCAGATCCCATTACAGATGGTTGTGAGCCACCATGTGGTTGCTGGGAATTGAACTCAGGACCTCTGGAAGAGCAGTCAGTGCTCTTAACCACCAAGCCACCTCTCCAGACCTATTAATTTTTAAATTTAATATAGTTTTTAGACAATTGGGATTTCTCTTGCCGGTAATCCCAGCAACTAGGAAGTGAAGGCAGGAACTTGAGTTCTTGAATACATAAAAAGTGGGGAGCCACTTAGGCTCCATAAAACTCCATCTCGGAAAACAAAAGATAGGGCTGGGTATGTCCGTGGCAGACCATTTGCTTGGATGCATAGGGCCCTGGATTCAATCCTATTATTTAAAATAAACACTTATCTTTCCTATGAGTCACCTCCATGGGGGGAAAGGTAGTTGTTCACTTATTTCTGCCATCCCTGGATACAACAGACATTCACTGGATATCAATGGATCAATCAATGGATATCAATCAATCAATCAATGGATCGATTATGCAGTCCCTAGTATGTGCATTTGTGTGCGCACGTGCACATGTTGATGGGGGACTTTTGTAGCCTTCTATAGATTCTCAAAGACTTGATAAAAGGTTTTTTTTTTTTTTTTTTTTTTTTTCTTGGTTTTGGTTTATCAAGACAGGGTTTCTCTGTGTAGCTCTGGCTGTTTTAGAACTCACTCTGTAGACCAGGTTGGCCTCAAACTCAGAAATCTACCTGCCTCTGCCTCCCAAGTGCTGGGATTAAAGGTGTGCACCACCACTGCCCAGCACTTTTTTTTTTTTTTTTTTTGTAAAAAATACACATTTCAAGTATTATTTACTAAGATAATTTTTTTGTATTAATCTTGGGTCTTGGTGACATACTGTGGCTGCTGGAACTGCAGTTATTTGGAAGAGGAGCCCAGCGGAGTGAGGGGAAGCTCTGACTTCATCACCTTCCAAATGTTCCTAGAGGGTTGGATGGCAGCTCAGAGACACACTCACAGCCCTACCCAGAGAGGGTAAGGTATTGCATCACAGGCTTAAGGATCTTTGCAACCAGCTCTAAAACTCCCTGTGCTCTGCAAAGAAGGGTTCCTCTAGGATTTGTAGGCATGCCCTGGGAAGGAAGTTAAAGTTTATTTTTTACAATGCTACCCTTAAAAGGCCACAGGACTTCCTGCATGCATTGAAATAAAAACCAACCACACATCTGGTTCATTCAGGCTTCTAGAGACTTATTGCTCTGAAATGGGGTCTCTCCCTGAACCAGAAGCTCATGGTTTGGGCTGGCTGACCAGGGAGCTCTCAGCATTCTCTCAATCTCTTCCTACAATGCTGGAGTTACAGGCACAGGTAGCCATGCTTAGCTTCTTATGTAGATGCTGGGAATTCAAATTCAGGTCTTCATGCTTGCCAAGCAGGTACTCTTTTTTCCACTGAGCCACCTCTTTAGCTCCACAACAGCCTGTTGCAATAAGTACAAAATACCTGTATGTTTTGAGCTGGAGGAATAGCTTGGTTGGTCTAAGTGCTTTCAATGAAAGCACGTGGGCCTGCCTAAGTTGGATCCCTAGAATCCATGTCAAAGGTGAATGTTGTGAGTCAAATGAGTCATCCATCAGTGAGAAGGCAGAGACAAGCAGATTCCTGTGACTCGGCAGTTGGCCACCCTGACCTACTTGGCTAGCTCCAAGGCAATGAAAGACCCAGTCTCAGAAAACAAGGTGAGTGACCCCTGAAGTACACTGACCTCCCTTCCACATGCACACACCCTACATTTGTACCCACACGTACATAACATCCCTGCACCGTCCAGAAACAGAAGTATCTTCATATACTGGGCCAGTCTTACTTTGAACATACCTTTCATCTCTTATCTGATTTTATGTTTGCTAGCAAAAGCTGTTTACAGATTTCTCTAGGCTTTTGACAAAACAACACTGTATTTTTTTTTTTTTTTTTTTTTTTTTTTTTGGTTTTTCAAGACAGGGTTTCTCTGTGTTGCCCTGGCTGTCCTGGAACTCACTCTGTAGACCAGGCTGGCCTCGAGCTCAGAAATCTGCCTGCCTCTGCCTCCCAAGTGCTGGGATTAAAGGTGTGCGCCACCACTGCCTGGCCACTGTATCAATTTAATCACCCTTTGTTAGTAATTTATTTAGTTGAGATAGGGTTTCCAGCCCAGGTTGGCTTCTTACTCCCTAAGTAGTGGCAGATAACCTTGAGCTTCTGAGTCTTGTTTCTGCTATGGTGGGGTTGTAAACACCCCTTTCTATACCATCATGCTCTACCTATGTAGTACTGGGAGTCAAACTGAAGGCCTGTTCCCAGCACGCACATGCTGACGCCTAACCCTCTGTAAACTCCAGTTCCAGGGAGTCCAAAGCCCTCCGACTCTTGCAGGTACCAGGCATGTACATGATGCCTTTACAGACAGACAGACAGACAGACAGACAGACAGAATGCTTATACACACACAAAAAAAGAAATCTTAAAAAAATCACAAAGCAGTTACAATTGGATTTTTTTTATATATTAGTTTTCTAAATGCACTTAAATGAACAAAGTTCTATGTCCTCTCCTTTTTTCTTTTTTTCTTTCATTGTTTTTTCCTTTTGGATCTTCTTGAGACAGGGTCTCACTACATAGCCCTGACTGTCTTGGAACTCACTCTGTAGACTAGGCTGGTCTCAAACTTACAGAAATCCATCTGCCTCTGCCTCCAAGTGCTGGGATTAAAACCATGCATCATCATGTCCAGCCAAAACCTTATACTATTTTTATTTTATATGTATAAATGTTTGAGTGTTTTGTTTTCGTGCACATATGTGTGTTGTGTATGTGCCTGGTGCCTGAAGAGGCCACAAGAGAGCTTGTGTCAGATGCCTAGGAACTGGAGTTATAGATGGTTGTTAGGTCTTCTGAAAGAGCAGTCAGAGTCATCCCTCCAGCTCTCCAGCCCTCTGTTCCTGGGGAAGGAGGTCAAACTTCTAGCTTCACCTGTTTGAAAAAAAAATCCTTATCAAAACCTATACAGCTAATACATATCTTTGTAACTCACTTTTGTATAAGCTATTATGTCATAGTTAGCATTCTATTGCTGTGAAGAGACACCATGATCACAACTCTTTTTTTGGGGGGGAGGTGGGGGACTGAGACAGGGTTTCTCTGTGTAGCCCTGGCTGTCCTGGAACTCACTCTGTAGACCAGGCTGGCCTTGAACTCAGAAATCCGTCTGCCTCTGCCTCCCAAGTGCTGGGATTAAAAGGTGTGAGCCACCACCACCAGGCATGATCACAGCTCTTATAAAGGAACATTTAATTAGGGCTTGCTTTACAGAGGTTTAGTCCATTACCAGCATGGTGGGGAAGTGGCAGCACACAGGCAGACATGGGGCTGGAGGATCCACAGGCAGCAGGCAGCAGGGAGAGCAAAACATTGGTCCTGGCATGGGCTTTCAAAAGTTCACACCCAGTGACACACTCTCCAACAGAGCCACACCTACCCCAACAAGGCTACATCTGATAATCATTTCAGATAGTGCCAGCCACTCCCTAAGCATTCAAATAACAGTCTATGTAGGCCACCCTTATTTGAACCATCACATTATATTTTCACTAAGATATTTTTGTAGGATGTCTTTTTTTTTCTCCTCTAAAACAGTGGTTCTTAATCTGTAAGCCACGACCCCTTTGAAACTTGAATGACCTTTTAAGAGGGGTCATCTATCAGAAATCCTACATATCAGATATTTACATTATAATTCATGACAGCAGAATTACAGTTATGAAGTAGCAATGAAAATAATTTTATGGTTGGGGTCACCACAGTATGAGGAGCTGTAGTAAAGGGTTGCAGCATTAGGAAGGTTGAGAACCACTGCTCTAAAATATCCGCTTTAGAGATAATTTTTGTTAATGGTGTATTCAGAGCATTTCATGTACTCTGAGATACATCAGACACAAGTAACACCTTTTTTTTTTTTTTTTTTTTTTTTGGTTTTTCAAGACAGGGTTTCTCGGTGTAGCCCTGGCTATCCTGGAACTCACTCTGTAGACAGGGCTGGGCAGATGGTGGTGCATGTCTTTAATCCCAACACTTGAGAGCAGAGGCAGATCTATTTCTGAGTTCGAGGCCAGCCTGGTCTACAGAGTGAGTTCCAGGACAGCCAGGGCTACACAGAGAAACCCTATTTCAGAAAAACCAAAAGCAACTAAACAAAGAAGGTGAGACTGTGTGGATTTATTAGGCTTTTGAAGATACAGTTAAACTTAATCTCCATTGATGACAGAGGGTAGTGAATGTCGAGGACCCTTTGTGATAAATCACTTGCTGTCTTCTGCTGGAAAGCCGCAGCAGGGTTTCCCTCCCTCCTTCCTTTTTTTCCAGAGAGACCGGTGAGAGCCCCAAATCCATTAGCCATTTGACCCTTAGGAAGCTTGGGAATTTAACACCTGCCCTGGGTTAGGCCTGAGATAAACAGATGAAGATCACCCATAGTCAGTTTTTCAAGAGATAGAAGTAGGAAACCCCGCTAGGATCAATTTCATCACCTTGACTATGTTTAGGAAGGTCACAGAAACACTCCTCTGGGTGTGTGAGACTATTTCAAGAAATACTTAACTAATGAAGGAAGACATACTGGAGAATGGGTAGAGCTATCCCATGGGTCAAGGTCAAGTTTGCTGGTGGACACTTTATTCATCTCCTCAACTATCAATAATGTATATTTAATGAGTTAATTTTTTTTTTTCTAAATCAAATTGAATCAACATGGGGCTGGAGCGGTGGCTCAGTGACTAAGAGCACTTGCTATTCTCCAGAAGGACCTGGGTTTGGTCCCAGTACCCACGTGGTGGTTCACAACTCCAGTTCCAGGATATCTGATACCTTCTTTTGATATCTTTGGGCACCAGGCACACACTGGTCCACTTCCATCCATACAGGCAAAACACTCATACACATAAAATAAAAATAAGTAAGTCCAGCTGGGCATGGTGGTGCACGCCTTTAGTCCCAGCACTTGGGAGGCAGAGGCAGATGGATCTCTGTGCATTAGAGCCAGGCCTGGTTTACATAGTGAGTTCCAGGTCAGTCAAAGCTACATAAGAGACCCTGTCTCAAAGCAAACAAACAATCATAAATAAAATATCTTTTAAATTTTTTAATGAAAAAAAAAGTTGCACCTGGGGCTATTAAGATGTCTCAGTGTGGTACAGGTGCTTACTATGCAAGAGGGGTGACCTGAGTGTTATCTGTGGAACTCACATAAAGGTGGAGGGAACAAGCTGACTCTAAACTCTTCCTCTGACGTCTATATGTGAGGCATATGTACTGCCCTCCACCTCATGAGAGCCCCCTCAAAATAATGCACAATCAAGTTTATTTTCTTTTTAATTATTGGACTTAAATAGAAAGGTTTTGGGGCCCAAGTCAGGATATTTATTTCTGTTGTAGAATGAAAGCATACCAGTTAGTAAACTAACACTATAAAATTAGACTTCTGTTATCCTATTGAGTTTAAGACGCAAACAAAATCTCATCTGCTCAAGGGCTGTGCAGAGGTGAGGGCCGTTCATCCGGCTCTGAAATAAGTCAATAACAGGAGGATGACTTGTTAATTATTAACTCCGAGGTCAAGTGCTAACAGCCTAAAGTATTCTTTCAGGCTTGGAAATTAACCTTTGCTCCTGGGCATCCAGTTCTTCGGGCTCAGAGAGCGTGGGCCGTGCCATGGTGGCTCCTTCCCATTGTAAGAACTGTCCAGTGTGTGGTTGGGAATCTGTGTGGGATATTAACCAGAAGTGTCTTAGTTAGGGTTTTGTTACTATGAAGAAACATCATGACCAAGGCATCTTTTATAAAGGATAATATTTAATTGGGGCTAGCTTACAGTTCAGAGGTCTAGCCCATTATTGTCATAGCATCTGAAGGCAGCCTGGAGAAGACTGTCTCTTCCGTACTGGGTGAAGCTTGAGTACTCGGAGTCCTCAAAGCCTGCCTATGAAATGACCACACCTCCTAGTAGTAGGACTTTCCATGGGCCACGGATATTCAAACCACCACACCAAGATGATATTATTATTATTATTATTATTATTATTATTATTATTAGATTTTTTGAGACAGGGTTTCTCTCTGTAGCTCTGGCTGTTCTGGAATTGGTCTGTAGACCAAGCTGGCCTTGCACTCAGAGATTCACATGCCTCTGCTATTGGTTGCTAGGACTAAAGACGTGCACCACTACTGCCAGTTCCAAGGTCTCATCAAATAACTATTTCTCCAATAAGTACTCAATAGAAACTCTTTTTGAGAGATGTTGGCAAGTCTTAAAAAGATTCCATTCTTTTTCTAAGAAGGGTATTTCTAGACTAAAAATCTCAGTCTTAGTGTCCTTGACAGAATGAAAAGAACATTTTCATTTTGGAATGCCATCCGTGTGTGCCAGTCAAGAACCATAGTTACTTTTCTCAAAGAACAAACTCCTGAAAGCCAAGTATCATGGCATGGTCTTGCAATCCCAGCACTTGAGATGTTTGAGGCAAGAGGCTTACCATAAGTCTGGGACTATTTGGGCTATAGTGTGAGTTCCAAGCCACCCTGAGGTAAAGAGTGAGGCCGTGTCTCAGAAAACAACAACGACGGCAGAGAGAGAACACCCTGCTCTCCTTATCTACCACCAGCACTGGGTGTATTAAAGTATTAAAACTTTCTCATTTCTTCTTCTTCTTTTTTTTTTACTTTAAATAAAAATGCCTCAGGCTAAAATTGTTTTATTGCCAGAAAGTTAACCTTTTGTTTGCTTTGCATGTCTATGTTTATATTAGTTTTTTAAAATTACTTAAAAATTCTAAGTGCATGCACATGCACAGGCACACATGCACTTGAGTGCGTGTGGAGACCAGAAGTCGACACTAGGTCTGACTTGCCACTTCCTGCCTTAGTTTTTGAGGGGGGGGGGGTGTCTCTCTCTGAACATTAGTTGATTTCCTGACTTTTAGTTTTATTTTGTTTTGTTTTGTTTTGAAGATAGGGTTTATCTGTACAATCCTGGCTATCCTGGACTCACTGTGTATAGACCAGGCTAGCCTCAAGCTCACAGAGAGCCACCTGCCTTTGCCTCCCAAGGGCTGGGACTAAAGGCGTGCACTATCACTGCCTGGCTCTCACCACACTTTTTAATCTGGCTTAATTGATTTGTCATCTGATTGCAAAAGCTTCAGGCACTCTCGCTTTGGAAAGAGCGTCAGTAAGACTAATCCTTATTTGCCAACTATATTGTGGACAGTCTTAGGATCTTAGATGACTTTTACTCAGATTTGTCTGAGTCAGGTAGGGCCAGGGCGGGAGGCAAATTCTTGCTATATAGCTCAGGCTGGCCTAGGAGTCACTTTATAGGCCAGGCTGACTTCCAATTGTGATGCTGGGCCTCCCAAGGATATGGGGCACACGCATGTGTTCTCGTGCCTGGTTTATTAGTCAGCTTTTGAATTTATCCTCTTCAGTTTGAGGCATTCACATTATTGTGTCATCATCACCAGCATCTAACTTCACAATCTAGATAATTCCAAATAACATTTTGTCGAATTAAAAAAAAAAAAGAAAAAAAAAGACGTTGCTTGGTTTCTTTTGTTTGTTTGGTTTTTGGTTTTTTGGGGTTGTTTTGTTTTGTTTTTTGGTTTTTTGAGACAGGGTTTCTCTCTGTGTAGTCCTGGCTGTCCTGGAACTCACTCTGTAGACCAGGTTGGCCTTGAACTCAGAAATCCGCTCCCCTCTGCCTCCCAAGTGCTGGGATTAAAGGCGTGCGCCACCACTGCCCAGCTTGGTTATATATCTATATCTATATCTATATCTATATCTATATCTATATCTATATCTATATCTATATCTATATCTATATCTATATCTATATCTATATCTATATCTATATCTATCTGAATCTACAGTCATAGCATGTTTACGATAGGAAACCTTTCAAACCCAGTTATATATATATATATATATATATATATATATATATATATATATTCTTCATCCATTTATTCATTTGTACACTTAATATTTATATATTTATTACCTAGTGCACCAGGAATTCTGCTAGAGCTCATTGTGACTCATGGGTCTGTCGTCATGCATGTTAGGAAATCTAAAAGTTGCGATACAGCATGACCATACAAATAGACAATTGTGAGGTTGTAGGTGCCGAGAGGGAGATACTGAATTTTGTAGTAGGCTTACTAGACCTCACCACTGAGGGGAGGTCCAGACAGTGTATCCTGAAGAAATGGCACCAGGGCAGGCTGCTCCGTCCGCGCCCAGTGCACGCTTAACAAACTGTACTGTTCCTACTCTGTTCTAGAAGTTGGCTTCTTCGATCCACCTGCCTGCGTCCTCCCACACTGGCCTGCATGGGAAGAATTGCCTGCATGCAATTTCTACCCTCCTCTTCCTCACTTCCCCGGGGTCCTTATTGCTCAGGCAAGGGCATGTCTGAGGGATTCTGGCCAGAGCCACTTGATGGTGTTGCCAGGGGCTCTCTGTTCCCGCTCGAGCTGCCTTCTCTAGTAATTTTCTCTCTCTGTCCAGGACCCTGGAGAACTGCAGTGAGTCTTTGGGGACTCGATTTCTGGCTGGAACAATTCCTCAGTGAAACCCAAAGACCTTCCTGTTTTCCCAGACAACTCAGAGTCCTGAGCCGTCAGAGACATTGCCTCATTAACAGACATGTCTGGGGGAAAGAGCCTCTCCCTGCAGGGAGGGTCTCTGTCCGAGGCACTGCTTTGGTATAACTCGAAGGCCTGGGACAAGCTGGCTCTGTCGCTCAGCCCAGAAGAGAGAAGACTGTTTTTTCTCTGAGTTCTTTCCCCAGCACGCATCAAGAAGCAGCAGCAGCAGCAGCAGCAGCTTCCAAGGCACACCTGCTCGTGTTGTAGAAAATGCTATCTTCTTCCCTTCTGTTCTGGCTGGCCCTTCTGAGACTGACTGCGTCCACCTTGTTCATCTGAGGATTTCTCTGGAACATTAGATTGTGTCCAACAGTTCCATTTCCAGATTGTGTGTGACAAAGCGTTTAGTCCCTTCCGCCAGACGTCCCACTTCCCTTAAAATCACTGCTCCAGGAGACAGATCCGCTACTAGATCTTAAGTATGGCTTTCTTTTCAGGGAATTCCCTCCCACTCTCCCAGAACCCCTGCCAGAGTGATAAAGGATAGATATTGCTAGCGCACCCCTACTCGGCTTGAAGAAGTTACCAAAGAGGCCTGTGGTCAACTTCCCAACGTTGGGCTTGTTGCTCCATTAGCAAGGAAGTGTGTGGGAAGCCTAGGATAGAGCAGCCCCAAAGCAGTTCCGGCGTAAGCATAAGGTTTCATTCAGTTCTTGGGGGCAGAAAGAGCTTGCCAAATCAGCCTCAACACAGGTCCACAGAGTTGTCTTCAGTTGCGTGGTGGGAACTGCGTGGTGCGAAGGGGCAGGCACAGTGGCTCATCCTAACTGCCCAGAAGCAAGCAGCAAACAACCAGGATTGCCTCATTCACACCGCAAGAATTACACACCGAAGAAATGCAACTTGCATGTAAAGTGGCTCACCCTGACAGACAAGCTGGCCCTACACTGTGACCCACCACCAAATGTGAGCGGTTCTTCTGTTCCCTACCGGACCCGTATATTAAACAAACAAACAAAATTTCCCCCACCCCCCAAAAGAAAGGTAAACAAACAAACAAACAAACAAAACAAAACAAAACAAAACCAACTCTTTTTCTTTCTTAAGATGAAAATTACAACTGGGCAGACTTCATTCAAAGAACACACAAAATCCTCTCAGTGTTCTCCAGCCATCTTCAGGGTGACCCCGAGCACTTCCAAGACTTGGCTCCGGGTACCTGCTTCTTTTTATAATTATTGGTTTCTTTTGTTTTCTTTTTTCTTTCTTTCCTTCCTGTCTGTCTTGTCTCTCTTCCTTCCTTTTTTCTTTTTCTTTTAAATTTATTTATGTTATGCATATGAGTACACTGTAGCTGTCTTCAGACACACCAGAGAGGGCATCAGATCCCATTACTCAGGACCTCTGGAAGAACAGTCAGTGCTCTTAACCACTGAGCCATCTCTCCAGTTCCCCTTCCTCCTTCCTTCCCTCCCTCTTTCCGTCCTTGTTAGTTTTTTGTTCTTTCTTTTCCTTTCCCTTTCTTTCTTTGTCTTTCTTTCTTTCTTTCTTTCTTTCTTTCTTTCTTTCTTTCTTTCTTGAGACAAGGTCTTTCTAGTATTGGCTATACTGGAACAGGTAGATCTCTGTGAGTTCTAGACTAGCCTGGTCTACACAAGGAGTTCCAGGACAGCCAGGGCTACATAGTGAAACCCTGTTTCTACAAACAAAACCCTCACAGCACAACAAAATAGTCTATCAAAATGTTCGTCTTTCTGGAATTACCTTTTTTTTCCCCCTTATGGCAGGGCTACCCTTGATCTAGCCATCTTCTTGCCTCTGCCTGTCAGGCACTGGGATAAGACCCATAAGCACCATGTTTGGCTTGTATCTTTGTTGGGTAGACTTGACTTGTGCAGAGCTGGGGCTCCTGTGTGGCCCATCCCTATAGTTAGCAAGGAAGATGGGTTCTAATTACGTTATTTGTGATTTCAAATAGTCTTCTCTCACTAAAAATATTAACAATTTATTATTTTATTTAACTTCTTGGTTTAACATGATCATAGATAAAGCCAGTTGAAGATCTGGTTTTATTTTAATTAATTTATTCTGTATTTTTATGTGTGTGTGTAGGTCAGAGGTGAACTAGCAGGACTCAATTCTTTCTTTCTACTTTCTGGGTACCAGAGCTTGAGCTCAAGTCATCAAGCGTCGCAGCAAACATGTTTACCTGATGAGTCATCTCACGAGCCCTGACACGCTGGCTTTACAGTCAGTTTAATTCTTGATTTCTATGTCTACCTCAGATGAAAAACCTTTCTCAAAATGGTACAGAATCAGGCATGGTGGTAATCTGAGAATTTAGGAGGCTGAGGCAGAAGGGTCACAAGTCTGAATCTAGACTGTTTTATGCTTTGAGACCTTGTCTCATAATAAATTTTTTAAAATTTATTTATTTATTTATTTATTTATTTATTTATTTATTTGACCGGAGAGGTACCTCAGTGGTTTAGTGCACTGGCTGCTCTTTCAGAGGACTCAGGTTTGATTCCAGGTTCGATTCCACATGGTGGCTCACAACCACCTGTAGCTCCATTTCCAAGGGACCCAATGCCTTTGTCTGACCTCTGAAAGCACCAAGCATGAACATGATGCACACCCATACATTCAGGCAAAAAAAAAAACCCCGCACATAAAATGAATTAATCTAATAATAAAAAAAAATCAATGCAAGTGTTCATTTGGAAAATTTTCCAGGAGATTCAACAATTTGGGTTCTAAATGTCAGAGCACTTGAGTTGTTTAATGGGGACATATCACTTTCAGCAATAAGATCAGAGAGGCATGGGAAGATTTCAGCTGTACTTAGCTTTCACATCTTTCTATTTATTGGTTTAAAAAAAATCACCATTACCTTGAAGGAATCATTCCTAATTTTTTTTTCTGTTCTCCAGATATTATCTGCATATGATTGAGAGCCACTTCCTAGGCCTGGAACAGCCAGTGCCAACTGAAGTGTGAAACACTTTCAATAAAAGGAAATTGCATAATTATCCACATTGGCAGATTTTAAGTGTGTTAATAATACAGCATGCCAGTAACCTCTCTGTTTTATCCAATTTAGTCTGACTTTAATCACATTTTTAAAATACTGCAAAATAGCCAGTTGTGGAGTGGTTTAAGGCTCTAATCCCAGCAGTCAGGAAGCAAAGGCAGGCAAATCTCTGTGAGGCCAGCCTGGTCTACATTGTGAATTATAAGTCATTCCTGGTGACCTACTGAGACCCTCCACAGTGAATACTACAAAATGACTCTGATAAAATTTTAAGATATTGTTTTAATTAAAACAAGTAACCCATGGGCTGGGGAGATGGCCCAGATATTTAGAACTCTAGTTGTTTTTTCAGAGGACCCAGATTTGATTCTTAGCACCCATAGAGCTGCTTACAACAGTCTGTCAGTCCACTTCTGGAGGTCTGCTGCCCTCTTTTGGCCTCCACAGGCAGTGCATGCAAGCAGCACACCAATGTACTTGCAGGCAAAATGCCCATACCCATAAAATAAAAATAAACTTAAAAAAAAAATTAAAAACTAGCTCAGTGCTATTTTTTGTTGTTGTTTTGTTTTTTGTTTGTTTGTTTTGGTTTTTCAAGACAGGGTTTCTCTGTGTAGTCCTGGCTGTCCTGGAACTCACTCTGTAGACCAGGCTGGCCTTGAACTCAGAAATCCACCTGCCTCTGCCTCCTAAAGTGCTGGGATTAAAGGCTTGTGCCACCACTGCCCAGCCTGCTCAGTGCTGTTATGGGAAAGATATTGTAACCTGGCTTCAACCTTCACGTTATAACCTGTCAATAAAGAAAAATGTGGATACATTAGTATGAACAAAACTGTACTAAACAAGAATATTGTGACTAAATTTCATGAGCTATGATTTTTTTTTTCTTCTGTGTTCCTTCTTTTCAAGGCTTCACCGTCACAGTGAACCACATTAAAGCTTTATCATAGTTTACCCTCAACCTAATGAAACAATCCACTTGAGAAATGTACAATTGCCGGCAGTGGTGGCACACGCCTTTAATCCCAGCATTTAGGAGGCAGAGGCAGGTGGATTTCTGAGTTCAAGGCCAGCCTGGTCTACAGAGTGAGTTCCAGGACAGCCAAGGTTATACAGAGAAACCCTGTCTCAAAACAAAACAAAAACAAAAACAATCGAGAAATGTACAATCATGCTGATTGTAATCAATTAAGAGCATAAGAGCCCTGAAACCTGGAGCTGGAGAGATGGCTTAGCAGTTAAGAGCATGGGCCGTTCTTCCAAAGGACCAGGGGTTCAATTCCCACCACTCACATGGCAGTTCACAATTGTTTGCAGTTCCAGCTCCTGGGAATCTGATTCCCTTACACAAATATACATGCAAGCAAAACACCAATGCATATAAAATATAGATAAATAATCTTTTTAAATGAATCCTAAGGGTCTAGGGAGATTGATCAGTGGTTTGGAATATGTTTTGCTCTTGTTGAAGACCTGGGTTCAAATCCCAGCACCCATATGGTGGTTCACAACCTTCTGTCATTCCAGGTCCAGGGGTTAAACACCCTCTGTGACCTCTATGTTCATCAGACATGCACGTGGTGCACATATATACATGCAGGTAAAACACTAATACACATAAAAAATTTAAAAGTATAATAGTCCTTTAATTTTGGCTGACAACCAAGATTAGGGTAATGCCTCAGAGTCTCAGTGTCAAAATTCAAGGGTGCGGTGTTTTTATTTAAAGGAAAACCCCACAAAAATCATAATTACATCAATGTTAGTTGAGGGCCAGAATAACCTTACATTTGTTTAGACAGAACACAGTAGTTCTTTCAGGCACACTATGACAATCTTCTTTTGTACTCCTTTTGGCTATTTTAGTTTGTATAAATATTAAATATTTTTGATTAATCAATTAATCCATTTAGACCATAGTCAGGTTCATGGATAGCCCAAAAGTGTTGCCAAGGTAGATGTGGCCTTGGTGGTCTGTGGAGGCAGTGTGATGGTTGGTTGGTATTACAGGCTGGGAGTTTCTACACAGACACAAAATGGAATCAGGACAAGATGGCATTACCTTAGTGTCTCCACTAACTCTAACTCCCTGCATTCAGTGCCACAAGACTGTAGAGGGAAGAAAAGGCATTTTCATGTATTTGTGCTTTCTCTACTGGTATACCCAGCCCCTACCCATCAGTGCTTCACTATAGTCTACTTGGACTCTGCAGTAGTTCTTGCAGGCATCTTTCCTGGTGCCAACATTATCTTAACAGTAGCCAATGTTTCACAAAGGCAGAAAAACAAACAAACAAACAAACACACTACAACCAACAACAAAAACCCAACTCTTAACTCTCCTCCTTAACTAAATATCCAGTAAACTTTTGATTATTTATAAAATGAGGCAGAGGCCGTGGGTGTAGCTCAGTTGGAAACCTTGTGTTCAATCCCCAGCACTGCAAGAGACACCTGAAATTCCCGTTTGAGGGGATCTGAGCATTCTTCTTGTCCTTTGTAAACACACATAAAAACAAAAGTGAAATCCTTTTTAAATTTTTAAAAGTTATTTTCCTTTGATGTGCATGGGTGCTTTGCCTACATGTGTATCTGTGCTCCATATGTCTGCAGTGCCCACAAAGGCCAAAAGAGGGCATCAAATGCCTTGGAACTGGAGTTACAGAAGGTTGTGATCCTCCACATGGGTGCTGGGAATCAAACCTGGGTCCTCTGAAAGAGCAACCAGTACTCTTAACCCTTATGCCACCTTTCCAAATAAAGTTCAAAGAGGAGGAGAAAGAGGAAGAAGAGGAGGACAATGTGGAGAATTATTAAGCCATCCAATTCCTAGATTGTAAAGACTAGAATTCTGGGTAAGTTAACATGGAAGGTTGTAGATTCATTCAGCAGCAACCAGATACTTATTTTTTATTTTAAAAGGCTGTGAATCAGATCAAGGGCCTAACACATTCTAGGTAGGAGCCTCCCACTGACCGTAACCCCAGTACTTCCTTCCTTCCTTCCTTCCTTCCTTCCTTCCTTCCTTCCTTCTTTCTTTCTTTCTTTCTTTCTTTCTTTCCTTCTTTCTTTTTTTCTCTTTCCTTTTTTAAAAAACAAAACATACTTCAAGCCCATGATTCAGAAGGCATAGGTTAAAAAGCAAAATCCCCCTCCTAAGCCCAATTCTCAGTCAACCAGATTCTTTGTGGAAAGAGGTAGCCACATTACCAGTGTCTTATCATGCCTTCCAGAATGATTCTAGTTATACTAGCTAGCGCGTGGCACACAACAAATGCTTTACATTTGCTTCTCTTCAATCAACATTAAACACACGTCCAAAGCATACATCCCTATAGTACTGCTGTTTATCGTGAATAAAACATAATTGTTTATTTAGTTTTTCACTGCGGCAAAATATGCTACATGCTCATTTTGTAAGCACACAATTATATCGCTTTTTAAGTTGTTTGAAACAATTATTGAGTCAAAGAATATACATGTGGGACTGGAGAGACGGCTCAGCAATCACGTGGACTGGAGAGATGGCTCCGAAATCATGTGGACTGGAGGAGAGACGGCTCAGCAATCATGAGCATGTACCGCATTTCCAGAGGATCTGGGTTTAATCGTCAGCATCACATCAGATGGCTCAGCACTCCCTGTAACTCCAGCGCCAAGGGGATCTGACTCTCTTCTTGTTCCCAAAGGCATGCATGTACCCCAACACACACACTTAAAATTTTTATATTTAATTAATTAATTTATTTATTTTTTGGTTTTTGAGACAGGGTTTCTCTGTGTAGCCCTGGCTGTCCTAGAACTCAGGCTGGCCTTGAACTCAGAAATCTGCCTGCCTCTGCCTCCCAAGTGCTGGGATTAAAGGCATGGGCCACCACTGCCCAGCCACTTAAAATTTTAAAACTTAAGAATCTTTAAGGAAATAAAAAAAAAAACCATGCATTTTGTATTTTAATAGTTACCACTGATACTGACCTCCATTAATTAGCCATTTAGACAATTTATTATGAAAATATTTTCTTTGTCATTGACAAAACATGGTATCACATTATAGTTTTAGTTTATGCTTGTATTATGAGTGTTTTTCCATTTCACTAAACTGCTTGCACATATCTTTATTGGTTTTTTTTTTTTTTGGTTTGGTTGTATTTTGTTTTGTTTTGCTTTTGCTTTTTTTTTTTTTTTTTTTTTTTAAAAATTTTGGAAAACATTTTCATTTGGTGTTTGTTTGTTTTTTTTTTTTTTTTTTTTTTTTTTTTTGGTTTTTTCAGACAGGGTTTCTCTGTGTAGTCCTGGTTGTCCTGGAACTCACTCTGTAGACCAGGCTGGCCTTGAACTCAGAAATCTGCCTGTCTGTGCCTCCCAAGTGGTGGGATTAAAGGCGTGTGCCACCACTGCCCGGCCATTTGGTGTTTTTTAAAAATTATTTTTGTCTATATATTTGTTATATTTATTTATTTGTGTGTGTGTGTGTGGGGGGTGAACATGTACTACACGTGAATGTCAGAGAACAACTTTTGTGAGCTAGTTCTCTCCTTTCATTGTGTAGAATCCAGGGATCAAACTCAGGCTGTCAGACTTGATACAAGTGCCTTCATCTACTGAGCCATCTCTCTGGCCCTTGTTTGTTTATTGGAGATAGCATCTATGTAGCCTAGGCTGTCCTTGAACTTGTTATATAGTTTCAGAATAACCTTTAACTCCTGACCCTCCTGCCTCCACCTGGGATTACAGGCATGGACTGACACCACTGGCCTGATTGTGGGTGTGTTGTGTGTAGAAAGACAGTGCCGGAAAGGGGGACATTGGTGAGTGTGGAGGTGTCTGTGTGTTGTATGAAGACACTAGGAAAATATGGAAGCAAGGGCCAGCTATATAGGAAGCCATTAGAAGAGGGAGTGGAGAGATGTACACCAGGATTTTCAGTCTCACAGACCGTTCTAGGTTGTATTTGCAGAGTATTAAAGAGTGGTGTAGTGACCTTCAAGTAGGGTTCGCAAAATGACTTCAGCAAGTCAATATTAGAGCTTCTATTTGTGTTTCCTTTTTAAATGTAAAAGGAGGAAACTAATGGTCATTAATATTCAGTATTCAGATTGATGCCTGCATCTCCACCAGATGCAGACGGTTACGTAAGTGAGGGGCATCCAACGGTAAGAGTGTGAGGGTTTTGTGGTTGTTTCTCGCTGTCAGGTTATGGGCACACTGCATGATGGTTAAGTAAAAGATTTACCAAGTACACTGTCTAGCTTTAACTAACCTAAGCTCTCCACAGGACCCTTGATAAGCATCTGTGCGTGCTTACCTCCCTCCACTTGGGTGAACTGACCTTGAATATTGGGAGCTACTCTGTTGGAAGGTTGTATCTCCCCCTACTTTTCTACCTCCTTGGCAGCCTATAGGTTGATACTGAATGCTTATAGACTGCAGAAGGCGGCAGATTCTCTACTATGGCACCAATTTCTCTGGAGCCAAGGAGCAGTACAGGTTTTGGTCACATCAGTAAGACTGAATGACTACAAAAAAATAAAGAGCCTAACATGCCTGAGGTTTCCACCACAACGGCAAACTCACAGGAAACAGGAAGCCCATGTTATAAAATAGTGAGGAAACAAGAAGTCCATGTTATAGAGTAGTGAGGAAACAGGAAGTCCATGTTAGAGTAGTGAGGAAACAGGAAGTCCATGTTATAGAGTAGTGAGGAAACAGGAAGTCCATGTTATAGAGTAGTGAGGAAACAGGAAGTCCATGTTATAGAGTAGTGAGAAAACAGGAAGTCCATGTAACAGAGTAGTGAATGTAAGCTTTTGGTTCTATACTCTCTGCTAGTTACAGAATCCCTCAGCTATTTCCTGGATTCAAGTGTAGACAACAGTGAACACTATCACAAAGTTAATCAGAAAACCCCTTTGAATGTAACATGATTCTCTGATGAGAACAGGGACTTTAACACTATCTCTCTGGGACCTAGAATATATGTAGCATGGAATAGCTGGCAAATATTATTTGAGTTGATTCTGTAAGACCCCCACAAGGGGACCCTCACCCAAATCCGGAACTGCACGAACCCAAGGACACACGAGAAACCATCTTGATGCAATTGCAGAGGAGGTTTAATGACGAGGGCCCTCGGGCCGGAACATATCTCACGCAGGAGATAGAGATTCCGACCCAGAACCCAGGAAATTTGGGATATTTATGGGTAGGGGTTGGGGGGAGTGGGAAAATTTGGCGCGCTTACATATGATTGGATATTTCAGACATCAGCAACTTGCAGAAGTGGCTACGTGCGAGCTGGCAGATGACTAGTTACTTTTGACCATGAAACCTTGGACTTCTCAGAAAGGGGGAGAGAAAAGTAAACACCAGATGGCCCATTACTCACTTGGGCTTATCTGGGCACGTCTTAGCATGCCTTTTCATTTGGGTCACCCTGTCCCTGCAGGGGCTTAATATTTTTATTATGACTATATTTAACAAACTGTTGGTGGTCTTTGCTGACCATGAATTTTTGTTATTGTTACAATGCTGCTTTCAAATTTTGTCCTCACAATTCTGTTTAAGGAGAAAGAGGATTGGGAGGGAGGGCTCAGCCAGTAAAGCACTTGCCTTGCAAGCATAAAAACCCGAGTTTGATCTTTAGAACCCACTTAAAAAGTTGGCCCAGTGCTGGCATTTGTGATTCAAGCACTTGGAGGCATGAGGAGGACCCCTGTGGCTTTCTAATGCTTAAGTGGTGAGCCAGTGAGATATCCCTGTCTTTTTTTGTTTGTTCGTTTTGTTTTGTTTTTCAAGACAGAGTTTCTCTGTATAGCTCTGGCTGTCCTGGAACTCAGCCACTAGGCTGGCCTAAACTCACTAGGCTGGCCTCGAACTCAGAAATCTGCCTGCCTCTGCCTCCCAAGTGCTGGGATTAAAGGTGTGTGCCACCACTGCGTGGTGAGATATCCCTGTCTTAAAGGCAGTAGATAGTCTTTCTGAGGACATCTGAACTTGTCCTCTGGTTGCTACATGCATACACACACATGCATTAAAAATGTTTAGATTTTATTGTTTTATGTAAATGAGTGTTTTGCCTACATGTATTGTCTTAAGGTCTTACTGCTGTGAACAGGCACCATGACCAAGGCAACTCTTATAAGGAATAAGGACAACATTTAATTGAGGCTGGTTTATAGGTTCAGAGGTTCAGTCCAGTATCATCAAGGCAGGAACATCCAGGCAGGCATGATGCAGGAGAAGCTGAGAGTTCTACATCTTCACTAGCTTCCAGGCAGCTAGGTTGAGGGTATTAAAGCCCATGCCCACAATGACACACCTACTCCAACAAGGCCACACCTCTTAATAGTGCCACTCTCTGGGCCAAACATATACAAACCATCACATGTATATGTGTGCACTTCGTGAGTGCTTGGTGCCCAAGGAAGTCAGAAGAGGGCCTCTGATTTCCTTGGCCTGGAGTTACAGACAGTTGTGAGCTTCCATGTGGATGCTGGGAATGGAACCTGGGTCATCCACAAAATCAGCAAGCACTTTTAACTAACTGATGAGCCAACTCTCCACATTGAGACTTGTTTTGTTTTGGTGAGTCTGGGTCTATTTATATAGTCCTGAGTGTCCTGGAACTCATTACAAAGACCAGGCTGGCTTTCAAGTCACAGAGATCCACCTCTCTCTGCTTCCTGAGTGCTGGGATTAAAGGTATGTGTCCCTATGCCCTACCCGATACACATTTCAAATGGAATATATTTGTGGTGGTTTAAATAATTATGGGCCTCATAGACTCATATGTTTGGATGCTTGGCCCATAGAGAGTGGCACTATTAGAGGGTGTGGTTTTGTTGGAGTAAGTGTGGCTTTGTTAGAGGAAGTGCAGCCCAGGGGAAGTGAGGTCTCCTATGCTCAAGGTCCCCCTAATGTAGCAGACAGTCCCCTTCTGCTGCCTTGGGATCAAGATTTGGAGCGCTCAGATTCTTCTCCAATCCCATGTCTGCCTGGATTGGAGCACCCCATCATGATGATAATGGCCTACACCTCTGAACCTGTAAGCCAACCCCAATTAAATGTTTTCTTTTATTAGAGTTTCCTTAGTCATGGTGTCTCTTCACAGTAATGGAAACCCTAACTACGACAGCAGTTTTTGCAAATTCCTGGACACAAAAGATGCAGTACTTTAAAACCAAGATTGTGATTTCATGCCACTCTGGGCTACACAGTGAGTTTAAGACCAACCCGTGCCTTCTCTAAAAGAAAAAGTAGGCGTTTGCATTTTTTTTTTTTTTTCAGATTGGTTTCTATTCCTCATTTTTTATAAACCTCCAGTTTCCTAATTCTGAACAGAGGACTTCTTGTACATAAGAAATACCCATCAGAGACTGGGTGTGAATGCATGGGGAGAACCCAGAATGCCCTAGGCAATGGGCTCCACTCCTAGCAACACACAACAAACAAAAAGTGAAGGCCAGCCTTGGTGGCACAAGCTCAGAATCCCAGCAGGCAGGAGGCAGAAGCATGGTTTTGAGTTCAGAGCTAGCCAGGGCTCTCTAGGGAAGTTCTAAAAAACAAAAAAACATCTTGACCATTTCCTCTTACAGAGTGATTAATCTCCAGGACTATATCTTCAGCAAATGCAAGACTCAGCAAGGCTTTGAACTCCTTCCGTTTCCTTATCTCAACTGTCAAGTATGAAAAGTCTGAATTTACTTATCTCTGTTCAGGGCAGTTTCCCATGGGTTGGGAGCAAAAAGTATTACATGGCCCATGTATACCTGGTATGTGTTTATATTTTGCTTTCTTTTCCTACTGGAGTTGGGGTTGAACCCAGGGTCTTGGCACACGGGGGCCCTCGCTCAGCTACTGAGCCACACACCCAACATCATGATTTGCTTTTGGAAAGGAGCAGTTCTCTCTTCTCTGCAGCTTTTGTTCTAAACAAATCAAATAAGTCTTCAAGCGTGGAAGATTATTTCTGAAAAGGAAATCATTACATGCTGTGAGTTTACATAAGAGATGATTATCAAACGTAATACATTTTGTAGCACAAATCAATAATTAGCATTTATTAATTTTTAATACTTAAATGTAAGGGTTGGGAATGCTAATTTATTAGATAAATGTTCAGGACCGAGACGGGCATCTATTTAATGGTTCCTTTATTGGCTTTCAAACCTAGGAATAGCTTTCGCTTCAGGAGCCTGCCAGCAATCACCTATAATCAACTGTGATCCTCTGATTACAAATTTATTCAAGTTTTGGCTCTCACTGTGACTGGATCTTATCTCCTCCCTCATCAGAAGACACACTTTTCAGTATGCTTTTCAAAATGAAAGCAAACACAGTTTGGCTGCAATGTTGATAGTATTATTATTGTTCCTGTACTAAGGTCTTGGTAATCAGGATGAGGCCTGGGTTTGGAAGCTCGGGACATCTTAGGATGCTCTGTTATCTGGCAAACAAATTCATTTAATATAATGCTTAGAAAATCACAACCAATAATTACTTTAAGTACTTCTCCAGAACATAAAGTAAGAGGGGAATACTGTGTGACTGCAAAAAGAAAGCAAGGTTCAGCCAGCAGTCCTGGGACTCTCCTCCTATAATCCCAGAATTTAGGAGCGGAGGTCAGAGAGTCAGAAACTCAAGGGCAGCCTAGGCTACATCAGAATCCTTTCTCAAATAAAACAAACAATTCCACCCTGCGCCCCCCCCAAAAAAAACACTGCTAAAAAAACAAAAAAATATTTAAAATAACAAGATAAATAAAGAGAGGATGGTGTGATGGTTTGTATATGCTCTGCCCAGGGAGTGACACTACTAGGAGGTGTGGCCTTGTTGGTGTAGGTGTGTCACTGTGGTTGTGGGCTATAAGACCCTTCTCTTAGCTGCCTGGAAGCCAATATTCTGCTAGCAGCCTTCAGATGAAGAGGCAGAATTCTCAGCTCAGCCTGCACCATGCCTGCCTGGATGCTGCCATGCTCCCACCATGATGATAATGGACTGAACCTCTGAACCTGTAAGCCAGCCCCAATTAAATGTTGTCCTTTATAAGAGTTGCCTTGGTCATGGTGTCTGTTTACACAGTACAACCCTAACTAAGGGCACTATCTGCTCTTCTAGAGGCCCTGAGTTCAAGGCTAGCCCGTTCTACAGAGGAAGTTACACAGCCAGGGTTATACAGAGAAACCCTGTCTTGAAAAAAAAACTAAAATAGATAGATAGATAGATAGATAGATAGACAGACAGATAGATAGACAGACAGGATGTCATTGGTATTTGACTCTTGGGCAAGAGTATCAGAAGTCCTGAAAATACATGGCTGGAGAGGTAGCAGAGGTTAAGAGTACTTGCCATTCTTACAGAGGACTCAGGTTCATTCAGTTTCTTAGTACCCACATGGGAGCTCACAACCATGTATAATTCCAGTTCTGGTCTCCGGGTCTCATGTGATGCACACGCATATATGCAGGTACTCATACATGTACATAAAATAAAATTTAAAAAATCAGACGTTGTAGGGAATGCCTTTAGTCCCAGCAGAGGCAGATAGAACTCTGTTAGTTCAAGGCCAGTCTGGTCTACAAAGTGATTTACAGGACAGCCGGGACCATTATGCCAAGGAACCCTGTCTTGAAAAACAAACTAATTTTCTAAAAAAATCTTGAACCAATTGTGGTATATACCTTTAATCTCAGCACTCAGTAGGATCCATCAGGGTAAAATATAGAGACCCCATCTTTAAATAATAATAGTAATAATAATAATAATAATAATAATAATAATAATAATAATAATAATAATAATAATACCTTCCAAGGAAACAGAAGGCTGGGATAACAGCTACACCACCACACCCAGCATGCTCACCCTTGACTCCTTTTCCTGTGTTCAAGGCAGTTCTAGTGCTAACACTGTACTTGCCTTGCTTTCTTTCAAACTCCAGAAGTTAAGATCAGCAAACATGAGCTTGTTTTTGACACCCTTGGTACAGTCTGAGTCAGCCTTACAGTAGGCGCAAAGGTTGGAATTTGCACTCATAATCCTGAAGGCCTCCTCTGTACCAGGTAGGTAGCTATTTACACTGCTATTTAATCTAAATAAAATTCATGAATGAGAGATCATTACCCGACTATTAGCTTGAGATTTAGCGATAACTCACTCATAATGACATTTTGAGTAATAGCGTTTATTTTTTAAAGTCTGATTAATATTTTTTATAATTTTTTTAAAATGACGTGTATTTCTTTAGTGTGTGAGTGTAGTATGCATACACATGCTATGGCACCCACGTAGATATCAGAGGACAACTTGCAGGACTTTGTTTCTTTTTTCCACCATGTGAATTTCAGGCACTGAACTGGGGCTACCAGATTTGGCAGTAGTAACCCTCACCCACTGTGGTGGTTTGAATATGCTTGGCCCATATGAGTGGCACTGTTTGGAGGTGTGGCCTTGTTGGAGGAAATGTGTAACTGTGGGGGCCGGTTTTGGAGGTCCCCTCCTCTGCTCAGGCTCTACCTAGTGTGGAAGAGCCCCCTCCTCTTGGCTGCCTGCAGAAGAGAGACTCTTCTGGCTGGATTTGGATCAAGATGTAGCGCCTTCAGCTCCTCCAGCACCAGGTCTGTCTGCATGCTTCTGTGCTTCCTGCCATGATGATAATGGACTGAACCTCTGAGAGTGTAAGGCAGCCCTTATTAAATGTTGTCCTTATAAGAGTTGCCTTGGTGTCTCTTCACAGCACTGGAAGTCCCAAGACACACACTGAGCCATTTCCCTGGGCCTGTTTGTTTGTTTGGTTTTGGTTTCCTTTTCGTCCCAGTATTGGAAACTGAATCCTTGTGAATACTAGGTAAGGAAGGGCTCTACCACCAAGTCACAAGCTCAACTCCTAGTGCTTATTATGTTACATCCTTACCATTTGGGGTTTTAAATTTTATTTTTGACACATTTTGAGTTTATATATCTCTGGCTGGTCTAGAACTGTGTATTCCAGGCTAGTCTGGAATTCACTAATGTAGCCCAGGCTGGCACTGAACTATCAGTGATCCTTTTGCCACGTGGGTGCTGGATTTACCAGAGTTATCCATCACACTCGGCCTTAGCTCCTTTTGTTCAGACAGGTAGCCTACACAAGCTTCAAGTTCCCTATGGAGTACAAGATGACTTCTCCCTCCGCCTCTTTTTGAGACAGGATCTCACTATGTGTCTCTGTCTCAGCATGTAGACCAGGCTGGCCTTGAACACCTGCCTCTGGTTTCCCGGTGCTGGTATTAAAGGTCTGCAATATATACTACACGGGGCAAGGAAGATAATGCTGAATTCCTGGTCCTTTCCTTTGCAAGAGCTGCAGTCATGCCAAGTTCTGATTATATTATAAACTTATTATATTGAAGGTGGGGTATGCATGTACCACAGCACGCATGTGGGGGTCAGTCTACAACCTTGGGAGTAATGTCTCTCCTTCCATGGTGGGTTCTGACAGTTGAACTCTGCTCATCAGGTTTGTGTGGCCCTGGCTGATTTTTACACAAACGCGAGCGCGCGTGCGCGCACACACACACACACACACACACACACACACACACACAGAGAGAGAGAGAGAGAGAGAGAGAGAGAGAGAGGTTTTTTTTTTTTAAGACAGTTTCTCTGTGTAGCCCTGGCTATCCTGAAACTCATTCCATAAACCAGGCTGGCCTCAAACTCAGATCCACTTGCCTCTGCCCCCCTAGTGCTGGGATTAAAGGTGTGTGTGTACTGCCTGAATTTTTTTTTTCTTAAGATTTTATATTGTGTATTGTGGGTATGTAAGTGCATTATGTCCAGGAACTGGAGGCAGTTGTGAGGCACCAGTTATGAACTTAAGTCTCATCTTCTTCAAGAGCAGGAAACAATCTTAACCACTGAGCCATCTTTCCATCCCTGATTCTTAATTGAATAGATTGCGCAGACGGAACCTAGTATACCAAGTATCCAAGTGCTCTGGTCTTTTCCTTCCTTTCTCCCTCCCTCCTCTCCCGTCTTTTCTTCCATTCCTCCTTTTGTCTGTTGTATCTATTTTGCTGTTTGTGTATTCTTTAACTTTCCAGTAAAGGAAAAGAAAGTGAAGCTTAAACTAGCTACTTAAACTAGCTACTTAAACTAGCTACTTAAACTAGCTACTTTGTTAAGTTTTCCATTTTTAAGACTGAGTCTCACTGCGAAGCCCTGTAGGCCCCTGCCTCACACACGGTGGTAATTCAGTCCTTCTGAACAGCTGTATGAGGCTGTTTGGGAAGCCGTGATTTTGATAGGCACAGTTGTCTCTTGCAGTGTTAGCCTTACCTCTCTCCTGTGTAAACTGACGAGGTATAGTTTGCCTTACAACTGAAGGGAGTTGATATCATTTTTTATTAAAAAAAAAACAAAAAACAAAAAACAAAAAACCAAACCACCCAATCTTATTACTTTAAAAAAAAATTTCATGTATGTAAACATGTATATTGATCATACACCCCCCGAACTTCCTCCCTGAAGGTCCCCCAGGAACTGCCAACTTCTGGATTCTTAACTTAGAAAGAACCTTGTTACAGTGACTATTACAACCAGCACAAAGCAAGCAGGGACCTGCCACGGATGTTCCTGCCACCTAATCTCTGGCTTCAAGGGCACTCCTGTTGATATTCCCAGAAGCTCCACCCCACAAACATAAGACAATTGTGAAACATAGTTCTCTGGAATGGGTTCCAAGACTTCCTTATTGTTAACTAGTGTCAGCCTGCCAACAGTCCTCAGTTCACTAGACATGAATCCACACGTCAATGGCCAAATGGCTGTAATATGGTTACATCTCAAACAATTGAGACTTAGGAAAACCTTATTTATGCGTTTGGGTACCCATGGAGGTCAGAAGGGGACATCAGATCCCCTGGTGTTGGTGTGAACTTTCTTCATGTTATATTATGCATGTTTCTGTATTTTCAATTGTTAATTCTGTACCTAGCAGAGAGCTAAATGTCGGCAGGAGTTTGGTATTCTCATTCCTATGGCCCAACACTGGGTTTTTAAAATTTGTAAACGCTTGTCCTTCCACACCTGCCCAAAAGATGAAGGCTAGGTAGCCCTCAATGCCTTAGGTAACCAAAGAGACCAGGCGTTGTCTTACTGCTGTTTGGTTATAATAAAGAGCTCACAGCCAATACCTGGAGCAAGAAGTACATAGGTGGAACTTCTGGGCAGGCAGAGACCGAGAATGGATGAAAGCAGGTGCCAGAGAAAGGAGCTGTAAGCAGGTAATGAGAACTGTGTGGAGAGACAGGATGGTAGAAAAGTTAGGGTAAGTTTAGATGAGCTAGCTAAGAGACTTCCCCAGCTAAAGGTCAATAGCTTTAAACTATATAGAAGTCTTGTACCTTATTTAAATCATGAGAGGTCCTCCAAAACTCCACAATATCTTGGTGCAGGGGCTATGTGTGAGCAGCATGACATAGGTACTAAGAACTGCTTGGGTGGGTGAGCTGTATGTGCGCTAAATAAGCCATCTCTCCATCATTTGTAATTTTAAGCAGAGCACATTACCTTACATATCTGAGTGAGCCTGTAGCAATTAGCTAAGAAACTTTAAAGGTATAACAAGTTAAAGAAATTGTTCTTAGATTATTAGTTTGCTTCCTATTGCTGTGATAAAGACCACGACCAACAGCAACATGAGATGAAAGGGTTTATTTGGCCTACAGGTTTGGATCAGAGACCATCATTGAGAGAAGCTAAGACAGGGACCAGGAGGCAGGAACGGAAGCAGAGACTATCCAGGGATGCTGATGTTTACGGGCTTGCTCCTCAGGCTCACATTCAGTTTCTTATTTTTCCCTGCCAACAGTGAGCTGTGCCCTCTCACATCAATCTTAATCAAGAAAATGTTCTACAGGATAATCTGATGGAGGCACTGTCTCGGGTGACAGTCCCTCTTCTCAGGTGACTATAGCTTGTATCAAGTTGACAAAAATCAACCAGTACAATGTAGCAATACTCACAAGAATCCCACAGCCTGTTTCTAATGGTTGTTCTGCTATTTGAGATGAGCCTAGCCATATTCCAACAAACTGCAAATTCATTTAAAAATATTATGTATCTCCCTACTGATGCATTTTTTTTTTTTTTCTTTTCTTTTTTTTTTTTTTTTTTTTTTTTTTTTTTTTTTTTTTTGGTTTTTCGAGACAGGGTTTCTCTGTGTAGCACTGGCTGTCCTGGA
The DNA here is from genome assembly GCF_011762505.2 of Arvicanthis niloticus. Taxonomy (NCBI): domain Eukaryota; kingdom Metazoa; phylum Chordata; class Mammalia; order Rodentia; family Muridae; genus Arvicanthis; species Arvicanthis niloticus. The sequence goes on from NC_133430.1 coordinate 40,431,890, forward strand.
ATTCACTCTGTAGACCAGGCTGGCCTTGAACTCAGAAATCCTCCTGCCTCTCAAGCGCTGGGATTAAAGGTGTGCGCCACCATCGACCGGCTACTGATGCATTTCTTTGGTTTTTCTTATATAATAAAATCTTCTTCCACGTTGTTCTGGTGGTTTTGTTTGCTTGTTTGTCAGCCTGACACTAGCTAGTCAAATGGTAAGAGAAACCTCTACTGAGAAAAATACTTTCATCAGATTGCCTGTAGGCAAGTCCATAGGAGCATCGTCTTGATTGTGAATTGATAGAAAAGGACCTAGTCCACTCCTGGCAGTGCCATTCTGGGCAGGTGGTCCTGTGTGGAATAAAAGTGGGCTGAGCAAGCCATGGGGAGCAATCAGTAAGCAGCATTCCTCCAGGACTTCTGCTTCAGCTCCTAACTCTATGTTCCTACACTGACTTCCCTCAGTGATGGGCTGTTACCTGGGATTGTACAATGAAATAAACCCATTCCTTTCCACTCTTCCAGTCATAGTCATTATCACAGCAGGAGAAACCCAACTAAGGCACATATTACATTAAAAAAACCAAAATGTAAAAAATCCTACAGGAGTTTTTAGTATTCATAAATTGGTCTTTAAAATTACCAGACCCAAAAAGGGTTCCAAAAAAGGGTTCACAGATGTTCATAGTTCATTAAAGGCAGGGAAACTGCCCTAAACTGTCTGTCTTTAAAAGGTTAACAGTGGTATTCATGTTACCACCATTAATTATGTACATGTGCTCCTCTTGACATGATAAAGCTTGACATTTTATTTTCAATTATATGATTTTATTTGGAGTTTCACTTTTGTTATTTTGAGACATGGTCTCACTCTGTGACCCCGGATAGCCTAAAACTATGTATCCCATACTAGTCTCAAGAAAAACTGACAATTTTCCTTTGTTACCCTTTCATTGCCAAGATCACATGTCTATACCCGACATTTTTAACTCCAGCCATTCCTGTCAACACAGCGGCCAATTCTGTTTCAGTGTCTGTCCCTGTGACTTACGCAGCTACTCAGTGCACCCTACTATACAGAATTGCTAATTTAGGGCACTGTTCTAATACTCTCAAATGAGAACTAAAATGAAAACCAAAGTTTTGTTGTAAAGGAAAAATATTTATAATTTATAATTTTTAACATAGTAATTGAGATTCTTCCATTACTGACCTATATTCTCGTCCCTTTGTTTATTTTACAGTGAGACAGGGTCAGTCACTAAGTTACCCTCACAGCCTGGAACTGAGCTCTCTAGCAACCCTGAACTTTACATCCTGCCAAATCAATCTTCCCAGTAACAGTTGGGATTACAGGCTGGCCTCTATACACACACACACACACACACACACACACACACACACACACACACACACAATCTTTCTATTTTAAGGATTTTTGGATATGATAAATGAATGGGACAAGAAGAAGACACCCATAAAACCAAAAACCAAAATAAACCCCAGAGGGGCTAAGGTTGTGACAACAGTCACATCTGAAGATGTAAGAGGTATGGTGGTGATGCCACAAACCTCCAGATACAGATCACTGTGTAACAGGCCCCAGACCTTAGCACAACTGATACCACAATGTGAGAACCATTTAGACCATAATACTCAATGTATAGATAGCACTACCTGCCTAAAGGAAAACACAGACTTAATCCATCAAAGCCCATAGTTCTGGCTGTCCTTACTGAGGTGTGACAACCTAGGATATAGTTTTGTGCTTAAAAGCTCACCCTGGAAAAGGCTCAGGATCTAGAACACCTAGTGTAGTAACAAGCCAGCTAAGAACTTTCTACTGGCTCAAACCCATGTCCAAGTAGTCTTCTCTGGTGGATACCCCCCCACACACACACCATTTTTGGAGGTTCCCCCAAAATTCTCAAAGACCAGACCTCACGACACTGGGGAGGAGGGTTTCTCAGAGCCCTTTGGAGCAGGGAAGAAGGCAATATTTAAGTGACTTCTAAGGGGACTCACAACCTGAGATGTTTTAGGGCCCCAGGATTCCCTTTGATCAATGGCCTATCTGTGGATGAGGCCCAGGGAAGCAATTCAATCCCTGGGCCTTGGAAGCTGCCACTGGCCACTTGTATCCAAGTAGTCACTGCTGACGCTGGTCTTCTAGTGAAGGAGGCTGATAGGCTTACTCTGGGGAAGGAACTATTTCTGACTGCTCCATATTCGGCTGAGGCCCTCCTATGAGGCACTCCAGAAACATGGATGTCAGACAGCCAAGTAACCACTACCCAATACTGCTCCTGAACCAACCCCCATATCTGGTTCTGTATAACATGAGCCCTCAAGTCTCCTAGCCTGTTACCAGGTGACCCTGCAGAGTGGACCTGATTTAATCTGTTGGGCCTGACCTGGCCATTGTTCCATTGTAGGAGGCAGATGAGGTAATGTATACTGATGGGAACAGTTTTGTTTGTTTTGAGACAGGGTTTCTCTGTGTAGTCCTGTCTGTTCTGGAACTGACTCTATAGGGCAGGCTGGCTTCAAACTCAGAGATCCTTTTGCCTCTGCCTCCCAAGTGCTGGGATTAAAGGCATGCACCACTGCCACCCAGCTTGATGGGAGCAGATTTATCCAGAATGAAATTAGGTATACTGGGGCTGCAATGGTAAACCAGGATAAGACTATCTGGGTGTAATCTCTTAACCAAGGGAGCCCAGCTCAACAAACCAAGCTCCTAGCACTAACTCAGGTGCTCCACTGGGGGAAAAACAAGGTCATCACTATGTACACTGAGATAACAGGCAAGGCTTTTCCACAGTCCACATACATAGGGCCTTGAGAAAGAGGGCTCCTCACCTCCAACAAGGGAATCAAAAATAAAGGGACGGGGACGTCCTGACATTGTTGGAAGCCCTCAGGCTACCCAAGACAATGGCCAATGGCCACCAAAGGGGACTTTTCTCCCTGTGTTTACAGGGTAACAGGGTAGTAGGAGACTTGGCCACCTAGGAGGCAGGCCTAGAAGGCCTCCAGATTTTGATGATGACTAAATTTGCTTCAATGCTCTGACTATACATCAGAGGAGACTGACTGGGCCAACTGAGGGAGTGCCAAACAAAAATCATAAGCTTAATAAGCTTTGAAGGATGTTGCCAGACAGACGGCCAATACTTCCAACATCTCTTTGAAGGCAGCTGGTAATGGAGCCACGAATCTTAGGGCCAGAAAACCTGCTGAGCTCCTCAGGCCTGGATACTATAGGCTCCACCTGGAGTCAAGGACATGACTTCCAGGGGTGTCATCTGTGTGCAGGCAAACCCCCAAAGAGGAAGAAAAGCCCTGGGTGGGGTCCAGGTCCAAGAACACCTCCAGAGAGGACTGGGAACTGGACTTTACTGAAATCAAATCTGCCTTTGGGTATACAAGAACTTTCTAGCTTCTTGGGGTGGGTAGAGTCCCACCCCAACTAGCACAGAGACTGCATCAATTACCAAGAAGCTTCTCCAGGAGTTGGTCCCTAGGTTTGGCTTGCCCATATTCTGGGGTCTGACACGGTCTGGCCTTCATAGCCAAAATATCCCCAAATCTGTGAAAGTCATTACACATTAATTAGACAGGCCACAAAGCTCAGGACAGGTAAAAAGGGTAAAAACAAAACTTTAAAAATATGGCTTTGATAATGGCACAAATTGGGCCAGCTTTCTACCTTTAGCCCTCTTAAGGGCCAGATGCACCCATATCAACAAGTTCCTAAGTCAGAAATGACTAACCATTGCCTCAAGTCCTTACAGGCCCTGCAAGACTCATCAGATCCTTGGAGAGGTTGCATCTTTGTCTTGTCTGAGCCTGTCTGCAAGTTCCAGCCTGGTGACCTTCTGTGGGTAAAGAGGATCTGGGCTGGAACAGCAATGAGGTCACCCCATGAATCCACCATATCCAGCTGAAGGAGGCTACAGAAAATAATGACAAATGGGTTGTCACCAGGTTCTCCAAACCCCTAAAGACTGACAAAGGCCCTGTAATTACGGTTGTCCTATTTTGTCTTTTTCTCCCATTTTGGGAAGGCCCCAAGCCCCCATAAGCCAGGGCATAGCTCTTAGCCAATCTATCCACTGAGACCCAAACTACCTTGTTCCAGGTAGATTTCTGTAAAATGTTACAACCAGAGGCTACTGGGGTATGGTTCACGTGCTTCTGGGGAGGAGAAGCACATCCCTGGTGTAGGAGGAGCTAAGGTGGGAGGAGTAGGGACAAGAAGAGGAGGAGTGAGGAGAGGAAAAGGAAGAGGAGGAGCTAGGGAGAGCAGAGGTGTAGGAGTGATGGAGTGCCATGCAGGTATGCAGAGCAGTCATGAGTAACAACTTTTATTTAGGTTAGCTAATTGGGAAACAAGTCTCTTTGTATGGGCATATTGTTATTGAGTATTACTAAATATATAAAGTATTTGATTAATATTTAAGCATTAGAGTCTCATTTTCCTACTGGGCCCGCATGGATGGCGGGATGGTCTGGGCAATGCCCAGCCTTGCGGAGACAGCGTGGAAGATTGGCAGAGCCATCTCCCATACTGGCGTCTCATGGGTGGCAGGGCTGGTGTTTCTGGCTGGCCGTTTCTAGCTGTGGTGCGCATGTGGCCTCTGGCCACAGGACATGGCAGCTGAGCTAGGCACAGCGGCTGGCTTGACCTGTGGCCGTTTTTAAATAATTACCTCAACACCCTGGGGCTATGGGTCCACCAGTAAAGAGAAGGGGCTCCAATCTATCCAGCACTACGGCTGCACAGTTGATGTCTCTTTCCCCAAGCCATTGTTCTTGGATGGATAGCAAAATTGAGGCTTCCTGGGGTTACACTGATCCATTCATAGTCCTAAAATAAGAACCATCATTACGTACTTGTGATATAAAGACTAATTAAGGCATGGCAAAGATTATTATTGGAAAACCCATAAAACCTGGGGAGTCAGGTTACAAGCTCCCAACTCCGATTTTCCCAGGAATTCCCTTTAGTAACTTCAAAGAATAAGGTCCAGAGGGTAGTGGAACACAGCTCCTCAGTGTTCAGGAGAAGAGTATATCAGTTCCTTAACCATTCTCAACTCACTGTAGGTCAGAACTCCTGGCTATGCCTGGAGCACAAGCCCCATATTACTTAGGAATTACAATCAAGCAAACATTATTTTCTACTTCCAACTCTAATAGCTGTAAGCGGGACCAACCTAAAATCACCATGGGGGACTTCCAGGGGAAGGATTCCTGTTTAACGGTACCAAGATATCCCTTAGTTCCCCTGACTCAGATTCCTGTGGACATACACAGCACATTAGTTCCAGGAACCCCAGCTGAATATATTTCCAGGCCCCAGAGACTATTTGGCTTGCTCGCACTATCGCTTAACCAAGTACATATTTTCTGAGTTGTTTAAACTGGAACAGAACTCACTTCTTTGTGAAATGTTCTACCATGTTCTTCATGAAATGTTATACCACAGGTCTTCATCTATCATGAAAGACGATAGAGTTCACCTAAACTAGATTCTGGGCTTCCTCATACCTAAGGACAGAGCTCATTCCCCTATTGGTAGAGTCAGATGTCATGACACCACTGCAGTTGGAACATTAGCCCTGTATCAAACTAAAATTTAAAAGCAACAAGAAGACAGGACATATTATGGACTACAAATCCCAGAGTTCCTTGGGGCCAAGGCAACACTCTCTCCAGATTTTGTAACTGATCTGTCAACCCATGCTGGAGGGAAGGCCGGGTAGTGCTCGTTCAAACTGGCGTGTATCGCTAGGCTTTGTGATCTCGTGTGGTTTTCAGATCCACGAAATCCTACCTCACCCGCACTCCCCTAGTCCGCGTTAACAACTTTACAGCCCAGTCTGAGGAAGCGAAAGCAGCGCAGGAAAAAGCTACAAAGCCACAACCGCATGAAAAGGCGGAACCTGTGACGTTCTTGCCTTTTATTGGCCACACATCCAGGAAGCTGGGTCACGGAGACTTCCTTTAACCTGACCTAGGGGGCGGTGTTGTACGTCGTAGTCTGTAGGCGGGGTTACGCATGCGCATATCGTCTACTCTTGTCCAATCGGATGGAAGCAAGCGAAAGCGCGCTTCTTGGAGCCAGCTGGTTATGGCCCGCCTCTGTACTATGGACCAATCGACTTCAGTTTCCTCCATAATTTTACCCAATCAGAACCGGAGGGCGGAGTTCCAGTCGGCCGTGAGCGGAGCGTGCTTTTTCTCCAGCTCCAGTGTGGGTTTTGCTGCTGAGGTACCTGACTTCTGCTGGGCTGAGCTGGGCTGGCTGGGCTGGGCGACTATCCAGGGCGGGCAGCTCTCTCGACTGGCGGCCACTGGGTGGCATGTGCGTGGAGAGCCCTGGGCGGGGAGCGCGGAGGGGAGCGGGTGGTGTGAAAGGGAGCATGTGCATGCGAAGGGGCCGCGTGGGCTCTGTATGTCAGGATGTGTGGTCCATGCCTCCTGGCCCTGCTCGCTCTTGCCTACCCTTCCTCTTACTCGTTCCACACCCATCTCCTGGCTCCGGCCTTTTTCTATGTCAAAAAGCAGATTTTTCACTTGGTACTCGGAGCCAAGTCGTACAGTTTGTGCTGTGATGCAGGCTACTGTGCTAAGTGACTTCCGTGTCGTGTCATCTAATCCACACAGCTATCCACAGAGCTAGGTGTTGACCGGGTGTGGTGATGCACACCTGGAATCCCAGTACTGACTGGGAGGGAGGTAGAGGCAAGAAGATCTCTTGAGTTTCAGGCTAGCCAGTGCTTCGTAGGAAGACTTTGTCTCTCTCACACAGAAAACCCTAATTCACAACAAAAAGCCACCCAAGAGGCAGTGATGTCACCGTCTCATTTTTGTGAAATGTCTTATCTAGGCGAACTCTGACAACTTAAATTGAGGGAATTCAGCTTTCACGAATGTAAAATTAAAAGATGGTACAACTAGTATTTTCATTCATAATTTGAGTTTATTTTAAAATCCTAAGCATTATACCTGGAAACCAGTTAATTGGTTATTATTTTCCATGTAAGATGAACTGGTAGGAAGGCATCAGTGTAAAGGTCTGGTTCCTAACTTTGCTTGTGTGAAGCTCAGGTTGTTGAGTGTCAGATTGCTTCTTAGGGTTGGGATAATTCAGTGAGGATGTGGACTTGAAGTCTATGATATTGGTATCAACTATACCTGTTTCTACTGTTTAAGGACCACAAAAACATGCAGGCTAGTTAACAGTGTAAGTGTGAGATAACTCTGTGTGGACCACTTACAGGCCTATCTTGGGATCAGGACAGTATTATCCAGAGAACAGAAGTGGCTTGTATTTTTACCTTAGATTTTATAGAACAGAGAGCAGAAGTAAGTCAGCCCACGTGACTGTTGAGGTTTCTTTCACTTCCTGTCAGTGTAGTTTGGGAGTTAAACGTTTGTTTAAAATCATGACTGTGTTTTCTGCAACTTGCAGATTTGGTTTTTTGTTTGTTTGTTTGGTTTTGGGTTTTGGAGTCAGGGTAGCTCTGGTGGTCTTGGAACTCACTTTGTGAGCTAGGCTGGCCTTGAAGTTAGAGAACTTGATGTTCTCTCAAGTGCTGGAATTACAGGCTTTCACATCAACCGAATCTGCACCTTCTATTATTTATAAATAGAACTGAAGACATTGGGTTTTTTTGTTTGTTTGTTTTTTTATATCTTTGGTTTTTTGAGACAGGGTTTCAACCTACATAGCTTTGGCTGGCCTGGAACTTTGTTGGCCATGCTAGCCTTGAACTCGAGATCCATCTGCCGCTGCCTCCTGCATACTGGGCTTAAAGGCCAGTGTTCTACAGCCAGCTTAAGACATTGCTTTTTGTTGTTGTTGTTTTTTGATTTTCCTCTCTAATGCTAAAAGAAAGAAAGAAAGAAAGAAAGAAAGAAAACAGAAACCCTACATTTCTACATTTTCAGTGGTCTCTCTAAAACAAAAACAATCAAATGGAGGAAAAAAAAAAAGGAAACCCCACAGTGTCACTGTACTCCAGTCTGTTCTAGGGCTCAAATGTATAGTTGGAATATATACAGATCACTGCTAAGCTTTGTGTGTGTGTCTGTGTGTGTGTGTGTGTGTGTAAGAGAGAGGAGAGAGAGAGAGAGACAGACAGACAGACAGACAGACATGGTACTATAACTGTGGAGGCCAGAGTTACAACATGGGAATCTGTTCTCTACTTCCCCCTTGTAGGTCCAGGGGATCAACTTTAGGACGTCAGATGAGAACTCCCACTGGCCCTGATTTTGAGACAGGCTCTCACACAAATACCCCAGGCTGTCCTGAATTCACCATTTATCTTAGGTTGGCCTCAAGTCTAGTGCCCCAGCTCCATAAATGCTAGGGTTATAGGCAGAAGCCACCATAGCTGAGTACTGCTAAACTTTTGAAAAGGTTTATTAGTGTCATATGGCTGCTCTAACAAATTACCACAGACTTATTGACTTACGGCAAAATAAATGTAGAGCTGGAGAGATGGCTCAGTGATTAAGAATGGTTTCCATACAGGGTATGGTGGTATATGCTTTAATCCCAGCATGCTGGAGGCAGAGGCAGGCAGATCTCTTGAGTTGCAAGCCAGCCTTTTCTACCTAGTGGGTTTGGGACAACCAAGGCAACAAAGAGAGACCCAGAAGCTTCCTGCTCTTGCAGAGGACCCCGGTTTGGTCTCCAGCATCCACCGTGGTCAGCTCATAAGGCCTTTGATTTTAGCTCTCGAAGATGTGGAGCTGCTCCTGGCCTCTGCAGGCACCAGCACACAGGCACACACAGACATGCACATAGGTAACAACGGGCAGCACGATGTATTATCTTTCAACTTGGGTCTAAAATTTGTTACTGGGCTAATTAATGTCAAGGTAGCAAAGGCCTCCTGAAGCCTCCTGGTGGTCATGGAGGAAGCCGTGTTTTCTAGTGACTATAGGCTGTGGCTCTTTTTTCCTCTTAAAGATGGTTTCATGCTCTACCCCCTGCCGGCCTTGAATGCATGGTAACCTTCCTGTATTAGGCTTCCAGGTGCTAGGATTACATATGGACTCACTTGTAGCTCCTTCCTCTTGCGGTAGTCAGTAATGGCTGCTTCCGTCACCATCCTCCTCCTCCATAACCAAGCCTCCACTTCCTCCTTCTGAAGAAACTTGTGATATGTAGAGCCTTTCCAGATAGTCCAATTTTTTTTTTCATTATGCAGATGTGAAGCCTTTTTGTCATAATGAGGAATGCTGATGTGCTCTAGGGAGTAGGTAGGACTTAAGTATTTTGGGGAGCCATTACTCAGCCATCCGCAGATTCGAAAGGGTGAAATACCCTGTGCTACAGCTGAATCTGTAGTGGGGATTTTAAGAGAAAAAGTTTCTGTTAGGTAACTGGTAAGGTAGACCTTCAAACAGCTGTGAAGGACCCAAACACCTCTTGAGCAGCAGAGGTAACTGAATAATCCTCTTCTGTAAAATTAGAATTAATCATTCAGAGAAGTGTCATCTTAAGAATTCATGTGACGTGCAGTCCATGATGGTTTTGATTGACGCCATTTTGAAATATTTATGAGATTATAACACTACTGTTCTTGAGAAAGTTTGCTCTTCTTGGCCTCTTTCCCAGTTTACTGTAGTCATAGGTTTGTATGTATCCCCCACTTACATAGCATGACCTTAGGTGATGGGAATTTATGATAAGGAGACCAGCCTTTCAGACAACCACATCACTTGGGATCGACAGTGCCTTGCATGGAGAAGGCTGGGTTTGAGGGTAGGAGGGAAACTAGAAGTTGTAGACAGAATCCAAGGTCTAGTCTCAGCTACACAGTGAGTTTCAGGGCAGCCTGAGCTACATGAGACCCAGTGTCAAGAAAACAATAACAAACCCCAACCACTTCAAACTTCTGAGTTCTGTTGTTTTTACTGAGAATATATAGTAGGTTTTATGGGAACTGGAGTCTCAGCAAAACACAGCTTTAGGAGTCCCCTATCTTCACACAAAGACATTATCTCTTGCTAGAATTCATAGTTTTGGGGAGACAGGTGAGTCGCTTAGCTAAGTACTAGTATAGATACACTGGAGTAAGTGTATGAAAACTCAGTTCCAGTTAGGCAGTCATAATATAAAAACTTCATAAAGATTTATGTTTGTTTGGTTTGATTTGGAGGGGGAAAGGACCGGGAGACATACATATGAGAGAAGTTTCTGTGGGTCAGGCCTGGAAGTGGCTTAGATTATTTTCTTTCTCATTCTATTGGCTAGAAGTCTATGACATACATAGCTATGGATAACTAACCTGGCTGTGTGCCTAGCTATTGATCTGTTATGCTGGCGGTCTACTACAACAGTGCGCCTTCTAGCCAGATATTTATAACTTGTTCTTAGTTTCTTAATCCCCTAAATTCTCCTTGTGCTGGGCACAGTCTTTTACCTTTAATCCCAGCAGAACAGGCAGCATTGTGAGCCAGCCTTGTAGAGGGAACCTAGAGGCCAGCATGCCCTTTGGTATGTTAATAGGCACCAGTCAGCCATTTGTCCCGGGTTTCTTTTGGCTCTGACAAGCAGGTGGTTTGATTAGTTTCTTCAGTTTTTCTCATTAACTTTATTCAATGTTATTGTCAATGTGGCATAATAAACAGAAGAGAATGTTAATATTAAACTACTTATTCATTTTTGACATAGTGTCTCATGCAGGCCTGTGTCATCAAGAAGGCTGGTTGGATTGTGTATTCCTGTCTTGTCTCGTTTCTTCTTCTTCTTCTTCTTCTTCTTCTTCTTCTTCTTCTTCTTCTTCTTCTTCTTCTTCTTCTTCTTCTTCTTCTCTCTCTCTCTCTCTCTCTCTCTCTTCTTTTCTCTCTCTCCTTTTCTCTCTCTCTCTCTCTCTCTCTCTCTCTCTCTCTCTCTCTCTATTTCTCTCTCTCTCTCTCCTTTACTCCCTCTCCCCTCCCCCATTTTCCAAGACATGGTTTTTCTGTGTAGCCCTGGTTTTTCTGGAATCTCCAGGCTGGCCTCTAATTTAGATCTGCCAAGGTGTGGGCCAAAGTCACCTGGCTCTTTTTGCTTTTTTTTCCCCTCTGACTTTAAACTCACTTTGTAGCCAGGGATGACCTGCTGGGTTTACAGGCATTCATCAACTCCGTCAGATTTTGTGTGGTGCTGGACTTTGTACGCTAGGGGAATGCTCAACGCTCTACAGGCAGCTATTCCTTCAAGTTCCTAGTCTCTCCTTGAAACATTGTTTTACTATGTAGCCCAGGCTATCCTTAAACTATCCTTTTGCCTCAGCCTCTGGAGTGCTGGGGTAACAGACATCCACTGTTATGAGTCCCTGAAGTAAAGGGAGGAGGGGGAAGTGGAGGGACCATGGGCAGGAAGGCTCTGCTGAGCAGATGGTGTTCATCCAAGAGCCCCTTTCCTTTCCCCCCTCTGGCTAGAACACTGCAGCCAGCCTTGGCCTGGGGGTAATTGTGAACCTTATGTTCCTTGAAGTTACACATCACAGCACTTTCCATGCTTCCGGGTAAATGCTGCACAGAATTAAAGCGGAAGGGAGCAATACTACATACATATTCTGGAAGTCTCTGGTGTTCATCTTTCTATAAGTTTGAAAAAGTAATTTAATACTTAACATTTTAATAATTTTGTAGGTTTTTAGAATTTAAAATGCTAGGTAAAGGGAAAGAGGAAAATCACTTGTCTTCACGGACTAAGTGGGTGGATTTTGACATAATGATGGCTACAGTCTCTATTTGGTGTTTGTCTGACAAACGTTCTGTAGTCTTGGTTGGCTTCAGATTTGTTTTACTTCTGCCTCAGTGTGAGCACGCTGTCTCTTTCCCTCTCTTTCTCCCTCCCCCCCCCACTCTCTCTTGCTTACTTTCTCTTGTTGCTCAAGACTGTATCTGCGATCATCTTCTGCAGGCTAGATGAGATGAGCCCACTACCTATGCACTACATCCCTGTCCTACTGCTGTCTGTCTTTACAGATGTGCTGATGATGGAATCATAGGCCCCATACATGCTTGAACAAGTGATTTTCATGAGCTACATCTCCAAGAAAAAGTTTATGGCTGGGTATAGTAGCACATCCCTTTCATCTCAGGACTTCAGAGGCAGAGGCAAGATAACTGTAGAGTGCAGGGCTAGCTAAGGCTATTGAGATCCTGTTTCAAAATAAACAAAAAAGAAAACAAAATAAAAAAGAGTTTACCATTTCTTGAATGACAGCAGAGCTGGTGGTTAAAAACACAGGATTTTAGTGAACTGGCTTGGGTTACTCCCGAGTCATCACTTCTCTTCTGTTTAATTTTAACTGCTCTGTTTATGTTCCCCAGCTGTGAAACTGAATAGCAGTAAGCACCTCTTATTTGTGGTGAATATTTGAAGGGCTTAAACCTGTACTTGACAAACACTGTTAATTGAATAAAATTCCTCCTTGACTTACTTGATGTTATTAATTATTAATGTGACAAGTAGCTAGAAGGGAATACTTCACATGCTGGCTGGTTTTTAATTTTCTTTCTTTTACATTTCATTTTGTGTGTCAGGGGACAACATGAAGGAGTTGTTTCTCCTTCTACCAAATGCGTTCTAGGGGATGGAACAAAGGTTACCAGGTTCATTGGCAAGCACTTTTACTCACTGAGCTGTTTCTCTGGCCTTCTAACTTTAATTACACTTCAAAATTGATGTTGTCTTTATTTGTTTTGGTTTATTTTTTTGAGTCTCAGTCTCTCTCTCTCTCTCTCTCTCTCTCTCTCTCTCTCTCTCTCTCTCTCTCTCAGACACATATACACACACACACACACACAGGCACTCACACACCCTGACTGTCCCAGAACTCTGTATGTAGACCAGGTTGCCTTTGAACTCTGAGATCTGCCTGCTTCTGCCTCCCAAGTGCTGGGATTAAAGGCGTGTGCCACCACAGCCCTGCGGTTTCTTTTGTTTTCTTTTTTCCTTCCTGCTTGTCTTGTCTCTCTTCCTTCCTTTTTTCCTTTAAATTTATTTATGTTATGTATGTGAGTACACTGTAGCTGTCTTCAGACACACCAGACGAGGGCATCAGATCCCATTACAGATGGTTGTGAGCTGGTTGTTTAAATTATGCTGATTAATTTCAATGAATATAAATAAAACGCCTAGTATTACTTTATATTTGAATGCCCCCCCCCCCCCTTTAAGACAGGGTCTCTGTACCCATGACTGTCATGGAATTCACTATGTAGACCAGATTGACCTCCAACTCAATCCCAAGTGCTGGAATTACAGATGTGTACCACTACATCTGGCTTTTGGATGGACGTTTTCAGATGCTTTGTAAAATACATGTCTTCACCAAGCTGTAAATGCTGACTGACTGATAGTATGCTTCACAGATAGCAGTCCTGTAAGAGTGTTTTGTTTCCAAGGTGTTGCAAACTGCTGATCAAAACAGTTGTATCCATTCACACTGTCACTGGGTATTCTAATTTGATCACAAGCTTATCAGTACCAGCTGCTAGTTTGGATTAGGTAATCATAAAATAGTATTTCATTGCTGTTTAGCTACTATTTTAAAAATGACTTTTTTTTACCATGTGTATGATTTCCTTTTTTTTTACTATAAATTTTCTATGTGTTGTATAGTTTTGCTATTTGATAAAAATAAAGTAAAATATATCTTTTACTATTTGAAAGACACTATTAGGAAGTGTTTTAAGAGTTTAGCCATAGGGCTGGAGAGATGGCTCAGTGGATAAGAGCACCGATTGCCCTTCGCAGTACTCTGGAGGTAGAGGCAGTGGATGTATGTGCGTTTGAGGCCATCCTGGTCTATGTAGTGAGTTTCAGGACAGCTGGGGCTGTAGAGAGATTGTTGTATGTAGGCCTTGCTTAAGCTCAGACTCCAGTAGCTAGCAGGGGAGAAGCATAGGGGTGGTTAGTCCTTAGAATCACATTTCCATTCTAATCTTTTTGATTAAAGTGTATACACCCCACCTCCTTCTGGACTAGAACCCAGGACTTTGTGATTTCTTGGTGAGTCTTTTGTCATTTAGCTATAGTCCCAGCCCCTTTTAATTTTTCCATTTTTCATACAGGGTATAAAATCGGGTATCACACAGTTGCCCAGGTTGGTACTGAACATACTCAGGCAGGCCTTTAACTGTGGCGATCCTCCCACACCTAAGTGCCTACAGTGCCAGAAAGTGTGTGAGCATGTTCGGCCTCACTTTACTTTTTATCCTTCACTTAATTATCAGCTGGGAGCATCAGATGTGATGTACAGATGTGGTAGTGCACACCTGTAATCTAAGAACTTGAGTGGCTGAGGCAAGAGGATCACTGTAAATGTGAGGCAGTCAGCAGTGATCCTGTCTCAGAAGACAAAAAAAAAAAAGGATCAAAGAAAAGAAATAACAATAAAAGTTCATACTGTAAATGTGCTTACTGTATAGGACTTTTCAGAAGGCTGACCAAAGTATGATGTATAAAAGACGTTTAGACCAGCACCTGGTGCATGGCAAGAACTCAGTACATGTTATATCACCTATGTACACAAAAGAACCAATAAATAGCTGTGTGTAGGAATTTAAAAAAATAAACAGGGTCCAGGGATTGCTACTGGTTGTCCTGTTGTCACTGTGGTGGTGTTCCCATCCTCGACACCCCCCACCCCCCAGCAAAAGTAAGCAAGGCTAAGTCCTGTACAGCAATTTTCCCTTAAAGCCAGGTCCTGTTTTCTGTGTTACTGCTGATTCAACTCATGGATGTGAGCTCTCACATGTGCCTTCGCCTCCTTCTGTGTTAATATATTTTTGTGAGCATATATTAAGTATAGTTGATGGATTTATTATGACATTTTCATATACATAGCTGAGCCATATTTAACTTCCCCCATTGTCCTCTCTTGTCCCATTCCTGATGATTCCCTTTCTCCTTACAGCTAGACCCACCTCTGATTTCGTGTCTGTGGCTTTAATGAGGGTTATTTCCAGGAGCATGAAGACCTGTTATATCCACCACATGACTGAAATAAAGGTCTCTCCCTTGCCCATGTTTGTACTTGCTTGTTGCTGTCGGCCTTTTGTATCTCAGTTATGACCTCTCTAGATCCCTCTTCTTTCTCGTTGGAGCCTCAGTCCTGTGTTGCTCAGACCTAAGGTTGTCAGCATGAATAACAGGAATCCTTTCCAGTAAGGAAGAAAGAAAATAAAGGTTGAAACTTTTTTTTTTTTCACGTTTTCCCCCTACCTGTGATGCTTCTAGCCTTAGTGTAGCACTGAAGTATTGTTTGAAGTTATTCTAAATTTTATCTTTAAGATTACAAAGTAGTTTTGAGAACTAAGAAAGGAATTTGAGATTATCACAGTCCTCTGAGCCATTCTCAAGTAATGCAATTTATGAATCATTGGGCTATTTTTGTCTTAAATGATTAATGTGTAGGTTTGTGTTTTACATAAAAATATAATGTCATAAAGTACTTACTGCATTCTGGAAATCTAAGCTGTCCTATCCTTTTTGTAAAATAGGAGCATGTTGAATACTTGTTGAGTTTCTTGAAGTAGCTAGAAAATACATTATTGTTCCTTGAATGCTCTCTGAAGATAGAGAAACGTATGATATTGAAATCTGACCAGTTCCTTAGCTTCCTCAATCCTGCCTTCCTGAAGTCCGCTGGCTAGTTTATATCAACCTGAGAAAAGCTAGAGTCAGGGAGAGGAAGGAGACTCAACTGAGAAAATGCCTCCATAAGAGTGGGCTGTGGGCAAACCTGTAGGGCATTTTCTTAGTGATTGATGTGGGGGTGTCCAGTCCATTGTGGGGCTACTCCTGGGAGGGTGGTCCTGGGCTGTGTAAGAAAGCAGGCTGAACAAGCCAGGAGGAACAAGCTCGTAAGCAGCACCCCTCTGTGGCTTCTGCATCAGTGGTTTTAGACAGGTTTCTGCCCTCTGAGTTCCTGTCCTGACTTCCTTTGCTGATGAACAGTGATAAGGAAGTGATAACCCACATAAACCATGTCCTTCCTAAATTGCCTTGGTCATGGTGCTTCATCACAAATAGCAGCCCAAACTATGGCGTGGAGTTTTAAGAGAATAAAGGCTGGTATGAACTGGGCTCTTCTCAAAGCTGTGATTATGGATGGTTTATCAATATTGTTTCTTTTTATTTCTTGTGCAGAAACCTACTTTCTTTTTAAAAGGTGAGAGGGGAGTTAGATGGCCTTTCTGAGACTTTAGGGTGGTTTTGGGGTCTTCCTGTTAAATCTGCCCTTGTTTTACATCCATGTGAGTAATTCTTTGTCTCCTTGTTTTCCTCTACTGAGAAGATAGTGTTGCTTAGCTGCAGATCGATAGAATGACTGACAGGAAAAGATTGGAAGTCAGATGTAGTGGCACACACCTGTAATCCTTTTGTAATAGGAGGCAGAGGCAGGAAGATTGCTGTGAATTCAAGGCTTGTCAACAGACACATAGTGAGTAACAGACCAACCAGGGCTGCATAGTGGGACCCTGTCTTGTAAACAGAAAGAGATTGCAAAATGGGTTTCTTATTTTGTATACTCCTTAGCAGGCAGAAACAATTTAAAATGTGTAAAATACAGGTAATTAATACTTGGATTTACTTGGCATACAATTATTACTGCATGAATATCACAATACATTGGTATTTAGAGGAAGTTAAAATTCACTTTGTGCAGGGTTAATAGGAATTTTATGTAATCAGTAGCTTTTGACGTGAATTTTTTTTTTTTTTTTTGCTTTTGTTTTTTGAGACAGGGTTTCTCTGTGTAGCCCTGGCTATCCTAGAACTCACTCTGTAGACCAGGCTGGCCTCGAACTCAGAAATCCACCTGCCTCTGCCTCCCAAGTGCTGGGATTAAAGGCGTGCACCACCACTGCCCAGCTTTTGAAGTGAATCGTGAAGCAAGGGTAGGAGATAGATGACTTAAAAGGAGGTGGGATGCTTGGGAAAGAATAGCAATCTTTTGTAGTTCTTGCTGGAGAAATAGTTTTTAGTAGCACATTCTGCCTACTAGAATGTTGATGGATAGAAAATACAGCCGTGGGTAAGTTTAAACTTATTTAGTGCCTATAGTTCATACAGAAACAACAAAAGAACATATCATAGTATTTATCATTCTTAAAAACGTGATGACACATGCCTTTAATGTTAACACTTGGGAGGCAGGCAGGCCTGGCCTACAGAGTGAGCCCACAGCAGTGTGAGGCAGGTTGAGAGCCACTGGTCTAGGTAAAGTCTTTTCTGTCTGCTTCCTGTGTGTCAGAGTAAGGTTGCTGCCAATGAGAAGTGACAGGGAACACAATGGTAACAGGTGAATATTGAACTAGTTTATTCTTGGCTTCTCCTTCCTCAAAGGTGATCTAATTTTGAGCCTAGGTACATAGGATTTGACGTTAATAAAGACAAAACATAGGAAAGACCATTTTGGATATGTTTGAAAATTCGGTGCCACATCCAAGTGGATGTAGGGATTTACGCAGACTCTAACACCGGCTCAAGGCTGCAACCTTTAATACAGTTCCTCTTGTTGTGGTGACCCCCAACCATAATATTATTTTCATTGCTACTTCATAACTGTAATTTTGCTACTGCTATGAATCATAATACAAATACATGATATGCAGAATATCTTATATACAACCACAAAGGGGTCACAGCCCAAGAGTTGAGAACCATTGCTCTAGAATAATGGGGTTGGAATTTTTAAGAGAGATTAGAATTGAGGTAAAAAAAAAAAAAGTCTAGAGGCACACATGGAAATAATTTATATTGCCCATGGAGACAGAAACTCCTGAGAAAAATTCAGTTCAGTTTTGGTTGTCAAAGTCCGCATCAGAAATGCGTGTTACTCTGACTATGTTGTCTTTAGAGGGATAACAGATCCTGAGTAAGCCGAACATTCTCTTACTGTTGATCCGCTGCTAGGTGGCAGTAGTAGCCAGCAGCACAGCAGGGAGTGCCGAAGCTGGATCTGCCAGGCACTGTGAGTGAAGGAGCAGTCAGCAGGCATTGTTTTCTCCCATTTTTATCCTTCACATCAGAGTTATAAAGTAAGAGATTTTTGTCTTACTATCTGGCTTTTACAGGACAATTCAAGAATTATACCTCTTGTTGTTTCTCTGTTAAGATCCTTTTACTGTGTTCAGAAACGAATGGAGGAGTTTGGAACTTATTAGATTCTGATCTTATGATACAGTACAAATGTTTAATACTTTATGGCACAAACATCAGAAGAGACTAAATATTTCTTTTTTAAAGGTTACTTTTTAAAGAGATATTTTTATTGTTTTTAATTATATGTAAATGTGTGTTCAGGAGTGTAGGTGTCCATGGAGGCCAGAGACATCCAATTCCTGGAGCTGAAGTTACAGACACTGTGAGCCACGTGATAGGTATGGGTGCTAGGAGCCGAACTCAGGTCCTGTGGCAGAGAACTCGGGTTATGCTATGGAAGAGCATCCAGTGCTCTTAACCACGGAGCATCTCTGCAGCCCACCACTTCCTGCTTTGATTCACATTCTCCTTTAGCGCGTTCTCCTAGCTTGGAGTGTTATATAGTGATCCTACCCAAAAATGCAAAAGAGGGCATCACTAGTTGTCAGTTTGTCAATATCTTGAGATGCTGCCTGATCTGAAGAGCTGTGCCTCCTGGTAGTTTTGTCCAGGTTGCAGGCCTTAGATGGGATTGCTCTATACTACTACTGTTCCTCAAATAGCCCAGTGTATGAGAGGTGGTAACTTGATTTAACCTTGACACTGAATTCACCTGGCAAGGGTCTAATTATGGGTACATGTTATGGTAGCTAGCTTTATGTCAACTTGACACAAACTGGAGTCATCCAGGAAGAGGGAACCTTAATTGAGACAATGTTCGCATCAAATTGGCCAGTGGCAAGCCTATGGTGTAGTTTATTTATTGATGATTGATGCAGAAGGGCTCAGATCACTGGGTCAGAGGGCATTAAAGCCCCTGGAACTAGAGTTACAACTGATTTTGAGCCACCATATGGGTATTGGGAATTGAACCTGGGTCCTCTGGAAGAGTAGCCAGTGCTTTTAACTGCTGGGCCATCTCTCTAGTAACTTCTTACATATCTTATTATTTTATGTGTATGCATGTATGCCTGAATATATTAAAGTGCACTATTTGTATACGGTGCCTGTAGAAGCCAGAAGAGGACCGTGGACTCCCTGGAACTGAATTTACTGACAGTTAGGAGCTACTTTGTGGGTGCTGGGAAATGAACCCAGGTCTTCTATAAGGTCTTATTCATTTTCTTATCCATTTTTCTCCAGCCCCTAGACTTTATCATGGTATTGTGTTTCCCAGCCTTTAGCATAAATCTCTTTTCTTAAATACATTTTCTGGTATATAAGTGTAAGAATTTAAAATTTGGTTATGTAATGTTCTTGCTTGAGACTACTTCTAATTGTATTTATTCAGCAGTTTCAGATGTTAGACAAAAATAAAGACAATACTTTTTCCCTGTAATCAGTTAAATAAAACTTTTTTTTCTTTCTTGTACTTTAAAAATTATTATTATTATTATTATTATTATTATTATTATTATTATTATTGGGAGAGGCCTCGTGTGCCATTGTAATGTGTGGAGATCAGAGGACAGCATTGTGGAGCTTGTTCCCCCGCCTTTGTGTGGGTTTCTGTGATCAGCTTAGGTTGCTAAGTTGATGTGGCTAGGGCCTTTCTCCTCTGAGCCATCTTACTGCCCTCTGTCTCTACCCCAGCCTTGGAGATAGGGTCTCAGTTGGCCTACACAGCCCTTGAACTTACTGTGTAGCTGACAATGACCTTAAACTTTTTCTCTTCCTCTCATTGAAAATAGATTTTGTTTTTCTCACACAATATATCCTTATTGGAGTTTATTCTCTCACCCAGGTCTTCCTGTCTCTCATTAGAAAACAAATAGGGTTCTCAGGGATAATAATAAAATATACTAAGATAAAACAAAAACCAATACATTGGAATTGGACAAAACAGAAGGGAATAAGAGAAGGCACAAGTAACAGAGACTCACTCATTCACCACTCTGGGATCCCATAAAACACTAATCTGGAATCTATACTGTATACACAAAGGACTTACTACAGACTGGTGGGGCTCCATGCATACTGCCTCGGTCTCTGAGTTCATAGGAGCTTCACTCATGTTGATTTAGAAGGCCTTGTTTCTTGGTGTCATCTATTCCTTTTGGCTCTTACACTCTTCTGTGGGTTTTCCTGAGCCCTATGGGAAGGGTTTTGAGGAAGATATCCCTTTTAGGGCTGAGTGTTCCAAGGTCTTCGATTTTCTTCATAATGTCTGGCTGTGGGTCTCTATATCTGTTCCCATTGGCTGCAGGAGGAAGCATCTGTGATGATGGCTGAGCAAGGCACTGATCTCTGAGTATAGCAACCCCCCCCCAAACCCCCACTTTTTAGACCAGTAGTGTTTGTTTGGCTTAGGTCTCTAGACTATCTAGTCTCAGGCTTTTGGTCATCCAAGCAGTGTTGGGTATGGGTTCCATCTCGTCGAGTGGGCCTTAAGTCAAATCAAGTGTGATGGCTACTCTCGATTGTTAACTTGACTATATCTGGAATGAACTACAATCCAGAAATGGAGGGCACACCTGTGAAAGATTTTGTGCTTGGTTTAAAGTGGACAAACCCACTTCTAGTCTAGACCTCTCAGATACAAAGACTCACACCTCTGACCCCGATCTTAAGGTGGGAAGATGCACCTTTAATCTGGGCCACACCTTCTGCTGGATGCCTATATAATATAGGGCAAGGAAGAAGGAAGCGCTTGCTCTTTGCCTGCTTCCCTTGCCTTGCTGGCACATCCTTCCTTCACTGGCATTGGAGTCTACTTAGGATTCTAGCATATGCAGAAGGCCAGCTAAGACACTCTTGTCTGTGGGACTGAACAGCTTCTAGATTCATGGGCTTTCCATTCAGCTGACCATTGTTGGATTAGCTGGACAGCTGCCTGTAAGTCATATGGAATATATATCTGTATTTCATAAGTTCTGTGACTCTAGAGAACCCCGACTAATGCCCCAGGGTTGGTTGGTCATTCCCAAAGGTGTCGTGCTACCATTATACCAGCTATTCTGCTGGTATAATGACGTCATTGTCAATCCACAATTTTGTGGCTGGCTTGTTGCTTACATTTCTCTTTAGGTAACATGCAGAGTACCTTTCCACAGACGCTAGAACATAGGAGTATTCACTATGTAAGCAGCACTCTCCGTGTTCAGTAAGTTGTGTAGGTGTTGTCTTCAGCAGTGGAGCCTTGCAGTCAGTTTGTGCAGAACAGTCTATAGTCTTGGCAAATGCCTGGGTTGTTTGGGTTTCCCATGGGACTGTTTTGGCCAACAACTCAATTAGATGTAACCCAATCCCAGGACTAGAAGTTTTATTTGGTGACAAAAGATATCTGGTTGAGGATCTGTTTCCCCCATTATTTGATGATTTCATTTAAATCACCATCATATATGTATAGATTTTAGGCAGTTTCTATCATGTTAGATTTCCATAATGCCCTTCAGATGGCCTGTAATTTTAACTGTCTCTTGTATTCCCTCCCCCACAACTTGATCCTCTCTTTCCAGCCTCCCATCCATCCATAACTAACCATTCTATTTACCTTTCCTAATTAGATATATTGCCCCCCCCCCAGTCTCTTACTTTATACCTAACTTTTGTGGTTCTCTAACTTTATACCTAACTTCTGTGAATTGTATTGGTTATCATTGATTTAGTAACTTATATTCACATATAGGAAAATACACACCATATTTGTCTTTTTGGGTCTGGAATACTTCAGGATGATTTTTCTAGTTCTTTCCATTGAATTTCACAAATTCATTATTTTTAAAGGCTGACTAATACTCTTGTGTAAATGTGCAGCATTTTCTTTATATATTCTTCTGTTGAGGGACATCTTGGCTCCAGTTTCTCACTATTATCTATAGAGCACCAGTGAACATGGTTGAGCAAGTGTCTGTGCTAGGATGAAGCATGCTTGGGTGTCTGTCCAAGAGTGATATGGCTGAATCTTGATGTAGATCAGTTTTCATCTTCCTGAGGAATTACTATACCTATTTTTATAGTGGCTCTCTAGGTTTTCACTCCTCCCAGCAATAGATGAGTCTTATTTGCTCTGTCTATTTTGGTTGACATTTTATTGAGTACAGTAGTCTAGGCTGGCATCTGTGGTCCCTTAGAGTTTGTAGAACATCTTTCCAGCCCCTTCTGGCTTTTAAAGTCTCCATTGAGAAGTCAGATGCTATTCTAATAGGTCTGCCTTTATCTGATACTAGGTCTTTTTCCTTTGTGGCTTTTAATATTCTTTTTGTTGGTGTGGTGTTCTGTACATTTAGTGCTTTGATTATCGTGTGTTGAGGAAGTAGTCTAACAATAATGTCATCCTCTTTCTGACCTGACTTTATTCTGGGAGCTCTTTCCTTTCCTCTCTATCTTTTTTTCTCTCATCTAGTGTTAGGGGATTGAAAGGGTGGAAGAAAGGGTTGGAGAGGGTGGAAGGAAGAAGAGAGTTGTTTGGTTGTTGGACTCCAGTGGAGGCATACTGTCCTGTCTGTTACCAATTGTGTCTTCACACTGGCATCTAGGTGTCTGGGTTTCGAAAGATTGTAATTCTAGGTGCTGATACCTGGTCTTGTCTTTGTTTGGGTTTTTTTTCCTTGTTTTCTGTTACCTTCTCTTGTTCTTAGCAGAGTGTGGTGGCTGTGTGTTGCCTGGTAGAGAATTCTTCTGAGATCCTGATGTGTGGGGCTCCAGGTAAAATGTGTTTCTGAGTGTGGTGGTTTGAATGAAAATACCCCTCATAGGCTCATGGGGAGTGCATTATTGGAGGTGTGTCCTTGTGGAGTGGGTGTGGACTTGTCAGAGGAAGTATATCACAGGGCTTTGGGGTTTCAGAAGTTCAAGCCAGGCACAGTGTCACGTGCTTTCCTGTGCCTACTGATCTAGATGTGGAGTTCTCAGCTACCTCTCCAACACTGCCTGCCTGTGTACTGCCATGTTTCCCACCATGACAAGAACGGACTAAACCTCTGAACCTATAAGCCAGTCCCAATGAAATGTTGTCCTTTATAAGAGTTGTTGTGATCATACTGTCTGTTCGCAGCAATAAAACCCCTAGGTATTGGCAGCTTACACTTGGGAATGTGGATGAGCTAGGAGGGAGTGTTAAAGGGCCCACATGAGGGAGGAAAGCAGGCTGTTCCACTAAGATCTACCTAATCCCCTGGGAATGGGGACAGTGAGGAAAGTCCTCAGCAGGTGAACCCTACAGAACTGGGGGTGAGAATGGAGGGAGAGGTGAAGATCTGCTATTAGCCTGTGTCTTAGGGTTTCCATTGCTGTGAACAGACACTATGACCAAGGCAAGTCTTATAAAGGACATCATTTAATTGGGGCTGACTTACAAGTTTAGAGGTTGAGTCTATTATCATCAAGGCTAGAGGTTGGCAGTGTCCAGGCAGATGTGGGGCTGGAGGAGCCGAAAGTTCTACACTGTCCAGAGTATCTTTCTTGATCCAAAGGCATACAGGAAATGATTGGTTTCCAGGCAGCTAGGAGTAGGATCTCAAAGCCCACCCCCACAGTAACACACTTCTTCCAGCAAGGACACACTTCCTAATAGTGCCACTCCCTGGGCCAAGCATATACAAACCACCACGTTCTGTCCGATTAGCTGGCTGGCCTACCTTTACTTCCTGAGTGCTGGCATTTCAGGTACCCTTCACAGTGCTCTGCTTTATGCTGTGGTATGGATTAAAACCAGGGCATTGGGCTACCCTCGGAACCACATCTCCAGCTCTCTTCTTTTTGTCTTTTTTTTTAAATACAGGATCTCATATATCTCTGGCTGGCCTCTGACTTGATATGTAACCAAGCCTGCTCAGCTGTGGTTTAAATCAGAGCTGCCCCCATTGACTGATATATTTTGATGCTTGGTCCACAGTTGGTGGAACTGTTTTGGGAGTATTAGGAGTGTGGCCTTGTTGGAGGAGGTGTGTCATCTTTCCTCCTAGTACTTGTGTGGATCAAGCTCTCAGCCTCTGCCCTAGTGCCACACCTTCCTTTCTGCTCCCAAAATGATGATAATGGGCTCACCTTCCACCTGTAAGCCCCATGATAAATTATTTCTTCTATGAGTTGTACTGGTTATGGTATCTTATTAAAGTTTAAAAAAAAAAAAAAAAAAAAGCAACTAAGACATCTGGCCTTGAACTCCTGATCCTCCTGCCTCTGCTCCGAAGTTCAAGGATTAGAGGCCTGAGCCATCACATAAGACTCAGTTTCTCTTTAAGAGTGAATTCTGGTCATTGTGTAAAATAATAGAGTATTCACCCTGGGGAACAAACACTTCTAAGTACTCTGTCAGACTGTGAAGTGTAATCAGGTTTGGGCTTTGCTGTTGCTATAGTTACCTTAGTCTACTATAGAGCAGATTCTTTGAGCTGTGGGCTATTTCCATCTTGCACATAATGTCAGGCCTGAGATGTTGGAGAGTTTTCTTATTGGCCTTGCCCCACTCTGAGTCCATCAGCAGGGCCTGGCTGCCTTAGGCAAGCAGGCTGCTGTGTGCTCTTCCTCCGGTGATACAGGCCTTGCTCTTTATTCATGGAGCAGGGAATCATTCTCCATGATTTCTTTGGGGGTGGGGTTCTGATTTTACACACACGCGCGCGCACACATATATATATGAGATGGCTCAGTGGTTTAGAGTTATGCTATTCTTTAGGGGACTCCATTTCCTAGTACCTATGTCAGGTGGATCGCAACTGCCTGTAACTCCAACTTCAGGGTGTCCATCTTTCTGGTCATATGCACTCAAGGGCATAGGCCCACACACATGGATACATACAATTTTTTTTTTTTAACATAGGGTCTCACTATGTAGCCCTGGCTGTCCTGGAACACTCTATGTAGACCAGGCTGGCCTTGAACTCACAGAGATCTGCCTGCCTGTGTCTCTCCAGTACTAGAATTAAAGGTGCGACCACATCCACCTTACATATAAAACATTTTTTAAATCTTAGGTTCTTGTAAACCTTTTTTAAAATGTCTAGGTTAGAAATCATCTTGATCCAGAATTTTGAATGCAGCATTTGAGTGCTTGGGTTGCTGTGGAGAACCTGATGATTGCAAGCCTGTGATTGGGCCCCTAGCATCTCCCCTCTGTCTTCAGCTCCTTGAGGTTTAGTCTTAAAATACTTGTGCCTTGTGTGTTTCTTCTTTGCCATCCTTGTTGGTACTCCATCCAACTCTAAAGCTCCAGCTCTGGTCTACAAAGCTCTTGCCTGGATCAGGCCGCCTCTTTAACCTCTGCTTACACTATGCTTTTAAAATCTGCCTCAGTTTCCTTCCCCACATTATTTTATTTTATTTTTTAAAAAGACTAGATCTTATTATACATACAGCTGAGACTGGCCACAAATTTGTGTATCCAGACTGGCCTCCAGCTTACCGTGCACCTGCCTGTACTCCCCCAAGTACTGGAGTGCAGTGTGTGGCACCATGACCAGCTCTGTCTCAGCTTCGGCCCTTCCCTCCCGTCTCTGCCTAAGACTCAATTCCCCTAACCCCGCTTCTCCCCATCAGCGATTGAATCTGGCATCCAGAAAGTGCCGTACCGCTGAGGTTCATCCCTAGGTCTGCTTGGCTTCTTTACTTTTTACAGGGTATGTATAAGAGGTCTAAGGTAGTCTTGAACATACTTGGTAGCCCAGGCAAGCAACTGAGTCTGCAGCACCAGGTCAGTGCCTCCAGACCTGGCTTGCCCCGGAGACCCTTGCTGCACCGAGTCTAGTGCCCCCCTCCTTCCTTTCATTTGGCTCTCAAATGCCACTTCAGAGGAAAGCCGTTCAACTCATGAATTAATCTAGACGATTTCCTGCCTCTCTTTCTTCTAATTTTTACAATATGCTGCACTGAGAATTTTTTTTTTTTCTTTTCACTTAAGCAGTCTTTAATGAAAGCTGGGTGTAGATCGAGCATTAGACTTCTGTCTCAGCTCTTTGGAAAGAGGGGAAGACATGATGGTCCTCCGGATGTGAGAGGCACATTGAAATTCTGTAGTTAGAAGTCACAAAAGGATTGCCCTTGATTATGGCAGCTGGCACACCATCAATGGCCGTAGAAAAAAACCAGCACTGAGAATTTTTACTCTTAGAATTAGTTGTCTGTGTTGTTTCATTGTCCACAAGAAGGTAAGGGGTTTGTGTGTGTTCCAGCATGCTCCCTCTTCGCTATGCTGCTGAGGCTGGCCTTAAACACCTCAACTCAAGGCACCTTGTTGCCTCAGTCTCCTGAATAGCTAGAACTATAGGTGTATGCCACCACCGATGTTTTTGAGTTCTTCAATAGAGTAATTTTTTAATTAATTATTTACTCGATTTATTTAATATATATGATTACACTGTCGCTGTCTTCAGACACACCAGAAGAGGGCATCAAATCCCATTACAGATGGTTGTGAGCCACCATGTGGTTGTTGGGAATTGAACTCAGGACCTCTGGAAGAGCACTGACACATCTTAACCCCTAAGCCATCTCTCCAGCCCAACAGAGTAATTCTTTAGAAGTTGAATAGATACAGTGTTATTGGAGCTTGTCAGTTTCTAACTATAACATGTTATTTGTTACATGTATTGTGTAGCTGGCTTTTAAAATAACATTAACATCCAGCTGAGAGTGGCTACAAGTTTGTGTATACAGACTTTGTGAGAGGGAATGGTTCTTAGTTTTCCTCTGTATTTTTCTCCTACCTGCCCTCCAGCCCTTTGCAGTTATTAAAGGTGGCATTTGCTTAATTTTTAAAAGCAGCTTTTTAGAATTAGAAGAAATAGTAAACTGTAGTTCTTTTAACTTCCAAAATAAGGCAGCTGGTTGTTCTGGAAAGGAAAGGCAGTTCATTGTATTCGCTGAGGGAAGCTGCCATTTGTAGACTTAGTTTAAAGCGTGACTTTTGTATGGAAGAGTTACTTGAGAACCTGGGCACCTGGGGAAATGTTATTGGGAAAGGTGGGGAAAAAAAGAGATTTATTGTACTTTAGTTATATCAGTGTTTTGTCTGCTTGCATTTATGTGTATCATGTGAATGCTTGGCGTTTGGAGAGATGAGAAAGGATTGGATCCCTTCAAAGGACTTATAGACAGTTGTAAGCCACTATCTGTGGGCTTGGGGAACCAAACCCAGGTCCTCTGCAAGAGCAACAAGTGCGCTTAACCTCTGAGCCAGCTCTTCTGCCCCATAGGTCTGCTTCTTTTTTTCTTTTCCTTTTGTTTTTTTGAAACAGGGTTTCTCCTAGGTAGCCCTGGCTGTCCAGCAGCTCACTGTATAGTTCATGCTGACCTGGAGCTCAGGGATCTGCCTGGCTCTGCCTCTAGATTAAATTAGATTAGATTAGTACTGGATTAAAGAAAGGTATGTGCCACCATATCTGCTTGTACTTCTTTTAAAGATGGTTTAAATGTTGCATCTATAACCCAACAGATGATCTCAAATTGTATGAGAAAGTGCCCTTGTCCCAGCTCCTCCTTCTTTACACCTTTACTTCTAGTTTTTAAATGTGTGCCAAGGGCATGCGTGTGCGCTCTCCCTCAGACCCCAGAGGCATCTATTCCCTGGAGTTACAGGCATTTGGGAGCCACTCAGCATGGGGGCTGGGAATTGAAAGAGAGTTCAAGCTCTTAACCACGGAGCCATTTTCCCCCTCTAGTATCTTGAACATTTATGTGAATTAGTATAGCATATTCGGTTTTACTAAGCTATGTTAATTTATAAAATCATTAAGTCTCAGTCATTAATGGATGTGAGATTTAAAACTATATTGGAATTGTAGCAGATGTCAGTTTAGCATACTTTCCACTAAATAAATATTCAGTACTTCTTCCCAGTTTAAACCAAACAATTCCTTGGTAATTTTTTTTTTTTTTTAAAGATTTTTATTTAATGTATGTGAGTACACTCTAGCTGTCTTCAGACACACCAGAAGAAGGCATCAGGTCCCATTACAGATGGTTGTGAGCCACCATGTGGTTGCTGGGAATTGAACTCAGGACCTCTGGAAGTGCTCGTAACTGCTGAGCCTTCGCTCCAGCCCAGTAACTGTTTTAAAGCCAGTTCCGCGTTCATTTAAAGCATACACACAGATTTCTCTACATTATCGGCATAGCTTCCGGGAAGTGTTCTAAAGTTAAGCTGATGTGTGTGCTTTTTATGTTATGCGTGTGAGTGGTCGCTCCAATTCAGCCTTCCTGGTAATTGTAAAATGCCCTTATCCGGATTTCTAAGCTGTACCTGTGGTTTTCAGATAAGCTGCCAGGGGGTCTGTGCACTGTATAGTAAGTTTCTTTGATATCTGCTCCAGAACTACCATGTAATTTTTTTCACTGATCTTTTTTTTTTTTTTTTTTTCATGAGAGTCTACTGACCTTGGTGCAAGCAGATAACATTAGGCCTTAGAAGCTGCTGTTTCCAAATGCTGTGCTAGTGTTTCCCTTTAAAAAGATAATAAGGGTGTGCTTATTTAGAGGCAACATAGTTATCGATTGTAAGATGCCAGCAGCAAGTGTACAGAGGTTAAAGAGCACGAGCTCACAACACAAATGTTTATATTTGAAAAACAGCTCTGCCTTATGCTGGCTTTGCTTTTCTCATTGACAGAACAGACACAATCACACTTGGGATTGTTCTATTTAAGCCAGACAAGGTGGTGTGCCCCTGAAGCCCTGTAATCCAGAGGGAACAGGAGAATCAAAATTTAACATTATTCTTGACTACATAGTGAGCTTGAGGTGAACCTGGGTTACAGGAGACTCTGTCTCAAAAACAAAACAAAAGCAAACAAAAAGAATTCAGGGCTGGCCGAATGGCTCAGTGAGTAAAGCACTTTCCACACAGGTGTGAGGGTCCTCAAGAGTTCAGATCCCCAGAACCCACATAAAAGCCAGCTGGGGGAGGCATGGTTCCTGTGATCCCCCTTCTTATAGTACACTGGCTTCCTAGACTAGCGCTTCTGCACACAGCATACACATGGCTTGTGTGCCTGCACTCACATATGCATGCCAGATGCACGCACACACACATACATATGTTCTTGCATGCACATAGATAGACTGAATGAGCAGGAATAGAATTATCTTCACTGTGGGCTGGTAGTGATATATGATCAGCTTGTAGCTGTCCACACTTGTATTTCTCAGCTGTTAGAGACTTAAAGGTAAGAGGCTCAGAAGTTCAAGACCATCTTTGCTACTTAGCAAGTTTGAGATCAGCCTAACATAAATGCTTTTCCCCCCTAAAGGTGGGATAGTATGTTATATACTTTTTCAAACAAATACTATATTTGAAAAGAAATGTATTTAATTCAAATTGGGTTCAGTCAGTCAGAGAGAGGGAAAGAGGAAGGGAGGGAGGGCGGGAGCATGAGAGAATGAGAACAGGAATGGACTCTAGTTAGGCATTTAGGCTTTGCTTCCACGTTTTTAAAGGCAGGGTCTCTCTGTGTAACGGAGCTGATATGGAACTTGTAGGCTTGCCTCAGCTTCTAGAGTGCTGGCATTTACAGGCATGTGCCTCCACCACCAGCAGGCCAGCTATTTAGTATAGTAGGGTTTTTCAGTTTATTTTTGTTTTGTTGTTTTGAGACAGGCTCTCTTGTTGCCTAGGCTAGCCTAGAACTCAATATATATCTAAAGGTCTTCACTCACAGTAGGCAGACATTATACCAACTGAGCTACATCTTTAACCCAAGGTTGTAGTTTGAAAGTTTGAGTTTCTTTTTTTAAATGAGTGCCTTTGTATATGGCTGTGCAGGCATATTTATGAGGGTGTGTGTGTGTGTGTGTGTGTGTGTGTGTGTATGTGTGTGTGCACACATATGGAGGCTAGAGATGATAGTCTCAAGTGTCATCCTGAGAAACACCAACCACCTGCTTTAAGACAGGGTCCCTCACTGGACCAGAGCTTGCCAGTTGGGCTGGACTGGCTGGTTGGCCCTTGGGCCCCAGGGATCTTCCTATTTTTCTTCCCCAACATGGGGATGACAAGCCTGTCATCCCTTGTCCAGCATTTTTTTCAGCCCTGGGTCTAAGTTGTTTTAAATGATGGGTACTATTAAAAGTCAGAGATATCATAGTGTGGGGGTCAGCTTTTGTTGGTTCTCTTTACCACATGGGAAATACATGTGCAAAGTTGATGAACTAACAACAGTTCAGTTAAGTTTGTGCTTTCTGTGGGCTCTTCCATTCATCCTTAAGTCTTCTGTTGGCCAACCAGCAGGAAGGCAAAGAAAAGGTGAAGTCTTATCTGCCCATCTTCATCTGATGCAGATGTACCATGTGTCTCTTCCACTGGCAAAGTCTCAGCTGGGTCTGAGAACAACTGGAATCTAGTGTCTCTGCTGACATCCTAGTGATGTCCCTGTACCACATCCCACTCTGCTAAGTCCCAAGTCATTGCCTTCCTTGGACTGCTTCTCACATCTCACACTTTGCCCGAGGGCCTTGAAGAAACAGTAACCTTTGGAGCTCTGCACTGGCAGGGTACATGAATGTTTATGCCTGAGTTTTCTGGGGCTTCCTACCTACCCCTCAGCTGACTTCTTCAGGGAGAATTCTTGAGATTTTATTTTGGCTTTGTCTCAGTAATGCTTGTAAGTGTTTAGGGAAAGGAGATTCTTCTGTGCTGCTTGTTTCTTGTGCCAGAGCAGAGTTTGAAATTGAAAGAGTTGTTTTATAAAGCTATTGCTTTTTTATTGTAATACACTGGCAGGTTTTTATTGAGCTAAAAATACTTTCCTGTAATATTTACATTAAATTCCAAGTTGACAGCTTCTGAAAATACTCATAAGAAACTAGTGATATTTACTGCCTCCTGGGGAAAGGAAAGAGGCTTGGAGATATAAATATTCCAAAACAATAGATAAAAGAGTCTTGAATTTTGAACCATGTTGATTGTATCATATATTTAAAAATATGTATACATTGTTGGAATATTAACAGATGGAATTCTATGTAAAGTTTTAAAAATATATCATTTTAGTGGCTTGTTTTTTCTTTAGCACCAGGGAAGCATCATTGTAAAGAGTGTTCTCTGATCCTTCTTTCTCTCCCTTCCTCCCTTTATTTTAAACAGTTAAAAGGAAGAGTAGGAACTGGGCAAATAAAAGAAGATCAGAGTTCCTCCATCTAATAGTGACTAAGTTTGACTTCTAAAAATTCTGCTCCTGATTTTCTCTTTTGAAAGCTGCCTTACATCAGCAACATACCTAAGACTTGGATTATCTGTAAACATGATTAATACTAGGGCAGCTGTGGCAGCAGAACCCGAGTATGAGGCCACCCTCGGCTACATCACAAGTTCTAGCCAGTCTAGGCTATGAAATCAGAGTCTGTCTCAGAGTCCCTGAATCACCCTCAACATCATAATAAATGTTAAAGTTACTTCTGTCTGTGTTGCAAATCCTGAGGTAGCTAAATAGTCAGGAAGTGTTGAGCATTTATAAAGTTGTTTTCATCATCTGGCTTTGCTTCATGGTGGAGGTGGTTCTCTGTAGATGGGCTGCTTGTCATCTGTCATCGGGCAAGGGTGCTCGTACAGACCAAAGCTCTGAGCCAGTTACTGCTGGAAGGAGTGCAAGTGCTGGTATTGGATTAGGGTAATCCGGGTTTGGCCCTGGAGCTAGCGCCAAGTCCAGAAACTGTGTGATGCAGCATGGAGAGTGGGAGGAAGGGATAATAATTTACTTATACAACATTCTATGTAGACCAGA
Organism: Arvicanthis niloticus; assembly: GCF_011762505.2. Lineage (NCBI taxonomy): Eukaryota > Metazoa > Chordata > Mammalia > Rodentia > Muridae > Arvicanthis > Arvicanthis niloticus. The sequence goes on from NC_133430.1 coordinate 40,463,704, forward strand.
TTGCCCTCAGACTTTCTAGGTAGCCATGGATTACTTAGAACTGCTTTCTGATTCTCCTGTTTTTACCTCCTAAGTGCAGGTGTGACCATACTTAGTTGATTTATTTTTTTTTTCAAAAAAAATTTTTGAAAAGAAAAATAATGGGACTAGGAGTGTACCAGTTGGTAAAGGGCTTGCCTGGCTTGGATCCAGCGCCACATAAAGCTGGGTGTGGTGATGCAGGCCCACCATCTCAGCTCTGGGGCAGGAGGATCAGAAACTTAAGTTGTCCATATCAAGTTTGTGACCAGCTGAGCTATATGAGACCTTGTCTCAAAAAAAGGAAAGTAGAGCACAAGAAAAAAATAACAGTGAAAATAGTCTTTTCACAAGAAAAGAACAGTTACTCTAGTGACCATTTTTGCCTTGAAACATGAGATTTCTGTCAGAATGCTTCCTTCTTTTCTCTTCAGTCAGTGTGTAGAATTAACTCTGGATTTCTTTAAAAACCTAATGTGAGTCTCAAAAAAAAAAATGGCTCAGCTTTTAAAATACTTCCTGCTTTTCCAGAGGGCTTGGATTCGGTTTCCATCACCCACATGGTGGCTAATGTCTGTATATGACTCCAATTCAAAGGAATGCAGTGCCACCCCCCCTTCTAGCCTCTGAGGATACTGCACACATGTGATATACTTGTATGTACATGCAGGCAAATGTTGAGGCCCAAGCTGCCCCACGTTGGGCACCAAAAAATGTTGAGAACCGCACTAGTCCCACGTTTGGGCGCCAAAAGTATCGCGGCCCAAGCAAAATGTTGAGGCCCGGGTTGCCCTGCATTTGGCGGCCACTGTATCCTGGCCCAAGCTGCCGCTCCGGTCCGCGGGTCGGGGTTCAGCAAGAGAGAGAGAATGAAGACCAGACAGAGTGTAATTCAATCCCGTTTATTCTTCAGCCTCTCTTCCTAGTCCAAGTCCCAAGTCTAGCTGTGCTCTCTAAAGAGTCTCCCTAAAGAGTATATCACCTCTAAGTGTCTTATTCTCTCTCTATAGTCTGATTCTCTCATCTCTCTTCTGTCTGCCTCTCACCTTTATATGTCTCACTTCTAAGCCATGCCTTTTGGTCACATAAATTACCTGCCGTAGATCAAACCCACTCAGTTCTGTTGTGACATAAGAAGTCTGTGACTGGCACTGCTAGGTTTCTACTGTTGTGTTTTTTAATTTTTAAAATTACTCATTTTACTTTTTTTATGAATGAGTGCTATCTTGTCTGTATGTAGCTATGTGTACCACATTCGTGCTGGATGTCATTGGAAGCTAAAGAGAGTGATGGATCCCCAGAACTATAGTTACAGACAGTAATGAGTCACCCTCTGAGATTTGAACCCCGGTCCCATGGAAAAGCAGCTACTGCTCTTAACCACTGACCAATCTCTCTAGCTCTTTTGCAGTTTCTTAATCAGAACTAAGTGAAATATTTTTCAAGATGAGCTAGTCATTGTCTCTCCATTCCCAGTTCAGTGAGGCGTGAATTGAAATTGGTTTTGGCTGGCTGATGCATCCTGTGGCTCATGGAGAAGCAACTTTTAAAAATTGCATTTCTTTGTGTATATGCGCGTGCGTGCATGTGTATGTGTATGTGCGTGTGTGCGTGTGTATGTGTGTATGCGCGTGCGTGCGTGTGTATGTGTATATGCGCGTGTGTGCATGTGTATGCGCGTGCGTGCGTGTGTATGTGTATATGCGCGTGTGTGCATGTGTATGTGCGTGTGTGCGTGTGTATGTGTATATGCGCGTGCGTGTGCATGTGTATGTGTGTGCGTGTGTGTGTGCGCGTGTGCGTGTGTGCGTGTGGCACAGGGTATGTATGTGTGGATTGCAGAGGACAGCCTGGAGAGTTGGCTTTATACTTCCTGAAGTCACGTTTTCTTTTTGGGTGGCAGGAACCTTTGCCTACTGAACTATCTCACTGGCCCAGAGGAAATGCTTTTAGCCAATCAAACTCTTCCGGACCTCCTCTTCTCTCCTCTCTGGGAGAGGAGCAGAGGGCAGCACGCCACCTCCCTGCCCTGAAATCCATTCTCTTTATGTAGCCTTTTCTTTTCCCCATTGCTCTCTTTTTCCTTTCCTTCTTTTTTAAGAAATAGCATTTTATGTTTTGAGACAGAGATGTGTGTGTCCCAGGCTGCTGAAGATGACCTTGAGTTTCTGATCTTCCTGTCCCCACCTTCACCACCATGCCAGTGTATGCATGTAGTGCTAAGTATTGAACTCAGGGCTTTGTGCAATTAGACAAACACTCTCCTGATTGAGCTAGTCACCAGCCCTTATTTAAGCTGTTTTTGTTAAGCTGAACTGTTGGGGTGCTGTGTGAAGGTTGTCTTTGTATTATTTGATTGTTAGTCCTGTGGCACAGAGGTGAGTACTGGTATTGTTATTCTTATGGCTCAGCACCTGCCTCAGTATTTTGTAAAGATACAAAATACTCTCTGATTGGTTTAATAAAAAGCTGACAATGAGTAGCTGGGCTGAAAAGGGAAGGTGGGACAATGGAAAAATTTCAGGATCATTTTGGTGATTTTAAAGTAGATGTAATCTGGAGCTGGAGAGATAGCTCAGAAGTTAAGAACACATACCTGATATTACAGAAGATACAAGTATAATTGCATCCTTGTCAGACAGCTCACAACTAACTACCTGTAACTCTAGCTCCAGGAGATCCAGTGCTTCCTTCTGGCCTCTGTGGCCACTCATGCTCTTGTGCACATGCTCATACACACACACACACACTGTTTTCAGAATAATGATAAAAACAAATATTTAAAATATGTGTAATGTGTTGACTTAATCTCATACTTTAAATGGCCCATGGTCCAAAAGTGTAATTTGGGTGTTGAATGAGTGGTAACCCTTACAATGGCTAAACTTTAAATAACCTATATATCACTGACCAAAATGGAGAGGATAGAATCTTCAAAAAATTTTCTTTGGAAGTTAGACATAGTGGCCCATACTTATAATCTAAGTATTTGGGAAGTGCAAGCAGGTGCTTCAGCTGTTCAGGGCTAACCTTGGTTACATATTGAGTTTGAGACCACCATAGCATGCATGAGATACTATCTCATAAAGAAAAAAAAAAGGAAGGAAGAAGAGGGGGTTGTTGCTAGAAGGACAACAAATGATCACTTTAACTTAGAGACATAGCAGGGCATACATAAGAAAGAATTCCTGCAGACGCTGGAAAGTGTAGACATATACCTAGAGAGGTGGGTTCTCACTCAAGTGCCAAAGGAAGCACTTGAAAGGATAAATGTGGGTTCAGCTCACCTTGGAAGAGTGTGAAGAGACCCCAGGATCTCTTGGGGACTGGGAAGTGGATCATAGGGGAAGAACCTCACACGGGACCTATAAATTGAAGTAAATGTATTCATTCTGGAATGATTCCTTAGTGTATATGATTGAGAATTAACTATATAGTTGTAAGAAGCTGTATTTCACATATGACTTACTTGCATATTTATGTGTTAAGGCTTAAGGATTTTTGTGTATGTGTGTGTGTTTTCCCATAATAGATTAAGCTGTCATATTGTTTGTATCTGTGTGTGAAAATAAGCTCTATAGCTTGTAAATGCCATAGGATAGACTTAGTTTACTGCTAACACCTGTCTCATCCACTTCTCTACTATCTTGAGGGAAGCTTGGTTTTGTAGAGAAATGTAGGGTGCAGAGCTTAGAGTACGCATTGGAGAGGCCAGGATTGTCAAGACTGTCAATCACAGGGGCCGATTTTCTTCAAAGGAAGAAATGGATGACGTCTGGTCACCTGGAATGCACCGTGAAAGTGGTCAAACTGATCATCATTTACTGTCCTATTAAGCGCCAGCCTACAGCTGAGTTCCCCCGACATCCTGAGCATTGTTTAGACCCTGAAGCGTTGTCTCTTGGTGAATAGCGCCCATCCTTATGAAGGTGGTTCTGTGCACTAGCATCCTCCACCAACAGAACTTCTCCTTATGCTTCTTACAAACTTCCTCCCCGAGTTCTTGCCCTGAGCACTGTTTATCTGTCAGTAGAACTCATTATTATTCTACAGCTCACAGGCGCTTCCACGTTGCTAGCCAGGTTCTATGTAGCTGTGCCTAAAGCTTTGTGATGACTGCCACATGGAAACTTCTCCCCAAAGTTCACTGTGCTTATGTGTAAGAAGAGTCAACCCTGACGTCTGACTCGGGAAGTTTTGATGCAGTGCCTGTAAAGATGGTAATGACTTGAATTTCATTTTACCTTGCGGTTCATGAGGCTTGTGGGGTCTAGGACAGGGAATGCTGTATCCTCTGAAACAAGTTACAAATATTTGTGAACCACATGCGGGTGCTGGGAATTGAACCTGTGTCCCCTGGAAGGGCAGCCAGTGTTCTTAATCACTGAGCTATCCCTATCCCGCCAGCTCCAACATTACTAGGTGAGATTTGTTGTTGCAGGGTTTATTTAATTTTTTTTATTTATTTGAGAATTTTACACAGTATATACATTTAATTTTTTATCTAAATTTTTTATATAATCTTGCCCCTCCTCTTTCCTCCCAGTCTCCCTATCTTTACTTAACTTCATATTCTTTCTGTCTCTGAAACCTCCCCAAGCCTCCTCCCAAAAAAACCAAAACAACAACAAAAACAGGAGAAACAACAGAACAATGAAAATCAAAACAGATAAACTAAGTAAGAAAACCATTAAAACAAACAAACAAAATATAGTGCATACAGGCCTTCAATCATAGCATTCAGGAGGCAGAGGCAGACTGATCTCTTGAGTTCGAGGCCAGCCTAGTCTATAGAGCAAGTTCCAGGATAGCCAGGGCTATACAAAGAAACCCTGTCTGGAAAAACCAACAACAACAACAACAACAACAACAACAACAATAATAATAATAATAATAATAATAATAATAATAATAATAATAATGTGGTTAAGATAACCAGTGACACTCTCTTTATTGGAGAAAACTGATTTTTTTCTCTATCCCAGCAGGTAGTATTCAGCTTCTTAGGTAGGGGTGGGGCTTTTTGTCTACTTTGCCTACTTTGCCTTTTCAGTGCCGGAATTTTGTTTGGTTTGAACCTGTGCTGGTCTTATGTGTGATATCTCAGTCTCTGTGAGTTTCTGTGTTTATTAGTGCTGTTTTATCTGGAAGATACTGTTTCCTTGGAGCCTCCATCACCTCTAACTCTTGTCATCTTTCTGTCACCACTTACACATTTTTGAACCTCATAGGAAGGGGTTTGATACAGACATCTTTAGGGCTGAGTGCTCCAAAGTCTCTCCGTCTCATCACATTGTTCAGCTGTAGGTGCCTTTTAAGTTTCCATCTGCCATAAGAAGCCTTTTTGAGGAGGGCTTAACAATACACTGTACTGATCAGTAGGTGTAGGAGATATTTTGTTGCTGTTTCAGCAGGAGATTATGCTTTTCCTAGGGCAGTGACCAGAGGCTCAGGTTCTTAGCCACGTCGGCAGTGTCCGGTGCAGCTTCCTTCTCATGGAGTGGGCCTTAAGTCCAACCAGACAGTGGTTGTTTACTCCGGTAGCGTTCTGCCACTAGTGCGCTAGTCTGTCTTGCAGGCAGCTCTGTTGTAGGTCACAGGGTTTGTAGCCGGGTGATGTTCATGATCACTTTCACTTCTGGAGCATGCGGTGTACCTCCCAGCACCACAAATGCTGGTCAATAGGAATGGAGTTTCTAGTTGGACATCAGCTTGATTTCTCAGTGTTCAATATCATAAGTAAGTTGGTATTCAGCAATAAGGCCTTACTATCAGATTATGGAGAGTAACCAGAAACCTTGACAATAGCCTGATTGGAAAGTGGTGTGGTGGTCCATAGGACCCCTTGGTCAATGACTCAACCATATGGAGCCCATTCCTGGCCAGAGGTTTACTTAGTGATATAAGATGTCCATTTGGGGCATTTTCTCTCCTATTATATGGTGACTTCATTTAAATTCCTTTCATATATGTATATATCATAGGAAATGTGTACATTACTAGTTCTTGGGCTTCCTTTGATGTAGTATCCATGTGGGCCCTCCTCTGCCTGCCTCCCTACTCCAGGCCTTAGAACCTTTGCATTAACTCTTTGTAGAGGGTGGATGCATTATGAAACAGACCCAGACAACAGCAAAAGGGACAGAGTGCCATATTGCTGTCCTGCCGGCATGTCCTGCCGGCATGTAGCAGTGGGTAGTTCTAGTCTAAATTTGCTGTTAGCTCAAAAGGTGCATTAAACGTCCTAATCATTTAGATTAGTCTGATCTCTTATATACAAAGATCAGTAGTATGTTGCTCAATATGATAAAAGTAAGTACTGTTTCTGTTCTCCATATAGCCTCTTAGTAATGTGAGGTACTTCAGGAATGGCCACTTTCTTTCATTGGAATGAACAAGGCTTTCTTTCTAATAGTGAAACAACAGCTATTTCTTCTTCCTCCTCTTTTTTTGTTTTTGAAATAGGGTCTCCTATAACCCAGGAAGATCTTGAACTCACCATGTAGCTGGAGCTAGTCTTGATGCCTAGCTTTAGCCCGGAGTTCTGGGATTACAGATGTTTAAAATCAAGTGCTCCCCAGCCTGCTTCAGGGACTCAGCACCAGTCTCATGTCACCAAGGTCCAAATATGACATATGTACTCTTTAAAAAGGTCCCTGCCATCAAGGCCCACTCTCTTGTTCTTTCCCGCTCTCTGTTTCTGACACTTGCTCTGTCTTGTCTTTTTCTTGCTCTCCTCCCTCCCCCCTCCACCCCGCATCTGTCTCTTCCTCTCTTCTCCAAGGCAGCCCTTTGCCTAATAAATCTCTTGCATGATCTTGCGTTTGATCTGTTGAGTTGGGCGTGGCTTTTGTGGCATTCCTTAGTCAGCACGTGCCAAGGTGCTCTGCCACATAAGCCCCAACAGGGATGTGCTAACATATCTCTTAGGCAGCCTATTTCTAAATTAATGCACGTCTTAAAGTGTCCTTTAGTAGACTGTGATAAAATAGTTGGCTGGGTAAAACTATTGTTTCCACATTTAAAGTCTTTCTTTCCCCTTGTTGTGCATTATTTAAGATACCTTTATAAACAGTATTTTGTAAATGTCTGTGAACAGAGGTCCCCTGCAAACACACAGATGCACACAATATCCTTTTGGCTTTCTTTCCTTTTCTTCTAGAACTGTTCTTAACATGGAAGTTGAAGCAGGTGGACATTGACTCTTTTAATGAGTTTTTGTGTGTGGAGCTAGGGATCGAACCCAGGGCCTTGTGCAAGTGTTTTATCACTGTCTCCATCTCGATGGCTTGTACTTGTGCTGCCTTCTGTCAAGCGCTGGGATTTTAGGCGTGCACTAGCACAACCAGACTTATACACTGTCTGAAAGTACTGCTCCAGCACTCTCCACTGCAGACGTGTTCTATTAGTCTCCCACAGTGTTCAAACAAGTGACTGCACTGGGTAGCGCAAAAAAATTACAAGTACATTGCCTTACAATTTCAAATGCAGAAGTCTGGATGGATATCCACTGGAAAGCTCTGGAAAGAAATGCTTCCCTTGCCTTTTCCAGATTCTTGAGCTCAGCTACATTCCTTGACATATGTGTCCACTCCTTTAAATGTTTTATTATGTGTATGTTCATGTGTTTGCACATATTACTTTTGTGTGTCTATGGAGGCCAGAAGGTATGGGATCCCTTGGAGTTATAGGTGGTTGTGAGCTGTCCTGAGTGGGTACTAGCAACCAGAAAGTTCTCTGGAAACACAGTCTTACTTAGGGGTTCTATTGCTGTGATAAAACACCAAGACCAAAAATAACATTTTCAGCCTTCTATTGATCAGAGAAATCAGAGCAGGAACCTGGAGGCAGGAGCTGATGCAGAGGCCCTGAGGAGTGCTGCTTACTGGCTCGCTCCCCATAGCTTACTCTTTCTTGTAGCACCCAGGACCATTTGCCCAGGGATGATGCCACAGTGGGCAGGTGGGAGACTTCCACATCAATCACTAGTAAGGAAAATGCCCACAGGCTTGACTGTAGGCCAATCCATTACAAATTTTGTTCCCAGATAACTAACTCTTAATAAATCGAAAACAAACTAGCCAGAACCAGCAGCAACCCCTAACACTGAGCAGTCTCCCCAGCCCTGGTATGTCCCTTTCATGAAGAGCCAGCAACATTGTATCTCTCCACTTCCTAAGTGCTTCTGCCCTCCCCACTTCAGCTTTTTAAAATACTGATTTGACTATGCTAGGTTTGCTGAGATAATCTAGGATAATCTTCCTATTTTGAGGTCAGTTTTAAACTAGGTTGATCAGCAGCCTTCATTCCACCTGCAATCTCAGGTCCCCTTTGTCACCTTTGTAACCTAACCTAGTCTCAGGACCCAGGGTTAAGTCATGAATATTTGGGGGGGGGGGATTATTTTTTGCCTAGACTTCTCTATTTAAATTAAAGTTACGTGGAACAGTTGAGGGCAGGAGAAGATTCCAGTGCGGCTGACGTGAGTGGGATCAGTAACTGTCTTTGAACAAGGAGGAACGCCTGCTCGCTAGTTCCCATTAGCATAAAACATGCCAAGTTCTGTAGTTAGAACCATTTGAGCCAGGTGGTTGTGACACACGTTTTTAGTCCCAGCTCTCCAGAGGGAGGAAGATGGAGGTGAGGATCTCTGAGTTTGAGGCCAGCCTGGTCTACAGAGTAAGTTCCAGAACAGCCTGCACTACACAGTGACACCCTGTCTTGAAAACAAACAAAATTTAAAAAGTGATTTGATGAAAGGCAACTAAGTTTTAGTTATATCCTGGAAGGGAACTGATGAAAATATTAGAGATTTATTTCAGTTGTTTCATTCCAGAATGTTATAGGACAGTTATATTAGTGTTTCAGACACCAACAGGACTGTTTGGTTTCAGACCCTGGGACAAGGGACACATTTTACACTCCAAAGCATACCTGGCCTCCAGAATTTCCCAACATCCTTCAGCCCATACCCTGGGGACTGGGCTGCCCTTCCCCCAGAGGCTCCCCTATATAATCTAGACAGTTCAGGGTCTCTCTCTCTCTCTCTCTCTCTCTCTCTCTCTCTCTCTCTCTCTCTCTCCTCTTCCCACTCTCCCTGCAAGTACCCATTCTCTTCCCCTTCCCGCCCTCCCCATGGTGACTCCCCTGCCCTCAATCCTTGGGGCCAGTGAACTTGCTTGAGAGCAGCTTCCCAATAAACCTGCCTTTAATATAATCTAATCTGGTTTGAATTGGCTCATTTTGGTGGCAGAGACATAACCTATTAAGGACAGGCAAACTAACAAGTCTTAGCAACTTCCTAGGAGAAGGAGATAAGGAAGAGAGAATGTCATAGCTTTGCTGTGGGGCTTTGGAAATATCAGCATCACAGAAGTGGCTGTAGTGTTAGGAGCATCAGAGAAAGAGTAAAAAAAGAGGTCAGGAAAGGGTGCCCAGGGATTACACAGCTTGGCTCAGGCCTTTCTGAGTGGCTCAGGCCTGAGTTCTGCACAGTAGACGCTCAGGAGCACCTACCCCAAAGGGCTTTGACTTAGATGCACTTTTAGAGAAACTCTGAGTTTAATTTTAATTTTCATATCTTTATTACAGAGTTTTATAGCCGTGGATGTTTCTACTGACATGGAGAAGATTGAGGACCAGTTTGCTAACCTGCATATTGTTAGACGATCCTTGGAACCAAAAGAGCCCACCTACCTGCTTGGCATAGACACATCAAAGACTGTACAAGCAGAAAAAGGAGGCTTGGTTGCGGTTTTGTGTTCAAATGGGTCCATAAGAATATATGATAAAGAGACACTTAATCTGCTACGAGAATTTAGTGGCTCTCCTGGGCTTCTTAATGGAGTCAGATTTGCGAATTCCTGTGACAATGTCTATTCTGCAAGCACAGATGGCACTGTAAAATGTTGGGATGCTCGGTTAGCTAGTGAAAAGCCTGCGCAGTTGTTCAAGGGTTACCCTTCCAATATTTTTATCAGTTTTGATGTCAACTGCAAAGATCATGTCATCTGTGCTGGTGCAGAAAAAGTTGATGATGACGCATTGTTGGTATTTTGGGATGCAAGGTTCACATCGCCGGATTTGTCTACTAGAGACCCACTTGGTGCCTATTCAGAGACACACAGTGATGACATCACTCAAGTGCGCTTCCATCCCAGCAATCCCAACACGGTTGTCTCAGGGTCAGCTGACGGGCTGGTAAATGTGTTTGATCTCAGTGTTGATAATGAAGAGGATGCATTGGTTGCCACCTGTAACTCCGTGTCATCAGTGAGCTGTATCGGTTGGTGTGGAAAAGACTGTAAGCAAATTTACTGCATGACACACGATGAAGGGTTTTGTTGGTGGGATCTTAATCATCTGGATACAGATGAACCAATTACACGTTTGAACATCCAGGATGTGAGAGAAGTAACTGATGTAAAAGAAGGTCATTTGGACTATCTGATTGGTGGCCTGTATCACGAGAAGATGGACAGATTGTTTGTCGTTGGAGGAACCAACACCGGAAAGCTTCACTTACTGAGCTGCACCGAGGCAGGACTGACCCACGTGACCAGCCTTCATGGGGGCCACGCAGCCACCATCCGTTCTTTCTGTTGGAACGTGTCCGAGGATTCTCTGCTGACCGGAGGAGAAGATGCACAGCTACTGCTTTGGAGACCTGGAGCAATGGAGAAGACCTTCACAAAGAAAGACAGCCTGAAAATTGCATCCTCTGTGCAGCAGCGAGTTCGGGTCCACAGCAGCGAGTCTTACAAGAGAAGGAAACAGCAGTGACGTCATGCTGGGAATGTGAAACGCTCTTCCCGTTTTAAATCATTTTTTGCTGCCGACAGCAAATCTTTCTAAAGCTCATCTGTAAAAGCAGGCCGTTAGCAAGCCCTGCCCCAGACAGATACTGAGAATGGTTTAGTTCAGGTTCGGACATATTCTGCAATATTTTTTTAAAGCTCTCAGTTGTATATACAAACCAGTGACCTGACAGGGAAATTACACGCCGCATTTTGAAACCCGTCTGTTGAGTTAGTAAATGTGAGGTTTGAAGACATGGCTCTGAAGGGGACTCTTCAGTAGATAGCTTCGGAGGCAAGGGAAGGGTGGTTTGGGCCATGGGTTTTAAACCCAGCTTCTTAGGCTTGAAATGGCACACGTGTTTATACAGCATCAGACTGTTTGGCCATCTGAAGACCTTACTGCATCACCTCAGGTCCTTGAAATGGAAGTGTTTGAGTGAGTCTGAGTAGAAGTTTAGTTTTTTAGGAATGAAGTCTAATATTTTCTTTAAATGAGAAAAATATATTTGGTAATTACTTGTGTCTGTACTTTATTTTTTTTTTTTAATTAATCGGGAGCATCTGTAATCTAATACACTATATTTACACTTGGTTAGCCAGCACCCAGGTACTTTGAGAAAACAAGAAATTACCTTACTAGATTAATTTTGAGACTTAACGTAAGACAGGCAAAAGAAAATACAACGGGGCTAGTTTGTTTCAAAATAACCTTTCAAAAATATTATATGATTAAATATTCTTTCTTATTTCATCCATCATTTTACACTTGAAGCCTATGGTGTGCGTGCGTGCATGCATGTGCATGCACACGAATGTGTCAGTTTTCTCTTTCTCCCCTGTGGGTCCCAGGGATCACAGTCCTTAGGCTTTACAGCAGCCTCTACCTACTGGGCCATCATGGGGGCAGGGTAGCATTTACTGCTAATTTTGTCATTTTTCTTAAAAAAAATCTTTTGTAAAGTGCCTTAATAAAAGAAGTTAACACTTTTAAGGCTTGGGCATCTTGTCTTATGCTTAAAGGTACGTAAGAATATCTTTTTATAGATACCAAAAAAAATCAGTGATAAGAGTGGTGATCACAGCCTCAAATATTTATCATTCCTTACAGTACACAGTAGGGCCTGTTACAGTACACAGTAGGGCCTGTTACTGACCATAGTCCCTGTCTGTATGGTAGCACACCGCAACTTGTCGTAAGTACAATTAACTACCTAACCTTAACCAGCTCCTCCCCTCCATTGGAAGTGGGTGAATTTATGGTATGTAAATTATATCTCACAGTTGTTGGGGAAAATATACTCGATGTCCCACTGCTGTGAAGAAACACCATGGCTAGGGCTGCATATGGAAGAAAACATTTATTTGTTTATTTTTAAAGATTTTTTTTTAGACTTACTATTTATTATGTGTACAATGTTCTGCCTGCACGTATGCTTGAAGGCCAGAAGAGGGCACCAGACCCCATTACAGATGGTTGTGAGCCACCATGTGGTTGCTGGAACTTGAGCTCAGGACCTCTGGAAGAGCAACCAAAGCACTTAAACTGCTGAGCCTCTGAGTCTCTCCAGCCTCAGAAGAAAACGTTTAATTGGGGCTGTGCTTACAGCTTCGGAGGGTGAGTCGAGGATGGGACCATCCGAATTCAAACCACTGCAACAGAGAAGCCGGAATGAAACTGGAACGATGGAATTGTGGCTGTATTTCAGGATGAGGTAAACACTGGAAAAGGAGCTACTCCTGTTTATGTGTAGATATCTATAATTACAATACCAGGTAATCTAACCCAATAAGTTTTTTGTATTAAACACATGACCGATTATATTTATCTCAAGAATGCCAAGATAACATTAGAAAGTCAATAGCAATGACGGACGTAAAGAAATCAAAGTGCTCTTAATGACTGCAGACACCTTCCTGCCTCTCAGCGTGTTTTCCAGCTTCTCACTTATTTATATATAAAAATGTAAGTGAACAAGGAATCGAATACTGAATGGGTACAGAATATGGTATAACACCAGGCAGAATGCTGTTGTGTCACAAAGGAAAAATCCCGCTCTTTTCAACAGCATGGATAGAACTGGAGGGCAGTGTGCTGAGTGAAGCAAGTGAGTCGAACAGGCTCATGTGGACTCTCAAGACATGCGTCTCCGATGCTTGAGCTGAGATTGGTGCTTTCCAGAGCTGTAGTGCTGACTGGTGGGTAGGAAGTTCGAGTTAGGACGGAGCAAGACGTTCTGGTGTGCTGTTGCACAAGACAGTGATTCAAAGGGTAGAAGAGGGGCTGGAGAAATGACTTGGAGCTGAAGAACACTGGCTGCTCTTCCAGAGGACCAGGGTTCAATTCCCTGCACCCACATGGCAGCTCACAACTATCTGTAACTCCAGTTTCAGGATATCAGATGCCCTCTTATGGCCTCCATGGGCACAGTTATACATGTAGGCAGAATACCCATACACATAAAATACATTTTTATTTTTTTTTAAAAGAGAGAGTTGGCACAATGCCTCAGTGGGTAAAAGGATTTGCCAGCAAGCCTGACAAGCTGAGTTCTAGCCCTGGAATTCATGTAGACCAAGCTGACCTTGAACTCACAGAGATATTCCCTCTGCCCCCAGGCCCCTGCCCCTGCCCCTTGGCCCCTGCCTCTCAACTACTGGGATTAAAGGTGTGCAGTACCACACCTGGCTTAATTTATATCACTTGGAATTACAAAAGTTGGAAAGCTGGCATCAACTGTAGGAGGTGTCCAGGAAGGCTCATTGGCTGCTGGTGGTTGTGACTGACTTGGCTGTTGTAGAACAAAGATGTTCCTTGACCTCACAACTACACTGCCTGGTGAGGTACCTAATGGCCTTGTCTGGTTTTCCTTCTCTGCTTTTATATGATGTTTCCTTTATTTGTTTTTTTATATATTATGGTGTGTGTGTGTGTGTGTGTGTGTGTGTGTGTGTGTGTGTGTGTGTGTAGGTCTGAGGACAGCCAGTGAGAATCAGTTTTCTCTCTGTTCCATATAGGTCCTGAGGATTGAATTCTGGCCATCAATTTTGGTGATAATTGCCTTTACTCGCTGAGCCATCTTGGTGAACCGACTCACTGACTCCCTCCCTCCCTCCTTTTCTTTATTTCACAGACAGGATCTCAGTATATAGCCCTGACAGGCTTAGAACTCACTATGTAAATGAAGCTCCTTGAAATTGCTCTCCCTCCTGATTGTGGTGATTACAGGTGTGTTTAACCACATAGAGTTTATTTCTTTCTCACTTTCTTTTATCTTGTCTGGAGGTGTGGAGGTTATTGAGTCTGTAAGTTAGTGTAGTCTGAGGAGGTGAGAGGTGGCTTTGCAGTGAACTAGTAATTGAATACTAAAGAGACAAAACACAGCATTAATGGCAGTGACGAATTTTGTGGCAGAGTTGCCAAATGGACAGCAAAAATTAGCTCAGATTATCTGTTTACTTTTTTAAAAATACTGTTATTATTTTATGTATATGGGTGGTTTGCCTGCATGTGTGCCTGTGTATCATCATGTGCATAGCTGGTGCCTGAGAGGGCTAGGCTAGAAGAGGGAGTCAGACTCCCTGGAGATGGAGTCACAGATGGTCTGTAGCTACCACGTGGGACTAGGAATTGAACCTGGGTCCTCAGGAAGAACAGTCTGTGCTGAGCCATCTCTCCAGCCCCTCCTGTTAGCTTTTCTAGGAGTTGAACTTTATATTTTCTGTTTGTCTGAATTAAAACTTAAGAAATGAAGGAAGCCCTTTACTTTGCAGGCTTCTAGGTATGTATCCTACAGCCCACTAGGCTCTTCCAGAGTTATCCCAGCAACCAAATGTCATGTTTTTTGCAAGTGAGCAAACTACAACCTGGAGAGGTCAAATTGACTTTTATTTTAGGGGACAGGGTCTCCTGTAACCCAGGCTAGCCCAGAGCTTAATATTTTAGAAGAGAAGGATCTTGAACTCTTGATCCTCCAGGCTCCACTTCTGGTTTTAGGATCACAGGCACTCACCACCATGCCCAGTTTTAAGGGTTACTGAGAATTGAACCCAGGGCTTTGAGCTTGCTAAGTAAACAGCTAATCAACTGAGTGATATCCTAGGCTCCAAAAGGTTTTATATATGTGTATGTGTGTGTTTCTATGCATGCATGTGTGCACAGGAACTCAAGGTGCATAGTAGGTGTCATGAGACAGGGTCTCTCACTGAACCTACTTTGCCATCAAGTTCCAAAGATGTACTTCTGTCTACCTCTCTGGTGCTGGGATTACAGATATATGGTTTTGTCTTAGTTAGGGTTTCATTGCTGTGAAGAGACATCATGACCACAGCAACTCTCATGAAGGAAGATTTCATTAGGGCTGGCTTACAGTTTCAGAGTTCAGTTCATTATCATGCTTGGCAGCATGCATGGTACTGGTGACAAGGAGGAGGCGGCTGTGTTCTATAGGCAGCCAGGAGACTTGATTCAAAGTCCACCCCACAGCGACATACCAACAAGCCCACACTTCCTCCAGCAAGGCCACACCTCCTAATAGTGCCACTCCCTATGGCCAAGCATCCAAACACATGAGTCTATGGGGGCCAAACCTATTCAAACCATCACAGCTCTCCATCCGGCTCCTAACCACTGAGCCATCTCTCCTCTTGATGAAGTCCAACTTATCCAGTTTGCCTTGTACAGGCTATGGAAGTTACCTCCCTGAGCTACCTCCCTGGCCTTCTTTTGTCTTTTTTCTTAATACTCTTGTGTAAAATTGTGAATATTTCAATGTGGATTATCTGATGATGGTACTTTGATATATTGAAAAACGACTGTCATCTTCTATATCCCCAGATCATTTATACAGGATCACCAAGAATACTTTTTACAACTAGTTCCTTAAAATAAAATATATGTGCTGTCTCAAAACCTGTAACATCTTATTGCCATCTGTCCAGTCACTTGTCCGCTAACCACAGCTTACTATGAGAATAAATTACATAGCTAGAGAAGATTTTGAATGTTCTCACAGAGAATGATAAATGTTTGAGGCGATGAATATGCTAATTACTCTGATTTGATCATTAAACAATATACACCCATATGGAAATATCACACTGTCGCATATACATATGTATAACTATGTGCCAATTTAAAAAGTTAGAGAGGTGGCCAGAGAGATGGCTCAGTGGATAAAAAACACTTGGCATGCAGCTTGGTGACCTGAGTTGGATCTTTGGAATCCATGTCATAGAGAACCAGCTTCCCCAAGTTGTCATCTGGTCTCTACATGTGTGTGCCTGCACACATGCACACAAAACAAACAAACAATGTAATAAAGTTCGAGTAGACATGCCCTCAATAGCACACAAGGCAATACACTTGGGATCTGATCTTTTGATTTTCTTTCTAGCTCTCTCCCCATTCTTCTTGTTTGACACCTTGTAAATAAAGATAAACAACCCACTTAAAATTCCCTGAGTACATCATGAAAACAATGTGACTACTTTTGCCTTAGTTTTATTATCTAAAGAAAAAATAAGTAGTGGGCATGGTGCTGGTGCACACCTTTGATCCCAGCACTCAGGAGTCAGAGGCAGGTGGATATCTATGAGTTTATGGCCAGCCTGGAGTTCCAGGGCTACATAGTGAAGGTACCTGTGTACCTCAGGTTTTCCTCTCTGGACCTGGGAATTAGGCACAGACCACACCCAAACCACAAATTTCCAAACACAAAGAAATCCTTTATTAAGCAAGGCAAGGAAAGACACATGGAGGCTAAATCTGTGTTGGACAGAAATGGCAGCAAATAGTTTTGCAAGCGTTACTTTTCAGAGGGAAAAAGGGAAGTCTCTGTTACAATGAGCTGGGCAGTTCTGGTTGGGTATGTTAATCCAGGGTATCCAAATTGGGATTTTTGACTGGTGGACCTTGATGTTTTGATAGTTGGACCTTAGTGATCAGCCTTGGGAATGAGGCAGGCTTAAGAAAGTAGCCAAATAAGGGAATAGACCTTGGTGGCTAGCTTTAGGAATTAATCTAATGGTTTAACAAGGAAGAAAGAAGGGGACGGGGAGGGCCCCCTGGCACCATGCTTGCCATGCTCCGTCCTGTTAATGTCCTACACATAAAGAGACATTTGGCTGGAGGTGGCCTCCAGCATACTGTTCTTCTAAAGGACCCAAACTCTGTTTCTAGCATCCATATCAGCAGCTCCCAAATGGCCTAACTCCAGCTCCAGCTCCAGGAGTTCTGGTACCCCTCTTCTGGATTCTGAGGACGCCTACACCTATATATATGCACAACACACACACACACACACACACACACACACACGGTTTCTCTGTGTAGCCCTGGCTGGCTGTCCTGGAATCTCAAACTCACAGAGATCCACCTGTCTCTGCCTCCTGAGTGCTGGGATTAAAGGCATGCACCACACCACCTCCTGCCTGTATGTATGTATGCATGTATGTATGTATGTAATATTTTAATTATTTATGGTTTAATATATAATTAATACATTTGATATATAAATATTTAAAAACA
This sequence comes from Arvicanthis niloticus, assembly GCF_011762505.2. NCBI lineage: Eukaryota > Metazoa > Chordata > Mammalia > Rodentia > Muridae > Arvicanthis > Arvicanthis niloticus. The sequence continues at coordinate 40,481,047 of NC_133430.1, forward strand.
CATAGCACTTGGGAGGTAGAGACAGGAGGATCAAGAGCTCAAGGCCACTCATTATATACTGAGTTTGAGATAAGCCTGGGCTACATGAGATCCTGTCTCTAAAATCCAAAAGAAGAATGTATGTGGCATAAACAGTAATGGATCCCCACTGTTCATTCTTCCACTCCAAAGGTAAGGAACTTCCAGCTCTTCCCTGGATACGTCATGCCCAGAACCAACAGTTTCTTAGAGTACACCTAACTGGTCCTAGGACTGTGGTGAGAGGAGCGTGGCGCTTTCTAAGAACTTACCAAAAGTACACTTGTTGGGTGTCTTTGGTCCTATCGTGTATTATCTTGAGTGTGAAGATGGTAGATAGACGTGCAGGTCAGTTCATAAGTAGATGGGACCTGACTCATTACTGCGAAGGTGGAGAAGCCCACCCACAGTGTGCTCCCTAGAAGGGAGGGGAACATAAGAGACAGTAGCATGGTTTGCTTCAAGTATGAAAGCCTGAGGACCGTGTGTGTGTGTGTGTGTGTGTGTGTGTGTGTGTGTAGTCCTAACTCTTAGTCCAAAGCCCAAACCTAAGAAACTGTGGTGGTGGTGGTGGTGGTGGTTTAAATATAAGGTCAGAGAGGCCAGGGAACCAGAGTTCTGATGCCAAGTGACAGGGAAAATGGTGTCCTAGTTTTGAGATGGGGGGAGAGGGAAAGGAAGAAGAAGGGAGGGAGGGAGGGAGGGAGGGAGGGGGAGAGAGAGAGAGAATGAATGAGAATGAGAATTTTTTTCCTTTTCTGCCATTTTGTTCTGCTCAGATTTTCTGTACCTACTCTGCCCTTCAGCTGTTAGCCTGTGCTGGAAACACCCTCGCAAACCTATCAGGAAGTACTATTTTTACTAGATGTCTATCTATTTTTACTAGATGTCTATCTAACCCTCAGTGCCGTCAGACACCTAAATGAACCAGCACGCTTGACGAACTTCTCTTTATGCTTCAAGACCCAGATGGATTGTTTCCTCCTCTGTGATACAGTTTTTGGCCCCTACCTAGGAGCTTAACTCCTTTTTTGTTCTATCCTGGTTGGCTCCTAATCTTGTATACGCTTTTATTACAAATCGCACATTTCTGTCTGTACTGTTGCCTCACTACCAAATCACTGTCTTACATTTAACCACAGCAGTTTCAACAAAGCACCGGGTGATGTCACCCGGGAGGCTACTGCAGCATTTTGAGTCTGAGTTCCAGAGCAGCCTGGGCTACCTGATGAAACCTTGTTGCAGATAAACAAAATCCAACCCCGCCCTCAACCCAGCAGACAGCCTGGGGTTCTCTCTCAACGACACTAGAAATACTGTGGCTTGTGGATTCTGACGTGAGGATTCTGAACACCTTAGGCCACGTTTACCTCTTCTTCACACTCCCAGTCTGCTCAGTTGATCCACTGAGAGGTAAATTTTGCCGTGGTCCCCAGGTATTGGTGTATGTCCCCAGAGGCTCACGTGTGGAAGCTTGCTCCTCAACATGGTGGTGTAGAGAAGCAGCTGCTGTCGATTGGGCTGGAATGTTCTCCCAGAAGCCCATGCGCTTAAAGGCTTGGTCCTCAGCTTGATGCTAGTTGCAGGTGGTGGAGTTTACAAGGTGAGGTTTTGTGGGCATTTTTAAAAAGGCATTGCGGGACTGTGAGATGTTAGTCTCTGTCTCTGTCTCTGTCTCTCCCCTTTTGTTTGCTTTTGCGACAGAGTCTCTCTGTGTAGCCTTTGGCTGTCCTGAAACTCACTCTATAGACCAGGTTGACCTCAAACTCACAGAGATGCCTCTGCCTCTCTGCCTCTCTGCCTCTCTGCCTCTCTGCCTCTCTGCCTCTCTGCCTCTCTGACTCTCTCTGCCTCTCTCTGCCTCTCAAGAGCACTTCTAAGTCGCTTTTCTTCTCAACTACCATGAAGTGAATAGCTTGTTCTACCAACACATAGTCCCCAAACAGGAGAGCCGCCTTGACCATGGACTGAAACCTCTAAGATCATGAAGCAGAATAGTCTTTTTCTCTTTATAAACGGGTTGTTTTGGACATTTGTTACAATCACAGAAAGCTAACATTGTGACAAAAACTTTAGGAAGTAGACCATAGTTGGGCACAATCTCACTTGGGAGGCTGAGTCAGGGAGTTGCAAGTTCAAGACTAGCCTGGGCTACATAGTGAATTTCAATGGGCTACAGGGCGAGAGCCTGACTCAAAAGCAAAAAATAAAATAAAAGATTGGAACTTGGCAGAAGGTAATTAAATAATGGGGTAGTTCTTTAAGGGCATTAATGCATTCCCTTTGTCCTTGAGAGTGGCTTTGTTTAAAAAGAACTGTCTGTAATTCCAGTTCCAAGGGATGCAACACTCTCTCTCTCACCAGTCATATATGCTGGCAAGACATCAATGCAAATAAAATGAAGAAGAAGAAGAAGAAGAAGAAGAAGAAGAAGAAGAAGAAGAAGGAGGAGGAGGAGGAGGAGGAGGAGGAGGAGGAGGAGGGAGGGGGAGGTAAAGGGGAGGGGGAGGGGGAGGGGGAGGAGGAGGAGGAGGAGGAGGAGGAGGAGGAGGAGGAGGAGGAGGAGGAGGAGGAGGAGGAGGACTGAGCTGAGCCTGGTCCTCTATGGCTTCCTGTCTCTCCAGAAGAAAGATCTCAACTCCTGCTCCTGCCTACAATAGGATCCAAACTAGAGGCCACACTGAAACTAGAGTTGCAACCTCCTACTCAGTGTTGCTTTTCAATCTCCTCAAGGATAATCCAGGCTCAGCCATTTTGTTACAGCATCAGGAAATAAACTAGTGCAAGTACGCAATACATATTGGGCAGGCACTTGGTAGGCGATGTTGGGGTAGGTTTGGTGTCAGCTCTCAGAGTCTTGAGTGTGTTCAGTGAAGCCAGTCCTCAGGTGAGAGTGCGAAGCACGCAGAAGGAGAAGGGACAAGGAACCAATTCATTCTGTTTCAGGCACAGAGTATGAGACCATGACACTTGGACTGCATTTTAAGAGTAAAACTAGTTTACTTGACAGAAAGAGAAGGACGGGGTTACAGAAAGTAAAATGGGCAGAAAGGACAACACGTGCTAAGTACAGAGGCATAAAGTATGTGGTTAATTTTACCTGATCCTGGGACTCGGGTCTTCCCATGTTTGTCTGCAAACACATTCACAAAGCGTGTCTTAGGGTAAGTGAGTTACCTCTGTAGATGGCTCAGCCCGTCTCTTACGTCTTCATGTAACTGTTTGAGTTTGGAGGACAGTGCTTCTCTAAGCTGTTTCCCCTCAGTTCCTCGTTGTTGGGTAGTTGCTGAAGCTATCCGTATGATTACTTCTGGAAAATTGCTCTTTTAAAAACCATCCATTTATGTGCGTACATGCATGTGTGAGCGTGCGCCACAGTGCACAGGTGGAGGTCAGAGGACAACTTGTGGGACTTGGTTCTCTCCTTCCACCTGAGTTCTAGGGATCAAACTCGGGTCCTCAGAGGCTTGATGATGGAGGAGTTGCTGCCTCCGACCCTCCACAGTGCTCTTTGGTGCCTGTTCCCGAGTCCCTGTTAACTCCTTCTGCAGCACTGTCTGTTCTGGATTTCCCTTTCCGTTGCATTAGCCCCCAGCCTAGGGCCAACGCTGTATGAATCCAGCTTGAGCCTGGGTCTTCCTTATTGACTAAATTAAACTGTAGGTACAAAGCTGCATTCTGTACATCTCTCTAGAAGAGAAACCTCACAGGTACCAGAGCTTGGTCCAAAGAACTGAATGAAATCCTTACAGATTTAACTTCAAGATTCTCTCCGAGACCTGTGTTGGGGTTCTCTAGAGGAACAGAACAAATGGAATACACACTAAGGAATTTCTTAAGTCAGCTTTAAAAGAATAAGGACAGCAGAATCACACATGGTCCTTGGGTCCTTGGGGTGAGTGCCTAAGCAGTAGTCCCCTGATATCTCTTCTCTTCTCTTCTCTTCTCTTCTCTTCTCTTCTCTTCTCTTCTCTTCTCTTCTCTTCTCTCTCTCTCTCTCTCTCTCTCTCTCTCTCTCTTGGCAGGAGTGGTGGTGGTGGCACTAGGTCCACAAGGCTAGTGTCTCAGCAGTCCCAATCTGGCACTTGGTTCTGGTAACAACAGCAAAGGAATCCGCAGCCATGACAGCAGAGGCAGTAGCGGCAGTGGCAGGAAAATCACCTCACTCAGCAGAGGTCACCCCAGCAAAAGGTGACAGAGATGCTCGTCTTTTAGTCACGTCCTATTTATATGGGCAAGGGGACCCACCTTATTCAAGACAGTCAGGGCAGTTCTTGGGGTGAGGATTCTGTTCAGGTTGATTTCCATTTGGAGCAAGTTGACTTTAAAACCACACAGAAACCCCACCCCCAGGAGCTGTAACAGGAAATTTAACCCAGTATTTCCCCCAAGTAGGTCTGATTCCTGAGCGCTGAGGCTGCCGTGGGTTTAATAGCAATTCAATAGACTGAATTGCTGCAGCTCTGCCTCACTGCCAGGTAACTCTAGTTTTTTGTAGTCTGTGTGTGTGTGTGTGTGTGAGAGAGAGAGAGAGAGAGAGAGAGAGAGAGAGAGAGAGAGGGGGGGAGGGAGGAGACGGGAGGGGGCAGGGGAGAGGGAGAGGGAGAGAGAGAGAGAGGAATGGAAGAGAAAGGGAGGGGGAGGGGAGGGGGAGGGGGAGAGAGAGAGAGGAATGGAAGAGAAAGGGAGGGGGAGGGGAGGGGGAGGGGGAGAGAGAGAGAGAGAGAGAGAGAGAGAGAGAGAGAGAGAGAGAGAGAGAGACTAAGACTCACTGAATCTTGATTCTACTAGACTTGCTGGCTGGACTCCAGGGGCCCTCGGGTCTCTACCTTCCGAGTGCTGAGATTATGGCAGGCATCATCACGCTGCCTTTTTATGTGGGTGCTGAGGACCTGAACTCCAGTCCCCATGTTTGCACAGCAAGCCCTTCACTGAGTCATCTCCCCTGCCTAGTAACTCTTTTTAAAGGTGCACTAAGTTATTATTATATTTTTAATAAGCCTTAAAGGCTGTTTCAGATCCAGGTGCCATCTGTAAGAACCGGGCTAGGGCTGTTCTCTCTGCTTTTATTGGTCTTCTTTAGTCGTGTATTCTCTGTGATGAATGTGACATGCTATATATGTTTTTAGTTCCATTGGATTTTTCCTTCTGCTATATGGAGCCATCAGCCATGACCACCATCAGCGTTAGCCAAAGATAAAGAATTAAGAAGCCCAAATAATAAGTTGGGGGGTGGGGGGTGGTGTGGTGAGATGGCTCAGCAGTTAAGAGCACCGACTGCTCTTCAGGAGGTCATGAGTTCAAATCCCAGGGATCTGATGCCCTCATATGGGTGTCTGGAGACAGCTACAATGTACTTTGGGCCAGATCGAGTCTTGACTGATAAACTGAGATTACACCGGACATGCCATCAGTCTAGCCATACTGGTGCAGGCTGCTAAAATTAGGTCCTCCTGCTAAGACAGGCTGACTGGTGAAGCACTTTAGTGTCCCTCTACTGCTGCCTGAGTCACAGAGCCACCAACTGTTGATTCTGAGTTCTAGACTAGATCCCTTGCTGTCACTGTGACCCAGAGCAGTGTCGTGGTTAGACCTTGCAAACGTGAGACAGACCATTCATATCCAGCTTTCCACGTGTGCAAATGGGGAACCTAGAGAAGTTCTCCGACTCCATAATTGGAAGAAGAAGCAACCTAGGGACGGGGAAGCAGATGGTTCCTGTTGTCGGCAGCACTCTTCCTCATGTTCAGATGCAGGAGGCAGTAGCTTGAAGTGGTTAACTTGCTCTGTTTTGTTTGAGGTCCCAGGGATTAAACCAGGGCCTTGAATGTGCTGTTCCCACCACTGAGCTGAATTCCTAACTCTATACGAAATGCTTAAGGTTATGGGCTTGGGGACTGAAGATGCAGATCCATGGGAAATGGCTGGCCTAGTATTGAGCAAGACCCTAGGTTAGACCCCCAAGGACAGATCATAATAAAAGAAGACTATGCAGGAATATTAGTTAAGTTTCTATGGCTGTGATAAAATACTGTGACCAAAAGCAACCTGGGGCTGGGCATAGTTGTTCACACCTTTAATCCCAGCCCTCAGGAGGAAGAAGCAAGAGGATCTCCATGAGTTCGAGGCCAGTGTGGTCTACATAGCAACTTCCAGGACAGCCAGGACTACATAGAGAGAACCTGTCTTGAGAGACAAAACAAAAACAAAACAAAAGAACCAAAAAAGCCCAATAACAAAAGGCAACTTGGGGAGGGAACAGCTTTCATATCCTGAATCATATCCTCTGAGGGAAGCCAAACTGGGAACTTGAGGCAGGAACCTGTCGGCAGAGACTGAGGCAGAGGCCATGGAAGAGAGCTGTTTACTGGCTTGCTTTCTATAACTTCCTTAGCTTGATTTCTTATAGACTCCAGGACAACCTATCCAGGAGTGGCACCATCTACAGTGAGCTGGGCCCACTCACGTCAGACATTAATTAAAGGACAATCTGTTGGAGGTATTTTTTTCAGTTGAAGTTCCCTGTTCCCAAATGACCCAGCTTGTGTCAAGTTGTCAATAGAACTAAAAAGGACAGAAAGCAAGAGCAAGCTTGGATGGTGGGGGTGTGATGGGGGTGGGGGTGTGATGAGGTGGGGAATGGGAGTGAGGGGAGGTGGGGGTGTGGGGAGAGGTGAGGGCTGGATGGAAGAAAGGAAGAAGGAAATGGTGTGCATTTGAATGCTAGATTGTTTGGTATTTGACTTTTTTTACTTTATGGTATGTGATGCAAATGCAAGTACTAACACAGCTGGGTGTAACAGTGCCAGTACTTGATCCAACCTGGTTTACAGAGTGAGTCACAGGACAGCCAGAGCTATCTAGTGAGACCCTATATTGAAAAAAAAAAACCCAAAAATAAATAGATGAAATTCAATTCCAAGTATACCATGATGGGTGCTTGTGCCAGAGGCCAGAGGACAACTTTCAGAAGTCAGGGCTCTCTTTCTGCTGTGGATTGGGGTGGGGGTGGGGGTGGGGTGTCAAGTTTGTCTACCTGGACTGTATTACCTATCATTTCTGCCATCTGAAAGGACAGAGTGAATCATTTCCTTGGCCTTTAGCTTCTTTATCTGATTAAAAAAAAAAAAAAGAAGAAGAAAAGGAAATGGATCTTCCATATCCATGTAAGTGTCTAAAGACTTAAATGGATCAGGATGGGACACATTTTTACTATATGCTCTGATCCATGTCCACTGCCATCACCACCATCATTATCACTAAGGTCCAGTTTGACAGCAAGTGAGCATCAGATAAGAACACATAGGGCTGTTGGACAGGACCATACCAACTGCATCTACCTGATGCTTCCCAGGATCAGGAACCTTTCTACTTGATTATCTTGCATGATTCCAAATCTGTAACCCTCAGGCCGCTTGTACCACCTTTGTTTTATAGATACACTAACCTGGCAGTCTTATTAGTTTTTTTTTTTTTTTTAATTTAAATTTGTGTGTATGAGTGTTTCATCTGTAGGCACCACACGCATGCTGTGGTGCCCAGGGAGACCAGAAGAGGCCATCAGATCCCGTGGAACTAAAGTTATAAGTGGTTGTGAGCCACCATGTAGCTCCTGGGAACTTAATGAGGAAATATTTCACACAAATTACTAAGCAAACTAACTTCGTCTTTTATTCTTTGGGAGGTGGGGTGCAGGCCTATTAAAATATTTTCTTTTTGAAAAAGATTTGTTTTTACTTACTTGTAAGAGTATGTGTCTCTCTGTGTGTATGGCCTGAGTCTGAGGGTGCCAGAGGGAGCCAGAAGAGAGCACTGGGTCCTGAGCTGGAGTTACAGTGAGCTGCCCATCATGAGTTTTGGGAATAAACTGGGGTCCTCTAGAAGAGCAGCAAGCACTCTTAACTGCTGAGTCATCTCTCTAGCCCTTTGATTTTCTTTGCTTTAGCTTCTTCATTAGAATGAAAGTGTATTTACAAGGGCTGGAGAGATGGCTCAGTGGTTAGGAGCACTGATTGCTCTTTCAGAGGTCCTGAGTTCAATTCCCAGCAACCACATGGTAGCTCACGACCATCTGTAATGGGATCTGATGTCCTCTTCTGGTACGGCTGAAGACAGCTACAGTGTACTCATATACATAAAATAGATCTTTAAAAAAAAATGAATAGAAGTACATTCATTCACTGGATACTGTGAGTTTGGGGCCATTCTGGGCTATATAGTAAGAATCTAAAACAAACGTTCACACTGAGAAATCTAGAGAACCACAAGGCCTTTCCTATATTGCTTTGTAGAAACTCCACAAAAAATTAGAATGAAAAGATTTGCTTTTGGGTTTGAATTTGTAGCTCAGTTGGCAGAATGCAATTTAATTCTTAAAATATGTAGAAACAACTCAGTCAGTAAAGTGCTTGGCACACAAGCATAGAGTCCTGAGTTTGAATTCTTAGCACCTCTATAAAAAGCCAGTTATGGCATCTGTCTGTGATGGCAAACCCAGAGGCTGGGAAAGATAGATAGATCCCTGGAGGGCGTGTGCCAGCTATGTTAGCTAAACTGTAAGCTTCTGCTTCAGTGAGAGACCCTGCCTCAAAAACCGCAGTGCAGAGCAACTGAGAAAGACACCCAACACCAACTTCTGGCCTCTGAGTATGCATGCACACACATGGATATGTAGACATATTACATACATTACAGTATAATTTCCACCAAGTAAGCTGTTCCAGGACTTTTATAAATCCATGTGGGTTCTTAAAAATTCAGTCTAAATTTATTTTTTTTTAAGATTTATTTTATTTAATGTGTTTGGGTTTTTCACCTGCATATGTATTTGAACACCACGTCCTTTGTACCTGAAGAGGCCAAGAAGAGGGTATTGGATCCCCTGGAACTGGAGTGACGGAGAGTTGCCCTGTGGGTGCTAGGAATTGAACCAGTGCTTTTAACTGCTGAGCCATCTTTCCAGCCTCTAAAGTTAATTTTTAATGATGCTCGATGATTTAAATGATTCCTATTTTCCTCCACTTTATGTCTTAAGATTCTTCATCAAGTCCAAAGCTGTAGGGACAATAGGAGAACTTGCTCTCCCTAAGAGACTGTAGCCACTCTGGGTATGTGGACTCTTGTCTCTCTCCACATCCCCATCCATCCAGAGGGCTCCAACCAGCCTGTGTGCAGCAACCTGGTCAGCAAGGGCTCTTCCACTTGGGATGATGGTGGCTTTGCATCCAGTGACCTCCCGCAGGGTCCACACTGCCTCCTGCTAGAGCTGGAGGGGAAGGACATGCTGTCCAGCCCTTTTATTAGACTCTCTTGGCTTTCTCGTTCAAATTCTGTGTGTTAGTAAGCTTTAACATCCCTCCTGGCTGGTATGATGACATCACAGTACCAGAGCTTTAGTTTGAGTGTGTCTTAGGCATGGTGTCGTCATTTTGGCAACACTCATGCCATCGAATGTCTCTTTGCCATCTGTGCTACTTCCTGCTTGCTGGTACGAGAAGAACTACAACCATCCAAACTACACTCAGCAATGTGGTCTTGTAGTCGTGTGCTTAGCCGTTTATTGAATGCCTATTATATGCTGGCCGCCATTTCGTTCACTGGAGCATAGGTCCTTCTATCCCATAGCTTGTGTTCCTGTGACCCTGATATCAGGAGAAGGAGCTGTGAAATGTGAAGAACAGCTTGTTAACCGAGACTGAGAGGAAATGGGAGCGTCTGCAGCTGCCAACAGTGTAATTGATGCATCTTAAGGAAGCCGTTTACACATATTTTAATGGTTATATATGAGCATGACTGCTATTTTCAATTTAATTAGAGGGAAGGCAATATGCAGCCTGTTAACATCTTGCAGGAGAGTCCGTGGGGATGGGGCTATTTGTTTAAAAGTGAACATAATTTCTCCAAAAAAAAAAAAAAAAAAAAAAAAAAAAAAAAAAAAAAAAGCTAAAAATAGAATCACCATATGATTTAACAATCCCATTTCTGAGCATTTATCCAAAAGAACTGAATGCAAGATCACTTACCTTGAGGAGGTAAGTCCACATCCATGTATGCGATGTTTATGGTAGCATTATTTATTTATAGCTGCTCAAAGGTGAATGCGACCCAATTGTCCAAGGAAGGGTGAATAAAGAAAGCAAACGAGATATATACCTGCAAATGATTATTCTTCGGCCTCCAAAAGAAGGAGATTGAAGCATACAGGTTGTCCAGCTACTTGAGAGGCTAAAGCAGAAGAATTGCTTAGGTCTTGGAGTTGAGACCATTCTTGACTATATAGTGAGATCCTGTATCCAAAAGCAAGATAAACACACACAAAGAGGAAGTCCTGTCACATGGTACAGCATGGATGAAACTTGAGGCACGCTCAATGAAGATGCCACTTGTCAAATACCAGACAATATTGTGTTTTGTATTCCACTTCCCATCAATATCACGGGAACAAAGAATGCTGGTTTTCAGGGTGGGGCTGGGACAGGTACAGGGAGTTATACTTAATGGGCCTGGAGTTTTAGCTTTGTAAGATCATCTGTTTTACAGTATAATTAAGGTGTTCATCAGCATGCAACACTCAGAGGATTGGAAACTTGAGGCCCACTGCAGCTCTAGAGCAAATTGGAGGCCAGCCTCAGGTATGTGAGCTGTTTGCAAGGAAAAGGTTTAAGGCGTTAAATTTTACATGCATTTTAAACTCTTCACTTATTTACAGTTCTGGGGACTGAACCCAGGGCTCTGTGCCTGCCAGGTGCTCTATCACTGACGTATCTTCTGACTTATCTTTATAGCTCTATGCATATTTTCCCCACTGAGTAAGAATAGAGATAAAAATGTGAGATTACTCTACAGGGCTGAGGTCATAGCTCAGCTGATAGAGTGCTTGCTTAGCGTGAGCTGCTGCGTGGGTGCCGGGAATTGAACTTGGGTCCTCTGGAAGAGAAGCCAATGCTGTTAACCACTGAGCCATCTTTCCAACAACCTCTAAACCTCTTGTCTTGACTGGTAACATAGAGATCATTCCAGCCATTGTAGAGTTGCCCAAAGGTTGGTTGCATAAGGTGATGCGTATGCAAGTCTGGAGACAATAGAGAAGTTCCCCCGGAAGGACTGTGGGTGGCAAGAAGGACACATTCCTCTTCCAAGCCGTTGCTGCTGCCAGGCTCTTGAACTGTTGAAACCTCAACACCGGTTCTTCTTAATTCGCCTCTCGACTTTCTCCACTTCACGGTTACAGAGATAAAGAGTGGTGTGTACAGAGGGGCTGCTGCTCATCTTCCTCTCTCACTTCTGCTTTACCGAGTCTCCCTACACCAACAGCACTCAAGCCCCCCTCCTTGTTTAAATTAAACTAAAGCACAGAGTCTGCAAGATGGAAGACAGCCACGTGAGAACAGTGAGTACCAGAGCAAGGTAGAGAGTGTGCTGGTTGGCTTTTTTTCAACTTGACACAATCCTTGAGGGAAGAAAAAACCTCAACTGAGAACAAGCCTCTTTCAGATCGAGCATTTTCTAAATTAATGATTGATGTGGGAGAGTCTGGTCCATTGTGGGTGGTGCTACCTCTGTGCAAGTGGTCCTGGAGGTGTAAAGAAAGCAGGCTGAGCTGGCCTCTGGGAGTAAGTCAGTAAGCATCACACCCTAGGACCTCTACTTTACTTCCTTTGTGTTCCTGCCCTGACTTCTTGTCAAGATGGACTATTAGCTGTAAGATGAAATAAACCCTTTTGTCCCTGAGTTGGTTTTGGTTATGTTGTTTTAGTAAAGCAATAGAAACCCTAGTTAGGACAGTGACATTAGGACCTTTGGAGTAGCTGTGACCCTAGCCAGCCTCTGGGAGAAGAAACTGATGCAGATGATGATGACGATGACAATGACAGTGATGATGATCATGTAGGGGAGGATGAGGAAGAAGGTGTAGAGGAGGAGGTGGTGGCCGTGGCAGGGAGTAAGAGTTCAGAGTGTTGCAGGAGAACATCATGAATGAATAAAAGTTCCTAGGAAAAAAGACCAATGAAGAAAGCTCAGGGTACAAGGAGGAGGAGGCTACTGGCCCATTGTGTATGGTAGTGCTGAGCTATGGTGCAGATTGAACAGCAGCAGCAGGCTGAGACTATGGAATTTCATACAGTAAGGGGTTCAGAGTATGAGTTCATTAGTTAAATGTACATTTAAACCAAAGTCATTTGTGGGCCTAAGGCAGTTACTGTAAAATCCTAGTGGACTTTCAAGGTGAACTCCATAAAATAAGACTAAAATTCGGCTGGACCAATTATCAAGTAAGAAAAAGATGCAAAGTGTGTAACGGAGGACTCGGTCAGTTAACGCCAGTGTGACGACTGATTATTTATCAAATGTCATTTTAGATTCTTTAGCACACAATGTGTTTCAAAATTAGCTTAATGCAGATTAGAATTTAATAAATAAAATCAGAGAATAATATAGTTTATGTCTTCTTTCTTTATGTGTAAACTTTCTTAACTTTAAACTATTTTTAAACTTTTATATATTTTTTTGTTTTTACAGTAATAGAATCTCATCTGTCAGGGCTGGAGAGAAGATTCTGTGGTTAAGTACTGCTCTTGAAGAGGACTTGAGTTCCATCACCAGCTGGTAGCTCCCAAAGACCGGTAACCCCAGTTACAGGAGACCTACTATCCTCCTGTGGTCTCCATGGTCACCTGCAGGCAGGTGGTACACACAAACCCAGGTAAGCACATATGTGCTACAGAAATATAAATAAATAAATCCTCTTTTAAAAATCTCATAGATCATTGGTGGGATTATGAATTGGTGTAATCATTTAGGAAAGCGACCCGCCTGCCTCTTCTTTTAGAAATGTAACTCTCGGGAAAGTTCAAGGCCTAAGAGATGAGTCCAGGAATGCTGATAGCATCGCTGTTCAAAAGAGTAGTATGCCGGGAAAGACCCAAGCCAGCAAAACAAGAGGCGAGTGAACTGCAGAACCTTTGTGAACAGATACTAAATAGCAACAAAAGGAAGGCTCTAGTGTTCCTGTTAGTATGGTTACATTAAAAACACAATGTTGGGCCAGGCAGTGGTGGCACAGGTCTTAAAAGTCTTTAATCATCCCAGCACTCTAGAGGCAGAGGCAAGCTACTGTTCTCCGCAAGTTCCAGGCCAGCTTGGTTTACAGAGTGAGCTCCAGAACAGCCCTGGCTGTTATATAGAGAAACCCTGTCTCAGAAAACCAAAACCCAAACCCCCACAATGTGGGACTTGAGAGATGCCTTAGAGGTTAAGAGCACTTGCTGCCTTTACAGAGGACCTCTGCTCAGTGCCCAGCACCCACGTGGCAGGTCACAATGGTCTATAACTCTAGTTCTGGAGGATCTGATGCCCTAAAACAAAACAAGCAAGTACAAACAATGTGGACTGTTTTAGTTCAGGTTCTGTGAACAGACACTATGACCAAGGCAACTCTTATAAGGACAACATTTAATTGGGGCTGGCTTACAGGGTCAGAGGTTCCATTATCATCCTAATGGGAGCGTGGCAGCATCCAGGCAAGCATGGTGCTGAAGGAGCTGAGAGTTCTATACCTAGATACACAGGCAAGAGAAGGAAACTGGGTGTCACACTGGGTGTTGAGCATAGGAGACACACTTCCTCCAACAAGGCCACACCTCCTAATAGTGCCACTCCCTATGGGCCAAGCATTCCAACACATGAGTCTATGGGGGCCGGCCCTATTCAAACCACCACACTGACTGAAAGCCAGACTTCAGAAGTGCATATAAAAACTCTATGTTGTGTATTTAGTAAAATCATGACATCACGGGAATAAAAAGCATCAGATCCAGGTGCTGGTACCTGGGGCACAAAAGGAATATGATTGAAGGTTATACTACGCTTGTGATGCTTTATTTCTAGAGCTATATGGCAGGTATACGCCTCTTGTTAGTTTTGGCTCTCTGTAAGTCTAAGTTGCTTCCTGAAAAAAATTAAAATTAAAATTAAAATAAATTTAAAATAAAAATGATAAAATTATTAAAATTATAAACATTAAAATAATATTTAAGTTTATAATCTAATTTTTTCCACTAACACTTCCAACCCGTGCCAAGGTTATTCTTCTGTAGCAGTTCCATGTACATCCATCCAGAGCACTTTCTACAAATTTTTAGCAAAGTCCTCTAAGCATCTGGGTTTATTTTTATAAATGTTTATTTATCTACTCATACACACTAATATAAACAAGAGGCCGCTTTACTCATTATTCTGAGTTACTTCCCTCCCCCCCACTTTATATGATAGACATTTCTCTATATGGCAGATAGTACCCTTTTATTTAGTGGTTGCACTACCCCCCACAGTATGGCTGAACTATAATTTAACTACCCTTCAACTGAGACATACTTAAATTGTTTCTATTTGTCATTAAAATTCTACAATGAATGTCCCTGGTGAGCCTTGAAAGTATTTTTGTACAAAAGATTTCCAGGGGGATGAATTTTTAAAAGAAAGGCTTTTGGAGAATTTATACTTCAAAATGAAAAAAAAAAATCCCAAAGGAAATATAGTATACTCTATGCGAAATTAATGTCGTGAGTCATGTCCATAAATCACAAGTGCACTACAACTGCAATTAGAAAAATAAGCAAAAGGCACCAATAGTTTGCAGAAAAAGAAATATAAGAGTCTAATAAATATGTAAAAGATATCTTGACTATTTGACCTGTATAATTAAAAAAAGTTATAAGTAGTTTCAGATTTTTGGTCCATAAATTTTAGACCAAATGAGAAAGTGGTTTATGAGATTGGTAAATGGCAGAGCCTCATCAATAACTTAAAACATATTTTAGGACATAAATTCTACTATAAATTTAATTTGAGGAAATTAAGATGTTGTAGACAACAATCAGGTGTACCTCAGGGCTGTTGGTTTTTCTCTCCCCATCCCACCCCACCCCACCCCCAACACACTTGGGAAAACCAGAAAGCCCCTCAAGATTCCATTTGTACAATACGACTCCAATACCCTTCATCCAGTTGACTGAGTCAGGTGTAGGTGCCTGAAGATGCCAGTGCAAGTTCTGGCTGCTATCTTCATTGGAGACGGTACAGAAGTTAAGAGTTTGACGTGCCATGTTGTATAACTAGTCTTGTCAGTGAGGAATGAAGTCCAGTCACACCAAGGGAAGAGAGAAAAAAGGCCCGAGGACTTGCACAGCCTGCCTCCAGAACAAGAACCGTGCTTATCCCTAAGTCTCATAACCTGTCGCCTTCTGCTTACACCGGCTCAAGAAGGTCTTTGTTGGCTGCGGAGAGATACACCAAATTTTACCACAAAGCCCCAGATCCCTAAACATAGGAAGTGAGGACATACAGTTTCATTGCCAGCACTAAAGGTTTAAATTGGAGGAAGACGAGTGTCTTCTGTTCTGTGAGAACCATTTGTGTGGTTCCTAACTCAGGGTAAAGAGCTCCGCAGTCCTCCCTTCAGCCGCAAAGACATCCACCAGAACGGAAGGAGATTAGCTTGTTCCCGCCCGGAGCAAAGACACGAAAACTAATTTGTGAAGCATTCTATGGTTTTCTCAGACAGACATATCCTGAATGTTTTTCTCTCATCCATGAAATCTGGAATTGAAAAGTAGTGATGACGCACATTTTTGAAAATGCCATGGAGAGACGCATTGTTTGCGTGCTAACTTTTAAAATTAATAGAAGATTTTCTGAAGCTGGGTGGTGGTGACGCAGGCCTTGGGAGGCAGAGGCAGGTGGATCTCTTTGAGTTCATGGCCAGCCTGGTCTACAGAGGGAGTTCTAGGACAGCCAGGGCTGTTAAATAGAGAAACCCAAACAAACAAACAAACATTCTGAAAGAGTGAAAGGGAGAGAGGGAGAGAGTGGGGGTATGAAATCAGAGGGGGAGGGACTAGTAAGTTGGAGGTTGCGAGAAGATAAATTGGAACTGGGGAGCTGAAACTGGGGGTAATATAACTGAAGTGGGTTGTGTACATATGCAAAAATGACTTTGTGAAACTATCATTTTGTATAAATCACATATGCCAATCATTTAAAAATAAAACAAAACCTTAAACAGAAAACAAACACATTCTAGCGGAGCCCAGCTAGAATGAAAAAGGGTTCCAAGCCTCACCTGTATGATCTCTCTCTTTCTCCTTTTACCATCTCTCACTCCAAGTCAGATGGTTTTGCATAAGCCATCAGCCTTTGACCTCTAGTTGCACAACAGTGAGGGAAACTTACATGTGGTATTCAGACCTGCATCGCATGCAGGGAGCATGCGCATAAGGTTTGGGATGAATACACAATGGAATAAAATCACGAAAATTTAGTGCAGAACTTCTCTTGATTAAGTGCATGGAGGGCTTGTCAAAATGTGCTGATCATCTCAGGATGGCAGTGATTCCCGAGGGTGACCATTGACCATTGTTTGCTGGTGACCATAGAAGCCAGTGGGTTTTAGCTAATAACTTTTTTCTTCTTCAGGCTCAAGATAACAGGCATTTTATGTCTCCAGTGAGTCTCCTCCAATGTTTGTTTTTCTTTTTCTTTTTAAATGATTGTTTGTGTGTGTTTCTGTTTGTGTGTGTTTGTGTCTGTGTGTGTGTCTGTGTGTGTGTCTGTGTGTATAGTTTGTGTGTTTGTGTCTGTATGTTTGTTCGTGTGTGTCTGTGTGTCCATGTATTTGTGTGTGTGCACATGTGTATATGTTTTTGTCTATTTGTGTGTATGTGTGTGTATGTATGTTTGTGTGTGTATGTATGTATGTTTCATCTATTTGTATGTGTGTGTTTTTGTCTATTTGTGTGTGTGTATGTTTTGTCTATGTGTGTGTGTGTGTGTTTGTGTGTGTGTGTGTGTAAGTCAGAACAACCTGCAGAGTGGGCTCGGGGATTGAACTCAGGCTGTCAGAGTTTTACTGCAAGCCCTTCGGCACTGAGCCATATCTCTCCAGCTACCAGTGCTTGCTTTAAAGATCCCCTTTCATAAATACTTTGTTCCTTTTGCCGATGGGTTTATTAAATGGGTCAGCCACCTTTCAAATCTGAGAATATATACTTTCTTTACCTAGAAATACCATCAAAAAGAACATTTTTCAAATACTGGATATGACCACAGCTTCTGTCTTTTCAAAGCTCTTTAGACCCCACTTCTCTAGAAAATCTTCTATTCAGCAGAAGGAGGTTGATTTGGACGCATTCTGTGATCTTACCCTACCAGCCGAGAGTCTTTCTCACCAAAGACAGAACAGGGGTTTTTTGTGGTTTTAGAAAAAGAAATATTGAGGAAAAGAAACTGGAAGAGCATCATGGGTTCTGCATGTTCTATATAGCACCATGCGCAGGGGAGCATCATGGGTTTTATATGTTCTATACAGCACCATGCACAAGGGAGCATCATGGGTTCTATATGTTTTGTATAGCACCATGCACAGGAAAGATTGTATACAGCCTGGGGTTTGGGAGAGGCAAGAAAATGCCTTTCTCCTGCCCAAGCACAAAACAGATATAAATGGCCTTGGAAATGAAATATGCCTTTTGGATTCTGAGTGTGTAGGGCAGGACACCAGTGCTCACGGGCATGGGTGATTTTGAATTAGACAATCCAGCACATCCAAACTGTAAATTGTCTGCTGAAGTCACTAGCTCATAGTGTTCAAAGAATATAAGGGAGTTCAGGTTGCTGTTGATGGGCGGTGTCTTAGGGTTTGCATTGCTGTAAAAAGGCACTATAATCAAGGCAACTCTTATAAGGACAAAATTTAACTGGGACTGGCTTACAGGTTCAGAGGTTCAGGCCATTAACACCAAGGAGCATGGCAGTGTCCAGGCAGGCATGGTGCAGGAGGAGCTGAGAGTTCTACATTTTCATCTGAAGGCTGCTAGGGGAAGACTGGCTTCTAAGCAGCTAGGAGGAGGGTCTCAAAACCCACACTCACAGTGCCACACTTCCTCCAACAAGGCCACACCTACTCCAAGGCCACACCTACTCTAACAAGGTCACATCTAATAGTGCCACTCTGTGGGCCATGCATATTCAAACCACCACAGAAGGTGTGACCCAACATTTCTAGTTTTTTTCTGTTACCATTCTCATATAGGTTTTACCTCCATATCTTAGTATTTTCTCTATAAGATGAAAATAATGTTAGCTTTCTCTTCAGTTACTTGTATGTGTCACCTGCAAATAGTCAGAGATTATTTGATATGGTGGGAAGAGGTTTGGCCTTTGGAAGAACTGAGTTCCAACTATGAGTCTATTGGTAAATAGTTTTCTGATATTGGGAAACCTTGGTTCTAAGTTTTTAAATGATAAAATGCAAAGAATATATCAACAGAGTTCATTAAATGGTGCCTATAAAGGTATACTAAAAGTTTGTAATTATCATTACTAATTTCACACAAGGTTTACATGCATGAGCTAAGTATAGTGACACAGGCCTTTAGTTCCAGTGCTTGGGAATCAGAAGCAGGTAGATCTCTGTAAGCTTGGGGCCAGTCTGATCTGCAGAGTGAGACCCTGTCTCAGAAAAAAAGTGAACAAAATTACGTGCATTTCTTTTATAGGTTTACTTTATAAAACTGTTTTTATATTTTGTGTATGAATCCTATGTATGCATGTATGATGTCTGGTACCTGCAAAGGCCAAAAGAAGACACTAGATTCCCTGGCAACTGGACACAGGTAGTTGTGAGGCATCATGTAGGTACCAGGAATCAAAAACCCATTACAGATGGTTGTGAGCCATGTGGTTGCTGGGAAATAAACTCAGGACCTTTAGGAAGAACAGTCAGCCACTGAGCCATTTCTCCAGCCCTGCAAGTACTCTTAATTGCTGAGTCAACTCTCCAGCCCTAAGCCTATAATTCTTAAGATATCTACTTTGAGCCTGAACTTGAATAATAATCAATTATGTGAGTAAATTAAGCTTGACAATTATACTTGAAAAAAACATCTTGCCCGGGTCAACTGATTCCCTCATGTATGAGATTTGATTTCATCTCAATATTTCACTTATTTTAATGTGCAGAAAACCTTACAATTAAGGCTTAACGGTAGATTGAGGCTTGTGGTAATTAGCAACCTTGCTGTGTCCCTAATCTGATTTTTTTGTGGAGTAGCTTACCAAAATCAAATTCTAAAGTGACTTAAGTAAGCAAGGGAACTTACTGATCTGTCTAACTTCAACGAGCTTTAGGCATGACTGGATCCAGCAGTTCTAATGTTAAAGCATGTTTGTCAAGTTGTTTTTTTTCCAAATGGTTGGCTTCCTGCAAGGTACAGCTGTAAGGTTTCTATGGTTTATGATCCCAACATTTAAAAAGCAAATGTTGAGGAAGATGTAAGTGCCATCTGAGTCATGCACCCATTTCTCTAGAGGGAGCGGAGAGTGAAGCATGATGGTCAACAACTCCAAAATCATATGGCTAGGAGGAGGGTGTGGCCCTCACAGGGAAAGAAAGGTCAGGGAGGGAAACAGATACTCATCATATTAAGGTTGGCTAGACTAAAGGTCAAGCTAAAGGTTAGGTGACGCCTGGAAACAAGGTCCTTAGTTCTTTTTCTGAGACACAGTCTCTCTTTGTAGTTGAGTGTTATGTAGCTGTTTCTTGGTTGAAGGTTCCCTTCAGGAGGGAAGAGAAAAGTTGGTCAGCCTCAGAAAGTAAATGAAACACTTAAGGTCTAGAAAGGAAAGCCAACTCACTAGGCTTAGGGAGCTCCTGAAAGTTAGAAGACTCACAGGGCCCCTCCCTAAGGTTATAGCTGATAGACAGTTGATGGGGAGGGGAGAGCCTCTGACTGAGCTGTCTGCAAATTGTGCAGGTGGCTCTAAGGACACTATTGTGTATTGTTACCTATGCTGGGGGTGGGCTTTTTGGTGATGTAGCTGCTTTTGAGTCAACCAAGTTCTTATAAACAACCCTTCCCCTGTGTTTTTGTAGGTAACCCCAATAAACTCACTAGTTCACTAGGCTAGACTTAGGTGGAAAACTTAATTTAGTTCTACATTTTATTTAATTTAATTGTCTTAAAATTGTGCTCAGGTTTATTGAAAATACTACAGACCAGATTCAAAGATGTTTTTGTTTTGTTTTTAAAGATTTATTTATTTATTTTATGAGTACACTGCCATTCTTTTCAGACACACCAGAAGAGAGCATCAGATCCCATTACAGATGGTTGTGAGCCACCGTATGGTTGCTGGGAATTGAACTCAGGACCTCTGGAAGAGTAGTCAGTGCTCTTAACTGCTGAGCCATCTCTCTAGCCCCCAACTCCATGTTTTGAAACTCATCCCCAGCATGGGCTGAATGACCAGCAGAGAGGAAGGACTGACAGAGTCCAGAAGTTTCAGCACTTCCCTGGTGTCAGGACCTACCTCAGTGATCTCCTGATCCAGGGCAGAGACCTCAGGAACATAATGATCTCTCTTCCCTCTCTTCTTCCTGCAGCTGGATAGAGATACCTCTCACAGGATGTCCCTGGATCTGCTAAATCGTTCTTTTTGGAGAAAATGGTGACCTCGCACTCATACTTGTTGGTGTGGAAGGCATTTACTCAGATGTGGGGAGTACTTCTTGATGGTGACCTGGGCCGCCTTCTTTACAGGTTTGGTATGAATGTGGCCCATGATGGGAGGTCCCAGAAAAAGAGTGGATTAATTTCTTTCCAAAATGTTTATTACCAGATATTAATTATACAAAATAGATTTTGTTAGGACATTTTAATATATGTACATAATGTATTTGGATCCTATTCACACACATCCCCCCCTTGCCCTCCTTTTCTCCCCTGATTCTTGCTATATCCTTCTTTCTTCAACTAGACCCTCTTCTAATTTCACATTTGGTTTGTTTTCTTCTCGTGGACCCAGTGAGTTTTCTTAAGGATACTGATAGTATGGGCCTCCTTACCAGAGATTATACCACTAAAAAAAAGGAGAAAGTTTCCCCTTTCTTCCACCAACCATTAGTGTGTATCTAAATTACCAGAAGCATGGGGGCCCCACGCACCTTTCCCAGTACATAATGGTGCAAACATCTTAAAGCGTGTAAATGGCGTGTAAATGGCCAACTGCAGATGTTACATGCTTATTCTCTTGACCTGGCCTTATGGCATTATGAAAAGTTGGACTCCAGGGTCCTGGTGCTAGCACGGCATTATTTGAGATGGGCTTTGATTTGTACCACAGGCTGATTTTTAAGAATATGATCTTTTGCCGGGCAGTGGTGGCACAGCACTTGGGAGGCAGAGGCAGGTGGATTTCCGAGTTCGAGGCCAGCCTGGTCTACAGAGTGAGTTCCAGGACAGCCAGGGCTACACAGAGAAACCCAGTCTTGAAAAACCAAAAAAAAAAAAAAAAAAAAAAAAAAAAAAAGAATATGATCTTTTTATTACTTCTTTTATACATGCATCTGGAGTATTTGATATTTGTTCCCCCTTCCTCCCCACTGCGTCTCCTCCTAGATCCACTTTTCACCCTCTCCCCTTTCACCCTATTTTCATGTTCTCTTCTTAATATATCTTTTATAACACAATAAATCTGACTCGGGCTGCTCTTACACTCATGGGTGTGGGGCCAACTACTGAAGGAAGCATGGTTGACCTATCAGGGGCTACACCCTTAGAGAGAATTGTCTCTCTTTCCTCCCCTGGAATAATTTTTTTTTTGGCCCATCCTGGTACCCCACCTGAGGTAAATTTTTCACCCCCTCCCCTGGAAAAAGTCACACAGTATCTCAGACTGGATCCAGACTCTCACTTTGTAACACAAGCTGGCCAGAATGGCGAGTACAAATTCAGCTTCTCAATGGCTGGAATTACAGGTCTATGCCACCATGCCCAGCTGGCTCGAGACTATAGTCCTTGGAGTTACAGTGAGGAAGAGAAGCAGGTAAGCTTAGAGCACAAGTAGTTTGAACCTCCTAGAATTGGAAGTAGAGATCAACTGTTCTTCTTTTTAAACTTTTTTTTTTTTTTTGTAACTTTCAGAAATATATGGCTATTGTAAAGGGCAAGCCTGCTGTTGGTAATGAATGTTCCCACAGTTCTATCACTTAGTGTGGAAGTGCATTCCCTCGCTCCTTGTCTTCTTTCTGTCACAAGAGGAATGCCAGAATATGAGGAGGGGCAGTAGGGGGAAAATGTAAAACTTTGTAGATGGAGGAAAAGTCTTAAAAAGAAAAAGGATGTCTGTGTTAATAACTACTGAGCAGTTAATATGCCTGAAGTAAATACAGACCCTCATTTAAGTCTGGAGGCGAAGCTCAGAATTAAGACTGAGTCTGTTTATTTATCTGTCAGGAAATCAAGGCCAGGGCAGAGCTGGATGACCTCTGACCTCAGAGTCTGTATTCTTATTATGATTATAACTTGGTATAGCTTCAGTGTCATTTAATTGTGCAAACTGACAATTTCACAAGCAAAAGTATTGTCTGGTATATTATCTTGTAGTTTATTCTCTGCAAAATAAAGTATATTTGAAGTTTGTTTTCTTGTGTGTGTGTGTGTGTGTGTGTGTGTGTGTGTGTGTAATGACCACAGGTCAACATTTGGTCTTTTCTGCTGTTTCCTCCTATCTTTTGAGACAAGGCCTCACACTGGACCCTGAGCTCACCATTTGGCTATACTGACTGGTCAGTGAGGTCTGAGAGTCTACCCATCTGCACCTTCCCCTCCCCCCCCCCCCGCCCCTCCCAGTGTTGCACATGCACATGATGGCACACAGATTTTTTTTTTTTTTTTTTTTTTTGGTAAATCTGAGTGCTGAGGATTTGAACTCAGGTCTTATACTTTCGGGGCAGGCATTTTATGGATGGAGTCATGTCCCCAGCCCCTCCCCTCCCCGTCTCTTCCCCAACAGTGATAGTAAAGCTTCTTTTTCTTCCTGGATCCGTCACAGAAACTCCCAATAAGACAGTGCAAAGGTCCTTAGATAGTCACTGCTGTCAGTTTAGATTACAGCTCAGCCTGCTGGGTAGAGTCAAGAGCACATAACCATTTAAATCTTGAGCCACGATTAGCCACGTTAGCCACACAGAAAGCTGTAAAAGAGCTGTGACCTTTGAAGTATATCTGAAAAAGCAATTGCAGTCCTAAAATTATGATTCAAGAAAATGTCACTGCTGGGGGTGTTTCCTAGTAGAAAAAATGCAGTGCAAAGAAACATGACATCAGTTCCTTGGGTACAGTCACTGTTTTCCTAAGCAGCTGCTGTCACAGCTTTCCCAGTCTTCTTACTTCAGTCTGTGACTAGCTTCATGGACTCCTGCCTCCCACCCCCAGCAAATGAAACTAGTTTACCTGTGAAGATGTGTCTAAGGGATAACCAGTTCTCTGATGCTTCAGTCTCTATGTAGCTACCACTTGATACTGTGTCTTCTGATCATGTGGTCAGGCTGCCAACAGATCCCCATAAGCTCAGCTTTGAGATCTGGATAGTGGATACTTTCATGTGGTAACAGTGAACTGATTTTTGTCACTTGATAATGGCCTCCCCATGACTGAAATGTCTGTTTATATCTAGGATACCAGTCACCAAATTTCTTTGTTAGTGCATCTCTCCTCATTTTTTTGGGGGGGGGGAGCATATGTTCTAAATACATGTATATTTGTCCATAAAATAGGCACATATCAGCTTCATTACCTTATGACTTGGTCCCAACACTTTTTCTTAGGATAAGGGTCACTGCTGGTGATGGTGGGTGTGAATGTACATTTCAAATTGTTTTGACAACTTTGCTATGTAAGTTAAAATATGGTTGGACTTATTAGATTGTCACTAACTCTGGAGGAGGGCTGTCAAAGATTTCATAGCCAGGCAGTGGTGGTGCATGCCTTTAATCCCAGCACTTGGGAGGCAGAGGCAGGTGGATTTCTGAGTTTGAGGCCAGCCTGGTCTACAGAGTGAGTTCCAGGACAGCCAGGGCTACACAGAGAAACCCGGTCTTGAAAAACCAAAAAAAAAAAAAAAAAAAAAAAAAAAAAAAAAAAAAAATCATAATAGTTGTTTCTAATATTTGCTTTTTCTGTTGTTCCCTTGTGAGACCCTTGTAAGGTCATTTGTCTGCTCTGAAGGTTTAGTTTATTAAACCTAAATAATATACTCATCGAACCCAGCAAACACAGGATATCACAACAGATGGAAGAGACCCTTCTGCTATCCTCTGTGGATGGGCACTTCCTGCTTTCCCCTGAGGTCATCTTTACTGCTCTAGTCAATGGGCCATTCCTTCTGTATACAGAATATTGAGCTTAATGCCTCCTCTTAAACTGAAGCATAGATGCCCTCATTTTTCTTCTGCATTGCAAGTGGGTTGCCTTGCATTATCCTTGGAGAACACCCCACTTCTCCTGGGACCTATAGATCTCCTTAGGAGATTATTGGCCCAGAGAACAATTCTCACACAGGCAAGAATCCTTCCATATTTAAAAAGACCTGCTCATTTCAGTTGCTCAGCTATTTTATAGAAAACGGAATGACTTAGAAACGAATTGTCTTTATAGACATCCATAATTTGCAAGCAAAATCCTCACTCTACAAAATGTGAAATGTTCCAAGCAACAGCTGCGAGTATTTCGAACGTGCACTACTTTTTAACGGTTCAACTGTTGCCAAGGGAAATGGAGTTGGCTTCAAAATCTTTCTTGGTTTTAATTTTGTATTCACCAATCAGACATTGAAGAAACAGGCTCTGCTTGGCTAGGATATTAAACATTCTAAAGACTGACGTATGGAAAGATACGTTACTTGAAGATAGGAACTAGACTGGAATCCCATATAATTACGCAGCATGGGGGTAGTGAACTTATTAGAGTAAATATGGACACTCAGTCAGCAGCTGGCCTTCCGGAGTCAGTAGGGGGAGCCTGCTTTCATTTAAGCCCTCTTTCCCAATTCAGTTCAGGGCAGTAACATTCTCTTTCATAGCACAGAATTATTTCTCTACCCAACTGGATAGAAATTTGCAACAAACCAGAAACACAAACGCATTGTTAGCACTTGTGGGTATGACACAGAGAACGTTACAAATGTCTACTCCTTACCTATATGTAACACAGGACATGAGACCGAGAGGAAAAACTCGGCTACATTTGAGTTTGAAAAAAAGAATATACATATATATGAAATTCGATACTAAAACTCCATCAAAATGACAGTGGTTATCTTGGGTTTATGGATTATGAGCATTATTAGTTTTTCTGTTATTTCCCCTCCCAGATTTCCAAATTTTTGAGCAACTGGTAGTTTGATCCTCGTAGTTAATATTAAGGATTTTTTTTTTCTTCGACTATTGTATGTAGCCTGCATTCAAATTGATTGATGGTCTAAAAATATTCTTTGAAAGCGTACCATTTGGCCTAGGGCTCACCCAAGATGCAAACACATGTATGTATTCTAGTACTCGTTCTAGATTAGTCTTCCGTTTAAACTCAGACTCAAACAGTCAATTAAAATCTGTCAAGTTGGAGGCTGGGTAATTCCGAGTCCTGAAAGGGCGAGTGCGGGTATTCTGAACGGGAGACTGCAGAGTTGCCATCTGCATATATTACCGGAGCGCGGGCCCCTACCGAGGCTGGCAGGGGCATCAAGGAGCTGATACTCAGAACTGACTCTTGTGGGGGGACCAGGTGAGAGTCCAACCCGTGGCCAGGCCTCCCACCGGTTGAGCGAAGGCCACTGGGAGGTTTTTCGGCCGGTCCCAGGGCCGCGTTTACACGGGGCACAGGGGACCGTGGGTTCCGTGCTGAGTGGGACTCTGCGGGCTGAACCGTGAGGCACCGGGACGGCCGCACTGTGGCCCTCGAGATCGCAGGTGAAGACGCTCGCGGTCCACAGGGTCCCCGCCAGGCGGAAGCTCCAGTCTCGGGCTCGCCCGCCGCACTCCCCTCAGGCCTAGCAGACGCCGCAGTTTCCCCACTTCAGGCGCCCTGGCGGAAGCGGCGGCCCGGTCGCCCGAGCTCGCGGCAGCATCCGGGTCCCCGGCGCCTCGCCCAATCGAGGGCCCCGTCTCTTCACACCCTCCTGTTTCTCCGCCCCCCCCCGCGCCGCCAATCACCGATCAGCTCTCAGCCGAACATGCTGGCCTGGGAGTGAAGGCGCGCGGAGGCCAATGAAGTCTCGCTTCCCGTTTGAAGTCTCCAGTGGGCGGGAGTCAGAGGCGGGCTCTGCTAGCCAGGAGGTTCGGTTGCGCCTGTGCCATGGACTCAGCCGCCCGGTGATATTGACAATAGGAGAGAGAAAGGGGCATTGACGGGGACCCTGCGCGGGTAGCGAACGGCGGCTCTGGCAGCGGCGGCTCAGGCGGCTCCAACTCTTCCTCCTGACTCCCGCGCTTGCTGCCGCTGCAAATCCAGGCTTCCTCCCTCCTCCCCCTCCCCGCGTCGCCGCCGCCGCCGCCGCCGCCGGGTCCGGTGCAACGAGCAGAGGCGCCGCCCGCCGGGAATGTGAACGAAGAGCCGCCGGCCGAGCCGCAACCGGGTCGGTGCCGATTTGATGGGACGGGCCCGCGGGGGAGGTTCGTGAGGCCGCCGCTGCCACTGCCGGAGCGCTGAGGTTCGGGGCCAGCCGAGAGGCCTAGAAACACTGCCGCTACCGCGGAACCGGAGGGACGTCGCCCCGGACGGCCGTAGTTGCCCGGGGCTCTCCGCTGCTGCCCGGACCTCCCCCTGTGCGTCCCGGGCCGCCGCCCGCCCCCGCCGCGGCCCCTAGCTCGCAGCCCACTCCGCGCAGCCACAGATCATCTTCCGATTCTTCCCCAGGAGCTTCAAGGTAACTTCAGCTTCGGGTCCGGCGGCTTGCCTCCCGGGGAACCTGCGGAGCGGCGGGCTCGGGAAGGCCGGGCCCGGGCTGCCGAGGGGTGCGGAGGGGTGGGGTGAGCGGGAGCAAGCGCCCGGCCCACTTGTCTGATCTACCTGCAGAGGCTTTGGAGGCCAGCACCTCTCTTCTACACGGCCTCACCAGCCCCTTTGCCTCCCGCTTTTGAGGCGTTTTCTTGCCCCCCCCCTCCACTGGTGGGGGCGGGGGAGCAGGGTGGAAGATTCTGTGGCCGCGCAGCTTCTCCAGGGCTTGGGGTTTATGTGAACATACCTGCAGACAAACGGGCTACTTCCCTGATTTCATATCTCCCCCTTGAAAAGCCCCAGTTGCCTGCTCTTTGGAGAATGCTAAAGCTTTGGGCGCAGTGGTCCAGGTGAAACCCGTTTCCCTGGGCTTTGCAGGGACCCCGCTGTTATCACTGGTTCTGCAATGCTTTAGAGTTGAAATCCTTGACATTTATTCAGAGCTGCGCGCATAAGAGGCAAACGATGAAAAAAGAAAGCTGCCTATGGATCGTCGTTAGAGATGAGAGAAGAGAAATAGAGACAGAATGAATGATGGGGGAATGAGGCTTACAGAAATCCGTGCTGCTAGGGTTAGAATGAAATTTAAATAATTCCCAGAGGAGATTGCGATATTCGTCCTTAAATTTACAGCGAACCAGTGCGTTGGGGAACTTCTTGCTGAGGCCTGACATTTTCGATAGTTTTATAATTTACTATTCCGTTTTTTATATGCCTCATTATATTTAAAGCCAAATTAGAGTTAAAAGAAATACAATAACTTTCTAATAAAAGAACCAAGAAGTCCTCAAAATTCCAAACTAAACCTTAATATTGTCCACCCCTTTTCCATGTTTATGTTATTTTAATTGAATCCAGGTAATCCAGATGACTGTTTAGTCTTACACATTGGGGAGGCCACTACCTTACTCTTTGTGGAAGTTAAAAAAAAGCACTTGTCTTAGGTGTTGGTATGACACTTGAGTAACTGAGTCTGAGCACAGCATCCTATGCATTCTGTTGATCCTCTCTGCAATTAATCTTGCTTGGAGCCCCAGGAGCACCTGAATGCTTCTGGCATTGGTTTAGTTTGGTGAAGGAGACTGAGCTCAATGCTTGGGACTTTTAGCATCTGTCCTTCCTTTGAATAATTTCAGAATATTAAAAAAATTGCAGAACGATGTATAGTCAGTTCTGTTGTTTTCATGGAACACAATATTTGAACTTAAACTCAACTTCGTCTTGGGAGGCTGTGAAGTTATGAAGTTCAACTTGGTGTTAGGTTTTATCTTTGTTTTTTTTTTTTTATTAAACTTTAATAACTTAAGATGGCTTTATTTAAAATGATTTCTTTGAAATAATTGTAATCATGCCTTTAGTGCGTTCTCATTCAAGTACTCTAGCCTGTCCTCATTTGCAAGGTGGTGGCTCATAATAGTAAGCACAGCACACTGCACCAAAAGCCCTGCTTAAAGTGCCAGGAGAAGGCACACTCAGGGTGTCAGCCATCACCTGCTGTCACAGACTGAGGTGCTTTGTCTCCTCTCACTGTGTGTCCCAGGGTTGGAGTCAAAGGTGTTATATGTAGCTTAGGCTGGCCTTGAACTCATAACCTTTGCTGCCTTTGAATGCTGAAGTTACTGGCTCCTGCACCTGGCTTCATTTGTTTAGATTCTTGAAGTGCAAAAGGGTTTTAGCCCATTCATAATATTAATTATGTCAGGAAAATGTTTCTGTGGACGTTTTCCAGCTTCAGAATAGTTCCAAAATGACGTTAGGAATCCCAAGATGGGAAGAGCTGTGCAATTAAAATGGGCAGACGATATAGAGACTTGAGGGCCAGGCAGACAGCTTTTTATTGATAATAATGGAGCAGTGACACCTTAGAGTTTCAGTTTTGTTTAATGGTGGCTATGTTACCTTATATTTTTTCTCCTTGACAAGACTTTTCTTTTGTGTTTTTCAAGACAGGTTTTGTGTGTGTGTGTGTGTGTGTATGTGTATGTGTGTGTGTGTGTGTGTAGCCCTGGCTGTCTTGGAACTCTTTGTAGACCAGGCTGGCCTCAAACTTAGAGGTCTACTTGCCTCTGCCTCCTGAGTTCTGGGATTAAGGCATGTGCCACCACTGCCTGTCAGCAAGACTTCTCTTATCCCATTTTTTATTTTTTGGTACATATTACCATTTTCATGAGTATTGTATGGGAATTTTAAGATGGGTATAGTGCACAAGAATACTTTCCCCATGGGCCCATGTTCATGTTCCCTCTCTCTCTTCAGTAGGGATATGTCCTCAGCACCAACTACTCCTCCATCAGTGGATAAAGTAGACGGATTTTCTCGGAAGTCCGTCAGAAAAGCCAGACAGAAGAGGTCGCAAAGCTCCTCACAGTTTAGGTCTCAAGGCAAGCCCATTGAGCTCACACCTCTGCCACTGCTGAAAGGTAAGACCCATGAGTAGGTGCCATTGTCTTACCTTCCTCATACGTCAGTATCTTCATATCATATCTGTGTACTTCTTCATGTGTAGTGGCTTGAAAGGTAGAGAGGTTTCAGACCCTCAAGTTGCTGGATGTGACCAGGTCAACCCGATTTCCTTATTAAAGGGCTCATCCAAAGAGACTTATCCTATAGGGGAATTTTTGAATTAAGCTGGAAAACTAAATGGCACAAATGTCTTGCCCCTCCAACATTGGTGTGTGTGTGTGTGTGTGTGTGTGTGTACTTGCACATTACACACATGTGACAATCAGAGGACAGTTGGTTCTCTCCTTCCACCACATGGGTTTTAGGACTAACTCAGATGGTTCTATTTGGCAGTAAGGGCCTTTATCTGCTGAATAGTCTTATTGACCCTATCTGCTTTTAAATTCTTGATTTGCTTATTGACATGTATTAATTGCACTTTCTTGGTTGGAAAGTAGACCCCAGTAAAAAAAGATACTAACTTGCATTAAAAGAAGTGGCATTTGGAAATACTGAATTTAAAATTTTTTTTTTCTGAATTTTAAATTTTAAAGATCAGGAAAGTAGAGTTTATAACTAATAACATGCATTTATTTGTATTTTTTACCTAGTATAAACATGCTTATAGTGATCATATTTGTGTGACACTTTAATTTTTAGAGTGCATTTAGAGCAAGGATTTTCAGTTTTTTGGACATAGAGTTTTATGTAGCCAAGGCTGCCTTGAACCCTGTGTCCTTTGCCTTAAAACTGGCTTTGAGCTGCTGATCTTTTTGCCTTTACTTGCCTGATGCTGAGATTAGAGGTATGTACTACCAGGCCTGTCTAAGAGTGAGGTTTCCATGTCAGCACTAATCTTTTTTTTCTTTCTAAATTATATCTTTTATTATTTTTTTATTTTGTTAGGTGGTTACTTTATCCATTTTAATTTTAATCTGTTTGCTTCATGTTGGTGAAAGGAGTTATTTGAAATGTATCATATCAATAGCTGGTATAGTGTGGAAACATCAGACTCTATCTTTGAAGGTGCGTTTTTGTCTAAGTGTTTAAGGCTAAGGAAGAAGGAAGAACAATGTGAAGGACTTCAGTAGTCAGAGGACACCAGACAGCCTGTCTAGTGCACACCCTTCCCTCCCTCTACTCCTTCCCCTCCCCCTTTCTTTATCCTCCTGATTTTTGAGACAGAGTCTTGTTATGTAGCCCTGGCTGGCCTGTAACTCACAGTATAGACCAGGCTGGCCTTGAATTTGCACTGATCTTCCTGCCTCTCTCGTGTGCTGGGATCACAGGTGTGTGCCATCACACTTGGACAGACTGCATACTTCTGTAGCTGTATGTGGACTCAGAAGGTAGAAGAACAGCTGGTGTGACCCTCAGTTGTTGCTCAGGGTATTTCAGGGGTCAGATTTTCTCCATATAACCCTGGCTATCCTGGAACACACTCTGTAGACCAGGCTGGCCTCAAACTCAGAGATTCACCTGTCTCTGTCTTCCTAGTACTAGGATCAAAGGTGTGGGCCACCACCGCCCGACGGGAACACTTTTTCTTAAGAGGAGAAATTCATAAATAAGATCTCAGTGTTTGTACTTGAAAATGGTAGGAGCTATACTAATGTTGATTTTGTGAGGATGGTGTGTGGGGTTAGAAAGGTGCACAGTGGTAGAGCTTTTGCCTAGCGCTCCTGAGACTTGGGGTTTGATCTGCAGCACTGAGAAAAGAAAGGGAAAAGGATGATTTGTCTGCCAAGTAGGAAGGAGGAGCTCTTGATAAGTTTTAAGGGAGAGAATACTCCCTTCCTCCTTCCTCCCTCCCTCCCTCCCTCCGTTCATATTCATTCTCATTCTCTCTCTCTCTCTCTCTCTCTCTCTCTCTCTCTCTCTCTCTGTTTAGACAGGGACTGACTGTGTAGCTGGTCTGAAACTCAGAGAGATTGCCTTTGCCTGCCTCTGCCTTCCGAGTATGTGTCTCCATACCTGGGTAGAAGATTTTTGATTTAAGATTTTGCTAGTAAAATGAGAATTGTTTGTATGAAGTTATAGGGAAATATGAAGGAAAATTCTAGGGAATCAATACAAAGGTCGGGAGACATACTGTTAACATATTTAATCTGAAGTAGACATGGATAGCTGTTGACATCCGTGTCAGGGGAAGAGCTTTACTTCCAGCAAGCCCAGATGAAGCGTTTAGGTTTAGAGAGTAATCACTATGTGCATTCTTTCAGGCTCATGTAGTCACTTGAATTAACTGTGCATTCATGGAAATGTGTAAAGGGGCTTGTGGGAGAAAAAGCTGAGTACACGTTTTATCTTCTTCTTGCTGTGATTATGCACAGTTAAAGTAGACATAAGATCGTCCATTAACCAGTCTTGGGATTAAAAGTTGGCACCACCAGGCTCAGCTCATGTGGCAGGAAGTGTGTTCCCACTGTTGAGTCTCTATTACAACCATTCATCTACCATCTTTTCATGCTCTCTGTGCCCCTCTGTCACCTCTCAGCCCCCAGCAACTACATCTTTAGTAGCTCAAAGGAAACCAGACAACCTGAATTGCTAGTTCATTAGTGCACATCCATTCCTTCCTCCCTTCCTCCCTTTATCTCTACCTCTTCTTTTTCTCCTGGTTTGTGAGACAGTCTTGCTTTATAGTTTTGGCTGGCCTGGAACTCACAGTATAGACCAGGCTGAGCATTTGACTCTCTTTAAGACTGAGCAGTATTTCTGTTTATCACATACTGTTTATCTTTCGTTCACTCATTCATTCATTTTCGCTGTTGGGAATAATGCGGGCATGAGTATGTAGGTGTCTGTTGAGAGACCCCACTTTTCCTTTCTCTTGGGCACATCTGTAGAAGTAGAACTGCTGGCTCATTTGTTTAGGTTTTGAAGTCTTGCTTTGCAGTTTTCTATAGGAGCTGTATTTCTGTTGTCAGTGTCCAGGAGTTCTGATTTCTCCATACCTCACCAGTGGGTACCTCCCCCTTTACTAGCATTACCAAGGCTGTGACATTGCTTATTGGAGTTCTGATGTGCATTTGCCTTCTACTTAGTGATGTCAAACATCCTTTATGAGGTTATTGGACAAATACATAGATTTTTTTTTTTCTTTTTCATTTGGGGGGTTGAGCCCAGGGTCCAGTACATGCTAGGCAGGTACTCTCATATTGAGCTACATTTTACTCAGCTCCTTTGTCTGAATTTTTAAAGTTATGTCTGGTAGCATTAAAACTTTTCTAAGAATAGGTTTTGTACATTTGCATATTTTATCAGCAGAGGAGAATTAGAGGACAGATGGACCAGACACTACTCACTAATCCAGTTTCAGACAGCCTGACAGTGCTTGTTGCATAGGTCACATGATGTGGGGGCATGGTCTAGCAAGGGTTTTATACTTAGGCTTCTGGAGAATGACAGGGAGGAGTAGAGTCAGGTGCAGATGTGGGAAGTGTGTGTGCTTGGTTTCTGTAGTGACTGAGGTACTTGCCTGACTCTTGTGCTCTTCACAGTAGATTGGCTCATTTTTTTGCCTTGTATGTTCATCAACTTTTTGGAAGTAGTTTACCGAATAGAAAAAACATAAAGGAAATATTTCTTTTCTAGGATTTTTTAAAAGCATAATTTTAGAAAAAAATAGAATAAACCAAAATTAACTGTATATAAATACTAAACAATAGATATGGCCTTAATTTTCTATAGCATTTTCCTGACTAGTTCAGAAGGCTTGCTTGAATACAATATGCATTGTGATCAGATTTTGTGAATTTTGTTTTTAAGATCTGTTTTGATTTTATGTATGTGAGTGTTTTGCCTGCATCAGTGTGTGCATACCACATGGAAGGTCTGGTTACTTGGAAAACTATAACAGAAAATGAAGAGAAAGTTTCCTTTTTGCCCCTCTTGTAATAGTTGGTTTTCTGAAGCTCGTGTCCTTGGTGGCTCTTCTTTTTTTCCTGTAGAAAGCAACACTAGCATGTGCTCCTATGCACGTGTATACAGTAGCCTACCTTTTTTCTCAGCTGTGTCTAATGAAATGATATGTTGACCTTTTAGACATTTCAATTTTCTCTATTTTTATACTTCTCAAAGTTTTTTTGGGGTTACCTAAGACTTTTAAACCTAAGGACCCGTTTTACTGGTAAGGAAAACCCAGTAAAAATTTAGTGCCTATTTATTTACTTGTTTACCTACCTACCTACTTACCTACCTATATATCTATACCTATATACCTTTATATATATAATAAAGTCAAACTTTGTGCCAAGGTTTGAACTACATCATTAGTGGCACACACACACATGCCTATAATAGCAGCACTTGGGAGGCTGAGGCAGAGTTGTGAGTTTAAGGTCAGCCTGGCCTACACAGTAAGACAGTAAGACCCTGCTTCAAAAAACCAGGAAAAAAAGAAGCCTCCTCTCACAGTTGACGTGGATGCTTTTTGTACTTGAAGCAGTTCAGGAAGCAGGCTTGTCAGTTATCTTGGTTGGGCAAACTCAGAGCTTAGACAAATCAGCAGTAGTCACTGCCTGCCCCTGGTTGGTTTCTCCTCACCCTGTCCTTTTTTCTTCCTCGTTAGACCATTGACAAGTTTAGATTTGAATGACATAGTTTTGAAAAACTCTACCTCTCTGCAGAAGGGATTGTAATGAAAGTGGTGTCATTATTTCTGGCTTCACAGTTGTTTTTTAGAGCATTTTGCAGATACTTCAGGCATTTCAAGAACTATGGTGACTGGAGGCACCGTTCTGTAGAAAAGAATTCTTTGTCTCTGTGGTAGAATTCTTTCTAACGAAAACACTTTTTAAAGTTTATGCTACTAGGAACCCAGGGCCTTGTACATGCCAGGCAAGTGCTGTATCACTGAGCTGTATCCCAGCTTGTAAAAATACCCCTTTCCTTTTTATTTATGTGTGTGGCTGTTTTGCCTGCATTTAAGTCTGTGCACCATGTGTGTGCAGTGTCCACAGAAACTAAAAAGGGGCATTGGATCTTCTTGGACTGAAGTTCAGGCAGTTGTGAGCTACCATGTGGGTGTGGAGAAGGGAACCCAGGTCTTCTGGAAGAGCATTCTCTTAACTCCTCAGCCATCTTTCCAACCCCATAGAAACACTTGTCTGTGCATGAGTATCTGTGTCTGTGTCTGTGTCTGTGTCTGTGTCTGTGATGTGTGTAAGTTAGATCACTCTCTACTGTATATATTGAGGTAGGGTCTTTCCTTTGAGCTCAGAGGTCCCTGATTTGGCTACTCTGGCTGGCTAGCTTGCTTCAGGGATCCCCTGTCTCTGCTTTCTGAGAGCTGGGATTTCAGGTGGGCCACCCACTTGCCTGGCTTTTTTGTGGATGCTGGAGTTCTGGCAAGTGTTAGTCACTGAGCATCTCTCTACCCCCTAAAACACTTAAACTTCAGTCCCAAAGATGAAGCTTCCATTTTTATTTTTGGAGTGACAGCTTGTAAGAACTTCTAAATTACCATCTCGAGCTAGTTTTGTGCTTTCTAACAGCTGGATTCTTTTATCTTGTACATCTACCTTGTGAAATACAGACTAGGATATGCAATGTAACTGCAGGTCTGGTACTGGGCTGGAACAAAGATATTTGTGAAAGGAACACTTTTCTTAAGTCTGCTGTCCGATAGTGCAGCATCTCCATTGTCCTTGTGGCTCTGCTAGGCACAGGTGTTGGAGCTTGTGCACTAGTTGTTTTGTCCTGGACAAGGGCGTTCCTTAAACCTTCTCTTCTGGTTTCTAACATGAGGATGGCACAGCACAGTGGGGTGCCATGCCACTGAGTACCACCTGTTAGGTCTGAGCTGGCATTTCAGAAGGCAGGGTGTGAGTAATACATCAGTGTTAAGATGCTCTCTATGCAAAAACTGAAAATCAAGTTTTTCAAAATGATAAAACAAGAGCCTAGTTTTGCAGTGACAAACTTTTTCAACCTAAAAGTTTAATTCTGAATGTTTTAAATTTATTGGTGTAGCTATTTTGAATGTTTTTGGACTTTTCACTTTATACTGTTATACTGGTATCTTGCCATGTTATTGAGAGTAAGCCCTTTTTTTAAAAAAAGATTTTGTTTTATGTGCTCATGAATGTGTATGTATGTATCGGAGCATGTTTGTTGTTGCAGCCCGAGCTGCCCCACGTTGAGCACCAAAAATGTCATGTCGAGAACTGCACTAACCCACGTTTGGGGGCCAGAATGTCTCAGACCCGTTCTATCAGTGTTGGAACCTGCACTGCCAAAAGCCTTGGGGGCTAAATTGTTAGAGCCCGCATTGCCCCAGGCTGCTCTGGTCTGCCCGGTCGGGGGGGTTGAGAAATGGAGAGCAGACAGAGTGTGATTCAATCGCGTTTATTCTTCAGTCGCTCTTCCTAGTCCAAGTCCCAAGTCTTGAGTTCCTAGTCGCTAGTTCCTAGACCCTAATTCCTAGTACCAAGTCTCAGGTCCTAATCCCAGTCCTAAATTGCTAGTCTCTTTCCCAGTTCCAAGTTACTTCTTTGAAGTGTCTAGTCCAAGTGTAAGTGTCTAAAAATAGTTGCCTGTCTCGAGTCTCAAGTGCCTACTACCTAATCCCAAGTTCTTCCAAGTGCCAAGTGCCTAATACCTAACAATAATTTCTTCTGTAGCCTTTTATATGCCTCACTTCTAAGCCTCGCCTTTAAGTCATGCCCTTAGATCTTATCTCTAAATCATACCTTTAAGTCTCACACACCCAAGGGAAGATCCTGGGTATCTAAAACAAGATGTTATCAGACTGTGCTGTTGTAGGCTGTTGTAATCAAGTCTCTTGTCAGGGTATATGGCTCAAGATGGCTGCAAGGATGATAGCCGCCTTCTGTCGGTTCCCACAGTTTGTACCATGGACTATGTGTGGAGGTCAGAAGGACAATTTGTGGGATTTGGTTTTCTACTTGTACCATGGGATTCCACAGGTTGAACTGTGGTCATCAGACCTGGCAGCAAGCACTTTTACCTGTTAAGCCGTATTGCCTGTCTCTCTTACCTGTTTTTAAATGGAAGAATTTCATAGTATTTTCAGGTTCTCAAAGGGATATCTGATAAAAATAGAATGAGAATTATTGGTCTGTTTGTATTGTAGATTGATGGTTTATGTTCTTTAGGTAGCTAAACTTGTGTGTGTGTATTTGGTTTAAAAAAATAGCTATGAGTTCTGCTGTGAGTTAAAAGAACATGTATATAAGTTAACACTAAAATTGTTCTGCACCATTGGAGGAACATGGTAGTATTTTTATTTCAAGAAAGGAATGGTAAAGAGTCTGCTTAAAACCAAGTGTCAAACTGTATTTCTATGTGTGAAAGATTACACTCAATTCATTTGCTTTTAGGTAAGAGTGTTTTTCTTTTTCTTTTTCTTTTTTTTTTTTTTTGGTTTTTTCGAGACAGGGTTTCTCTGTGTAGCCCTGGCTGTCTTGGAACTCACTCTGTAGACCAGGCTGGCCTCGAACTCAGAAATCCGCCTGCCTCTGCCTCCCAAGTGCTAGGATTAAAGGCGTGCGCCACCACCGCCCGGCTGAGTGTTTTTCTTTTTAGGTTTATGCGTGTGTCTCTGTTAGTGTATATATACAAGTATCGGAAGCCAGAAGATGGTGTTAGACTTCATAAAGCTGAGTTTGAGACAGGAGCTACTCAGTGAGTGTGGGACCTGAATTCAGGTCCTCTGCAAGAGCAGACAGCACTCTTAACCACTGAGCCTAATTATTTACTTCTGTGGCATAGAGAATTATCATACAGTTATGTGAGCCAAAAGTCAGACAACAAGTGTTCATCATTTATGGCTTAAAAGTAGAGTACTAGCTTGGAATCATACTCGTTTCTATGTGTCTGATGAGCATGGGCAGAATATTCCTTCAATGAGCAGAAGTGTTTGAGATTGTGGAGTTTGGAATGTTTGTGTCTACAGTATCCCTTGAACACAGTGATTAGAGGTTATCGTCTCCTGCCTCTCTGTGCACTTGAAAAATCTGAGCATAACATATAGGTCAGCAGTTTATCTTTACTTTTTTAGAAAAGCCCAGTTGTAAACTTTTTATTGTAAATTAAAAATGAACTTAGCCAGGCATGGTGGTACACGCTTTTAATTGTAGCACTTTTTAGGCAGAGGCAGGCAGGTCTTTGAGTTTGAGGCCAGCCTGGTCTACAGAGTTAGTTCCCCGACAGCCAGGGCTATTACACAGTGAAATCCTGACTTGAAAATCAAATCAATCAAACCAAACCAAACCAAACCAAACCAAGATAAGTTCTTAGGCCGGAGACATGGTTCCGTGGTTAAGCACCCAGGTGGTGGCTTACAGCCGTCCGTAACTCTAGTTTTAGGGAATCCAATGCCCTCTTCTGACTTCTGTGGGCCACATGATGCACATATAGATATATGCAGGTGAAACACTCATGTATAAAATAAATCTAAAAGGGAACTTTAAGATTTTAACTTGGTTAAATAGGAAGCAATTTAAAAACCTTTGAAAGTGGATTGAGCAAAACCAGACTTCAAAATAGTTACTGTTGAAAAGAGACATGTTTAAGTAAAAATAATCAAAACCTTTTGTCTTGATACTGGAATTCCATGTTTATTTTTTCTCACTGGATGACCGGATGGTAGAGATAGTGAGCCAGCATTTATGCAGCTGTGCCCTTCTCAGCCTCCCAGCTGGACGTGTTCTCAGCCGGTGGGTTGACGGCTTTTGTCTATTTGCTGTTGGTAGTTTAAGGTTATCAGAGTATCTGCATTGGAAATTGTGATGTGATGTAATTTTGAGGGAGCTGTTGCCTTGGGGTCTCATCTTGGTTTTTCTTATCTTCTTCATTACCACCTTCTCCAGGCTGTCTTTGGCATGGCTGGCCCCTGCAGAATTGCAGACTATTCTTTGTATATTCCATCTCTCTGGTTTATTTGTTTTCCTGCAGCCTGTTGTCAGTTTTTCCCATCAGTTCTCCTACACAAGAGGCTTGGGATACTGTGGTAGAGAGTCATGGAGGAGGTGTCTTTGCATACAGTAAGGTGGGACCCTCCTACTTTCATCATTCTAGTGCTTCTTCTAGAACCCCGTGCAAGGGTAGAATCTTGAGTGAGGTCACTGGCTTGAACTGGACATGTGCGGGGGGCTTGTAAGATTTGCTACATGG
This sequence comes from Arvicanthis niloticus, assembly GCF_011762505.2. Taxonomy (NCBI): domain Eukaryota; kingdom Metazoa; phylum Chordata; class Mammalia; order Rodentia; family Muridae; genus Arvicanthis; species Arvicanthis niloticus. Next base: position 40,519,479 of record NC_133430.1, read on the forward strand.
ATGTCTTCCTACTCTCCATCAGTGATGGGGAACGCTAGCACTTGTATGGCCCTGTTATTTTCTGAGGTTATTCTTCTGGACTGGCAGTATGGTAGATACATATCTGAAGCCAAAAAGGAAGCCTTAGCTTCATTCTGTTGATGAATGCTACATATCTTCTTAAAAAATATTAGGTCCTAAAACCTTTTGACCCGGCCAGCAGGTGCTCCTATCATGAGGCTACTAAGCCTCGGCTCCCTGTGCTGCTGCTGCCTGTGGTGTCATGTTCCCTGTGAGCACTGCTGAGGGCTGGGGCTGGTGGCCGCTAGGTTTTGGTCTTTTGCTCATAGTTGGATGGTGGTGAATGGCTGTCTCTGAGATGTGGCTGTTGTGGGATTGGTTGTTCAGGGCTCTCTGCTCTACTCTTGATTCTGATGGAACACTGTGTAACTTTCATTCCTCCAAAATTGTACTATTAGCCTGCTGTTGACCAGCAGTCCAAGGATTACCATACATTTTTATGAGTTGTATGGTTTATATACTGTGATGAAAAGGACATGAGAAGCGTTGGAGACCATAGTTTACTGCCTGTTGTAATTAACCAGAAAGATGGACTACTTATGCAGATGTCACCCAGCTTTAAGCAGACATTGGCAACTCTTGGGTTCACAGCAGGAGCAGTAGGAGGCACATATGAAATTATAGTACGGCAGTAAGGACTGTGGCTAATTTTATGTAGTTAGGGTTTAATAATGGGCTTTCTCTCTAAATACAAGGTCTTATTATGCCAGGTCTTTTTTACTTTTTAAAATCCTGACTGGCCTTGAACTTGGAACCCATCATTCCCTTCAGCTTCTTCTGTAGCTGGAATTATGCTTGTGCTACTGCATTTGGTTTACATACTGTAGTTTATGTGCCTTTACGTTTCTCTAGTTGTGAATGGCATCATGTGTAATTTGTGCTTATGTTTCCAAATTTTGACAAATGGTTAACTTTGTATAGGATTTATGTATATTTTCTGGTAGCCAGTGATAAACTAGATATGCTGTATTATATATTTTATGCACTCCTGACATTTTTCCTTAAGTCTTGGTATCTCTGGTCTATATTTGTTTTTCCTATTTTTAAAATGTTACAAGTTTCTCCCCATTCCCTAACATACTCTACATATAAAGTGAACATGTGTAGCTTAAATCTGTATTCTTCAAGGCTTAGTTGTATCTGAATATCTTGAAGATTAGACCTAAGCCTAAACATGAATTTCTTTTGTTTCATTTATAACTTATAAGTACAGCATATGAGTAAGGTCAGATAATACTTCGAGAATACATGTATTTTGACTGCAGCCCAAATGTTGCATAAGACCAGGGTGGAATTTCCATTTGTGACATAATGTTTTTCCCCCAAATTTGTAGATTTTGTAGCAGTTTGAGTTTTAGAGTGTCTTGTTATCCCCTCTCAGTTCTTCACTTGCAGTTCCATCTAGCTGAGACCTTGTGCACTGTGTACAGTTTCAAAAGCTTCCTAGAATGGCAAAGTTCCCTTGTGTAGATTTTTATTTTGAAGGAGAGAATTTGTTGCTTTTGCCAGGTTCTCACAGACTCGCTTCAGTTCTTGCTCCTTCTCATTAGACAAATGCCTCAGCTTAGAGTGGCGTGTTGAGAGCTATCCTTGGTATTTTGTTTTTGAGTATTGTGCTAGTGACATGCATGTTTATGTGTCAAACATTTTAAACTACAAAAGGAATTAATAATTGCATGGGTCTTTCTAGGATGTCACCACGGCAGGTCGTATGAATGCTGAAGTGCCAAGTGGATGGAGCCAGTCCCTCTGTGTGTAGAACTTTTCCTTGGCTGCTTATCATTCTTCAGGTTTTAGCTCAGATGAGATTCAAGTTTTTTACCCTGTCTCCTCCTCTTTCCCATTCTTTTTGGAGACAGGTTCTCCTGTAACTCAGTCTGGCTTCAAGCTTCTTATGTAGTTGAAGATGACCTTGAATTTCTTATCTATACCTTTTAAATGCTGGGATTATGGTTTTTTTTTTGGGGGGGGGGGGAGGGGCAGGCTCATGTAGTTGTGGCCAGCTGTTGATCCTGTAGCCTTCAGCCTGCCAGGATTGCTGCTGAGAGACACCATGCCCACCATTTACCTTCCAATTCCTTTATCCCCGCCCCCCACCTCCCACCCCCTGGCCTTTTGTTTCCTCAAGACAAGGCTTCTCTGTGTATCCCTGTCTGTCCTTGAACTCACAGGGCTCTGCCTGCCTCAGCCTCCTGAGTGTTGGGATTAAAGGTGAGCACCACTATGGGCTTCCTAATATGTCTTACGATCAGAACATTGATCTTTGTTACCTTGTTTGTTATCTGTCTTCTTTCATGATTGAAAGGTAGTTTTTGTTGTAGACCATTTATTTCTATCAAGTGCTGTTAAGAGACTTATGCATAGTTGACATTCAGTAACTATTTCTTAGTAATAGTGAACACTGATAGTTAATGCATTGGTTGACAATTTGCTTGATAAGTAATAGTAAGATTGATACTTGTTTTTTTCTCCTGAAATAGTAAAGTTAAAAAAAAAAAGCTGGTTTTAATACAGATAAGATTTAATGTAAATTTTATTTTAATCTTGATATCAACTTCTAAACCTATTTGATGAAACCTTTTAGATTTCAAAAAAGGATTTATTTTACTTTATGTATATAAGTGTTTTGCCTACATGTATGCATGTACGCCATGTGTTTGGTGCCAATGGAGATCAGAAGATGGTACTTCATTCTGTAGAACTGGAGTTAGAGATGGTTGTGAGCTGCCATGTGGATACTGGGAACTGAACCTGGGTCCTCTGCAACAGTTCTTAACCATTGAACCATCTTTCTAGCCTTGAAACCTTTTTATTAATAGTTTAGCTTAGCCGGGCGGTGGTGGCGCACACCTTTAGTCCCAGCACTTGGGAGGCAGAGGCCAGCCTGGTCTACAGAGTGAGTTCCAGGACAGCCAGGGCTACACAGAGAAACTCTGTCTTGAAAACCCCCCCCCCCCAAAAAAAAAAAAAATTGCTGTTATTTTGTTTGTTTTTGTGAGACAGGGTTAAAGGCATGAGCCATTATGATGGCAATCCTTCCTTTTTTTTTTTTTTTTTTTTTTAAAGGATCAAATTTGAGTGGTTATTTGAAATCCTGCACATGACTTTGTGCTGTGGTAATCTAAATGTTTCAGGGCGAGAAAAGAATCGGTGTTTTTTGTTTTGTTTTGTTTTTGATTTTTGAGACAGGGTTTCTCTGTGTAGCCCCAGCTGTCCTGGAACTCACTCTGTAGACCAGGCTGGCCTTGAACTCAGAAATCCACCTGTCTCTGCCTCCCAAGTGCTGGGATTAAAGGCGTGCGCCACCACTGCCTGGCAAGAATCAGTGTCTTATGAAGGAAGAAGAGATGTGTCTCTCACGTGTGGCAGACTTAGAGGGCTGTTACTGGTTCATTACTTTGTTCTGCAGAAGCGCTAATAAAGGTACAAAGAGGCTGGTTTTTGCTGGTTTGAGACTGGCTGTAGGTTGATCAGATCACCAGACTTTGTTTATATGGCTTGTGGAGAACATTCATATCCAAGTATTATGATGGACTTTTGAAGTGATGTTCATATGGTCAAATTTCCTCATTCATTAAACTTACATTTAATATTTATAGTGACATCATTCGAAATTAAATTTTTTAGTGCTTGTTTTGATCAGTAAAAATTTTTAATGATTTTAAGAAAAGGCCTAGGATATTTCTTAGGTTTGTAAAGTTATCCCTTCCAATTAAGATTTTGTTTCAATATTTTATAATTGAAGATTTTTTTCCTTTCAGAATTATGGAATCTTATTTTCATGTTACAGTAGACCTAAGCATGTAATGAAAAACCTTCCTTGAAAACATGTAATTTGTGTGCTTTATTTAAGTTAGTAAGAGGCTTCGATTCAGTAAGATTGTAGGTATGGGTGTGACATGCACTTGGAAAGCTGGGTCTATTCATCTTTTCTACTTTGACATGGGAGAGTAATAGGACCTACTTGATAGAGTCAGATTAAATTCCCAGAAGTATTTGGTTCAGGCAGGGTAGGGCATACTGTAGAAATTGAAGACTATTAATGGTTATAAATAATAACCTTTAATGGTTACAGAAAAACCGCGCAATGGGAAAATACTTATTCCTTTAATCCATTACATTTAAGGAAGGAAAAGTGGAGCAGGCAGAGCGGTGAGAGTTAGGCCTAAGAGCAGAATGGAGCTGGCTCTTGCGGGGTAATTGTTATTAATGCTAGTGTCCCACAGACCGCTTGTGAGGCTCAGCACCTAGAGTGGGTCACTGTTACCTTCAGTAATTCCAATTATAGACAGGTAGAAGGCAAAATCATTGATGGGTACATGAATTTTCGTAGTTAGTTGTCTACCAGGGCAGGTTCTCAAACTTACCTTGGTAGTTGTTTACTCTAACAGGTAAAATAGAACTTTGCTGTTAGATGAATCTACAAATGTGCAAGTACACACGCACAGGCCTTTAGGAAGAGGGGACACTTGAAGAAGTGGACACCTACAAAGTTAGCTTTGCCCTCCTTTGTCTCTGGCCCATCCACTAGCTTGCACTTGGCTGGAATACTGCTTTGTTTTCAACTTGTTACTTAGTGGTGGTGGTGGTGGTGGTGGTGGTGGTGGTGGTGGTGGTGGTGGTGTGTGTGTGTGTATGTATATGTGTGTGTGTGTGTTTGTGTGTTGGGAGCCCAGGTGAGGCCTGGGGCTAATGTAAGACATTGCTTGTACTGTGTTGGGATGGTATACTGAGTGAGCCATCTTACTATTGACTTGAAGAACCTTGAAAGTTTTAAGGGGATTACAGGGAGCAGGAAGAGCAAGACTTGGCCAGCTTTAGGACCTTAGCATGGTGGGGAATGGCCTAGAGCAGGAATCCAGGAGTTAGAAGAAGGCCAAGTAGGAAGCCAAGGTGAGTTACTCTGTTTTACAGAAGGTGTGCCAGCCACAGGAAGGAAGGCTTGGCACACTAGGAGTGGCTTGCTATAACCTCAGTTTTGCTTCCTTTGGGGAACAAGCTTATTGTAGGAAACAGCTTGAGTTCAAGTCTAGGTGGCCATTTAGTTTGCTGAACTAAGTTATTTGGCACTTAAATTGAATTTTTGTAGAACAGGATTCATTTTTCAATGTTTTCAGGACTGACCACTTGGCACTAGATAACCAATTGTCTCTTCCCTTGGGAAGATCACCTCTCCTTTTGCAGCTTTCCTCAGTTTCTTCCACTTCCTTGTGTAGGGTTGAGGCTTCCTGGATTAGTTAGTGCTAAAAAAAAAAATCATTGTGCTTTTCCCCAGCGTACAGTGGCACATTTTTATAAGTAATTCCAGCACTTGAGGATGAGGCCAAATCAGGAGGTCAAGGCCAGTCTTTGTTACATAGTGAAGTCTTGTCCATCCATCCTGGACCACATGACATGAGACTCTCAATAGTGCAAGAGTCCATGGCTGGAGAGATGGCTCAGGGGTGAGCATCCTTGCTGTTCTTGGAGAGGATCTAAGTCTGGTTCCCAGCATGCACAGGGTTTTCCCGTCACCTGGAAGGACAGCTGGAGGGATCTGGTGATCTCTGCTGGCCTCTGCAGTAAATAAAAGTTCACCTTCATCTGTCCTGTCAACATGAATGTTAGAATACATTTATTCACGTCTTTTTTAAATTAATTAAACTTTTAATTCTTTATTTAGTGTTTGGGTGGGGTTTGTGTTCCACACCATGTATAGGTTGGTGAGAGGTCAGCGGTGTAGAGCTAGGCTTCTCTCTCCACCTTTATGTTGGATTGAACTCAGGCTATTAGTCTGGCAAGTGCTTTTCCTGCTGAGCCATTTCATTGGCTTTCTTTTGTTTGCTTCTTGAGATGTTTTATTCTGTATCCCAGTCTGGCCTGGAACTCACAGACTTAGTGCTGGGTGTACCAGCATGCTTGACTGTTGTGTCCTATGGTTTTTAGTGCTCACCTTCCAGTTTGGGGTTGTGCTGGTTGTTCTGGCAACCGGACACAAGCTAGAGTCGTCTGGGAAGAGGGAACCTCAATTGAGAAACTGCGTCCGTCAGATTGTCCTGTAGGTAAGTCTGTGAGGACCCAGTCACTGTGGGTATGCTGCATCTGGGCAGGTGGCCCTGGGTTGTATAAGAAAGCAGGTTGAGTATGCCATGAAGAGTAAGCCAGCAAGCATGTTCTTCCATGGGCTCTGCTTCAACTCCTGCCTCCCAGTTCCAGCCTTGAGTTTCTGCCCTGACTTCCTTTGCTCAGTGATGGATTAGATAGAACCTGTAGACTCTTTCTGTCTTCACAAGCTGCTTTTGGTTATGGTGTTTTATCCCAGCAACAGAAAGCAAGCTAGGATAGGCTCTAAATTTTAGGTTATTGATACCTCTAACACTGTACGTTTTGAAGTGCTGTGATGGAACCTAGTATCTTACATATATGCCAGGTAATCAACCTGGCCTGGAGCTTTACTACTGTCTTGGTATCATCATGTTCTCAGAGTCATTAAAGACTCAGCCTGACAAACCCATCCAAAAGTACTGTTGTTTGTAATGATGCCTTATCACTTAGAACTAATATGTGATAGGCTTCTGGGCAGGACACTGCACATGTTATCTGTGTATGACCTGTACAAGATTGGGCTTATCAACATTCCATTGTATGTGGGGAGGGGCACATGAGGGGCCCCACTCCTCACTAGTGGATTATGGGCAGTTAGTGGTTGCTGGGAGAGGCGTGGCATTTTCTTTAGTGGTGAAGCCACTGATAAAGTTGCCCAAGCTCCAGTAAATATGCCCCACTGATGTTCATGCAAACAACTAAAACTAGACTCAGTGAGTGAGTCACACTCCAACACACAAGATCTCAAAGTGGGAATAGGGCTTGTTGGGAAGAAAAAAAGGTGTCTTTAGTCTTTGTTCATGTGTGTATCCATATGTTCGTCTGAGTGCAGTTGTGTGCTTGCCATGTATTGATGTGGAGGCCAGAAGACAACCTCAGGTGCTGGTCCACGCTTTTCATCTTGAGTCAGAATTTCTTGTTCACTGCTGTGTAGTTCAGGCTACCTGGCCTGTGAGCTTCTCTTATCACATAGGTGAGCACCTTGGATCCAAACACAGGTCCTCAGGCTTTCACAGCAGCATTTGTTTCTGATTATCTGAGACAGGTTATCTCTGAAGCCCTGGCTGTCCCAGCACGCCTATGTGGACCAGTCTAGTCTTAACTCATAAAAATCAGTGTGTGTGCCACCACACCTTGACCACATAGCAGCCTTATAAACCACTGATCTAACTTTCCAGCCCAGAAAAGAGGATTCAGAGAGAGGATGACAAGAAAGGGCAATGGGGTGAAATGACAAATTTATTATGTACATGAAAGAAACTGTAAAGATGTAAAAAAGAAATGAATAATGTGTAGGCTGTTTTAAGAAAGCTTAAATATACCTTAGTCAAAAGCAAGTTAAGATGAAAAATTAAAACTCAGTAGCCTCAAATTGGGAAGCAGTTGAACTTTGGGAGAACCATCTGTAACTTTTCCAGTGTATAGATAGATCCCTGTTGTTGCACTTGCTTGCTGAGAAATATGACTCAGAGTTCTGTAAGACTATTGAATTGAGCTATACTGTACTGTATTTAGATTAGGATTTGGTGTTGTTAACGATAGTTCAGCTAACCTGGAATTTATATAAGGTTTCCTGGTTTAGTGGAGGACTCTTGGAATGGGATGCTTTAGACACTTTAAGAGTATTTAATATTTTTACATACTTTGTTTACTTGTTGTGTGCATACATGTGCCATGGAGGAGATGACAACTTGTAAATTTCTCTCTTGTAGATTTTCACTATGTGTGGTCAGGCTTGGTGGTATGTGCTTTTTACCCACTAAGTCATTCTGCTCGTCCTACATGCTTTCATCTTAGGAGTGCTAGATTATACTTACACTCTTGAATCAAGGTGAGCTTTCTCTGAAACAGGTTTAAAAAGTTTTGTCATGATAATGTGCTTGTCATGTTGCCACAAAGGGAGTCTGCCTAATTGTTGGGAGCCGACTTTTAGCAGAAAGCGGCTATCAGCTTTGCAGCCATCTCAAGCCATATACCCTGACGTGAGACTTGTTTTTCAACAGCCTACAACAGCTGAAGCACACTCTGATATCCCACATATTTTGTTTTGCTGTTTACTGCCCCCAGCTGCAAGGCGCATGTGTTATCCACGCCTGCAAGGCATGCGGTTCACGTGCTATCCACGCCATACTTGCCTGTAAGGCGCACATGGTATCCAAGCCTGCAAGGTGCACGTGCTATCCACGCTGTACATGCCTGTAAGGCTTATGTCATATCAACACCTGCAAGGCACGTGATATTCACGCACCTACAAGTCACGTGACAAAAGCCTATAAATACCCCAGATTTCCCTTCAAGAGAATATAAGAAAGAATACGGGAGACAGTGAGAGAGACAATAAAGGAGAGAGAGACACAATAAAAGAGACTAGAGACTTGATCAGAACCTCTGTCTTGTCTCCATTCTTCGAGTCTCTTCCCCTTTATCCTGTCTCTGTCTCTGTCTCTGTCTCTGTCTCTGTCTCTGTCTCTCTCTCTCTCTGTCTGTCTGTCTGTCTGTCTGTCTGTCTCCCCTGACCTGCAGACCTGATCGACAACTTGGGCTGGGAAACAGTGGCCGCCAAGCGTGGAGTGGAGAGGGCCTCAACACCTAATGACCTCACTAACTCATTTCTTTCAGAGACCTCACCTTCTCATTAAAATACTTTAGTGGACTGTGGAATTCAACTCATCCATTTAAAATGTTTTGTTGAGTCTTAGGATGGACCAGACATTGTCCTAGAAATGCAGCAGTAAGCAAAACAGTGTGGGTCTTTGCTCTTGCAAGTGATCTGTCATGATTAGTTCAAACAGAACCCTGATAGTGATGAGTTCTATTGGAAAACAAAGGAGCTTCTTAGAGGAAGTAATGTTTATGCTGAGATCTAAAAATGGAGGTAAATTGGTGAGATTCTTTTTCTTTGAGAAAGGATCTCATAACTTACTATGATGCAGAAGCTGGCCTTGATCCTCCTGCTTCCACTCCCAACTGCTGGGATTATAGTCATATATTACCACACCTGGCTGAGATTTGTCTTCTGATAACATCATTAGGACCAGAAATCACATTGGTGAAATTATTGAAGTTGTCAGGAGCCAAATCATCTAGACTACAGTTTGTCTTTCTTTCTCAGGGCAGTTGTTTGCCCACAAAGTACAATTGACCTGCAGAACCTTCTCTGTAGATGGAAGAATACTGTTTCCTTCCCTTTCGTTCTTGTGTAGTGTGTGTAGTTGGTTGACGGGATATTCAGTAACAAAGTGGAGTATTCCTTTGAGATGGCCTTATTGTTAGAGTGGGAATTTATTAGAATCTGTTTTCTCCGTTTTGAAAATGGTGCAGGGGATCAAACCTGTTGACTTGCGTGTGGTAGGTAGTTGCTCTACCTCTGAGCTACATCCTTAACTAGAGTTGGGGTTTAAACAGTTGTCATGGTAACATTGTATTTGTCATTTTTAATGCTCTTGAGGTTTCTTTGAAAACTAGTCAGTTAATAATTGTTTGCTTTTTAAAAGTATTGCAATTTTCATTCTGAAAACATAAACAAATCATGTCTTTCTAAAATTAAATCCAATCTGTAGTTTTAATTTTATGCTGTTTTGATGCTCCCAGATGCTAGCTACCAAGTCTTTATAGTATATGTTCTTAGGTTTAATGTGGTTGTTTAGTAGTTTTGTTTTGTGTTTGAGAAAGGGTCTTGTTCTGGGCTGTCCTCAGACTCACTCCTGGCAATTTTCCTACTTCAGCTTCTCAAGCCCTGAACTGTAGACAGAAGCCACCACACTGCCTCACAGTCTTTAGTTCACTGTGTGATGAGCCACTTCTTGGAATGATGGACATGATACAGTAATTAAACTGGAAAGCAGAGGTTTAGAGGATTAGAACTAGACTTACTTTTTGTTTTAAAAACTAGAATTCCTGTTAGCATCTATCTTAATTAGGGTTTCCGTTGCTGCAGTAAAACACCATGATCAAAAAAGAAGTGGAGGAGAAAGGGACTCAAGCACAGCAGAAACCTGGAAGCAGGAGGCCATGGAAGGGTGCTGCTTACTGGCTTGCTCCTTATGGCTTGCTCAGCCTGCTTTCTTATAGAACCTAGGACCACCTGCCCAGGGTTATGACAAGATGAAATAAAACCAGCCTGAGCAGCAACATCCACAGAAATGTATTCAGTGAGACCTTAAGCAGCAGTAAACCACAACGAGGCAAGACAGTAAACGTTTGTGCTTTAATTAAGATTATTATGCAGATTAGAAATAAATAATTGAAAGATTTCAAATATGACAGATTGAAAATAAGTTAACAGAATTCATCTTGTCACTTGCTATTTAATATTTAACATCTTCCTGCCATAGCTGGCTGGCACATGCCTTTAATCCCAGCACTTGGGAAGCAAGGCAGACACATTTCTGTGACTTCTGGTCTATCCTGGTCTATATAGAGAGTTCCAGAGTAGCTAAGGATACATAGTGAGACCCTGTTTTCTTCCGCAAGTTTTTTCTTTCTGTTATAACAAAAATTATCAAGACTTTTCTGTGTATAGTTTGTATTTGAGTGCTTTCCTGCTGGAAATGGAACCGGATTTTTGACACTTTACCCAAGGCAAAGAGATCATCTGAAATCATTTCAGGCTCTCACCTTTGGAAGAGTCTAACCAGGTAAATAAAAGGACCAGGGAGCTTTGGAGCTTTTGGAGCTTTTGATACAGTCAGTGTCTAAATGACCACTTTTGTGCTTAATGGTTAGTGGATTTCAGAGTGATTATAGTCATTTTTCCGATAGCATACCTGGGAATGTGACTCTATACTTGATAATAATTTTTTTTTTTGTTTTTGTTTTTGAGACAGGGTTTCTCTGTGTAGCCCTGGCTGTCCTGGAATTCACTCTGTAGACCAGGCTGGCCTCAAACTCAGAAATCTGCCTGCCTCTGCCTCCCAAGTGCTGGGGTTAAAGGCCTGCGCTGCCACTGCCCGGCGATAATAATCTATTTTTAAATCAATTAGTTCATTTATTAAAGTAATCTTTAAAACTTCATTTACTTTACATTCATACATAGAGCAGTTGGGTTGGGTAGTCATGAAGTTTTGTCTGATTCATTTGGAGAAGGTTAGTGGTTAATAACTTCCCCCAGAGTATGGTCAGTTGTGAGGACAGTTGTGAGTTACTGTAGCTCACACTAGGAATACTGGGAAATGCTATATACATAAAGATTATAGGTATATAGAATATGCATCATATAGATATAGTAGCTGTTAGTGTTTTTGTTACCAGTTATTTATAGCTATTTCTTACCTGATCTATGACTTGGTTCTCAGTTGGGTTTTGTGAGTAATATCTTTTTGTGTGCTGTGTTCAGAAATGTAGGTGTTTGCTTTTCAAAATCTATTTAGTCTTATTGACTACATCAGGTAAAATGATAAATTACTATATAACATTTGCTTAGTGTGCTTTACAAAGCAGCTAAAAAGAATTTTTGGGTAACATTTGGAAGGTGTCAAAATGAGTACATGACTGAGCCTAAGGGGTAGTCTAGCCAAGTGTGAGCTCCCTGTGTTATGACAGATGTTAAGCTTTGTGTTCACCTGTCTCCTCCAGCTGGCATGGCAAGTTGGAGTGGGTGGAGACTGGGGAATTAGATCAGTGTCATGACACTGGTTATCATCATTGTGAAATGTCAGGGGGCACTGTTGGTAGTTGCCAATTATAGTTAAGTGGTTAGTGGGTGCTACCTGGATAGAAAGGAAATAGCTATTATCCTAACAGTTTATGTTAAGTAGGAATATTGAAGCCTCTTTAAAAAAAGTTTTTTAGGAGTTGTACAAAAGTATCTTTGTAGCAGGTGGCCTAGAATATGTATTTTAAACTTTTTCATCATCTGTGAATTTTTACTTAGAGCTATTTTTATGAGAAAGTAGGATTTGAACACATTGTAATTTTGATTAGCGTTGAAACCTGTATTTAGTCGAATGTATGTAGATGTTTTTTCTTTCCTCTGAGAAGTTGCGGTTATTACAGTGTCCACTTGTAATGAGAATTATAAAATAAACTTGTCCTTGATCTGCCTTCAGTTTCTGCCAGGCTGAGAAAAGGCATTCATCTTTGTTCATTTTGTCCTTTCTCCTGGACAAATGACCACAAAGCCTGTGGTCACCACAGATCTGAGGTGGTGGGGCATCCACCTTGCAGGACTCATGTAAGGGGATGTGTGTAGAGTGCCTTCAGCAGAACTGACAGCCAGTAGGTGCTTGGTAATGGACAGTTGTATGGTTCTGTCCTTGAGGTCAGGGTCAAGGCCACTCTTGCTGGTGTTTGTTGGTATCTGGGGAGGATCCTCGATCTGTCCTTGCTGATGCAGAAAAGCAGTTTCTCCTGTGAGTGCATCAATACTGATTTTCTTTGTATACATTCATTCCTGTAGTGCCTCACAGTGCCTGCTGGAGGTGTGCCATAAGCTCACCTGTCTCTTTAAAGACAGGGTTTACCGTTAAGATCTACCCCGGGCAGCCTGAGAGGTGATGTTTTGGCAGAGCACAGTCTCTGAAAGGCCCCTGATTCTTAAAGGTTGCCAAGCACCGTGTAAGGTCATGGGTCTAAGTTTCCTTTCCTGGTTTTTTTTTTATCTATCTCTTTATCTGTGTCTGAGGCTGACATGTGGGAGATGTGGGATAGGCACTTATTGAATGAATAAGTGTGGCAATGTGTATATATCAAGATGTGTGGGGTCTTTACTAGCTAACATTGATTTGATTTCCCTGAGGAACAGATACAGTATACAAGCTTTAAGTAACCTCATTGCAGCCTGAGCAATAAAACCAGTTCCATTTCCTGTCACATTTGTGGCTTAGGCTGGGCACAAATTTGATGTTCCACAGAATTGCTGCTGAGACTAACCTGGAACCTTTCAGCTCCTTTCCTTGAAATGTGTTAGAGGAGAATGGGGATGGGACCAGGGCCGTAAGGCATGGGCTTCATGTGGTCTCTTGGGCCCATGTGAGTGGAAGGGGATCCTGAGAGAGAGAGAGAGAGAGAGAGAGAGAGAGAGAGAGAGAGAGAGAGAGAGAGAGAGAGAGAGAGGCAGGCATTCTGTACCTCCTCTTTCCCCTTTTTGAGACAGAGTCTCTCTCCAGGGACAATCCTGGCTTTCCTGGAACTCTCTATGTAGATGGGGTGGCCTAGAAGTCATAGAGATCTTTCTGTCTCTTGCTAGGATTAAAGGTGAGTGCCACCATGAAGCTTGGTTTCCCTTTTCCTATTCTGGCTTCTCAGTTGCACCATACAGGTTGAGAATCTAAAAGATGAGTACGCGTTTGTCTGCACATCTGTATATGCACATTTGTATATGCACATCTGTATATGCACATCTGTATATGCACACATGTGGACCTGCTGTCCACAGAGGTCAGAAGAAAGCACTGGATCTCCTAGAAGTACAGATGGTTTGTGAACTGCCATGTGGGTGTTGAGAATTGAACCCAGGTCCTTTGTAAGAACAGCTGGGGCTTTTAATTCCAGCTCAGAAAATTTTAAAGACTGCTTTTCATTTTAGATTTGAACAGGTGCAGTTAAAAAGGAAAAGTTTGAGTTTGCAATTATAGGAATCCTTTCTTCTGTCTCCTGCCTCCCGCTGATACATAATCATTACACTTTTTAATATATAGGAAGAGTTTTAAGTGATTTATGCCTTCTTTCCTTTGCATAAGATTAGGTAGAAGGATTTGATGTGGTTTCAAAATTTTTTGTTTGCTTAATTTTTTTTTGATATTTATTTATTTTTAATTTTATGTGTTTGGGTATTTTCTTTGCATGTGTGTCTGGTGCAAAATGTGCATGAAGTACCTGAAGAAACCATAAGAGGTGTGTTATTCTGCTGGAACTGGAGTTACAGAGCTGTATGTGCTGGGAACTTAACCCAGGTCCTTTGGAAGAACAGTTAGTGCTTTTAACCACCGAGTCACTCTCTGGTCCCTTCTTCCTCATTTGAGAGAAGCTCTGCTCTATCCCAGACTAGCTTGGAATTTGCCACTCTGTAGGCCAGGTTGGTCTTGAACACACCCAATGCTGCCTCATTTTTCCTACATGTAGCCCCCATGGATAGGTTGCCGTGCCCAGGAGCTTTTTCTGTATTTTTGGGCAACAGAGACATTGGTTATACAAGGTTGTATATTGGTTATAAAAGGTTGTACAGCATTTGGGGAGATTTTCTTTAACCAGGAAATTTATTTTCAAGGCTCTTTAATTTTCTGGAAGCTTAATTTCATAAGCTTCACTCTGTCCTTGTCCTCTGTACCTAAAGGTGATGGTGTGTATGTGAGCAGACCCTGAAGGGCCATCCTTTGGAGAATGCACCTGTAGAAGCGATGCTGGTCAGAATCTGGCTCTAGGGAGTTTCTTTTTTTCCTGGACACCCACTTTCACAGTCAGATAAACTGCTCTCTGAACTTTGATGGCTACTTTCACTCAGCCATCCAAACAATTCCTGTTTTAGTTCCAAGAAGGCAGTTTTCTCCCAGCCATTAAATAGCTAGGTTTTCTTTTTGTCTGTTCTTTGTTTTTAGAGGGAGAGTGGGGTCTTTCACACTGTTGGCTTCTCTTTGGTGATAATGGGTGAGCTGTTTTAGAAACTAACCCATCTAATACTGCTTTAATGCAGTATTTTACCATTAGGTCATTGCAGGGTTTGGAAATGGATGGCAGTCTTCATAGGCTTATGATTGTGGCATGTTCTGGTTAGCAGAAGTTATGGTGCATTGGGCACACAGCAGGCACCAAAAGATTCTTGATAAGGACTGTGATGCAATCCATGTAAGTGGTTGCCCAACAGCTTCATATGGAAGGAGGATTCTACTTGGTTCATAATGACAGCTTGGAAGAATGTGTTTTGTTCTGTGGGACTGGAGCTCAAACCCAGCTGGTAGGCAAGAACTCCAGTGCAGAGCACCCTTCTAGCCCTCCCAAGACAAACAGATGAATATATTTGGGAGCATGCATTCTCACGTGTGAATGGACCACCCCCCCCAAGGCATATGTGTAAAGCTGAAAGTGTGGCATTGTACAGCTTTGAAAAGAGAGCTGGTCTGAAGGAAACAGTAACAGTGCTCACCTTTGGAGAGTGGGAACAGAAGGGTTCCTAGGTTAGTTAACGCTGTTGTTCTTCTTAAGGAGTTGCTATATCCTTCAATCCTTCTGCTAACTCTTCCATAGGGGTCCCAGACCTCCAAACAGTGCTTGGCTGTGAGTATCTGCATCTGTCTCAGCTGCTAGGTAGAGCCTTTCAGAGACAGCTAAGCTGTCTGCAAGCACAGCATAGCATCATTAATAGTGTCAGGGTACCTGCCCATGGGATGGATCCCAAGTTAGGCCAGTCACTGGTTAGCCATTCCTTCAGTCTTTGCTCCTTTTTTGTCCCTGAATTTCTTTTAGACAGAAATTTTGGATTGAAAGATCCCTGGGAGCTCCCAGAGTCTGAGCCACTAACCAAAGAGACACAGGCTGGTCCAAGGCTCTCCACTCCATCACATATGTAGCTGAGGGCTGCCTGGTCTGGCCTCAGTGGGAGTGGATGTAGAGACTTGATGCCCCAGTGTGGGGGAATACCTGGAGGGAACACCCTCTCAGAGGTGAAGGCGGTAGGGAGCAACATTTGGGATGTAAATAATTAATAAAAAGGGTTCCCTTTTTATCTTGACACTAAAATATTAATTAAAATGTAGTGTAGTGCCGGGCGGTGGTGGCGCACACCTTTAATCCCAGCACTTGGGAGGCAGAGGCAGGCGGATTTCTGAGTTCGAGGCCAGCTTGGTCTACAGAGTGAGTTCCAGGACAGCCAGGGCTACACAGAGAAACCCTTTCTCGAAAAAAAAAAAAAAATGTAGTGTAGTAATATACCTTAGATCTGACTGGTTGGTTTCTAGCTAATAGGAGGCAGACAAACAGTAGGGCTAAAATTGGTATCTATGAGTGTTGATGCTATCTAGCAATCATACTAGGTCTTTGTAGCTACTCTCACGTGAGACATTACATGGCACTTCAGTGTAGTTAAGTGCTTAGTTCTGTTGTAGAAGTTTGTGTGTTTAGTCCTATCTTTTCCATCCTGCAGACACCTGTCACCCATATACTCATCTGGATGTGTCAACTAAGTACAGAGTGAAGCCTGTTTTTGGTATAACTGCTTCTTTTTCCATAAGACTTTAGCTGACTATCCCTCTAGATAATAAAGTTAGAGAAGCATTATTTGTTTATTATTGTTATTAGTTTGAGATAGAATCTCACTGCAACTTGCTCTGTAGACCAGGCTGGCCCTGAGCTCCCAAAGATCTCCCCTTGTCTGTCTCCTATGGGCTAGGATTACAGGCATGTGCCACCATGCCCATCTGAGAGGCATTACTTTTGGTGTTCACTGGGAGGGCAAAGTACTTAGTTATTTTCAGAAATGGTGTGGAACATTGAAAAAAACTAAATTCTTTTGGTGTGAAAATTTTGATTCTCCTTGCTTTTTTTTTTTTTTTTTGTTTTTTTTTGTTTTTTTTTTTTTTGTTTGTTTGTTTGTTTTGGTTTTTCGAGACAGGGTTTCTCTGTGTAGCCCTGTCTGTCCTGGAACTCACTCTGTAGACCAGGCTGGCCTCAAACTCAGAAATCCACCTGCCTCCCAAGTGCTGGGATTAAAGGCGTGCGCCACCACCGCCCGGCTCTCCTTGCTTCTTGAGATTCTTATGTTAATGATTTTACTTCATAAAGTGCTGCTCAGTTCTGCTGCACTTGGGTGAACTGAGCAGTGACTTGTGCATTATGCTGCTTCGCATTTCTCATTGCTTCATCAACACCATTGCCACCCTTGCGGGCTTTGCTCTTGCAGCTTGGTGTTTGTCTGGTGCTTAGTGGTTTACATTATGCTGGGGCATGTTGAGTTTTTGGGTAACTTAATGCTTAACAAACACTTCAAAACATGGTTTAAAATGGCATTTATTCCTTTAGCTCTCCATTCAGGGGCTTGGCAGTTGGGGCTGGGCCTAGCTGTGTGGTGTTCTTGTTCTCTCGGGATCCCTCCTGCATTATCAGTCATCTGGCAGTTGAGGGTCTTGCTCAAATATCTGAAATACCAAATATGGGTAGGTGACTTGTTCAGCTGTGACTACAGGCATTCCTGGGCCTTGAGAGTCACCTTATCCAGTTGATGAACCTAGTCTTTTCCACTTGGTAGACTGTATGTAGCATGAGATGGCTGTACACATGCTTAAACACTTTGCATGTTTTTGCATGAATCATGTTTGGCATTGTCTTTGGGCCAAAGCAAGCTGCAAGGGCTTTGGAATTCAAGGGTGAAAAAAGACTCCTTTTTTGCAGGGGGAACTCTATATTTTAATGGCCTGAATTCAAGCAGGGAATGATACTGGCTCCTTCTCCGTCCATGAAGGAATGTTGCTGGGCTCAGTCTTGTGCAGATAACCACACTTGCTGTGAGTTTATGAGTTCAACAGCCCTATTATGTCCAGAAGACAGTATGAAGCAATATTTAATTTGATGACTTTTCTTGATAAATATTTATCTTCATAGATTTGGGCAGGTAATCAGTATATGCCTCTAGCTGATGTAAGTGCGTGGTTGTGCATCTGTTGTATGTGTTTGAGAAGGTGGCTCATAGGCAGACGCTCTTAAGTCAGACTTGCAGTAACACCTTCTTGGACTTGTCACATTCCCACAGGCTCCTAAGTCATTTTTTCTCGTCTGTGTGCCAACTCGCCTAGGTCACACCGGGCAAGACTTCCTCTGGGCTTTAGCTAGCTTAGGCATACATTACTGGCTTTCAAATGTAATTTGTTTCTCAAATTATTTTCTCATTGCTGCCTGTCAGGTTTCAAGTCTGAATTCTGTTAGTTCCCAGGCAATTACCAGGTGCAGGCATGTGCTTATAATATATAGCCAGAGTCTCATTTGGAACAACAAGAGAGGATGAGAATGACTAGGAAGAAGGCCATCTTGGTCCTCTGACATACCCAAATCACAGAATTTTAAAACATAAAGACATTTATTTGTATTTTTTCATTTTTGAGACAAGGTCATGCTGTATATCCCAGGTTAGTCTTAAACATACTATGTAGTCAGCTAGTCTTGGAATCAAAGCAATCCTTTTGCCTCATTGCCCCAAGTGTTGAGATTGTAGACATATCTAGCCAATATTATGTTTGTGTGTGTGTATGATTTATTTCTGTGTACTCACTAGTGGCTAGAGGTTCATGACAGCTGTTTTCCTTAGTTGCTTTTTCATATTTTTTGAAGCAGGATCTGTCACTGAAACTGGAGTTTACTGACTAGACTAACTGGTTAGTAGGTTCCTTGAATGTCTTTCCTCCTTGGCAATGGAGAAGTTTTTGAATTTTAAAGTTAAATTTGTTTGATAAAACTAGAATACAGTAAACCATGTAAACCACTGTAATAGGACTGTTCACATTGGGATGATCTAAAGATTGTAGGTGGTATCCATGTAAGTCAGTGGAAGGGTTATTTGAGAATTGGAAGGCTAATCTATAAAGAAGCAGAGGAATTTTTTCTTTAGGTCTTTGATTTGGAAACACTGCTGATTTTATACTACATTTCTTTAATATGTAAGTATATGCAATTGTGAAGATGCATATTAAAATTCTTCTTGATTAGAGCCACATTCAAGTCTGAAGTGTAACGTTGAAAGAGCTGAGAGACATGGAGTGTTGCCATTGTGGCCTGCTTGCTTCCTTGCCATTCTAGTATCCCTCTCTGGAGAAAACTCCTGTCCAGAGGTGAGTGCGTGGATGCCGACTCTGTTGTGTTGTCTCAAGGCCGGGTTTGAAAGCTGAGAACAAAAACCAGAGAATGTTCAAGACATTTGCTGATAAGGGCAACAGGAACCGGCAGCAGCTTTCTACCATTCCTTACTACAGGGCGAGTGCTAAGACCCAGTGGATTTTTGAGGGCAGACAAGCCAGGCTGTACTCTTGTGCCATTATGACTTAGTGATCTTAGAGAAGTTAGTTGGCCCTTCTTTGTGCCTGGTAGTAAAAAGGGGAGTGTTCAGAAGGCTCCAATTGTAGAGTGGTCATAAGGAATAAATGAAGGGCTACTTATTTGCAAAAGGTCTGGAAGGAAGAAGAATGCAATGCAAACAATATAACTAGCACCATAGTGCAGTGGCAGCACCTCTGGCCTATAGGAAGGGCTCAGTCATGGATGGCCATAAACTGGATCAAAACTCTGAGATAGATATGGGTCTTAGTAAGCTTCCATATAGAGAGCAGTGAGCTATAGAGACAAGCCCCTGGACTTTGGTATCCAAAGTTAAGCAGCTTTCAGAACTATGGCAACAGGATGCTGCTCTACAGGGATTACAGATACAGTGCTGGCCGTCAGAAATTCACATGCAGATTAAGGTTAAAGTTCTGGGCCCAGGGCTGCATCCATGGTCCCTCCAGTAGGCACTTCTGAGCTAGACGCTTGACAGTTGGCTCCTGTACTCATGGTTCAGAGGGACAGTGTCTAAGACCAGTCTGCTAGTTGATAGGTAGTGATATGGGGACGATGGATCCAGGGTGGATAATGAGGCTGTGTTGGGATTTTGGGATCTATGAGTTGAAATTCTAGGCTGTCCATTAGCATTTTTGGCACTTAATGGTTGCAGTCCTGATAATAACTGGGTTTTGTAGTAGATCTCATTGTCTGTGGCCATAGGAAGAAAGGATTTGTAGCCTAGTGAAACAGGAAATGCCCTAGACCCATCAGAGCTTTCTTGGATGTATGAGGGTCTTAGGTGTCACGGGCTCCAGATAGTCCGCAGCTGCCTACTCTTGACCCTGTTTGCACAGCTCATGTGGTTGGTTGCAGGATGCACATGAAGGCAGCTGTGGAGAAGCTGACCCTGTGATCTGGCAGCTTCACTGAGTCTGCTTTGCTATGGTCATGTGCCTCAGGATGGGGAAATTGATGGCCTCTGTGCAGTTGATGACATGGTTGAAGCCAGCATAGAAACCCTAGAGAATTGTCATCATGGACTCCCAGCTTCCTGAGTCATTTGAGCAGAACAATGCCATTCTTCTTGAGCATGGTGGATGAGATCAGTGGAGTGAGAAGGCCTGCAGCCCAGGGTGCTGTCTGGGAAAAACTCCTTGGCCAGGTATTCTTGGTACTGCCAGTGCTGGGGGTGGGGGGTGGGGGGGTGGGGGGCGGGGGGTGGGTTCTGAAGTTCAGGTAGTTGGTGTTGTGAAAGTGCCGCTGTCCACCGGCACGTAGGAGATGAGATGCAGGGTAGCTGACGTCTAAAGGAGCATGTTTTCTTAATAATAAGGATGTGATGACTCCACGCAAGCCCCACAAGCCTCCACAAGGGCTTCAGTGGGCAGTGCAGAGCTCAGTCTTAGGTGACTCTTTGGGCCCTAGGGCAGTGCTTCTTAACCTTCCTAATGCTGCGACCCTTTAATATAGCTCCTCATGTTGTGCTGACTCCCAGCCAAAAATTATTTTAGTTGCTACTTCATAACTGCAATTTTGCTACTGTTGTGAATCATAATGTAAATATGTTTTCAGATGATCTTAGGTGACCCCTGTGGAAGGGTTATTCGAAAGGGGTCATGACCCACAGGCTGAAAACTGCTGCCCTAGAAGAAGGTGGAATACTGTGGTGTATGAGGGTGGCACTATGAATGGTACTGGCAGAGAGGGGCTGCAGCATTTACAGCTATGATAAAACAGTGGTGACTTATGGGAGAGTTTATTTTGGCTTATGGTTCCAGAGAGAGTCAGTAATAGGGGGTGGGAAGGCATGGCAGCAGGTGTGTGGTGGTTTGAATATGCTTGCTTCAGGGAATGACACTATTAGCAGATGTGGTCTTGTTGTAGAAAGTGTGTCATTGTGGACGTAGGCTTTAAGACCCTAGTCCTTGTTACCTGGAAGCCAGTCTTCTAGCGGCCTTCAGATGAAGATGAATATCTTAGCTCCTCCTGCACCATGCCTGCCTGGATGCTGAATCTCTGAACGTAAGCCAGTCCCAATTAAATGTTGTCCTTATAAGAGTTGCCTTGGTCATGGTTTCTGTTTACAGTCAAACCCTAAGACAGGGTGGTTGTAGTAGGAAGCAGAGACATCATTTCTTTAACCACAAATAGAGCAGAGAACAAATGAAGTGGGGCAGGTTATAAACTCTCACTCCCAGGGATGTTACTTCTCCAGCAAGTCTCCACCTCATAAAGGTTCCATAACCTTCCCAAATAGTACCACCAATTGGTGACCAAGTGTTCAAGTGCCTGAGAGTGCAGGAACAGTTTTCATTCAAACCACACACTTGGTAATGAGGCCTAGAATTCTAAGGGGAAGAAAACCGTGATGTGTTTAAGGAGGCAGTGGTGAGAAGGGGAGTAGACTGAGTACTTGCAGGTTTGGGCAAGGACAACAAGGAGCTACTCAAGCTAGGATTCTTCAAAAGAGAGTGCTCTAGAGTGGTGGGAGTGTAGAGTGAAAAATTATAAAGGCCATCTTATGAAATATGTGTAAATTTTTCGCCTTAGACCTTGGGCAGAAAAGCACCTGCCAGCAGGTTTGGGCCCATCTAATTAGTTACAGAGGAGGGGGAGTTACAGTACAAAGGCCTGTTAAGAACATCCCAGAAACTGACTGGCCAAGGGAAGAACTACACCCTGCCCCATGGTACGGCCTACTAGTGTTCAAAAAAGGTAAAACAACCAATCCTGTGCACCCGCGCGAAAGTTCGCTTTTTCCCTACCCCGCCCATATATAAGTGCTATGCCCCTGAGCCACGAGGTCAGTCCCTCTATCCCCTATGTGAGATATGGGGATATGGGCTGGCCCAGAGCTCTGATTTAATAAACCACCTCATGTGCTTTACAGCAAGACGGTCTCTCGTGTGTCCTTTGGGTGTGTGCTATCCTGTGACTTAAGTGGACCCCTTTCTGGGGAGTCCCGGACCTTTCAGGAGCATGCAGTTCTCCATGTTTAGTCCTCAGATGGATGCTTTTCCAACTGAGCTGCTGCAGGGCCCCAGGCACAAGAGACTCATACATGCCACAGTAATCCTGTTGTTTGTTTGAAGACTTATTTTTATTTAGAAAATTCAGAGACTTCTGAATTTCCTAATGTAGTGCAGATTGAGTATCCTTTATTCAGAATGCTTGGGGCTGGATTTAATATTTTTTTGGAGTTCTGATATGCACCTTCCCTGATTTTGGAATATTTGTATATTCATAATGAGATACTTGAGGGTGGGACTTGAGTCTAAACAGGAAGCCCACGTCTGTTATACACACACATGTGTATGCACAAAAGATGATTTCATATACATACACCTTATATGCACAAATGATGACTTTTTTTGTGCCCTTGCTTTTGATTAGTACCTGTCATAAGATTGTACAGAATTCAATATTTAATAAACAGTCATCTTGTCGTGCAGAGACTTGACTTCATTGTCCAGTGTGGGGGCACATGCCTGTAATCCTAGCATTCAGAAGACTTAGTGCTATGTAGTGAAACCTGTTTTACAAAAAAAAAAAAAAAAAAAAAAAAAAAAAAAAAAAAAAAAACCCTTAGACTTTCAAGTTAGATCTCAACCTGTAGCTTCTTTTCATTCTAAGACGAGATTTGTTCAGTAACCCCCCACCCCCACCCCCATTGTCCCAGCAGGAGGTGCTCTAATTTGTCCTTTGGCTTTTGAAAGTATTACTTCAGGTAACTGGCCTCAGGAAAGAGCCTGTGGAGGGGAAGTGGAGCTCCTTGTTTCTTTGTAATGCATGGGGGACTTTTTGAAAGCCTGTGGTAGCCCTGCAGTGCCCACTGCTTGCTCCTCTGAGCTGCTGAGACGGTTTCCTCCCTAGCCTGTAGTGAGAGACTTGAAACAGGAAGTAATGGTGTAAATCGACTAGTTCTGTCCTGGTGTGGGCAGTGTGTTTTCTTCCAGCCACTCCCCTCTGTACCTTTCTCATTCTCTAGCATTCATTGTCTAAAATTCTCAACCCTTTGTGTGCAGTAGTGTGCCTGTGTGTCAATGTGTGTGCGCGTTAGCCTGGATAATGGTGAACATAGCTGCCTTCCAAGCAGTTGACCCAGGTTTGATTCTCAGCCAATGCACCAGTGTTAGTTGTTATTAGCCGTCCGATTGCAGCAAACAGACCACTCCAGACCACACGGTTCCAAGGGGGGGAGGTTTATTTGGGAGATAGGGCAAAGGTGGGGACAAGAAGGTGGAAGGATAAGAGAAAAGAGAAGTAGAAGCCGGCCATGACCACATGGAGAGAGGAAGAGAAGTGGGGATGGGACAGAGAGGCAAGAGGGTAAGAGTATGAGAGTAAGAGATTAAGAGAGAGAGGAGGGGGCAAGCAGCCCCTTTTATAGTGGACCAGGCCTACTTGGCTGTTGCCAGATAACTGTGGGGAGGAGCATACCTGGCTGTTGCCAGGTAACTGTGGAAGTGGAGTTTAGACAGAATACTAACAGTTGGTGTCTTAGTTAGGGTTTTACTGCTGTGGACAGACACCTAAACCAAGGAAACTCTCATTAGGACAACATTTAATTGGGGCTGGCTTAACAGGTTCAGAGGTTCTGTCCATTATCATCAAGGTGGGAACATGGCAGCATCCAGGCAGTCATGGTACAGGAGGAGCTGAGAGTTCTACATCTTCATCTTTAGGCTGTCAGCAGAAGACTGACTTCCAGGCAGCTAGGATGAGGGTCTTAAAGTGTGCGTCACACGCACAGTGACACACCTACTCCAACAAGGCCACACCTCCAAATAGTGCCACTCCCTGGGCCAAGCATATTCAAAACCACGACAGTTGGTGAACATTTGTTTCTACTTTTTGACTATTAGGAGGAATTCTGTTAGGAACATCCATACATAAGCTTTTATTCACATAGTTTCAGTTTTGGAGAGTAAATACCTAGAAATGGAATTCCTGGGTAACTGTTTAACCCTTTGAGGACCTGTGGGGCAGGTCAAATCTGCTATATACTACCTGACATTACTACTAGGAATGTATGGGATTCTATCTCTACATTCTCACAACTCCTTTCTAGCCATCATGTTGGGATAACTAGCACTCCCTAAGGATACTGAATATCTTCTCATTTGTCTCTTGGTTACCTGTATCACCTGGATATCTTCTTGGAAGAAATATCTGTTCTGATCTTATGTGTTGGTGGGTTATTGAATTTATTAACAAGGGTCAGGATTCTTTTTATGTTTGGCTACAGGTCCCTAATAAGAATAGACTTTTGTAAGTATTTTCTTTCATTTATCAGGCTGCCCATTTGGGCTTTTTAATTTTAATTTTTTTTAATTTTTATTTTGCTGATTTTTTTTCTTACTTTTTTTTTTTTTTTTTTACATTTTTAACTTTTGTAGAATGCTGGCTAAGAATCAGAATTCTTATTATATGTTATATGATATTATAAATAATTATAAATATATTATTATAAATAAGATATTACATATCTTATTATATCTAATATCATGGTTAGTGATTTTTATTCATTTTTTTGATGGTTTCATATATTTTTATAAGGAATTTTAGTTGTTTTCACATACATTCCCCTCTTTGTTCTCCACTGTCTCCTGCTGGAACCAAGTCCACTTCCTACTTTAATGTCTTTTTTCGTGTGTGTGGCTACTGAGTTTAATTTATCTTCTTGCCCCAGAGCATGGGTGGGAGGTTGAAGAGCAAAGGCAACTAATCAGTGGCTCCACCCCTGAAGACGTGACACAATTAACAACTGTTAATTGTAAGTACCCCTAAAGGGAGACATGAGCCACTTGTGGGCCTCTCAGCCATCCATGATGGAATGTTGGTGGGCCCAGTCTTGTGTAGAACTTCAGATAGCCACAGCTGAAGTGACTTGATGCAATGGCTCCTCAGGGTCAGCAGATGTCTGTGTTGCATAAGTGTGCTTCTGTCTCCCCATCTTCTGGCTCTGTAGAGCCTTCCCATCCCACCTTGCTTGATGTTCCCTGAGCCCTGGAGTGCGCTGCTCACTCTGAGCTCACCTGTTCTGAGCACTTGGGTAGTTGGGGGTTGTGCTGGAATCCTTGCCTGCAGCCTGTCACCCTTTGATGCAGGCCTACCGCAGCGCTAATCTCAAACACTGATTTTTGAAGTGGACCCTGATGGTTCGTACAGATCACCAGCTCGGCCGGATCTGGATTCACTTCAGTGGCAAGCCTGGATAGACTAGATTAGATTAGTTGAGGCAAAAAGAGCCACCCGAAGCATGGTGGCACCATTCTCTGGGCCAGAGTACTGGGCTGCACGGAAAGGAGAGAGAGTCAGCTGAGCATGCCGGCTCCCTGCCTTCTGAGAGTGCCTGCAGTACCATCAGTCCCCTCAGGAGCCTACTGCCATGGTGTCCTTCCACAGCGGCCTGTCACATCTAACAGGAAGAGGAATTCAAATACCTTGCTTTGTCTCTGTTATCCCATGTTGACAGTAGGCAAGTCACTGTCACACCCTGTCACACCAGTTCCCAAAATCTATGTGATTATGGCATTTTTTTTTAAACAAACATCTGTAGAGTGAAAAATTATAAAGGCCATCTTATGAAATATGTGTAAATTTTTCGCCTTAGACCTTCGGCAGAAAAGCACC
This sequence comes from Arvicanthis niloticus, assembly GCF_011762505.2. Taxonomy (NCBI): domain Eukaryota; kingdom Metazoa; phylum Chordata; class Mammalia; order Rodentia; family Muridae; genus Arvicanthis; species Arvicanthis niloticus. The sequence continues at coordinate 40,545,213 of NC_133430.1, forward strand.
TGCCAGCAGGTTTGGGTCCATCTAATTAGTTACAGAGGAGGGGGGAGTTACAGTACAAAGGCCTGTTAAGAACATCCCAGAAACTGACTGGCAAGGGAAGAACTACACCCTGCCCCCATGGTACGGCCTACTAGTGTTCAAAAAAGGTAAAACAACCAATCCTGTGCACCCGCGCGAAAGTTCGCTTTTTCCCTACCCCGCCCATATATAAGTGCTATGCCCCTGAGCCACGAGGTCAGTCCCTCTATCCCCTATGTGAGATATGGGGATATGGGCTGGCCCAGAGCTCTGATTTAATAAACCACCTCATGTGCTTTACAGCAAGACGGTCTCTCGTGTGTCCTTTGGGTGTGTGCTATCCTGTGACTTAAGTGGACCCCTTTCTGGGGAGTCCCGGACCTTTCACATCTTCCCATTTCCTCTCTGTAAAGGACAAATTTGAAGCACTTTGTTTGACATTTAAAACTTTGCACAGAGGCCCCTCTATCTCCCTTTTTCTTCCCTCTTCTTGCTCTTCCTTCTCCACCTCTCCCTCCCTCCTCCTTTTTTTTTTTTTTTTTTTTTTTTGTGTGTGTTTTGTTTTTTGTTTTTTTTTTGTTTTTTGTTTTGGGACAGGGTCTTGCTGTGTGGCCCAGGCTGGCCTTAAACTGCTGATCCTCTGCCTGTCTCAAACCGTGTGCTGGGATTGTAGGTGTGCACCACCAAACCTACCTACAGTGACTTAGCTTTCACATGTTCAGTGTCACCCAGGTTTGAGACAGTCAGATTGTAGCTGACTTTGCCTGTGTATCCTGCACAGCAGGTCTTCCTTGCTCCTTAGCCCTCTTAACCCTCTTCAGGTAGTGACTTCCTCCTTGGGTTCTGAGGCTAGAGAAGTGTTTATTGTGCTGTATGGTGTCCAGTGTGAAGTACATGCTTAGTGATACATGTGTGAGTGTAGATGTGTGTGTGCCACAGTGGGCACATCAGAGGACAAGATTCTTCTGCTGTGAGTCCCAGGGAATGAACAAGTGCTTTTGCCATCTCATTAGCCCAGCAGTATAGCCAGCCAGCCCTCCCTCTCTCCCTCCCTCCCTCCTTCCCTCCTGCTTTGTTTGTTTGTTTCTTTTTTTTTTTTTTTTCTTTCTGTCCTTTTCCCCCCCAAAGACAGGGTTTTTCTGTATAGGCCTGGCTGTTCTGGAACTAGTGCTATAGGCCAGATTGGCCTTAAACTCAGAGATCCGCCTGTGTCTCCCTCACGAGTGCTGCTGCTGGGATGTAGAGTGCACCACTATGCCCCCAACCCCTCGCTTTTTATACTAAGTTTACAAAGTTTCCTGTTTTAGATTCTAAAGGTCTATAGTTTTTTCATGCCACAATATCCCTTGTCGTTTAAAGTTTTGAGTCAGACTCCTTAGCATTCTCCTTCCTCAGCCTCCTATGTTTTATAATCCTTCCCCTACCTTTAGTGCACGGCTGAGTTTCTGGCATGTACAGGATGGTGGCTGAGTGTAAGGTGCTCAGAAACCCTGCTCAGGGCAGCGCATGGGTTTCTTTGTAGCCACGGCCATGTTAAAGGGGAGGCATTTGATCTAGAGTGCTGTGGTGCTGCAGAGTGGACTCAGCAGCTGTGGGGAGCTAACTGCTCAGTCCGGGCAGAGTCCCAGCTTTATCAGTGGCTGGAGATGGGCTGGCTCCAAGAACACAGTTCCCTTGAGTGGCTGCTTGAGTGTGGAAAAGGGTTGGAGAGCTGAGGTAAGGGCAGAGCATTCCACTTACAATCAAGCCATTGTTATCCAGCTTTATGCATATTACAATGTATTCATTAGTGTGTGTGTGTGTGTTTTAATAATAGTTGTGTGCATGCCAGTTCTCATTTCAAGCAGTCATCATTAATTTCAATCACCTTTTAGAGCTGTAAACTGTTTTTTGGCTTCTTAAAAAACTTCCTTGGGAGTTCCCCAGTGAGATGATCTTAGTAACACTGTGAGATTTCATGTCTTCCCTCTGAAGTACTTCCTGATTACTTCAGTTCGTAATCTTCCCAGCTTCCTGACATTAGTTACATTTATGTGAAGAATCTGGTATCACTTGTTCATTCTGGTAACCCTGTATTGGGTATTGGCTGAATGCTGAAGGTATGAATTACTTGAGTGCCCAAGTAACAATGGTATATGAGAATCAACAGTTAATGTGCACACACACACACACACACACACACACACGCACACACACACACACACCCCTACATTCATATATATCTCCCAAGACCTTATATGATGAGTAAATAGTTCTCAAGAGTTACTTGATGAACTTCTTGGATGGGGAATTTTTAAAGTTGGTACCGAAGAAGCCTTTTGGCTGGAAAAGCTAAGGGACATTGAGGAAACTCAGAACTCAGAAGTTGACCCTTGTGGACAGTATAGGCAGTGTATAGGTCTTTTGTGCTCAGGAAGTATGCTGGAACAGTCTACCTGTGTGTGGTAGGTGCTTCATTTGGGAGTAGCTTGGAGAGTTATCCTTGAAGTCCTTCCAAAAGACCTCATTTCTGAGTAATGAACTGAGGTAGTCAGATCTGGGCTCAGAGGACTCTGAAGTGATTTGGAACTGCATGCTTAATCAGGACTTCAAAGAGCTTGTTTTGTTTTGGCCTTACCCAGCAAAGCAGGCCTTTCTTAGCAAAGCACATTTGGGGTGTTGGGAGGATGCTGCTTGAGTTAGTTGGGATTTTCCCAGATGGCTGCCTCAGATTCTGCCCCTTGGACCTCTTAAATAAGGGCCTTTAAGTAAAGCCCTTACCTAACTCTCACCATGCCATTACACCAGGAGACACGTTATTTCTGCAGAGATGAGATTTATTATAGTACACAGTACGTACACTGAAGTGCTTTTGGGCCAGGGCAGTAGTAGGAAGCATTATCCATGGCTCCTTCAGTGTTCACATGGGACTTACAGTTCTGCTTTTGCTCATTCCTTATGCCACTTTTTGCTCTGGGACAGTTGTTGGTAAATGACTGTGTGACTAAAAGTCTCCTGGGAAGCAGTCTCAGTTGCTCTTGAACTCTCCTGTGGCTCTCATTTGGGGAATCTCACCTGGGGATGTGCAGGCCAGATGGCTTGGCTGGGAGCCACAGATCAGACATGGATTTGGACAAGCCCCAGTGCTTTCTTTCTAATCCTGTATGGACCAGCTGGCCTGTCCCCAGCTTGCTGCCACACACTCTGTTCTTGATGGCTTCAGTGTCTTTGCCCTGCTCATTTCCCTCAAGAAGAAACTCCCTCCCTCTTCTGTTTCTCTAGGGCTCAGCTTAAGAGATAGGCTTCCTGAAAAGCTTTCTCTGTTCTGCTTGGTAGGTATTTACTGTGTAGTTCCTGGTTTATGGTCTGTTCATGAGTTGGACTATCTCCATGTATTGCCCTTTTTACTAGTAAAATCCAACACTGAAGGACTGTGCATTGTAGATAGCATGTGTTGACCCTCTGCTATTTTTCTGTGTTTTGAGGCTGAGGTCTCAGAATGTTGCTTGGGCTGGTCTTGAACTTGTACGTTCAAATAATCTGTTTTTCTTAGCCTACTGACTGTCTGGACACAACTATTCTACCCTTTTATTTTGTTTTGGTTTCAGATAGGGTCTCTGCATGTCCCTGGCTGTCTGGACCTCCTTATGTAGCCCCACACGTGTCCATCTGCCTCTGCCTCTGAGTGCAGGGATTAAAGGTGTGCACACAATGCCCAGCTAGTCTTTGTTTTTCAAAAAGATATTTTGAGGCAGGGCTTCCTGTAGTTTATTCTTACTGAATATTAGCAGAATGACCTTGAACTTCTTACATTCTGTCTACCTTACAAGTGCTGGGATGACAGGCGAGTGCCACCATACCTGGCTCATGTGTGGTATTTGTTGTTGTTGACCTTTTTTTCTTTTTTCTGCTTTTTGAAACAGGATCTGACTCTGTATCCCAGGCTGGCTTAGAACTTCCTATATTCCTATATATCCCAGGATGTCCTCTTTTCTTTTTCTTCCTTCCTTCCTTCCTTCCTTCCTTCCTTCCTTCCTTTCTTTCTTTCTTTCCTTTTTTTTTTTTTTTTTTTTTTTAATTTTTTTAAGATAGGGTCTCTCTGTAGTTTTGGGTGTCCTAAAGCTCAGTATGTAGACCAGGCTGGCCTTCCATTAAAATTGCTGTTCTTCTCTCTTAGCGCCTGAGACCTGGGATTACAGGTGTTTGCAGTCATACCTGACATTATTACAAGGAGTGTTGGAAGGGGCTAGAGAGATGCTAAGATTGCTTGCCGTTATCCTGAGGACCTAAGTTTGGTTCTTAGGTGGCTCATAATTGTCTGTAGTAACTCCAGTTTCTGGAAATCTGACACTGCCAGCTTCCTCAGACACCTGCATTCCTATGCACGTACCCATAACAGGCACATAATTAAAAAAATAAAACTTTAAAACCATAAGTAACATTTTAAGACCCACTGGCATAAAAATGCTATTGGTTGAATGCTGTCTTACAAAAATGTTTAAGATTTTGATATAAAATTTTCAGTTAGAACCTTACGTTTTAAAAATCACATTTTGCGTGTATTTTGTGTGCTCACATGTGCACCCTGTGGTGCTTAGGCAAAAGTTAGAGGACAACTGTGGGAGCCCGTTCTTTCTGCTATGTTGGCAGCAGGTGTTGAGCCATTTCCTAGGCCTCCCAGTTAGAATCTTTGAGCTAAGTTTGTCTGAATGTTGCATTCCTAAAGAGAGTACAGAAAAGTACAAATTAAAACAATATGGTGTGCTTAAGGTGGGGCGGCGGAGGGTGTGTTGTCTATATTTGTGTGCTCTTGAAAGTAATTCTGAAAACAGTTTTCTCCTTTCAGTGCTAGAGTCAGACCCAGGGCTTCACGGATGCCAGGCCTATGCTCTATCTCCAAGCTATCCCCCAGCCTCCAAATTTATTTGGAATAGACAGAGTGTGGACTGTTGTATTTGTTACTTCTTTTTATGTGGCTGTGACGAAACACCGAGACCAGAAAGCAATTTAGAGAAGGAAGGGCTTGTTTGGACGTACAGCCCCACTGGGACAAGAATCCATCATTTTGGAGAGGCATGGCAGCAAATGGCAGGCATGGTAGCAGGGGACGACCCTGTGACCTCCCATCTTCAAATGCAAGCTTGAGTGCGGTGAGCTAGAAGTAAGGCAGAGGCAGAAACTCCTAAAGCCCAATCCCAGTGCTAAAATGCGCCCAGCAAAGCCACACCTCATAAACCTTCCTCAGATAGTGCCATCAACTGGAAACCAAGCATTCAAATACCTCAGCCTTTGGGGGATATTTCTTATTCAAATCACCACAGCTGTCTTACTCTGCTTAGTACTCAGTAGCCTGGTGAGACCTAACAGCAGGTCCTCACTGTGAGTGACTGACAGTGAGGTCACACTGAGTGACACTTACCTAGTGGGTCACACAGCTCCTGCTCTCACTCTGCCATCTTGATCTCCAGGACAGGGACTCTTGGTCTGAAGCAGTACATCTAAGTCATATATCTGTTTTGAGAACTCCTTAGATGTTCTGCTTTTTGTTTGTGTTGTTTATGGGAAAATTAAAAGAATTGAGCCCAAAATGTTTCTTTGCTGCAGTTTGAGGAAAGTGTTTAAGTTCAACCCCTGTGTTTTGGAGAATGGTTTTTATGTACACATTTCTCTAGTTACCAGGTTGCCTTCTCATCCTTCCTGGCTTCCAAGCAAACAAGAATCCACACAAGTGCTGATTGTTGTCAGCACACAAAATGACACAGGAATTTGCTGCTTTCTACCTGTGTGAGACCTTTGGCAGGATCCCAGCCCTTTTGAGTCAAATTAGTCCAGTGATAAGATGGCACTAGACCCAGCATGAAAACATCACTTTCATGGGTAAAATTTACAGTCCTACCTCATTTCCTTCCTTCCTTTTCTCTGTTCCCTGGCAGGAACTTACCTTGTTGAGCAAATTAATCTCCAATTCCGAGTCCTGGATTTTTCTGCTGCCTCTGGTCCCCCCACTCTATTGTTCTTTTTCTCTGGTGAATTCTTACCAGATAACAGCTTTGAGTATCCTTTGCTGGCCTCAAGGAGGTGCCCCTTTTCTGTATCCTTACAGCAGTCTAAAGGTTTCTTTTTAAAAACAAACAAACAAACAAACAAACAAACTCACCCTAGAATGCAGGTTATCACTATGTAGCCCAGGCTGGGTTTAAACTTGTCATCCTCCTGTATCAGCTTTCCTGGTGCTGAGATTGTAGATGTATGCCATCACACACAGAGCACTAGGAGCTGCACATGCTGCCACCAATCTGTGACCTTAGCATTGGAGATGGTGGTGTAAAAGGATGATGAGTTTAGGTTAGCCTGAGCTACATTGAAAATTCGAGGCTGGCCTGGGGTGTATAGTGAGACCCTGTCTCAGAAACTACAGCAACAATTTCTTTTGCATCTTTGACAACCAACCCCTGCCCTCCCCTGTGTGTGTACATGTGCGTTTACTTATACATGTACATGTTCATACATGTGTGTGTGTGGAAGTCAGAGGTCAACCATGGCTGTTATTTTACAGGGCTATTTTGTTTTTTTTGAGACATAGTCTGTCATTGGTCTGGAGCTTGTGTAGTGGGCTAGGTTTGGTGGCCTGTGAGCTCCAGGGATCTGCTAGTCTCAGCCCTACCCAGGGCTGGGATGACTAGTACATCTATCTTGCTTGGCATTTTTAGTGGGTTCTGGGGGAGGGGGGGGGTCAAACCATGGCTCCGTACTTGCATAGCGAACATTTTATTGACTGAGCTATCTCTTCAGCTTCATTCCCATCCCTCCTCACTCACACCACATAGATGGATGCAAACACGAGCCCCTTCTCAGCTGCAGAGATGATTTTACCACTTCAAGCATTGTAGCGTATTTTCCTTCAGTTCCTTACCCTTGTGGTAGTGGTAGTGTCTATATTCATATGTGCTCATGGTCTCGTAAATAATTCTAAATATATTTGAATTTATTTCATTATTATCTATCATAAAAATATGAAACAGCATGTTTTGCAGTGCTGGGATCAGCTCCAGAGCCTTGCACATGGTAGACAAGCACTGTGACAATAAGCTACATCTATAGCCTCGACCATCGTCATTTTTATTTATTACCTTATTTAATTGGGATATTGTTGACATATCATACACTTCAGTTATTTAACATGTACAGTTCTTTAGTTTTTCTAGTTTTTTTTGAATGCTCAGAGAATGTAACCATCACTGTGGTCCAAGTTTAGGATGTTTCTATCATTTTAAAATGAAATTGTGGCCCTGGCTTAGTGGTAGACATATAGATATATAAGGCTCTGGTGTTTACTGAGAGAGGAAGGGACACACACACACACACACACACACACACACACACACACACAGAGAGAGAGAGAGAGAGAGAGAGAGAGAGAGAGAGAGAGAGAGAGAGAGAGAGAGATAGTTTACCAGGGTTTACCAGGTACTACCCATTCCTGGCCTCTGCAGTTACCACTTTACTTTCTACATTCTTAGGTTTATGTGTTCTGCACATTTTATATAAAAGTGTCACCATTCTTTATAAGACTTGTAAACATCTTCTCTGTCGACTGTAGGGCTGCAGTGACTGGGTTTATATCCTGACTTTCCTCTTGCAAGTGTCACTGATGCATTTGTCATCTAACTTGACTCTGCCTCTAATTTGTAAAGTGGGAGATGATATAGTAGGGTGTGTGGTAGATGAATGAGTTAACATGGAGAACATTGAGAGCTGCTCATACCCTAGTAAGGACTCCATAAATCCTCGGCTCCTGTTAGGTTATTTCTAATTGATTCATATCCTGGTCTTCCATGTTGATGTTTATTTTGTCTGTGTTGTTGTCAGTTAATCTTCAGGTACATAAAAACAGTTACTTAGATCTGTTCCACTGTAGTCCTAAATCCTGAGTTAAGATTTGGTCAGTATAGAATGCTGTTCTGTCACAGTGACTTAAGCTAGAGAAAAAAAGCTGCAGCATTTTGGCAGTATAATTATGTCCTCATTTGGCACCTCAGTGTATTTATTTGTATGAGAGAGGATGCTCTCATCTGATTTAGTTAAAGTCAGAGTAAATCTAGGGCATTTGTTTTTGAAAGCATTTGTTTTGAATGTTTTACTTTCATTAAAGTGAGTTTGTTTCCTCAAAAGTTGCTTTTGAGAGTAATTTCAAAACAAAACAAAACATATTTTTCCCAAGATCAAAGATGTCTTACGTTCTTTAAGAAAAATTCACGGTGTCCAAAACATTCCCATCATCATCGTTGCCTTCAAAATGGTCAAGGTTTCACTTGAGTGATTGATGGGACTTCAAAGAAACTGTTGAAAATAGGAATTCATTTTAAAAATAAAGTTCAACATGAATACTAATCACATCTAGATTAAAACATGTAAGAGAGATTGCAGAACGCCAGACAAAAAGCTGGAATCACTGAGCTTGGAACCAGAAATCTGAGATCCGGACTTAGCTGGACTCTGCTGAGCTTCCTCTGAAGAATACATGTAAGTGGTGTTTACTCTTCCTGAGCCACAGTTTCCACATCTGTACCTGTTGGCCTAGAGTACCTGTGGCACTCATCCAGAGGGAGTGCTGCTTGGTTCATTTCTCATGATGACAAGAAGCAGCTGAGTGGCTTGTGCATGGAATCCCAGCTATTTTGGGAGACTTGTGTGAGCTAGAGTGAGTTTAGGCCAGCTTGTGGAACTTAATTGAGACCCTGTCTCAAAAGATTGGTGATGGTAGGAATCCAGTCATTATAGTGGTAGAGTATCTGCCTAGAATATGCAAGACCCTAGGTTCTGTCTCCAGGTATAGACAGACTGACACAGACAGACAGACAGGCATGCGCACACATCCGTAGGCACGCACACAGACATTGTACTACCAACCACATGTGCTAGTAGGGAAGGCTGTGGACCAGCCATCTAAATGTCTGTCTGCTGCACCCTCTGTGGACCAGCCATCTAAATGTCTGCTGCACCCTCTGTGGACCAGCCATCTAAATGTCTGCTGCACCCTCTGTGGACCAGCCATCTAAATGTCTGCTGCACCCTCTGTGGACCAGCCATCTAAATGTCTGCTGCACCCTTTGTGGACCAGCCATCTAAATGTCTGCTGCACCCTTTGCCAGTTTTGATACCATAGCGCTTCAAGTTACCTACTGAAGTGTGGTTTTTACATTTCTGACATCTTGTATATTCTCTTTTTCAGGTAACTTTATTCTCAATACCTTCAAAATTTTAGCAATTCTGTGTTCTGAAGCTTTTTAAAATGAGTGTCTCCTCTGTAAAAATTACTTATAAAAGGCAGGCATGGTGGCACCATAGCTGTAATGCTGACACTTGGGAAATGTAGACAGGTGTAAGGGTTAAGAGGTCAAGGGTATTCTCAAACACCAGTCAGAGTTATGTCAGAGCCAGCCCCTCTTCTACTCCTCCACCTCCACTCCCCTGAACTCCCTACACTCCCCGTGCCAAATTATTTAGAAAGTAAGTGCCTGTATATAAATTATTTTTTGTGACATAATAGGATTGTATGTAGTCTTATGGGAGAAAAGCTTTTGCGATTGACACAATAAATTTTCCCTTAAGATTTCAAATATTTTAAGAGATTTTGCTTGTAACTAGGTGGTTTTCTATCTTATATTGTGATATTGTCGTCAGTTATGGGCCATAAAAGCTGGAGAGGTATAGGGAATTTCTATAAGGGTCCATCATTCACCCAAAACATACCCTTAAATTACAGACTAAATAAATGATAAGCGTCAAGTGTGAATGTATTAGCATTCTTTAAATGTATATAGTGACTTGGGATTAATAAAGATTATTTAAAAACATTTTTATGTTTATAAAACTCTTGAAATTTATAAGATGTTTACAATCTACGTTTCTAAGGGTCTTCTAAAATCTTATTTATTTATTTATTTATTTATTTAATGTATATGTATAGCTGTCTCCAGACACACCAGAAGAGGGCATCAGATTGCATTGCAGATGGTTGTGAGCCACCATGTGGTTGCTGGGAATTGAACTCAGGACCTCTGGAAGAGCAGTCAGTGCTCTTATCCACTGAGCCATCTCTCCAGCCCCCTAAAATCTTCTTAAGGTTCACATTTGAAAAGCTCAAGAAACACCCTTTTCTCAAAACACAGGAAGAAATCAGTGAAAGGTGAAGGGCCACCTGGTCTCATACCTTGGTTTCCGAGTATGCATGTGTGTGTCATTCTACTGGAAGCAACATTTAGAGAACTGAAGCAACCTTTGTTTTTTCACAGAATATAGCCTGCTGTAGAAGAGTTAAGACAAAACAAAAATCATGGGAAAAAAGCCCTTGAGTCCTGTATTAGTTACTTTTTGTTGCTGTGATAAAACACAAGACCTGACTAAGGCAGCTTATAGAGGACCTTGCAGTCTATTTGGGCCTTACAGTTCCAGAGGGATGAGACTCCAGCATGTCAGAGTGGGGGGCAGCTTTGTGTTTGGGTAGTCATCTCATTGAACCACAGGACATCCTGCCCGTCCTTTCATCCTACTTAAACATGCTGTTAGAAAGAAAAGATTGTAGCTTTGTTTCTGATAGGGTGATTAGTTTTGCTTACTAGGTTGGCAGTCAGTGGCTGCCCAAAACTTTATCCAACAACAAATATGTTATCTTCTAAGTAAATAGGAAAATAACATTTGCTAATGTTTATAATGTTTATGTTAGAGGAAGTATTGAGCAGTACCTGAATGCTTCTGGCGGTTTGAGGAGTCATGTGATAGCTTGCATTGATCTTTGCTTTACCAGTACAGTCTCCTAGTAAACTGAGCAGATTTGTTATATTTAAGTTACTTAACCAATACTCTTTGGGTGGCCTGATTTTTATTTATATTTTAAAGTTGGCATGGGTCTTGAGTGTCATAAGGATGGTTTCATAGGTGCATGTAAATACATGTGAACACATTCTCCGGCTCCCCTTCCCATCCCACTAGCCTCAGTCATTTCCTCAGAGATTTTACTTTTATGTCATATATACCTACATAAATTTATGTATGACACCAGTGTTTAATCCAGTATCAGAAGGACAATGCTATTTATTTATTTATTTATTTATTTAACTATTTAATTTGTGCTTTTTATTTAGACAAAATTTCTTGTGGTTCATGCTGGCCTTGAATTTCTGATCTCCTGCCTCTGCCTTCCAAATGCTGGGATTCTAGGTGTATGCCACCAAGTGTGGTTGTTAGCTCCTTTTGGGTGTGTGTATCTACTCCAGAGATAGTGTTCTGAGTCAAGGAAGAGAAGAACCATGTGGTGTATTGTTGGGGCACCAGTTTTGTAAAGTCTCTTGGAGCCAGCCTGGACCTGGGCTCTGAGTGGGTGAGGTATTTAATCAGAGTTCTTTGCCTCACTCGTTCAATGGAAAAGGAAGACATTCATATTTATGTATCTCTAAAAAATCTCTTGACATGGTATCAGATGGGCATTGTATGTTTGTGATGACAGCAGCTGAGTAAAGGTCAAAATGTCATGGAAAAACAGCAAAACGAGGAGGAGGGGAGTGATTAGTTCATTGTTAGCAGCTTAGAATGTTCCACTTCGGAGCAGTTAAACTGGCTAGAGTTGGGGCAAGGGAGGGGGTGCTGGGCAGTTTAAAGGCCGCAGCTATTATGGTGAGTGCTTGACATTTTGTTTTGAAGTGTGTATTTTAAAACCAGAAAAACCCCTTGGAGTACTGTTTTTACTGTGTGCCTTGATAAGACGGTTATTTCAAATCTAGATTTAAATTTTTGTTGTCAGGTTTGTCAGTCTTTTGGACATTTGGCTTTGATTATTCTTTCAAGATTTAAGTGGAAGAAGAAGAGATATATCAGTTAGTTTTCATTAATAAATTGAGAAAAAAGTAATCATGTAAATCGGAGTTCATATGCAAAGATTCTATTAATTTAAAGTATAAATTACTTAATATTTATTAAATACAGACATTCTACTAATTTAAACTTCTCCTCCTCCTTCTCATCTGTCTAGGGTCAAGGCATGCCATGCCAGCTCTCCACCACTGAGCTGTATTCCTCACTCTAGGTTCCATTTTGTAAAGCCTGATTCTCAGGCAGCCCAAGCTGGCTTCTGCCCAGCTATGTAGCCAGGCCCAAGGTCTGTATGGATTCTGAGCTGATGGTTGGTTTAGATTAAGAGGACAGCCAGGAAGGGCTCTTGAGTCTTGGAGGTTGACTCCGTATATATAATTACACTGGAAGAGGCTTTCTTTTGGGAGTCCAGCACTGTCATCATATTGATGATGGATAATTAGTGATATCACATCCCAGTGCTTGGCATAAAAAGCCAATGAAAGTTTGAGACAAATTTGAACAGTGAAGATAGTTTGAAGTTTAAAGTTTGGGCCCTAGAAAAAGCAAATGGCTTAAACATGCTTGTCCAAACAACAATACATTAATACTCATTTTAGGATATATATATATATATATATATATATATATATATATATATATATATATAAAATTATTATTATAAAAATAAGATGGTAGTCATATACTCACCATAAGTACTTCTAGGGGATATTTTAATCTCACTTAAAGATTTGTCCTTTTTTTGTTAAGTGGCTATACAGTTTTTCCATGTGTGAACATACTGAAAACCATTTGGTTTCTAATTTGTTTCTGTTTAAAGAACACCAGGAGGAATGGTTTATTGTGTTTTTCAGTGTATGCATAGGTGAAAAAGCTGTAGGATAAATTTCTAGAAAAGTAATTTGGTGTGTGTGTGTTTATTGACATGCACGCATGTTTGTTGACAGACACAGGGAGTGCTTTCATTGTTCACAGGGGGTCAGAGCAGGTTGTCACCTGATCTCTCCAGCCTGTTGAGGTTTGTGGATTGAAAGGTTAGAAAATGGCATCTAATTTTTCTTGTGCAAAAAATCTTTAAAAAGCAGTTATTACTATTGTGTGCAGACATTCATCACTTTGTTTGAGTGTATGGTGTATGGGTTTGGGCTTGTGTGTTGCATGTGGAGGTAAATGAGAACTCTGTGGAATCATTGCTCTCCTTCCATGTCTCTGTGGTTTCTGGGATTGAAGTCAGGTCTCCAGGACTGTAGATCAGGTTACTCGACCTCAAACGTGCAACAGTCCTGCTTCTGACTCCTAAATGCTAGATACCAGGTGTGCACTAACATGTCTTACAAGTATACACACACACCCACACACACCCACACACACACTTTTTTCCATAAGGTTTCATGTAATGTAGGCTAGCAACTTGCTGTGCCAGTGAGTGAGGTGTGCAGGAGTAAGTGCAGGGATTACAGGCGTGTGCTAACAAACATAGTTTATGCAATGCAAGGGGTTGAACAGGGCTTTAGACATGTCAGGCAAGTACTCTTCACAGTGAGATACAGCTCTAACCCAAAAACACATTTTCAAAAGGATAATTTTTATCTTATGTCTTCTGAGTAATTGACTGCCATTATTGGTTAGCCAGATTTAAAAGAAGTTTATAGACAGAATGAGTGACTAAGGCAGATAGCACTACTTCCACTGTAGATGAAGAACCTGTGCCATTTGGAGCTTGCCTGGCAAGTAACCCAGAATGCTTTGCTCATGTTCTATACTATCACTTGTTCTGTGAGAAATAGTTTATCTTGAGTACAGGACGACCTACTAGGATGCAGTTTGACACAGGCAGGCTGCTTTTGATTGGCTGCTGATATAGCACCCGCTATTATCAGGTGTTTTTTTATTTTTTCCCTGTCAGTGGTTTGTTTTTGTTTGTTTTGTCTTTTGAGATGGTCTTGAATACCTTGGTTGAGACTGGTTATGGAGATCAGGCTGGCTTTGAACTCAGAGATCTCTACCTGCTTCTTCCTTGTGTGTGCCACTATGCTTTGGGAAGATGCTTAAAAGAACCTTACATTTATATCTGTCACATGTAGAGGTCAGAGGACAATTTATGGAAGTTGATCCTCTCCTGGGACCATGGGACTCCTAGGATTGAACTCAGTTGGTCAGTGTTGTTATCAGATGCCTTTATCTGCTGAGCCATCTCACCTAGCCCCAAACCTTTGTTTTTTTTTTAAATTATTAAAAAAAACCTTGGGGGCTGGAGAGATGATTCAGTAGGTAAGAGCTCTGACTGATCCTCCAGAGGTCCTGGTTCAGTTCTACATGAACTTCATGAACGTCAGTTGTAGCATTCTACATGGTGGCTCACAACCATCTATAAATCCCGTTCCAGGGGAGTCTGGCTTCCACATGTGGTGGATAGACGGAACATGACAGCAAAACACCTAAATATATAAATACAACTACCCCAACTCCCATTTGTGTGTGTGTGTAAGTCAAGGGGCAACGTCTGGGAGTCAGTTCCCTCTGTTACTGGAAATTTTGGGGAGTCCTTTTTTGTTTGATTGTCAAATGATAACTGGGAAAATCAGAAACCTTTCTTGGGGTTTTTAGTATCATTAATAAAAGATTTAAGAATGGACTCATAGAAATTCAAGGACAAATTTATTAGCATTAATAAAAACCAAAAAACAACCCAGGGCAAGCAAGCCATAAATCTCAGCAGCTGTCTGGAGGAGAATGGGAAAGAGATGGGGTAACGGGTGTGGAGCCATGATTGTTAAGTTGGTATGGAGGTCAACCCGCCACATGGCAGACAAGCAACCACATGAGAGGGACGGGAGCTTTAAAGAAAGAATAAGGAATCCCAAAGTACCAGAGAAAGCTTGCTTGCTCGGGGGTGGGGTGGGGTGGGGGGGTAGAGGTGGGGGTGGGGGGGTAGAGTTGGAGGTGGGGAAGTGGTGGGGATTAGGGAGGGAGGGGGGGAGGGAGGGAGGGGGGCAGGTTTTTCTGAGTGATTCAGAAAAGTAGACAAATGTAAGCTTCGTGGTTGTGCTAGGAGGTTGGAATAATTCTGGGAAGGAAAAGCACATCGTTTCATTCAGGAGATAATTATTCTACCTGTCTCTTAGCATGACTTAAGGTAAACCCAGGATCTGAGGGATGGTCCCTTACTCAGGTCACTGACTTGCCCAGCTGGAGTCTTTACCAAGGCTGGAGATCTCAGTTCTCTCGTCCAGAAGGAAGTCTTCATCTCTTAATGGGCCTTCTGTGTCCATTCTGCTGTAGCACCTCTGCTGTCTCATTTCTGCTGTATGAGTCAGGGGCTGCCAGAACTGGTAGGGATGCTTTGACCTGTAAGGGGCATTTGTCGAAATGTAGACGGTTGTGATACCTGGTAGGAGAGCCTGTAGGGATGGGAGAGGAGGGGATTGCTGTTGGCATCTAGTAGGCAGGCCAGAGCAGCTCCCGTCATTTAGAGTGAGCAGGTTAAGATACTCACTAGTGCTTGAAGTGCACAGCCTTGTGCTGTGGCTTGGGTTTTAACATCTCCCAAAGATCTGGGTGTTACAGGCTTTTCTTTCCCAGAAATGTACAAGTGGGAGTAGGTGGAAGTTTTAAGATGGCGTCTTTGGGCCATTGGGGTGTGACCTCTAAGCAGATTGTGGGATCCCAGCACTTTCTTTCTTCTGTTTTTGCCTACTGGCTAAAGGTGAGTGCTTTTGCTGCCCTGTGCATTTTGGCGCGATGCCTCTCCACATGCCCCACAGCAATGTGGTCAATGAGTTATGGAATGAAACTTGCAAAACTTTGAGGCAAATTTGCTTTTTTTTTTTTTTTTTTTTTTTTTAATAAACTAAGTGGTTTCTAGTGTTGGTTATAGTGATGGAAAGAAGGAGTTGTTATGTAGGTACTCTGCATTAGAGCCATCTGCTGTGTTTACTTGAACACAGCCTACCACATTTTGTTTGGCTATTTGCCAGACTTACCTTTTATTATGCCAGGATACTACATCTATAGCAGTTGACTGCCTTTGGCTGCTTCTGGAGCCTGGTAGTATTTCCAGCTACCTCCCCTGCTCTGTGGCTCTCACACAGGCAAGGGCAGGTAGAGTTTGGTACAATGGGCCTTAGTATTTGAGGCTATAGAAATAGTCTAAAGACGTAACTTTTGGGTTTTGGTAAGACTTCTGGTAATTCCTAGGCTAGAAGAATTGGCTGTTCTTACTTAGCCAATAAATACCCTTCTGCCCAATTGTGGAAGTAAAACAAACACTTTAGCCCCATTCTCCACTCCATATCTAAAACAAAACAAAATACTCTCAAACAAAACAAAACAAAACAAAACAAAACAAAACAAAACAAAACAAAACACAAAACCACTTAGAGATCCAGGGAGCCTGCATAGCTGTTGCTGTTGTACTTTTCATGCTTGCTGCCAGGGCCATCCTGATTGCATTTCCAACACAGAGGCTTGGGGAGTCCAGAGAAGGCTTGAGTCATCAGATCCTTTTAGAATGCCAGATTCTTTCCATGGGGTTAATTTAAACCTGTTAGGACTCTTTAAAAACCTTTACAAGAGGCTTCAGAGCCATAATAGCATGGAACTCTGCTTGTTTAATGGTGACTTCTAAAGGGCATCTTATATTCATGTAAAAGAAACAGCAAGTTTTAAGTTCTCAACTGAAAACAGCAGCTACTTAGGGCAGTTTCCCATGAAATTAGTTTCCAATTAGAAAATAAGACATCCTATTCTTTTTTCAAAACCATGTAGGTTTGGGCTATCATGTAAAGTCTGCATGAAAGTATGAACATTCATATGTGTACTGTTCATATAGACATGTCCTTAAGTCCTGCAGTGCTCAGAACTGTGAGTCATGCCATAGAGCAGCAGACCATGGCTTAGCTCACAGTTTCAGAGCAGAAGTTTCTGTGTGATTGCAGGTCTAGACTGGAGGTTTTCCCTCTTGATATGTGTTTGTCTTTGTTTCTTTGATTGTCTTACTTTAGTATTCCACAGTAAGGATATGATGGAAGCCACAAACAGAAACCACACATGTAGTTTACAAATTCCTAAGCCAGGCCTAATGTCAGGTGCTTGGGAAGCAAAAGCAATAGCAATATCAAATATCAAATATCAAATATTACAGCTATTTATCGAGACCAGTCTCAAAATAAAAAGTATATGGTTTTAGAAAGGATTCTTGGACATAATAAATAATATGTATTATGATTGGATTTAGTGCTGTGCTTAAAGATGTTTGGAAGTTATAAGACCAATTTGTGAAGTATGAAGCAACAAATTTAAGAACCTAAACATTAAAATTAAAAACCTAAAAATTAAAACCTAAAACATAGTCTGGGCATGGTACCCCATCCCTTTAATTCCTCACTTGAGAGCCTGAGGTGAGAGGAAGGTAGCTAGTTCAAGGCCAGTCTGGGCAACACAGGGACTCCACTGTTGTATAGGACTACCCTCTCTGAACCAACAACGACCGTCTTTGGGAGTTCAGCTGAAGTCTGCTTGCAAAAAGACCACCCCAAAGCTGAGTACAGTTCACACACCCTTAGTCCCAGCACCTGGGAGGCAGAGGCAGGCAGATCTCTGACTCTGAAACCAGAATGGTCTACAGAGTGAATTCCAGGACAGCCAGAGCTACAAGGAGGGACCCAGTCTCCATCCATCCATCCATCCATCCATCCATCCCACAAAAACCCAAGACAAGTAAACAAACACAGAAAGATTATCCAAACTGAACTTGTCTGTTGGCATCCCCTCCTAGAGTGAGAGTTGGGGAGGGCCCCATAACTCTGGTGTCCATGCACTCCATACCTCCTGTTGTATATGGTTGTGCCCTTATTTTACGTGGCCCAGAGGAGGGGCTAGAGCATAGGCAGGGAGATTGGTAGGTACGTGGAGCTCCATTTGTGTGGCTATGAGAAAGACTGCTGGGGAAAGACTGCAGTGTGGCCTTTGGGGGTTACCCATTCTCCTGGAAGTAGTCCTTTATTAGCGCATCAGCCTATGGGATGGTAAGGAAGGAGAAAGCAGGAAACTGGAGTGGCCCAGAAAGAAAAGGAGAGCAAGGAGGGCAGGTGGAGTGCTGTGAATCTTTGGTTTTGTCGCTTTCTGTTCTGCTGTAACCCTAGCAATGCTGTTGGCGAACAGTAGATAGGCTTTCACAGTATGTATGTGCGTGCGTGTGTGTGTGTGTGCACGCATGTGCGTGTGTTACAGCATGCAACCCATAATATGAATAGTGGTACATCTACACGATAGATTTTTGTGCATGGACATGTTTGTGTGTGTAACCTTAGGGCAGAATGTGTGTATTAGGATTTGTTAGATAACTTACTTTTTGTACAAATGTTTATACTCATGAGCACAATTTAAAAAATAGTTTCCTAGTAGAAATGTTTTAAGAATCTGTGAAAAGTGGGGGAGAGGAGAGGAAAGTTGAGTGGGTTTGGGAAGAGAAGTGCTATAAATGACTGTCATTAGGATAGTTCCTCAAGAAAATACTTTTAAGGATATTCTCCATCAGAAATGCGGTCAATGGGTTGTACAGTTGTAACAGGTTACTTGTTAAATTAAATGGTACACAATGGAAATACCTGATCATTTGTTTGCATATAAACAAGGAAGGAGGGTATTCTCATTGCATAGTTGTTAGTATGCTTTTTAAAAGTGTGTGTGTGTGTGTGTGAGAGAGAGAGAGAGAGAGAGAGAGAGAGAGAGAGAACATGCATGCAAGCATGTATATGGAAAAATCTTTATAGACTTCTCTCCCCTTTTATCTTTACATGGGATCTGGGAGAGACCAGGCTTGCTTGTGAACTAAGCGTCTTTACCCAGTGAGCTATTTTGTTGGCCCTAGTGTAGTCCACATCTCCTGTGAACTGAGTAACATCTAGGCCAAAATAGATACTGTAAGCAAGGTATGGGTAACACACGTTTGTATTCCCAGCACTTGGGAAGTAGAGGCAGGAGGATCAGAGTTCAGGATTATTCTTGGGCTATATAGTGAGTTGTAGGCCAGCCTAGGCTACATAAGATCCTGTTGTCAAACTCAAACCAGGCCAAACCAGAAGTGTGACCTCTAAGGTGATATGACAAGATTGTTGTGGGTAGCTCTTTTTTGCTGTTTAGATTTATTTTAAATTCAAAAGAAATTATTAGCATAAATATGTTTATTGTGGCTTACTGAAATATTAGGATATTAAAAATGAAGGCTGTGTTCCCACAGTGCTTCTTTAGTTGGAAAAAATTGTGAAGGAATTTCAGATAGTGCATGTATGGGAGGGGCAGTAAAGAAACTGCCGACACCACTCACTCCATTGTATGGGTAAGTCTGTTATTGTGTCTGATAGAGAGCAGAGAGGAAAAGCAGAATGGACATGCCCAGCCTATATTCGAGTGGAAGGAGGCTATGTAACTGTGAGGACAGCAAGAGATAGAGTGAGGGAATGGTAGAGACTAGAGTTTCTAGGGAAGGTGAGTCGCTGTGGGGAGGGAAGGGCCAGGAGGTGGCTTGGAAATGTACAACAAGTCCTTGAATAGCGTCTAGGGAGCCCAGTGGCTGCATGGGCTTTGATGTGCAACTATAGCCACCTGCAGTGTAGAGCTGTGTCAGTTCTGAGGAAACTCCTAGTCCAGCTTGAGCCCCTTTGTTGATCAGAGTCTGGATAGGCCTGAACCTAACAGTCTGGATCTAGATTTACACCCTAGGTCTGAGTACTTTTCTTTTGCCTTGAATTATAACTGTGTCTGAAAATAGTCTGTAAATGCCCCACTCTTGTGATTGCCTCATTCTTAAGCTGTGTTTGAGTATTTCTGGGTGATTGACTCAAGATATGCTTAAGGCAGATGAACATAAAAATAGTAGTGTTAATATAAGCAAGTTTTTTTATGGAAAAGGAAATGCCTACAGGTTCTTTTGCTCTTTATAACTGGTATAATCCAGAGACAGGTCGGGAAGGAAAGTGCCCATGCATTTTGATGCTCTTGACTTCCCCTCAGAGAGTATTCAGTCTACATCTCCAGGTTTAGCTTTTCTTCAGTCCAGTTTTCCATTTCTAGTTCCTGCTAAGCACCTCAAATTTAGCATGCCCTGAATTTCTCTGGGATCTCTTTTAGGGCTGCCCATTTTAGGGAAAGACTCTGTCTTCTCTTGCGTGGCCCAAATGCCATCTGTTTGGCCCCTTGCTGAGCCCTCTCTTCCTGCCCTGCTCTCCATTTCCCACCCTGCCCTGCCTCTGCCCTTTCCTTCCTATTGCAGGACCCCCCCCCCCCCCAGGTCTTTCCCTCAGCCTAGTATTTCTGTAGTTACCTTTCACAAAGCTGGTGAAATGTGCCATCACATTCCTCTCTGTAGGTTTTCTGCCATTCTCAAGGTCAGTGACTGTAACTCCCCTTCTAAGCTAGATCCACTAGACACTGGGTTTTGCTCCTCTTGGTTCCCTTGCAGGGCCTTGAAAGCCCTTCTTCTCCTTGTGCTCTGGCCAGGTTCGTTGGCTGTCTGCACAGTCAGCTAGGATGTTATCTCTGATACGGATGACTGTCTCCTCCTCCTCCAGTACTTACTGCACTGCTGTACTGTTAGGTGTTGTGAGCCGGCTCCTGTCTGCCCGCTTGCCTTGCCTTTTCTCTTCCCTGCTGCTCTTGTATCCTTTTGACATTCTGTACAGTGTTGCTCTTGACACTTAGCTGTCTGAACTCCTTGTCTCTTTTGTTCATTGCTGATTTATTGGTTCTATTAACAGTGCGTAGGACATAGAAAATACCTAGAAAGATGTCGGAGCAGTATGTAGTTGTAAGTTCTGGACCCAGCTCACAGTTGTCTCTGAGTAAGGGCAGTGATGATAACAGGGTTTTTCTTGGTCTCTGTAGGGCCCTTTGTATCCTTGTTTGGTCCTTAGTAAATACAGTTGAACACTTTTTATTCATCCAGATCAATTCCCTTTTTTTCAGAGTCACTTCTACTCTCTGTTGCCTTGTTTCAGATGTCTTTGTTTTTAAGCTGTGTTTCATTATCACTCCAGTTATCCCCCAACCCCTTTTCTTTAATAATCAAAACTCCACAGTTAAATTGCTTAGCCACTTCCCAAAGTTCATACTTTTAGATAGAGTATGGCATATGCATAGTTCCAACCCACTTGTGGCCACATGACAGCAATTTTCAAGCAGTTTTGCTCAAATAAGCTTGAATTTTGTATAACAAGGTTTGTTCCACCCCCTTGGTGTTGAATACATTTTTTTCTTTTATGTTTAGGTAGTGTCCTGGTAGTGTTTTTGCCAGCTTGACACAAACTAGAGTTACCTGAGAAGAGAGAATCAGATATTGAGAGAATAGATCTGTAAGATTAGCCTATAGACAAGCCTGTAGGATATTTTCTTAATTAGTGATGATATGGGAGGCCCCAGCCCAATGTGGGTGGTACCACCCCTGAGTAGGTGGTCTGGGGGGCATTTAACAGCAAGCCATGAGATGCAATCCAGTGAGCAGCACTTCTCCATGGCTTCAGCCTCTATTCATGCCTTGTGAGTTTCCTCAGTGATGGACTTTGATATGTTAGTTCTAAGCTGAAATAAACCCTTTCTTCCTCAAGTTGCTTTTGTTCATGGCATTTATCACAGCAGTAGGACCTCTAACTAAGACAGGTGTTGCATAACATGGTGTTTTAAAATACTGAAATGTAACAATTAAGTGGTTTCATTACTCTTGAGTAGTGAACCAATTGCATTTACAGATAGCATGTGTCTCCTGTTACCATGCTATGGCGGTGAGCACATTTTTTTTTCTTTTTCTGTGATGTATTTACCTCTGTTTTCCTCTGCAAGATTTATCATAATCTGTTTTATTTTTAAAAGTTTCATTGCTAACTATTTAACATTTAAAAAATATAAAAATAGAGGGCTAGAGTTGGCTTAGTGGTTAAAAGCACTTTTTGTTCATGCAAAGGACATGGGTTCGATTTTCAGCACTCACATGGAGGCCCACCACCTTCTTGGGCACTAAGCACATGTGTGTTGCACAGACATACATGTAGGCAAAACACTCATATACATAAAATAATAATAAATCTAAAAAGATAAAGTATAATTTGAAGTTAGAGAATGGAAAGGATCACTATTTTTTTATTACATTTAGTGTATGTGTGTATCTCTGTGTGTGTCTCTGTGTGTATTTGTATGTGTGGTGTGTGTGTATATGAAAGTCGGAAGACCATTGTGAGAGTTGGTTTTCTCCTATCAGGTGGGTTTCTGCCTATCACACTTAAGTCATCGCACTTGGTAGCAAGTGCCTTTACACACTGACCTTACCATCCCAAACATGAAGTCCAGGGTCGACACACGATTCACCTGTCTCTGTTGCTTTATTCTATCTAGCATATTCTATGCATGTGTGCCACCATATCTAGCAAGGCACTAATGTTAACCCAGCCTAGAAATAAACAGAATTTATCTTCATTACTGCATAACTCAGACTGATTTGATGATATTAAACATTTTATTAAAAATTGATAAAATATCAAATAGAATTGCTTCTTCTACTCTTGTGATGTGAATAGAGTTTTCTCTTAAAATAAGAGTTTTTTGTTCATGGATGGATTTTGATGATTGGCAGAAGACAGTTCAGAATTAAGTCTCCCACTTGAATTCTTGGATTGCACTGTGCTAAGGCACTGCAGACCGTACTCAGATAATTGAGACAGGAATGGGAAGAGTTCTGCTATTGCAGTGTTACTCAGGCCTTGAACTTAGGTAAAAAAAAACTTTTGCCAAAATAGTTTTTGATTACAGCTGGACCCTGTGGTTGTTAACTTTTCTATTGCTGGGGAGAAATACTTGGCAAAGGCAGCCTAAGGGAGGAGAAGATTATTTGTTTCATAATTTAGAGCAGTGGTTCTCAACCTCGGTAATGTTGTGACCCTTAATATAGTTCCTCATATTGTGGTGACCCCCCAACCATAAAGTTATTTTCATTGCTACTTTATAAATGTAATTATTTTGCTACTGTTACGAATCATAGTGTAAACATCTGATATGAAACACCTATAAAAGGATTATTTAACTCCCAGAGGGGTTGTGACCCTCAGGTTGAGAACTCCTGTTTTATCAGGTCCCACCCATCATGGTGGGGAAGGCATTGCAGTGGAAGCTTACAGTAGCTGGTCATATCCTGTTTGTCAGAAACTGGAGAGCTTGGGCAGAAGGAGACCTCTCAAGGCCTTAGTGGCCTCTTTGTCAGCTACATCTCAAAAGTTTGAGAACTTTCTAGAATAGTGTCACCAGCTGGGAAACATGTGGTGTGTGTGAGAGAGAGGGGGCGGGAGGGAGGAGGAGAAGGAGGAGGAGGAGGAGGAGGAGAAAGAGGAGGAGGAGAGGGGAGGGGAGGGGAGGGAAGGGGAGGGGAGGGGAGGGGGGGAGGAGGGGAGAGGAGAGGAGAGGAGAGAGGAGGAGAGAGGAGAGGAGAGGAGAGGGGAGGGGAGGGAAGGGGAGGGGAGAGGAGAGGAGAGGAGAGGAGAGGGGAGGGGAGGGGAGGGGAGGGGAGAGGAGAGGAGAGGAGAGAGGAGGAGAGAGGAGGAGAGAGGAGGAGAGAGGAGGAGAGAGGAGGAGAGAGGAGGAGAGAGGAGGAGAGAGGAGAGAGAAAGAGACTACAAGGGACATTTCTTTCAATATTGTTGAAAGCAGAGAAATTACCAAACTTGCAAAATAATTGGTTTTCTAGTTGTAAGCCATTCATTTTCTTAGCATTTATACCAGGATGTCAGCTGACCCTGTCTTTGGTGAGAGAGGGAAGGAAGTGAGCTATGCTGAGGTTGGGAATTAGTGAGCATTAAGTCTTTCTTGGTGTGTCTCCTTTGTAAAGTTGTGTAGGGAGGATTTTGAAAGGTTAACTGAAAAAAGAGGATTCAGTTCAGAGGTAAGCAGGGTTCAGACAGATGGGAGAAGGAAATAAATCGGTGCTTTGGAAATAAATTTCCTTAAAGTTATGTGTGGAACAGTATTGGCAAAGCTTGGTGATCGCTGGAGCTGGGCTGTGGGCATGTCAGAGTTCACCTTTTCTGCCTTTTGAGTATAAACATTCACACAGCAAAGTAACACAAGGCACATTTGCCTGTGGAAAGTGCTGTCTGTGTCTTCCAGTTTGAGGGTCATCGTTTTTTGGCAGTATTAACACTCCTAGTTCCAGTACCCTTAACAAAATAAAACATGTAAAATCGAGACAAAAGAAAGTACCAAAATCTGACAGTTTTTGACTTATAAAATCGGAAACTTCATACAGGTCAACCTAATATTGGAGTACATGTATTTTTTTCCCTCTGCCAAATTTTTTTTTTTTTTTTTTTTTTTTTTAAAACTAGTGTGAATGTAATCTGCAGGCTCAGAGAAGCCACTTCAGGCTTTTTTATTCTCCGAGGCTGTCATTTCTGGATACGATTTATCAGGAAGAATTTACATGTGCTGACCAGTACTGTGCTGGGTGCTGCCTACACAGAATTAAGTAGACAGCCACTTTTTGGTTTTATTGTACCAGCCTTGGAAGTCAACATTGTGTTAAGTCTCTGTGTTTTAAGGGTGGGCCAATAAGCCAGTGGGTTCATTTAGCAAAGTGCCGAGTGAAGGGATGAGCATGTTTGGGGGTAGACGGGTGGAGCTGCCACCTGTGTAATACTCAGGAGCTTCCCTTAAAGAGAAGTTAATCTTCCAAAGAGCCCTTAGTGCAAGTCTGTGCAATTTCTATATTCTGAAACCAGTGAGTGATGGACAGGAGACAGATGTTTTTTCCCCCGATTTGGTGAGATAATTAGGACCTCGAGAAGCTTAGGGCTTACTCTGTTGTAGAGGCAGATTAGAAGCAGAGGCAGATCTTGTGTATTCTCAGTGTATATTCCAGATCTCGAACCAGATATTGTCAGAATATGCTCAGGAAGGCCAGGGCACAGCTCTGTGATAGAGCAGAGCATATATAGCCCAAGGCCCTGGGTTCACTCCTCAATGCTGTAAGATGTCCAGTGTGTGTTGGGCCTTCTGGAGGTCCCTGAGATGATTCAGTGGTCTGTGAAGTCACATTTTTTTATAACAGTACTGACAATTTATACTTTTATTTTCTCATGAGCAAACTGTGGAGTTTTCTAGAAGCTATTCAATATAGGAAAAAAAATTAAGCCAGAGTGGGCTTGAGATTCTGGACACTTGTACTTTCTAAATGAACATTGAAGAGCTTTACAAAAGTGTGAGTCGGTGTGACGGCTCTTACTCATTTGTTTTGACAATACAGCTCCTATGAAACTTACATGGCTGTGGATCTGGCTTACTGGCGTGTTTGCCTCGTGGGTGCAGGGCCCTGGCTTCAACTCCCAGCACTCCTTTATTTACTTATTTTCTTTAACTTTTGGCAGACAGTTTTAACTGTGTAGTCCTGACTGGCCTGGAACTAGAGAGTTCTGACTCTGACTCCTGAGTGCTGGGATTATGGGCATGTCATATGACACTCAGCAAGCACCATGGTTGTTTTAAATGTGTGTGTGGATAACTATTATTTGGATCTGGAGTAGTCCCAAAGACTTTATGTATTTGCTTTGTTTTTCATGCTGGTTATTTCATATCTGGCTATTGAGGGCTTGGTTGGCATCCAGTGGCAATGTTTGGCGAGGATGAACCTTTAGGAGGAAGGATCTCCTTTCAGGGAGTCAGGCCACTGGCTGTGTACTCTGGGAGAGGATATTAGGATCTCTTGTGTTTTTGTTTGGTTCTCAGTTGCTATAAAGAGAATAGACTTCTTCCACCATGTCCTCCTACTCTGTATACTATTTTGCCACAACCCAAAGCACAGGGCCAGGTAGCTCACACAGCCTTTTTTCTTCTACTATTTCTGGTAATAAGAAAAAGAATTTATTTATTTATTTATTTATTTATTTATTTATTTATAAGCTGAGAACCAAACCCAAGGCTTTGCACTTGCTGGGCAAGCATGCTACTACTGAGTTAAATCTTCAACCTCTAAAATAATTTTTAAAATTCATTATTTTGTGTGCATATATGTGTGTTATGTGTGTACTACCATGCTTAGTGTGAATGTGGGAGTCAGAGGACACGTTACTGACATTGATTCTTCCTTCTATCACACATGTCTCGGAGATAGAAGTAAGGTCGTTAGGTTTGCAGCAGACCCCTTTCCCACTGAGCCATCACAACCCCATCTCAGGCATGCTGTCAGAGTGATAGAACTGTCCAGTACAAAACTTAAGTGATATTTACTTTACTTTCTGGATGTATGTTTCCAGCTCTCTACTTTGTGGGTACCATGATTGTAGTTTTCCTAATAAGTAAGAAATGGTCTGGTAGGCAATTGTTAGGATTTTTCATACATCCCTGTACAAATCATTTAGTTAATGTATTTTATCTTTATTGCAAAAAGTCAAATTACATAAAATGGAAATAGCTCTTCTAGAAATTTTTTGATGTTATTTTTTATTTTTAGTAAAGAATTGATTTTACCTTTTACACATGTGTGCACATCATGCATGCTTGTAAGTGCACATGCACTCTCACACACAGAAGTGTAAGTGTAATCAATATGAAAGCGAAATGAAACAGAGCTTACACTTACTGTGTTGAATTACTCATTTTTGTTCTGCTTTATTTTAAAAACTATGGTGTTGCAACTTACTAAATAGAATTTTTAAAATGATACAAAACATGTTGTTACAGTACACAGGGCAAAAAGTGCTTTATAAAAGGAATTTTGGGAACTGGATTGAGCATTAATTCTCCCATTGATTACAATTGCCGTCTTTCACTGTTCTTTTTTTGCTTGTATTTTCCAGTGGCTCAGCTCAACTCCACACAAATGCCCAGGTCAGGTCAAGTATGCTCACAGAAAGGAGTATTGATAAGAATGTTACCTGTACCTTAATATTGATACAAATGACTACTACATAGGAATGCATATGCACGCATGCTTCGTACCAAGTGCTGTATATTCTCCTTGTTTCTTGCCACAGTATGCGTATGCTCTGAAATTGGTGTCCTTTGTGTCTTGGCTGAGTATAGCAAGGCAGCCTTTAGTCAGGCAGTGGAGGGAACCATGGTCTACGGTTCAGACTCAAACTGTAAACTGTATGGGCTTGCTTTCTTCTGAACGGTTTTCCTCATTGCTGTATTTAACACATCTGGGCTTCATTTGCCAAGGAGCTGAAGTTGTCATTTGATGTATATCTTAGTCCAAAATAGTCTTCATTCTACAGGGCAGGACTATATACATCATTAAGACTTTTTATATAGTTTTCTCTCTTTGACCCTTTATCAGTGGTTTCAGATGACCAAGTACTAAGTGAAGCAGTTTATGGTTTTTTTCAGAGTAGTTATTCTGAAATAGTTATTCTTAAATACTTAATTACCATTTAAGGTAAGAGAACAGTCTCAAGTGGCTTGTCATGTTTTTCTGAGAACAGTTGGGACCTACTGTTGGTCTTATGTGGATTTGTGGATTTCTAGTTATTTATTTATTTAGAGACAGGGACTCACAATGTACCCTTGGTTGTTCTAAACCTCCCTATGTAGATCAGGCTGGCTTCAAACACACAGATATCTTCCTGCCTCTTGCTTCCTGAATGCTGAGATTGACAGAGGCCCAATGCATTTTGCCAAGAGCTTTTCCAGTAAGATATAGTACTTGACACTTGATTTGAAAGAACCTCCCTTAAATTGAGCTTATGCATTTATTTGACATTTAAATTACTTAAATAAGTTATCTGTAGTGGTTTGAATAAGATTGGCCCCCATAGGCTCATATCTTTGAATGTTTGGTTCCCAATTGGTAAATTGTTTAGGAAATATTAGGAGGTGTGGCCTGGATGGAGGAGGCGTGTCATTGGGGATGGGCTCTCAGGTTTCAAAAGCCCACCCCAGGTCCAGTCTCACTCCCTTTCTCTGACTGCAACTTGTGGATCAGATGTGACTTGTCAGCTACTGCCCCAGAGTTATGCTTTCTGCTGCCATGTTCTCTGCTGTGTGATCATGAGCTCACCCTCTGAAGCTGTAAGCAAGCCCCCAGTAAAATGCTTGCTTTTATAAGTTGACTTGGTCATGCTATCTCTCCACCATGTTAGAATAGTAACTAAGACAATGTCTAAATCCCCTTTCTCCTATTCACTCTCTTTCTCTACCTCTGCTGCTATACTTGGTGTTTTCCCTTCCTCCCTTCAAAAATGAATCAGTAAAACAGTAGAAAAAATTAATAAACAGATTAAAATAAATCTTTGATATGTATTATTTAACTTGGTTGTTCTTTTTAAAATTTATTTTTATTACTCATTTAAAAAAATTTATGTGTATGGTCATTTTGCCTATATATATGCCTGTATACTATGTGGGTGCTTGGTGCCCAAGGAAGCCAGAAGAGGGTGTGGGTAGAGTTACAGACAGTTGTGAGTTACCATGCAGGTGCTGGAGAACAGACCTAGGTTCTCTGTAAGACAACCTGGGCTCTTAAGCATACAAACCTCTCTCTGCAGCCCTTACTTTGGCTATTCCTTTTCAAAGCTTATACTTTCTGGTTTTATTATGTAACTATTTATTGGTCCTTTTCCTTTTCTCCTTCTTTCCTTCCCTTCCTTCCTTCTTCCCTCCTTCCCTCCCTCCCTCCTTCCTTCCCTTCTTCCCTCCCTCCTTCCTTCCTTCCCTCCCTCCTTCCTTCCTTCCCTTCTTTCCTTCTTTCCTTCCTTCCCTTCTTTCCTTCCTTCCCTCCCTCCCTTCCTTCCTTCCTTCCTTCCTTCCTTCCTTCCTTCCTCCCTTCCCTTCCTTCTTCCCTCCCTTCTTCCCTCCCTCCTTCCTTCCTTCCCTTCCTTCTTCCCTCCCTCCTTCCTTCCCTCCCTTCTTCCCTTCCTTCCTTCCTTTCCTCCCTTCCTTCCCTTCCTTCTTCCCTCCCTTCTTCCCTCCCTCCCTCCTTCCTTCCTTCCCTTCTTCCCTTCCTTCCTTCCTTCCTTCCTTCCTTCCTTCCTTCCTTCCTTCCTTCCCTTTTTTCTTTTTCTTTTTTGGTTTTTCAAGACAGGGTTTCACTGTATAGCCCTGGCTGTCCTGGAACTCCTTTGTAGCCTCCTCTGTGGCCTCAGACTCACTGAGATCCACCTGCCTCTGCTTCCTTAGTGCTGGGATTAAAGGGCATGTGCCATCACCTCCTGACTCTTAGCTTTCTTTTGTTTTTTAATTTTTTTCATTTTATATGATTATTGTGAAAATTGAGTGGTACTGGTAGTATCAGTTTCTTATAGAATATTTTTCATGTGCTTGAGGTGGCTTCTAGGTATTTAGTCCACTTCACCTGCCGATGGTGAGAGCAGAGGTTTTGGTGCTGTGTTTCTTGATGTAACTGCTTCTGTGACCTTGGGTAGCATACTTGGCCTCTGTGTACCTTATTTTCTCCACGTGTAAACTGATTTATGAAGTAATTTCTGTAAATGTTGACTCATTGTAAAGACTCAATGTATGCCAGCTGCTGTTAGCTTTTGTTATTAAAGCAGGTTGGCAGTTTCTGACTTGTATTGAGAGTACTCAGTAAGTGCTAGTTATTAATAGCACTGCAGCTACCATTTCCTTTTAGATAGTGTATTGGGTGGATGTGCCGGTCTGCCTGCTTCCCTCCTCCCCATTTTGGACACAGGGTTTTGTTTTGCAGTATGGCTATGTAGTCCAGGCTGACCTCTCCCTTGCCTCAGTTTCCAGAATAGTGGGATTGCAGCGGCTTCCATGGCCAGCTTTCATTGTTAGCCTTAAGAGAGTTGGCACTTGGTAACTGTATGAACTTGAACACTTGCTTTTCCATCTCTGGGGTTTTAGTCTAAGCAAGGATAAAACAAGATTGTTTTTTAGACATTTATTTATTGTTTGTTTGTGGGTGCACATGTGCGGAGGCATGTGTATGGAGTTCAGAGGACAACTCTTTTCCTTCCACTGTCTGGGTCCCTTTGATAGAACTAAGGCTTTTAGGCTTAGTAGCAAGCAGCTTTACCCACTGAGTCATTTCTGCCCTGCTCTGGGTGTGTATTCACTTATGTGCTCTCTTAATTGAAATGG